>NC_092803.1:187548426-188748426 GCF_040954645.1 Diabrotica undecimpunctata
GATTTGGATGTCAGTCAGGTAAAGAAATAAAAAAATTGGTTTCGAAAAATGTTCCATTGAACACGCAGAGGTGCACGAGCCCTATTTGGACTCAATTTTCGGAGTTCCTACGGGTGAAAGATGTACTACCATAACGAAACTAGCAAGAATTCTCGAGGATTATGCCTTTAACATGAAAAAAGGCAATGGCAAAGATTATAAAGAGTCGTCTGTGAAATGTGGAATACTACAGCAAAAATGGCACAAGAAAAATATTTTATGGAGTAAAATAAATCTTTTAAATGTGCAAGATTGGCCAGAGATACCAAGTGTTCAAGAAAAAAGAAAACTCAGTTCAAAAGCATTATTCAACAAAGAACTATTAAAAAAAATTGTTCACCTTTGTTTATTTGAACTTGCTTGGAGAGAGAAGGAATTTGATATTACGGAAGAATTTACGCTCCGAATTGAATACAACAGCATTTTTTCCAAAACAAATCAAGGCGGTTCGAAAAGTTTGGCAAGCAGCAAATGGCTGGTAAGAAAGTCATCAAACGAAAATTTATGCCCCGTTGCACAATGCACTTGGATTTTAGTATCAGGTACCACCCATATTTTCATTAGATTTCTCTCGTCATGTGAGGCAGTGCCTGCAGTGACCAAAGATTCCATAGGTTCATGTGAAAAGGATGAACCAAGAACAAGTAAAATGACAGACAAAAAAAAAAGAAAAAATGCAGCCTCAATCATCCAAAGACAATAGAACTGAATTCTATTACAGGTCATACTCGTAATTCTGAAGTTGATAAGAAATTACTGAAAAGTACTCAGAAAACAGGGATGAAGCTCAACGACTTAAACCACAAAAAATGGAAGGGGTTAAACTGGTTTGGAATGGATAGTTTGGGGAAAAACCCAAAGACAAAGGTTTAAGATGGCAAGGTCCGAGTATTAAAAATGGAGCTTAGAAACAAAGATTCTCCCAAAATTATCCAGAGATTTTTCTTTTAGAGGAACACTACAAACTAAGAACCATAAAAGAGATTCTGGGCTTAGGAGTACCGATATCGATAAGGGTATTTCCCCAAAATTATCCAGAGATTTTTCTTTTAGAGAAAGATGAAAAACTAAGAACCATAAAACAAAGGAGTACCGTATCCAAAGGTTAAGAAAAACCTAAATTTGGTAACCGAACGTTGGATAATATTGATAAGGGTATTTCCCCAAAATGATCCAGAGATTTTTCTTTTAAAGGAACACGACAAACTAAGAACCATAAAAGAGATACTGGAAAAAGGAATACTGGATCCAAAGGTAAAGATAAAATCTACATTTTGCAACCGACAGTTGGGTAATATCGACAAGGGCATGTCCCCAAAATTATTTAGAGATTTTTCTTTTAGAGGAACACTACAAACAATAAACCATAAAAGGGATTAAGAGAGACACATGTTCAAAATCCATAAAGGATAGGCACCATAAGAAAAAGAAACTATCTCGGTGAATTCTACACCCACAGAGGCTCTACAGAAAGGTAGCTACATAGTTAATTATAAATATATCCAGGTAAGAATATTACCCAAAGAAGCCACACCGTTTACCAACGTAGTTTACTTTCTGCTTCTACAAGGAGAGCCACAAGCCCATCAGCAAACAATTCTTTTTGTTTTGTAATTGGTATATTTAATATTTTTAATATAATCATCCAAAAGAATTGGTTAACATCAAAACGTGTTCGGTCTTATTAGACCATCATCATGTGCGCATACTCGTACAAAAATCCACACATAGTAGCGTTGAATAATAATCGTAGCAAAGGGGATAAAATCGGTGACAAAATCAATAATAACTTTAAATACGCTGATGATAGCGCCATATCGGTAGAGTCTAGAAGATCTTAAGGCTCTGTTGAATGCAGTAAACAATATCAATAGCTTAATTACCAGTACAAATAAAACAAAACGGATGGTCGTCGGAACAATTAATATTGCACAATTAGTACTAAAATTAGACGACAAAACATTTTAGATTTCTATACAGCTGGATTATCTTTTAAGTTGAAAGGGAGTTGTTCCGCTAGTGACTTAACAGTCTCCCGCTGAACACGCATCTAAGAGTATTAAAGTGCTACGTCTGGTTCGAGTTTGGTTTATGTGTGTGAAACTGTGACCATGAAAGTGAAGAATCTTAAACATATTTTAGAAATTAAATTCGTTTTACATGCGTTTGATTTGAATTTAGTTCAATGCCAAAACGTGATATTAGGAAAGTAATTGGTTAACACGGGAATGTAGTTATAATCACAATACAGTAGATATTTACTATTACTAGACCTTGTCTAAACAACGCAAGTCGCATATTTAAAGCGAAAGAGGTAGATGGACCGAGTTTAATTAGTTGGCCTCAGTGACACAGTTATAATGTAGTAGTGACACGACCTGGGTCAACTGTATGTGTATTAAGTTACATAATAAATTAAAAAGTAAAATTCGTCTTTCTTTTAGGAAAAGTGAACATGGCAGTTGTCCGACAATACAGAAGCGTTCCAGCAGCTTGCTAACATGGTAATAGCCAATGAGCATAACAAACAAAGAAGAAGATACAGTAAGGGAACTAAAAAACAATAAAAAAATACTTGTAATGTTATAAAAACAGAGGTTTAATTTTCTTTTTTTTTTAATCTAAGGAACGTCTCCAAGTAAACAAAAAGCTTAGTTTGGATTAGAATAAAAGCATGACGAATAACCTCGTGTCAAATATTACATAATTATGCACACCTGATAAAATTTACTTCTAGTTATTTTAGACGATATGTTCATTCATCAATTGCATATTCAAACATGCGAAATATGCAGTAAAATTTAAAGATTTAAGATTATCAAAATGTATATAAGTTATCTACGTCAATGTTTACGTATGAAGATAACATGATCGTAAGATAGCTGTTAGGATTTACGATTTTCTTACTTTATAATATCACTCAATTTTTAAAAAAATATTACCTATTTAAAAATGGTCTCAATAATGCAGTGATGAACCGAGTAATACAATAGAAGTAAGAGCAGATTCATTCAGGTAATGACAAAAAAATTAGATTAACAACAAATGATCGCAGTACAAGTTCAACGATCTTCTTACAATGTCAATATATGACTTATAATCTACCCTTAAAATTGCTACAAAGAACTAGGAAAGGCAACTAATACAAATAAACGAAAAAAACTGACGAAAAAGAGAAGACTTGACGATGACAGATGACAGACGAAAAAGAAGAGTTGACCGATGACAGACAAAAAGAAGAATTGACGTTGACAGTTGACAGATGAAAAAGCAGAAGAATTTAGCCTAATGTCACATTACACTATTGCATACGTGTCCCATTGATTGTCCCTATGCCAGTACTCATACTAACACTACACACCTACTTATATATAATTAACTTTAATTTACATTACAATTTTAATGCAATATAAACTAATAAAGAAACTAATTTATGTTTTACACATATTTGCAAATAAAAACGAAATTTACTTCTTATCCACAATACAGATGTAGAACACGATATAGACTAATCAAGTGCATGCGAAATAAGTGTTTTAAAAAGTGAATTTCCCTAGGCGACTACATTTTCTTCAATCACGCAGAGGTTTTTAAGTTTCTCAAAACCTTGCATTTGGATCTGTAGTGGAAACTAGATCAATAAAAACAATTGAATTCTAGTTAATAAAGAGTCTTTTCAATTCGTTGTCTATTTTGTTTCATACCTTCGACATGCAAAAATCGAGTTTTGTGCAAAATGGCTCGCACCGGTGGAAAGTAGGTCGTATTATTCATTCATACAAGTCTATTTCAATAATGAGCGATATTGACATGGCGATACCATTATGTAGAATACGATTTTTGATATGGATGTAAATTATTTGAAGGTTTTTAGTTTCCAAATTAGAAATTTCATTATGATTTCTTTGACGTACATAGGTTAATAGATAACCAAATTATAGAATGTGGAGATGATACGTTGGAATTAGCAACAGCATTAGATATGCCGATTGTTAGCACATTCTGTCGAAAAAGTCAACTAATCATATAAAAAGTGAGTGAGCTCGGAGCGAGTTTTCGCGGCCGAATTATATTTCTATTTATGTATTTAATCAGATTACAGTAGTTTAGAGCGGTGCCATGCATTGTACCGCATTTCGCACTAGTCATCTTTACCCCCACCACAGTGGCACTGACCGGCCAGTAAAGATATTTCAAAACCTTAAGGACATCGTAAATACGCATGCCCAAAAAAATAAATGGACCCTAAAAACATTTACCATTTTAATTTCATAGGAAATTAAGCGACAGGGTAGGATTTTGCAAGTGCTAATGATGTAGAGTATTTCCAATAAATATGACATAATATTATGTTTCTCTAATCTGTTTGAGATTACTCTGTTTTTGGCTACAAAGAATAAAGAGTTTCCTGATATTCATAATTTTAGTTGGTGGCTTAAAGTAGCTTTTCTCACTGATACAATGAGCATTATGAATGAAACATTGACCAAATTGCAAGGAGACTACAATAACATTGTAACGAAAATGATGTATTGTATTGAGTATTGTGTTTTCAGTGGAGCAGAAGCTGAATATGTATATTGCAGAATTGTCAAATGAAGATTATTCCAGCTTTCCTTCCGTTAAAGCACTGTTTGATGAAAATCCAGATGAAGATTAAGAGATTTCTGACCTACCGAAGCTGTGTCTGTGAGGTTTAGTGACTTCAGGAAGTTCCAAGAACCGTTTCGCTTGGTGGAAAATCCATGGGCAATAACAACAGCAAATGTAGCTCATCTTTCTATTTTTGGATACGAAGCAAGAGATTTGAAAAATAAGTTAATTGATCTTCAGAATAATACAGAGCTCGAAAGTATTTTTGAAGAAAAAAAGAAGGAAAAAGCTCACTATAAGTTTTGGGAAGCAGTTGAAAGTGACAAATTTGCTAACTTAATTGACTGTGCTCAGAAAATTTTGTGTATTTTTGGATCTACATAGGTATGTGTATCTACATTCAGTAAGCTGAAGTTCATAAAAAAACAAGTACAGATCTAGGCTAACTAGTGAGAACGTTGAAAAAATTTTGATATTTTTGATTTTGATTAATATAATTAGATTAGACTTACACTTTAACTCTAATGTTCGCAATACTTTCTAAATGTCACTTGTACTACTTTTTCTCTCAGCCCCTCAATTATGTATAAGTAAAATTTTGAAAGTTGAAAAAAAATAATTTAGGCGCCAATGGGTTAAATGAAGATAGAAACGTCAAATATAAAGTAATTTCAATTAAAACTGTGATTTATTCCCATTTAATACAGTAGACAATATATTACATTATATTATAACGTAATGAAGATTAAAAACAAATGAAACAAGTATAGAGTGATGTTTCAATGTTCTGACGTAGTTTGTTATGAAAGCCATATAGTTTATTACACCAACCCTATTGTATTACAATCTTATAATTAACAATTATATTTGAATATAATTGCTTAGTTGACTTCTATTTTCGTTTTTATGTTGATTTCGTTGGTTCTATAAAACTTGTTTCTTTAACGAACATTCGGTCAATTTAGTATGTTGCCTATAAAGTTAATGAGTTGTTTACTGGCCTGGACAGAATGTACAGATTTTACGATCTTTATAAGTCTAGTTAAACGAAGGAAACACCATAAAGTTTGATAACATATAGTGCAAGATTTTTGCTGGAGTTCTTTTGTTTTTTTCTAAACTCAGAATTTTTTTCATTTTTCTAAAAAAATTTTGTTTTTGACGAAAAAGATAAGTTTAAATATACAAAATAATCCAGGTTCCGGATATCTTAACATTCATTAAAATAGAACGGCTGGGTTGGATGGGACATGTGGAAAGAATGTAAGAAGGCGAAATACGAAACAAAATAAGCAAATAAGTACCAGTACAAAAAGAACAAGAAGACCGCAGCTAAGATACATAAAACAAATAGAAAATTATATAACAACCTTAAAAATAAAGAATTGAAGAAATAAAACACGAAACAGGTTAGAATAAAGAAGAATCAACAGGCCAAGGTCCAAGAAGGGTTGTCGAGCCAGTGATAACGTTATTTTGTATTTTACAGCATCTTTGAAGACGTTTAGAAAACCGTTGTTGGAAAAAAATTTGTCGATAGATAACGGCTATCTTCCATAGCAAGAACTGATAAATCTTTTCTACGGGCTTGGTTGACAAGCGGTATTCACCAACAATTTCAGAATTTTCGAGTGTATGGAAATTTTTCAATAACGTGCAGAAGACCTACTTGGCCTTACGGATGTATTTCTTTTTCTTTTGTTTCCAGTTAACTCTCAGTTGTTGTGAAGTGGATATTATGTATTTTGAAAATAGTCCATTGAAAAGTTACATTGAGATTACTTTTTTGGTGTGTGGGAGTGGTTAGTATCAGCTTAAGTTCAAGTTTGTGGAGTTGTTATCCTTGTTCTCCGGTCACCATGATGAAAAAAGGGGGGCAAAGGGTTTTCGCGCTTTATCCCGTAAATTAGCAACCCTACAGAAAATTTTATAAAACATTATTTGTAGCAAATTAAATTTTCTACAACTTTCTTTCAATTACTTTTAATCGTAACATAGAAAATAAAAAAGTTATATATCAAAACATAAGTTACAAACAAAAATAATTAAAAACTTTTGAACAAATTTTCTGTTGGGCCTTCTAACTTTTTTTTGATTATTTTACAATAAAATGACATTAGATCAATTAGGTTTTTCAAAGAAATATTTTCGCTAAAAATATGTTTAATTTATTGATTAAACATTAATAAATAAACATTAAACATTAATTAACGTTTTCCAAAAGATATTGATAGATTGGTACTATTGATTAAATAATAACAGTAGCTAGCAGTATAGGATTCCAAAATGAAAAATATACAGGTATATATAATTCTGTATTCTTGATAAGAAGTTTAAAATGAGATAATAGAAATGGGTTGTTACTTGGAGATTCTGATTATACAGTGAAGTCATTTTTACGGAATACACTAAACAATCCATGAAGAAAATTTCTATAATTAATTTCATATTAAAACCAGATATGTATCAGAACTTTTTGTGTATGGAAGATCAGGTTTAGCTACTATTTTATCCAATGGAATGGGCTGTTAAATTGAAAAGATTCAACCGTTTTAGTCTACATCAACATTCTATAACCTGGCGAGAGATCAAAATGAAGACAATTTTGAAGATGAATCGCTAAATAAAGACATTATTGAACTTTCTGAAGTTGAAGATGTTTGAGTTAAGCTTATATAATATTTCAGTGTTATGGAGAACCCTCAAAAGAATCATTTATATACATGTATTATTTTTTCATTTGTTAGTAAATTTTTCTTACATAAATTAATTTATTCCTGCCACCACAAATTGTATAATCAAAAGAGATATTAAACATTAGTGTGATTTCTTTGACAATTACTTAAATATTGGTGTGTTCTGAAATACGTTTATCTTACAGATAAGTAACCGAACCATAATTTGACGTGAAAAGACGGGTAGGTACATTTTGTTCTATGAATGTCTATCCTCCGGATAGCTATCTGTCAGATAGGACAATATTTACCTGGAGGTGAAAAGATCGGCCCTTTCATGAAACAAGTTTATTTTTGAAAAATTTAATTGTTAATTCTTTTGAATTTCATAAGACGGCTTTACGCAAAAGTTCAGCGATTCTCCAAAAGTGACTTCATTTGATTGACTTCGTGGTATCATTTTGTTGTTATCCTAGCCTTAAATAGGAGGAAGCCACAAAAAATTGAGTGAAGTGACTGTAGATAGCAATTGAATGGATCCCCCGTCGTATGGGATCCATTCAATTGCTATCTACATATTGCACTATACTATATTGCATGCAAAATCACTAATAATTTTATACTTATTTCTATAAATAAATATAAAATACATTATTATCTGTTTACCACCATGGTACTAGTGTAGTAAGACGGCACGATGTCTGCGAAGATGAAATTTATATCGATGAGTTCTGCTTCACTGCTTCACTTACTGATTGTACAATGATTTTTATTCTCTGGAAAACGTTATTTTTTATGTAATTTTCCTTTAAAATATTATGTCTTATTTTTAAAAGCCACCGCCATTATCCGCCATTATTTACCATTAAACAACAAGAAATGACAGGAATGATAACTGCTTCTTATGGTCAAAAGGGTAATTCTAACCAGTGTTGCCATAGTTATACAAAATATGTTTTCTTATGAAAAAGAAAAATTTTGATTTTTAATTATATAACATTTTATTCTTACATTCTTACCTACTTTTAACAGAAAATTACTGTTTTTTTTTACCAGGTTTAGATTAGATTTGGTTAGGTTTGGTTACGTTAAGTTAGGTTTAGTATCATTGGTTTACATTTTTAATAATAAAATGTAAAGAAAAATATGAATCTTTTCAAATAAAAATTGTGAGCGTCCCAGTCTGATTTTAAGTTATGTTGGGTTATTTTACATTTTTTGATTGTAAAATATCGGCAATATGGCAATTTTCGACACCAGCCCCAATTTCCGTTTTTATCTTACAGGTATATTCGACACCAAATAAATATAGCTGCGACATAAATAAAATTCCATAATTAATTAATTTATTTATTTTAATAAAAGTAATGTGCATTTTATTTCTTTATAACTGTAATAATATCTAAATATAATACAACTAGTACCTAATTTTTGTACATTTTACCGTTAATATACTTGTATACAATGATTTATTTGCTATTATAGGAATGATAAGATATAGCTTTTATAAAATCTAACCTACGTATTTGTTGGGATCGTAGTTTTTCCATCATTTTCTCCAAAAATGCCAATTTAGCCTTAACAGTAGTATCTTTGATTTTTGCTGGTATATGTAAACTATTTATTTTGACATAAGTGTCTACTTGAAATTCTTTTAACTTTTCAATAAAAATAAAAATAGAAGGATGTGTTGAATAAAAAGAAGAATTAAATCTCGAATGAAAGGATTCACAGGCATTTGTGGCCCTCGCAATAGACGGATTCTGATTAGACCATATGTGTGGTGGAAATAGAGCGCTATCGAAAATGTAATTTTCCAGTAAATAATCTGCATATATATCAAGCGTTGCGTTTATAGGTTTATATGACATTAAATCATAAAGAAAGCATTCTTCAACTTCTGCTGGATTTAAATAAGTTAAACCAAACGTATGCCTTAACCATTTTCCAATTTCTGAATTTGTATCCTTATATTCTTGTACCAAACCCAAAGATTGAATTTTTTTAAACCAGTTTTGGTGTAAGTGAAAACGGCATCCACTAATTTTTGCATTGGGCCACATATACAATAAAGCACAGTGAATTGCTTTTTCAAAGTCCACAAATATTTCAGTTGGCTCTAATGATAATTGAAATGTTTCAAAAATCTTAGACCTTAATAAAGAAAATAAATTTTTGTATGTCATTGACAATTTGTCCTTTAACAAACAGTATGCTAAAGGAACATAATGTCTATTTTCCAAGCCATGTATAGTAAATAATTGTAGAAAATATTTGGTACTGTATGAAAATGTACCATCCATATACAAAGTTTTTAATTTACACAACAAACGAATATTTGTCTCGCATGAAAATACAATTACATTTAATTCAGGATGATTTAAAAACAAAAAACTTTCATTGCGACAGGTTTTAGGAGAATAATTACTAACCGCGTTATGGACTTCTGATATGCTTCTTGGTAACGGACCTGGTAACAGTTTACGACGACAGTTGTAAATGTTCTTTCTTATGCTAGATATGTCAGGAACCGTCAGCAAATTGGCATCACACTCAGCAACAGCAGTTCTTGTAATTTTGGCAGGCTTTTCCGATATGTCCTCTTCGGCTTTTCTTTTACATGCATTGGTTACCATCTTTACTTCAAGCTTTTTTGGATCGGCTTCATGATTATGTACCAAATCACTTCTTGTGATGTTGAGGTCCTCACAGCCTATTGTAAACACTTTTGAGGAACACTTAGTGTTTCTTTGGATGCAGCGCCAAAATATCTCGCCGCTTTTTAACACTTTCTGTTTCGAGAACGAATGATGCTCCACCACTAATAAATCTCGACCACGGGAACATTTTATCAAACTCATTTTTTAAATATCCGTATACGTGCACAAGTCAACGTCAAACAAGAAATAAATTACAACTGAAATAATTTAGTCACAAGTACACAAGTGCCACGCCCCCCGCCGTGACAATAAATATTGGGAAAACCCGCTTGTCCTGCTTGGGTGCAAATGTCCATCGCCGCTAATTGCCTACCTACCTGCTTTACGCCGCGGTGTCGAAATTTCCTATAATAAAATTTGAGCCTTCGATTACCCTAGGTACAAAGACAATTTGGTGTCGAAAGTTCGCCCGCCGTAAAATATTGAGGAAAATATTAAATTATAAGTAAATCAATATTGTGGGATTCCCATAGTGAATTATGTATATATTATTTTCTTAAATTTCCTTACAGCTGCGTTGCCGTGTAGGCGATTAAAGACAATTTCATATGAAAATAAGGATATATTTTGCATTAAAGTGTACTATAGATTTGCAACATTTTTACAAACATATAATAAGATTTATTGTAAGGAACGAGTCACGAATTAACACCGAAAGTAATTTAAGTGTAATAAATTTATACCAAGACAGAAAAATATACCAAAAGGTGTGGACTTACTCTATCGGCAAAGAGAGGTACTTTTTTGGAAGCGAGTAAACTGCCGGTAGAGAAAATATTTATGTTGTGGCAACTTTATACCACCTAGGCAAGAATTCGTAAATTACGAGTTCGGGATTTTTTCTAATACGATGGTTGGCTGGTACTCGTTTTGCACCTGGTTATTAAGATTGCATCCACCTATTTATTAAGGTAAGTAATTTTCATCAAATTTTTAGATCTTTTAAAGGTTAAAACTGGCAACAATGTCAAATGTACATAAAATTAAACTTCTTGCGCATGGCCGCCATATTGTTTTAAAATATTAAAAATCTTGATTATTTTAAACAATTTTACGCATTTTTTCATAATTTAACAGTAAAAAACGGTGATATTTAATATGTTTTAGTTACGTTTTTTTTATTAAGACATGTATATATACTTTTCTTTGCTTTTTATGTAAATTTTTTTTGGTTCATAATATTTGTTATTTTTTCTGTATTTTTTTTTTATTATTTGGGCACTTTTACTAGTTTCCAGCAAAGAAAACATTAAAATTTGAGGTTTTTTTCACTTTTTAGGCTAAGTCCACAAAAAATTGGGCATTTTTGAGGCGTTCCGTCTTACTAAATAATTACCTTAAGTCAAAACTTTTATCCCTAATCCAATATAGTCGCAAATTCGTGAATTATGCTATAGTACCTTTTTTGTATAAATACCGTAGCTAAACATAAATTTTAAGCTGGCGCATAACGCATGTCCACTACGACCACCGAAAATATTCTCTTGAAAATGGTGGAAACGTTATATCCACCATGGCACTTTATGCGTTAAAATAATTGAAACTTACGAACAATAATAAGTGATGCATCCTTTATAAAACGGCCAAAAATAAACAAGCACTCCGAAAATAATAAACAAAGTTAAATACAACATGACTAACAAATTCACCACCTGTCCATCACATTTAACCAGACCAGAGATCACCGTACTGCATTTTGTTCGGCAAAACTCTCGCAAATTTTAAATCACAGTTGAATTGTCACGGAGCAACTGCAGACATTGACACAAGTAAAAGCATTGGAATGATAATTACGTGATTATTACGAAAACAATAAATTTTTAAATAATTGTGTATTGTTTTAAAGGTGACTGTCCCTGTTTGTAAAGAAAATGCATTTAGGGTAATTTGGTAAATTGGCAGTAAATGAAATTGTGTATAAGTGCACATTGTATTGTCTTTATATTGTTCAAGGTAGGACAGTTTTAACTTGGGTATTTTGTTAAACGATATAACAGCTTTTTTATTTATATCAATTATTACATTCTATTTTATTTCATTCATTATCATCATCATAAGTAGTTTGACAACCCTTTGTGGATCTTCATCAATCAATCTTATTCATAGTCGTCATCTGCTTCTTGTGCCCTCTGGTTTTGACAATGTTAATCTCTTCGTGTTTCGTGATCTGACATCCTAGCAATGTGTCCAACCCATCTAAGTATCTGCACTTTAACGAATGTCACAATATCTGGATCGGTGTATAACTGATATTAACTGATATAGTTTAAAGTTGTATCTTCGACGCCATAGCGCATTTTCATTTACGACCCCAAAAATCTTCCTAAGAATTTTTCTCTCAAAAATTCCAAGAAGTCTTTTATCATTTTGAGATTAGGTTCACGTTTCAGCCCCATATATCAAAACCACTAAGGTGGGATCCCAAAATCTATCATTGCATTATATAATGCAGTTATTTTCACACTGTCATAGGCTGCTTTGAAGTCGACAAAGAGATAGTGTGTATCTATGTTATATTCTAGTGACTTGACTGATCTAAAATCTGCCTATGTGCTTGAATTTGATGTGTAGTTGACTTTCCAGCAGCAAATCGGCATTGATATTGACCAACAATATCCTTTGTAAAATATTTAAGTCTTTCAGACAATACATTGCCGAAGATTTTATACGCAGATGCTAACAGAGTAATGGCTCTATAGTTCTTACACTCCAGTTCACCCTTTTTATACAACGGACATTTATTCCCTTTAGCCACTCCTCTGGTACCAATTCATTCTGCCATATAAGTAGTATTAGTTTATGGATTGCTGCAAAAAGTTGATCACCACCTTTTTTTTTACATTTCCGAATAGATTTCATCGATTCCTGGGGCTTTATTGTCTTTGAGTTTTAGGATGGCATTTGACACTTCTTCTGTTGTTGGGTCTTCACTGTGTAGTTGACGTTGTAGATTTTTTGATTTTCTATGTTGTAAGCTCCTTCAATATCGTTTATGCTTAGATGTTCGCTGAAATGTTGTGCCCATATGTTAAGAACTGAGTTTTTATCATGTAGAATTTCACCGTTAGTGTCTTTACAAATTTTTAATCGTGGTTTAAATCCTCGACGGCTATTATTTAAGAATTTGTAGCATTTTATTGTATTTCACTATATAAAATTTTCATGACTCTATTATATATTTCATTCTACGCCAATATACTCCATTAAACTCCATTTTATTTTTTAAAATCTATTCTATAATGCGAGAAATACTTTGAAAAACCCTACGAATAAATCCGTATACAAAAACCAAGAGATAAATCAATTATGGTATGTGAAAGAAACGGAATACGAAGAATTGATAGGTTCTTAAAATATGTTAAAGGATTTTGTTCAATTTTAGGTAACCTTTCTACTACAAAAGCTTTATGGCAAATATATATACGTCTAGTCTCCTACAGGAGATTTTTTTTAAGTGGCCCCCGTTTTTCTTTAACCGTTTCCTCCACTATGCGACCTAAAATATTGGTGTATTCATTAGAATAAATCACCACGAATAAAAAAACGCATTTTAGATTCAAGCAATATTTGAACTTCATGATCAAGATCACACATGTTTATTAATCTGGCTCACGGGACACATACCATACCAAAACCATACAAACGAAAAAACTGGAATATCTGGGACACATAATGAGAGGAGAAAAGTACTCTCTGCTTAGACTCATAATCCAAGGAAAAATCTCGGGAAAGAGAAATGTGGGACGTAGGAGGATTTCCTGGTTGCGAAATTTAAGGTGGTATGGGTGCAGTTCAATACAGTTGTTCAGAGCTGCAACCAACAAAGTAAAGATTGCTGTGATGGTAGCCAACCTCCGATAGGAGACGGTACTGCAAGAAGAAGACGGAACACAGAGTCACTTTCCCTTTTGTCCACGTAGATAATTCTAATCTGGCGTGACCACGGCGCCAGGGATACCGGTGAAGACCAGAACGGCAGTGACGGCGTAGAAGATTTTCGGTCTGGCATCAAGTGGCTACGGATTTTATACGCAGTAAAGACTCATAATATCACTATCTGCCCAGTGTCAGAGTTTACCAGTTGGGAAAGCAAGGGGTGACTACCTAGATCCTTACTCTGGTAATAATTATTCAAATTGCGAATAGTATTTTATTGTATATGCCAAGAAAAGAAAAAACGGCCCCAAGTCCCACTGGTGTTAAATTAGCAAAGAACGCTAAGAATCCTCGGACTTGAAATAACAAAATTTATAAGTAGAATTATTACATAAAATGCCTTTAAGAAGACGGTTTGAGGTATAATTTGTAGCAGAAATTGGGTACGTTTGAAAATGTGCAAGTTTAATTGAAAAAGAGCAGTTTTAAACGTTTTAGGTCGTTTGTTGTGTGAAAGTTTAAATTCAGCATTTTTAGGCATATTTAAAATGCCTCACAGTTGTTGCCAAAACTCAAAACTAATTTCATGCTATAGGTTCTAGTGTCATGTTTTAGTAATCGAAACTCCATAGTAACTGGTCAATGAAAGGGATAAATTGTATTGATCTCATGAGAATCATAAAAAATGACAAAAATCGCGCCACGGTTATTTATTTAACATATTTAAAAAAATTGAGTTTATTTGCGGCAAAATACAAAAATTGGATACGAAAGCTCCACTCTTTACCTTTATAATGCATCTTGATTTTTGTCGATAGGACACTCGGATCAAAAGATATCGAATTTTGACCGTCGAGCTGATAGAAATTTTATTGCACATTGATTTCACGCGCGCAACAGATTCAAAATAGCCGATCGCTTCAAGCGTTGTTTATGAGAGAACGGTTCATTCAACACAAAAAATGCTAATAAACATTTTTGTTTAAAATTATTTTAGCTACATTTTTTATTTAATATGTTTTTTTCTATGGCATACAGATTCTTGGTAAATCGATTTTTTTACGTTTTCCCCCCTCTATGAGGGAGGTTTTAGAGAAAAGCCTGGGGTAAAAGTGGTAAACTTTTTTGCATCTTTTTTGGCGTCCTGAAATTGACATTATCGCAAAATTCAGCTTGTTCGTATAATTTTTAGAGGTTCAGTGGTATTTTCGTCTCTGACGACCAAAGTAACAGCCTATAAACTTTTATAATATTGTACCGACATCGACAACGTTTTTTATATTGTACCTAAGAGGTACAAATGAATATATGTAGACGGTTGCGTTTGAATTTAATTTGAGTCTCTTACCATTCTCTTACACGTATTTCTGGGTCTACCCGTCATCAGAGAGACTTGTAAGAAGACTCAAACCAAATCAAAACGCACCGACTAGTATGGCAATTATAGGAAAAAAAATTACCAGAGTATGCTTTTAGCGATCTCTAACGAGGGAAGTTGAAGTGAAATGTCGATAGTAATTAAGGTAAACTGTATACCCAAGCTTAATAAAGCCATTCAGAGCGATGCTGGGAATATTTATATTCCACTATGCATCAACAATTTACCCATATAAATTAGGTACAATTGGGTACAAATGACTTGGCAATATAATATAATTCTGAGGAATTTTATTCTAGAATCATAATATGAGTACATTTCCAAATAAGTCGGTTTTCAATTATTTATTCCGCATTTTGGCCAAAACTTATTGATTGGATTTGTACTATAATGAATAATATCCCATAAAATTCAGCATTTACAACTTAAATTCGATGATTTGCTGAAATATTAGCCTCAAAAGGTATGCGCTTAAAGAGAAGATTCAAAAGAAATCAAAGAATTCTCAGTAAATTGTCTTTCCCATACGTCATTTAGGTAACAAAATCCGTTAGTTACAGAAATATATATTTTAAGCCATGAATATTACTATTGTCATTTACCTTCACTTTCACTTATCGTTCAAATTTCTTTTACTATTCGATGAATCATTATTCGGACGACCTTTAGACGACATATAAGCACCGGTTACCGTACATAAACGAAATTGCAAATCGGCGAATAGCGGTATATGGTCGCGGAAGTTATTGTTCGGACGAAACGCTCCAAATATGGGTTAGTAGGTGGGAAGAGAAAATAGAATAGAGTTTTTATATCAGCTTGAATGGTTCTTTTGTTTGGATTGAAAAAGGTAAATTTATGATTATTTTAAGTAAAAATTTGGTGTTAAAATTATGTAAAAAGCGTATAAAAATCTATACGATGAATTTTACAAGGGGACAAAAGGAAGACAAAAATACACACACACATAGAGCAAATAAAACAAACATTTGAATACGAGTAGTTGCCTCCTAAATAAATATAATCTATAGTATAGTAGTCTAGTATAGTCAAAAAAATATAAAATCAAAATAATTATCGACATATTGTCAAAGTAGGCAAGGGAGCAGTGGATAACGTTATAGTAACATTTGGATTAGAATAAGGGAACAAACAAGAAATTTTTACCACAGTTCTGTCAGGAAGAACTTGTTCTTTAAATACATACTTTGTCCTACCACCCAGAAGCTTATATACATAGAGATACCCGCAAGACAATTAACAACATATAGTTAGAAACTAAGTTGACTTCATCATAATAAATAAACGATTCCAGCGAAGATTTAAAAGAGTAGCCGCTTACCCTGAAGCAGACCTTGACGCTGATTACAACCCACTAATTGCTAACTGCAGATTTAAGCGCAAAATGATCTGTAAATCGCCTAAACATGTTGGATACAATATCGCTTTAGGGGATATTAAAACCTGGAAAAACTACAAGTGGAACTAGAAAAACGGCACTATAGTCAACTAAAAATGGGGAATAAGACGAAAGCAGTAGTATGAAGAGATCAGGACTAATATACACGATCTTCACAAAATGTTCTCAGACACAAAAAGGGAACAAGCAAAGAAAATTTAGACATGGTGGAAGAAAGAGGTAATGTCAAAAGAAGTAAAGAATCTCTTCACAATTGGCTCCACAACCCACGTAACTTTGACACAAAAACTTTACATAACTAGTAAAGGTCACACTGAGCAGTTCGTATCATTTCAATTTGACTGCCACTTTAAGTATTGTGACTAAAAAATGGCGTTTGTTGTTAATAGTTCGTCCAAATATAATCAGCTGGCTGCTTTAGTATGCAAACATTGATACAGAATTGTTTAGATCAAAGAAAGGATGTTTTTATCTGTTTCATCGATTACGAGAAAGCATTCGATAATGTAAAACATGAATAGATGATAAAATACCTACAAGAGTTGGGATTGGATGCAAAGGATATAAGAATCATTGCCAATCTGTATTGGAATCAGACAGCAACAGTACGTCTTCAAAATTCCAACGAAACAGAAGATTTCTCCATTAAAAAAGGAGTAAGGCAAGGTTGTATACTGTCTCCAATGCTGTTCAATTTATACGTAGAAAAAGCCTTCGCAGAAGCAGTGGAAGACTCTAATAAGGGTATTAAAGTTAACGGCATATTTATTAATAACATCAGGTATGCCGATGATACAGCCATAGTGGCAGATAACATCGAAGATCTTCAATGCCTTTTGAATGATCTAACTCTTGCAAGTGAAGCTCGGGGTTTGAAAATAAATATCAAGAAGACAAAATCAATGATTATAAGTAGAAATGATTACCCCAACGCAAAGATATATGTCTCTGGAGAAGAAATCGAACAAGTCAGGCAATTCAAATACTTGGGATGTTTGCTGAATGAGGGTTGGGACCCCGAGAATGAAATAAAGAGCAGAGTTGAACAAGCCAGAAATGCTTTTTTGAGGCTTCGTAAGTTTCTGACTGATCGCAAATTGGACTTCAACCTCCGATACAAGATGCTTAAGTGTTACGTGTGGCCTGTTCTCCTGTACGGAATGGAAGCATGGACGTTAAAGGCCAGGGTCAGAAATGAGGAAGTACTCAGAAGAGCGGGCTTACAGGATAGGGAACTTTTTAATTATGTAAAAAGTAAGAAGACTGCATACTTGGGGCACATTATACGAGGAGAACGATACACTTTTCAGCAACTGATACTCGAAGGGAAAATAGAGGATAGGAGAGGTCTCGGACGTAAAAAAATGTCATGGCTGCGCAATATTCGACAATGGACAGGAATCCACAGCTATGAAATGCTTCGCAATGCTGCTAAAAACAGAATTATTTAATCCAGAATATTTAACATCTCACCTGACAAGACGATGTACGGTGGACGCCTACGCAGAAATGCATGGCACCTTAAGAAGAAGAAGAAGGCAGTCATTCGAAAACGCATGTTTTGCATATCCAACTGTCAATAAATATGGAGGAGGAAAGCGATGGATAGGGACGAATGGACAGAAATTTTTGAAGGGGCTAGGATCCACACAGGGTTGTAAAGCAAGTATGATGATGATGAACGGTCAAGGAATAGTGTAGAAAATGTAGGAGTGAAGAAGAAGAGACGGATGATAAGCCGTGACCAGATGCATCGAGTATTGTATCAAAAAACTGGGTTACAGCACAGTTTGTGCGCAATGGATTCTCCGTGTTTTATCAGAGGACCAAAAAGCTTGTTTTCATATGAACCAGCATAAAGATTTTTTTGACAATAGAGGTGGAAATGTTTAAAAGTAAAATCAAGTGAGTGTAATAAGGTCATGAAACCAAATGCTGTAGCCGGTCCTCGATTTAGTGATGCTACATCCAAGTGTCAAGAGCCTGAGGGAAGTGCAAAAGAACAAACTAAAGCTATTTCACATAAATATACATTCAATGAGGGAAAAAACCAATGAATTTGAAATGTTCTTAGCTGACAAAAACTATGACATTATTTGTATAACGGAGCATTGGCACACAAATGCAGAGATTGAAGCCTTAGATATTATATATTAGAGATTGGCTGCAGCGAGTTACCAAGACAACGTAAGTGGAGATTCAGCAATTTTAAATTAGTAAATAAAGTAAGTGCCATGCCACTGTTGTGAAATCTGTTGTATTTTTTAAAAACATTTAAATTATATATAATTTCAGTTTACAGGCAACCAACTGCTTCTTTAAATTTTTTTTCTGGAAGTAATGGAGCGAGCCTTAAATAGTATTCATTGTAAGGGTAATCTATTGGTTGTAGGGACTTTAATGTGAATTTTCTTTCTGTGAATCGAGAATGTAGCTTGTTTTCCTCTTTTAAACTAGCCCAGTTGGTCCTTGAGCCCACAAGGGGAGAGAATTGCCTGGACAATATATTTCTGAGTTTGGATCATTATTACCGTAATGTGAAGGTTATTAAGGCTGCACTCTCTGATCACTGATACAAATAGTCAGTTTGGTTTTAGAAGGGATCTAAATACAACAAAGGCCATCATGAATCTAGTGATGAAGATTCAAGAGGCTTTTGAGCAGACCTATTATCTCTCTGCTACATTCTGTGACCTGAGTAAAGCATTTGATTGTGTTTCACATGAACTGCATCTCAGAAAATTGGAGAGATATGGGTTTGGGGGTATTAGCATTGCAATGATCTCAACCTCCAATAGAAAGCAGAGTGTGCAGGTGGGTGAAATGAGAGAGCTATAAATATCGGATTATCTCAAGGGTCAATGTTGGAACCACTTGTATCCCTAATCTATATTAATGATCTTCCACAGACCGACCTCACCAGTTATTTCCTCTTTTTTCTGATGACACTACTACCTGCAATTATCATGATCCTAATGCAGCCATAGAAGCATCACAACAAGCACAAGTTAATGCAGAACAATGATTTGCAGCAAATAAATTGCTTCTAATCCAAACTTTGAGTTTTTCAACAAGGCAGCTTTCTTCCCGGTATGCAGACAAACAAATAAAATTTTTGGGGGTTTACTTGGATGTAGGAGTGTGTTGGAGAGCTCATACAAGGTCTCTTGTTCTAAATTAGGATGTGCAACTTTTCTAATGAGAAGACTTTATGAATGTGTATCTCAATTCACTCTAAAACAGGCATATTTTGCACTAAGTCATTCATACATCAGCTATGCATGGCAAGGGGTCAGAGTGCTAGAGCCAAAATGTTTTTCGTATTAAGAGATAACTAATGATAACTAATGATAACTAATAACCAACCTATATATTGAAACTGAATAAACACCATCAAGCAATAAGACGAAAACCTCCAGGGAAGTCACGTGGTGTCATTCTTCCGCACGACAGTTCTTTGGTCTTGTCTTGAAAAAGTAGTGAAACACAAAAAAACAATGAAAGAGATGAAGGATATTGGAGCATCCACCGTATAATCCCGATTTAGTGCCTTGCGATTTTCACGCCTTTGGGCCACTGAAAAGTGATTAAAAGATAATCTTTTTTGTTCTAAATTGTGCTTTATTGATGTTTGACAAAAACAATTCAAGAAAAATATTGCAATATTTCTTTATGACCCAATAAAATATTGCTAACCTTCAAAACACAAAATTTTATTATTTGGTGTTTTGAAGTATTTGTATACTTTATAAACGCAAATACGATTATAATTAGTTAATTAATAGATCTTTAACAATTAGGTAAAGTAAAATCTTTAAAATGCGAATTTCATGTATATTTTTTGCAATGTTAAAAGTGTTGTTCCAAATATTAAGTGATTTAGAAAAAAAATTGATACAGAGAAAGAAATTGAAGTTTTATTATGATATATATACCTGATATTAGCAAAATAATCAAAAGAGCGGAAGAGGGATACCTGTGCATTGAACAAGTATTAAGGCCTAACGCTGAATTGTGCATAACACGAAAAGTTTATCTACATGAACAGGAACATTTTTTTGATAAAAATTCCCTGGAACAAATTTGACAGCATATTCAATGAAGAGTTTGTAGGAAACCAGTAGCACCTGCGGAGATTCTAACAGCATAGCAATCATGATCAAAACAAGAAATATTCAGATATAATAGGCAAGTAATCACCAAAATTTCCATCATAATAGAATTACGTACATTTGATTTTATTATTACAAGACTTGACTTGATTTGATTTTTATTACAAGACCTTTGGGATTTGCATATCGGCCGATTCTAGTCTAGAAATACCTTTGCTCTTGGTGATTCTCCAAATCATCTCGAATATGATACCTTGTGGCAGGATATGATACTGGCAACATAAACATCTTAGTTCCCGGAAAAATCTCAATAATAATCAACTCACTTCACTACGCGAGATTATACTCTCGGCGATATACACAACCAACTGTTTGCTTTAACTTAACATCTTTGCGTTTTTAGAAACAACAAGTACTGGGTTTTTTATCTCAACTACCTTGTCTTTGATGCACGTAAAAATATTTGTACTACAGATAACAGATTAGGTTGTTCTCGTTAAAACAATTATTGTATTTAATGAAATTAATAGTTTTTTAGCTTTAATTCACCAGAACCAAAAGGGAAAAATAAAGATGCAGACGATGTAGCCAAAATGTCCACGAATGTAAATTGGAATCTAACAAAACTTCGTAGTTATGTATTTACTGCTTTAAGCAAAAGATTTTAATCAGATTAGATGTATCCGAGATGAAAATAATAAAATTATAGTTCACGAAAGGTATGTCAATAATAAGCGTAGGAAAATGTACGTTGATAGTTTATTAAATGAAGAATTTTACATAAACCAGTTGAGCTAACGGGGCTAACAATAGCAATGGTCATCAAAATAAAAAATAAGGAAGTAGTTCAAGCACTTCCAAAAATATAGATACGTACTGGAGAGGAGAATCTACGTGATTGGTACCAATGTAGATCTATTGATTTGCTTATAGCAGTAAGTTCAAAAATAAAAATAGCCATTATGATTCTATAGATACAAATTAGGGAAAAAGCACTCTAAGAAGAAGAAGGCTGTCTACTCAGGCGGCAACCTTCTTTGAGAATGAAATACTTCTTCTTCTTCTTCTTCCTTCATGTATGTAGACGTTAAAGCCTGTTTCTTCTTCAATATTAGCCTCCTAAATTGTTTAAATTATCGCACCATCTTTTTCTTGGTCTGCCAATACTTCTTCGTCCATTTGGTGACTTATCTCGTGCTATTCGTACTATCCTCTGCCATTCTACTAATGTGTTCGTTCCACTCCTGTTTCCGTTTTGTCACTAATCCATTTATGTCTTCTATATTGCATGCTCTTGTTATGTTTTCGTTTCTCTCCCTATTCAACAGACTTTTCCCTTATATTCGTCGAAGTATTTTCATTTCTGTTGTTTCTAGTAGTCGTCCCGTTTTAGATGTGTCAGGTCTTGTCTCCAACGTGTATGTTCAGTATGTACGTGTATTATCAGGAATTATATATAGCCGCCTGGAATCGTTTTCGGAGGAGATTATTGGTGAATACGAATGTGGCTTCAGACCAAAGAGGTCAACTATAGACCAAATACATATGTTAAGAGGTATACATGAAAAATCTGTTGAATATATCATACCTATTTACAACTTGTATATCGATTTCAAACAGGCGTTTGATGGAGTAGATCGACAAAAGATGTTAAAGCAACTATCTATGTTAGGGATACCCAATAAGTTGGTTAAACTTATACGAATGACTCTGGAGGGTTCCAAAGCTATGGTGAGAATAGATGGAGATATGACGCAGGCCTTTGATATTGAAAATGGAGTTAGACAAGGGGATGCCTTATCAACAACACTTTTTAATCTAACTTTAGAAGCTGTTGTTAGAAAACTGGATATAAACGGCTGTATTAATACAAGATCTATGCAAATATGCGCATATGCGGATGATGTTGCCATAATAAGCCGCAACAAAAGGGTATTAAGCCAAAAAATTATAGAACTGAAACGAGAAGCTGCTACGTTTGGTCTATATATAAATGAAAGCAAAACAAAATATATGGAGTGCACAAAATCGAATGAACATGAGAATCTGAAGGTAGACAACCATACCTACAAATATGCCTCCACTTTTCCCTACCTAGGCTCAATAATAAGTGGTAGCGGTAATAAGTGCTTTTATGCATACAAAGACTTAATGAAAAGTAAGTTACTGAATCGTGAGTCTAAGCTGAGAATCTACAAAACAGTAATTAGACCAGTGATCACATATGGATGTGAAACGTGGACCCTCTCAACCACTGATGAAAATCAACTGAGAATATTTGAGCGCAAAATACTAAGGAAGATATTTGGACCAACCCAATGCAGCGATAGTTCGTGGAGAATTAAAATGAACCACGAGCTGGATGAACTAATGCAGAGCGCAGATATTGTCAGATTTGTAAAATCACAAAGACTAAACTGGCTTGGTCACCTAGAAAGAATGCCAGATAATCGAGCTGTAAAAGTAGTCCAGAGATGGAAGCCCCAAGGAAACAGAACAAGAGGAAGGCCCCGTAAAAGATGGATAGACGACGTAGAGAGGGATCTTAAAACCATGAACATCAGGCAGTGGCGAAGGAAAGTATCCGACAGGGCAGAATGGAAGAACATTGTTAAGCAGGCCAAGACTCACAAAGGGTTGTAGCGCCATTATAAGAAGAAGAAGAAGATTCTTGTTTTTGTGTCTTGTCTTAGGTGTTTGTTCTTCCAGATTATGTCATTAAGAGATCCCGCTGCTTTACTTGCTTTTAAGCTTTGTTGTCGTACTTCTTCTTCAACATCTCCGTAACTAGTTATATCTATTCCCAGATATCTAAACCTTGCTTCCTGCTTTATTATTTTCCCATCAATTTCGATTTTACATCGTAGTGTGTATTTATATGTTGTCATACATTTGCTTTTTTCTGCTGATATTAATTATTATATTGTGTTGAATGAGTTACTCGAGATATTCTGTTGTGGGCGCTCAATAAAAAAGGAGGTCCTAGTAAGAATGTGAAGATTATGAATGAAAGACATGTATGAAGGAGTAACAATAATTGTTTTAAGTACCCAGGATCGGTATTATAGAGTAATGGAAAAACAGATGGGGAGAAGCGAGTGGTGTGTTCTGTTTCAGAAATATTCCTACAGTGTTACAGTCCTAGTATTTACTGGTACGAGTTGGTCGTTGGTATATTTGACTTGTCTCTATGCGTTGGGTATATGTATCACATAACTGTTCACCACCTGGAGAAGCCACTCTGTTTTCTGTTCAAACTTCTTGATTTGCTTTATACGCAGACGGTCAATACTAGAGGCTTTGATATTTTTCATAACTTAACATATCTCAATTTCTGAATGAGCTTCAATGAATTTTTTATCATAAATAGCATAGGTGGAATTTTGAACATTTCATTTATAACAGTGTACTTAAGATATGTACAACTGTTAACTGTAATGGAATTTTTTTTGACATTTTTATCTATTTTGATTAGATTATTATGAATATTTACATTTCCTGAATCGGTTGCTGGAAATTTCGGAGAAAAGTATACGTCATATTAAAACGAGAATATTGTTATAAAAAACTTTCATTTCAAGTATTTCTGATCACATGTAGATTATTTTCTTGCATTCAACTACTTAAATTTTAACTCCTAAGTTTTGGACAGATCAAGCGGTGTGCGGTTTTTCATTCTTTCCATACTCTACTTTCAAACTCTATAATATCCAATTTTTTAGCAGGATAACGCAGGGCTACACATAGTGAGAGCCACCAGGGACTTCTTTGAATAGGCTGGAGCAAATATTTTTCCCTGGTCTCCGAGATCCCCAGATTTATGAATTCCCCAAATGAATTGTCCTCAGTGTGGGACATAATGGGTTTGAGATTTCTTAATTTAGAGCATCCCCTCAAACTTTGGGAGCACTTTGGGAAGTGTTTATTAGGGAATGGAACGGGATACCCTATGGGGATATTGACAACTTAATCAGTAGTGAGCCAAAGCACATCCAAGAGTGTGTTGCTCACCGAGATGCATCAGCATAATATTTATTGATTTACACCTGCAAATTGTTTCAATCATATTGAAATTTTGATCGTTTGTTTATTTCGCTGTCTCTGTATAATTAATTGTACAACATATTTTCAAAATATATTAATTTATAATAGGAGTCTGGGATAATAGGTAGAGCAATTCTATGAGTTGTTGGGGAGAAAGATTAAAACTATTTGTAGAGGAAGAAGAATTTGCAATACTAAATACGTTCTTCAAGCTATCACAAAGACGTTTGTACACTTGGGTCTCTCCGCAAGATCAACCAGAAGATATAATTAGGAATAAAATTGATTACATAATGGTGAACAAGACATTCCGTAATGGATGCCTATCAGTTAAAAGTTACTACGGTGCTGACATATCGTCAGATCATGTTCCTGTTATTAGTAAATTTAGGTTTAGATTTAAAAAGGTTACAAAACAGAATAGAAACAAAAAATGTGATATGAGAAGACTAAAAGATAAGGAAGCAAAAAAACAGTCGCAAGGATTCTTTCAGAAAAGCTAAATAACCTGAAGCAAACATATAATCCAGAAGAATCACTTCAGAATATATGTGCAATCTTTAACAAGATCAGGGAAGAACATCTAATAGAAAATAAAGAGAAGAGGACAAGTTGGATGAATGACAATATACTGCAACTCGTGGAAGAAAGAAGAAAATCAAAGAACAACAAAAGAAGATACAAACATATTCACAGACAAATAAGAACCGAAATACGAAAGGCCAAAGAAAATTGGTTAAAAACACAGTGTGAAGAGATAGAGTTGTTAAAACAAAAACACGATTATATTTAATGTGCATAGAAAGGTAAAACAAGCAGATGGTCTACAAAAATCCAACACAGCTAGCAAAAATCACCAGGAGAACATCATCATCAGCTTAATGAGCCACATTTTAAAGTTATTTCTAAAAATCATACATCATATATATGTAGACTATAAGAAGAAAAAATCAGCCGTACACAGTCTGGTTTTCGGAACGAAGTGGGTACGAGAGTATTTGGCATAGAAGTGCTATTTCAACGATGTAAAGATGTGAATTGAGATATTTATGCAGGCTTCATTGATTATGCATATCTCGATCACATCATGAGACCAGATCACATGCTCCAATTAATTCTACAAGAAAAAGCAGAAGAAAAACGAGGACCAGGAAGACGAAGGATTTTCTGGCTGAAAAATCTATGTAGGTGATTCAACACAACAACCACAAATCTTTTCAGAGCTGCAATTTGCAAAATACAGATTGCCGTAATGGCCGCCAACATCCGAAACTGATAGGCACTACAAGAAGAAGAAGTTCGGATTTCTAAGTCATTAATATATTTACAAGGAATAATGGTAAAAATATGAATGTATATTTATTATTTTAACAATTATTTTTGGAATTTCTTATCGGTCAATTAGCTAGTAAATTTTTTGCTCTCTCTAAAAACAATTTAGCAATTTTCAGTAAACATATAAATAAAGTAAACGAACAATAATCCTATAGATAAACGTTAAGGTTGTTATAATTACAATAAAATACAAAGACGACATCTACAAAACAATTTGTTCGGTTATGTACATTTCTTATTGACGAAGTTTCGCATAAAATAATCACAAGGTTCTTTTATTTGCACAAATTACGAGAGTTGAGACTACAAAGGAAAGATCAGCAGATATTTGCAATCCAATCGGAACAAAGAAATGGTTTAACCAAGTTTGTGGTAAAAAATTTTTTCCCCAAAACACTACATCATGCGTGTTTCGCCTGCCGAATGCATTTTAAATGTTAAAATTTAGAGTGCCCTAATTGAATTCCTTGAGAATGTGGGCTATTCATTTTTATTTGATTGTTGTAATTAATTGTTTTTATTCGGAATGTCGGAATTGTTACACAAATTTCACACAAAATTTTACACAAAAAAATTCAATGTCCTATGACCCTTAGGACCCGAGTTAGCACTTTTTTATTTATTGATTTTACTATTTTAAATACTGAATTCATAAATTCAAAATAAAAGTCGCAATGTCTCTGGTTCTAATCAACGAAAATTGATGTTTAATTTTGGGTACCTCGTTGCAGAGATTTAAACAATTTAAAATAAATATTTATTTTGCAAAATTTTATTTTTTCTTATTATTAGTACTAGAAGAGGTTATGAAAAGGGAGGTAACTTAAACATTTATGTATTATAGTTATAAATAATATCCTTTAAAAATAAATTTTTCAAAAAATTTATTTTTTGTTTGAAACTTAAGTTTATACGTGTTAATTTTTCATGAATTATGCTTATTATTTTTACAATTCAGTCGGTGAAACATTCGAAAAAACAACTAGACACTTCCAAGATGCAGTGAACAAAATAATCTCTTGGAATAGTAAATGTCGCATAAAAATTAATGAAGGGAAATACGAACATATCTATTTCGCTTACAAAAAATAAATAATCACCCAAAATGGACAATAAAATCGTCCCGTACAAGAAAACAGTTAAATACCTAGGGCTACATTTGGATAGCAAATTAAAGTGACAGGAACATATCACAAAAAAACTGAAGAACTAAAACTGAAATACAAGAAGTTATATTGGTTATTAGGTAGAAGCTCACAACGTCCACTACCTACCTAACCTATTGGTAGTAGGTTACAAACAAATGTTCAATCCAGTATGGTCCTATGGTTTACAGTTATGGGGCTGTACTATTATAGTGAAAGTAACTATGCTTGTATTCAGAGTCCAAAACCGAATACTAAGAAACATAGTTAATGCTCCGTGGTATATTCGCAAAAAAAGACCTACATCGGGATCTTCGTATAGCAACAATTAAAGAACAAATACAGAAGATTGCCGAGGGTCACGAAAACCAACTCCACAACCATACAAACACGGAAATGTTAGAACTGTTACAGAATCAAGACCTAATCCGCAGGTTCAAACGCACCAAATCTTTTGAACTTGTGTGTTAGTGATAAATGTATGTGAACCTAGCCACAACAGAGAAGTGTGCAATAATAATAATTATTAGATAGTGAACCGTGTGAACCATTGGGAATACCGAGGACAATAAAGTAACAGATTAGGTTAAATATAAAATGTTGATTAGTCTTAGGATTAGGTGAATTGTTAATATAATATAATAAAAAAAGAAATACATAAAAGTGTATAATTACTTTTTAGTCTGATATTATTTAAAAAAGTATTATGGCTAGCCTGATTTTACAGACTAAATTATTGTTATTTTTATAGCTTACCAAAAACCATTACAAATAAAAAATAATGACGTACGCAATAAATCGCACGGATTACTTACACAATAAAAAACATCCTTAAATTTATGAAAATAATAAAATATGCTGTTTTATTTAATTGAATCATAAATTTTATCGTTTTTTATATAGAATTTTCTCTATCTAAAAATATTCGTTTACACTCTTAAAAAATACTACGTTATTATTTTTGAAATACAAATAATATTTGTAACAATAAAACACTGAAAACTTTGTTTTCGAAACTTCCACATTTATTATAAAATCTTAACACTACAGCTGTTTCGGCTGATTGCCTTTCTCAAGTGATCTATTTTTTGCATGCGTTTACACTTTATAGTCTTTAATGAAATAGGTTGAGGAGGGGAGAACTGTTTGTCTCAAGTTGGTCATTCAGAATTATATGTGTTTTTTAATTTGTTGATTTCCATAGATTCTAACAAGGATAGCTTAAGGCCTTTATTTGGAATGTGAAGAATTTGAAATTTGTCATTAAAAGAATGATTATGATCTAGAAGGTGAAGTGCGTATGTAGAATCTGTTTTTCTATTATTGAAAGCCCTTTTATGTTCTAAAAGTTGTTGTTTGTTCTAAAAGTTGGTGTTATTCCATTCTTTTTTATGTGTTTGGCTATTTTTGTTGATATTTTACCTGTACAAATAATATTTGCTAAGCGTCGGCGTCCCAGTTGTATGACCGTAATATAATATGTGTAAATACGCAGAAATTATCCTACATAAAAGAGGCGATCCCTCAAAACCGACCTTAGAAACTAAAGGCCCATAAGTATACTTTCCCATATTTATAAACTATTTACAAAAATAATCACGAAACGATTAGAAAATAAATTGGAATTTTATCAGCCCATAGAGCAGGTGGGTTTTAGAAAAGGCTACGGAACAAACAATCACCTATTGGTAATAAAAAATCTTATAGAAAAATGTACTGAATATGATAAACCACTAGCTTTAATATTTGTGGATTATGAAAAGTTTTATGACACCATAAATCAACAAAAAATGTAAGAAGCATTGACAGAGTGTCAAATTGACTATCAGTATATAAATAATATAAATATAATTAAACACTTACCAAAACGCAACACTTAGTGTTAAAATGGGTGATTGTTAAACTCAGAAATTACCGATACAACGTGGAGTACCTCAGAGAGACACCATATCACAAAAACTGCTCACTACGCTTTTGGAACATATATCTAAAAGCACAAATCTTACCGACAAGGGCATAAACATAAACGGAAAAAAGATTAGCCACCTCAGGTTTGCAGATGATATTGTGCTAATAGTTGATAGGATAGATAAGGCCAAAGAACATACGTCATCTTCTTAAACATGACCTTCAACAACACCAGTAATTTACATCTTTTACATCCAATATTAAATAATTATAGAAAAATTTTTAAATTCCAACACCTGGATTACTGTTATCATTTTAACATCATCAAAGTTTTTTAATCTTTTGGCTGTAGTAATATAATGTTTAACTAACACTGTTTCATGGTTCATTGACATTTTGTTTTTGACACCGCTCATGAGTATTTCATCAATCAGTTGCCAACCGTAGTCCGTTTGAAGAGGTTTACTCTCCGGACACTGGAACTCACTTAAGCATGGGTGTATGTTACCTGAAGTAAAATCTAATTAAAATATTAAACATCATATAATATTATAAACATCATGTACAATCTTTGGTAACATTTTTCATTTTAAAGGGTTTTTACCCAAATATTTTGGTGGCTCAGGCATGTTAACCTGTAAGTATAACCATTTTATTGTTTTTAACCTTAGTCAAAATTTTAAACCACGTTTGCTGTAACTAAATGGTTTATACTTATTTTAGGCATTTTAACCTGATGATGGAACAGTTGTTCCGAAAACGTTCGTGCTTGTAATGTTGCCCTTTTAAGGGTTTTTATAAAATAAAATATACCCACATACAAAGACTAACCTCTTTCAAAGAACTTTTAAATTAGCTTTACCTTCAGTCAGTGAAGGTATAAGCGTAGGAACAAGATCCATAGACTAGATAATGGAATATAAATCCCTAGGTCACGATATTCGCAAAGAAAAAGATAACCAAACCAATAAGCTTCTCCGTCGTATAAGACTGTCTTAGTTAGCCTTCAGCAAGTTAAACCACATTTTCAAATCGTCTGACATACCAACATGTCTTAAAAGAAAAACCGTTATTCAGTGTGTTTTGCCAGTTGACCATGTCAAGGAGAGCAGTGCAAAAGATCCGTGTGGTTCAAAGGGCGATGGAGCGTGCTATGTTGGGCATTTCACTGCGAGACAAGATCAGGAGTGGCTGATGCTGGAGGGAGAATAGCAACACTGAGTGGAGCTGAACAGGTCACGTGGCTTGAATGACAGATAACAGATGGACAAAACGAATACTGGAATGTAGACCAAGAGATGATGCCTACCGACGTAGAGGTCGTCCATCAACACATTGGACTGACGATGTAAACCGTTGCTATAGGAATTGGATGAAAGAGGCACAAAATCAGAACAGAAAATTTTGAAGGACATTTGATTTTATATGCCAGTCATTTTTGGAATATGCTCCCTCGTAGTAAAATTGTGTCAGTTTAGTCATTATCAATTATTTTTGTTTTTCTTTTAGTTCGGAGCCAAGAAATCATGATCATCATTTGGGATGCTACAGCCCTATAGTAGAGCCTCGAGCTTTTTAACTCTATTTCGTCAGTCAGTCTTATCTATTGCCAACCGTTGACAGTTTGCTGCTCCTATTTTTCTAGCATCATCATCTACACCATCCTTCCTTCCTTCCATCTAATTTTTGGCGTACCTCTTCGTCTACTTCCCACTGGCTGTGACATAAGGATTCGTCTAGGAGGATTGTTCTGCTATGATCTGGCTAGATATCCTGTCCATCTTCGTCTTTCTATTTTTATGAGAGGTATCATGTCTTTACAACCAGACATTTTTGTATTTGTGATATGTCTCATAGTTGTACATCCTCCTTCAAACACCATTTTCTATATTTTCTATATTGTTATTTTTTTTGTGGCTCAATTTGTTTTCATGTTTATACAGCCCAAAATAGCATCTGCTTGCCAAAATTATTCTCGGTTTGATTTCTTTCGTTATGGAGTTGTCATTGGTCATCAATGTGTTCACCACTTCAAATCTAGAGTTATTAACAGTAAATTGGGTACCGATGTTGTTTCTAGCTCTGGTCTGGACGGATGACTTCAGTTCTAAATCTTCTGTAAACATTATTTGTGGCAGTTTAAATCAGTTGTTAATATTTATCATTTTATGACCCAGTTCATACGATTTCAGTATGGTGTAGCCCTATCCATCTCTAACTTTTGCATTTCAATCTCCCATAATGATTTTTTCTTTGTTGGAAATTTGATAGACCCTTCTGCACTCGTAAATGTTCTCTAGTTTATCATCTAATTTGTCAGATATTGTATCTATTATGTTTAAAACTAATAGGGAACCGTTTAACTTAAGAGCAATTACAATTGACATACAACCTTTTACATAATGTACCATTGAGAATTTCTTAAATAACATAAAAGGGTAGCAAAAGTGGTTTCCTTTAGCTGTTAAGGCATCCTTCTCCATTTCATCTTACATTATACGCAATATGTCCTATTTCATTATGTCCAATTATTTCTTAGCAGTTGCTAACTTCCCGAACTTATAGCAGGTAGTTTTTCCCGAACCTATAGTTGTTTTTAGCATTAAGTATTTAGTCATCTAAGACCTGCCAGGTTCTAGGGGCTGTAATCATATTTTGTCTTGATAATGAAAACTGGCTGGAATATTATGCGATAGTTTCCCACTAATTTTCCCCATCCTATGCCGTGAATAAATCAGTTTTAGATTTATTCACCTGCCTTTGAGGACGAATTCTCTTCTTTGTGACAAGAGGGTGCCCTGGGTTATTATAAATAATGGCGTGGAATGCTTATTCTGGTATACGCTCGGTCCCTATCTACGTCACCACATTATTGGCTCAAGTGTTACCCGAATTCTACCGTAAAGCCGGCATCTCACACAACGTGGAAAGGTGCTATTCGCTGGTTCACGTCGGCAAAGATAAATAGAAAATATATAATAGTGAAAAGAAAACACGATTGGCACCACATGTTAGTGTGAAATTATTAAATATTTACTTTTTGATAACTACCCCAATGGAGCGTATCTCTCGAGATCCAGGGTTTGGCTTATTTTTCTTTATTAGTATTGCCAGTAAATATTTTAGTAAGTTGGGTAATTTATACAATGATACAAATTCCAGCACAACGTAGATCTAGCTTAGTCGTTAGACCACTACATAGTAAAATTACCACGACACTGACCGTACCGGTCCCTACTCGCGTTGAAAGGGTTGAATGGTACGTGCTAGGAATCAGCTTCCAACTTCCAGTGAACCGTGTTGACTTAACGACAAAAAAAAACGTAAAAACGGTATTGCACGCTGCGTTGGTTCCCGTCTTGAGATTTTGTCTTTTTCTAGTATCTATTTCGTATTTCCCTTTGCCGATGAAGAACGCAGCTCCACGTTTTGTCATATCCCGACTTAAGAAGCTACAGATTGGGATTTTCCAATCATTGACATGAAGTTCCCCCATACTAGTACTTTAGAAATACTAGTATAAAGCCCTAAAATTATTCGGCAACATCGTGATAGTATGGCAAAGAATGCTTATTAGACGAATACGTAGGAGAACCGAAATATCTGATAATCAGTTTAAATTTTTCCAAGGCAGATCAGCAACATGTTATTTTCGTTTAAAGATAGTACGAGTAATAGTACAGACGTTCATATAATAAATAATAATATACGCTTTGTACGTTTTTTTAGTTCTTCAAAACATTACACTATGACTAGAGTTGATGTGAGTTTGGGTAAACTACTTGCAAAAAATCCAACGTAATATATGGTGAATTATTTCCCGTTAACAAAAATAACCACATGCAAAGGATTTTTAACACGCATTGGTTGGCTCGACAGCTTGTGTAAGTGAAAAAAAGATGAAAAGTGGAACGGAAACACAGAAGACTGCGTCTGTAAATCTATTTTACACAATATGATTAAACCACTCAAGGATGGTGTATTTATGAATGTTATCGTCACAGTGCAAAGTATAATAACCTTTGAGCAATTTGATAAACGCCTGCTTTCCAGTTTGCGACAAGTTAACGGTAGGTCAGTGCTTAAACACGTTAATAAAATTAGACGAACGGTTAAATATAATGTATGTCTCAATTGTAATGCACTGTATAATAAGAAAATAATTAATATCCACGAATAAACCAAAGTACTAATAATCTAACACTAACAGTCTGAGACATTTTAAACTTCTTTGAAAGCCCTCCGATCAATGCAGTACACTGCTCGTACTGCAGCGAATCGACTTATTGTACAACTTCCATTAACTATTTTATCTTCTGAATGAAGAACTACCTATTTCTGGCTCCTCGTCTGGGTCATTTCTTTTGGGGGTATCCATTTTATTCACACAAGTCGGGACGAAACACTATCAAGCACGTTAGTGCGTCTTTACCGTGCCAGGGCTATAATCCTCCAGAGTCCGCCAGCTCTCTGGGGACTGCTTAGGCCACAGTTTTCTCCCTGTACTATGCATCTTATTGGCACGCTGGCGTTACACCATATGGTGTCAGTCGTGGTGCGAATTGAACATGGTCAAAGTGAAAATATTGAAACGTCAAAATAAACTTATTATAAAGTTAAATTGTGGTTTATTCTTAGTAAAAACGGTAAATTTTATCAACATGTCATCATTATCAACGGTAAATTTCAGAACAATACTAGATGTTGGCTAGTATCTCCCCAGGACGCTGATGTAGTCGTTGTTTTGAGTAGGGTTTAGCATGTTCCCTTAAAGTAAAATCTTTCTGGTTCCGCCTCAAAATTGCTAAAAGTTTGATATTTTTTGTACTTCAATATTTAATTTCATTTCCTCTTTGACAAATGGTTCATCCGTTGTAACCTTTCCTCTCATAAGTATATAATCATGTTTTTTTATTATTTCATCTATGGTGGTATTGATATAAGTGGGCTCAATCAGTCTCCCTGGAGGATGCCCGGGTCTGGTATTAGTATCTGGTGTCGAAACTGAAAGCGAGTTTACACCAGAAAAAAGTCATCCTTGCATCATTCTTAGGCATCGAGAGTTCTTTTTACAATATCATGTCTATAAGTAATACAGCATGTGCATTATTTAAATACTTCAATGCAGAATAATATCCATGGAGACGGGTCAATTGACTATAAGCTTGATTCAACCAGTGATATACCCCCAAGAAGGATTACTATCACCATCATTATGCACTTATGGTTTATGACTTAACTCACGTGTGTAGCATTTGCAAATCCCCTCGTATATATTTAAAACACCAAAGAATTTTGTTAGTGTATTTCATTTCCCATTCGTACGTATTAAGACACCGAGTTGTTTATTATTTCATAGATGTGTATTTCCTTTTTATCTTTTTGATTGAAACCGCTTTGAGATATTTTGCGCGTTAGAAATATTCCAGTTTATACGTTTTGTTTATACCAAGATTGTGCGAATGAATTTAAAAGACAATTGCTCACTCTCGCTGAGGCGTGGTCAAGAGCGGTGGGCTCCAGCGTTTAGTCCAAATTATACGTCGAATTTGAAAGTTTTCTGTTTTGTTCTTTTTCATGGAAAATGTGTAGCAGTTTAATCAGTTTATTGGTTCCAGTTTTGTAAAAATGTGCCGATGATTTGTTTCTACCTCACCTATGTTTGTCCCCGGCTGATCAACGTTCCAGACCATAGATGTAGTCCTTTTTGTTCGTGTGTAGTAGAATTTCCAGTATAATCCGAGTTGTTTAGTGCATTTTGGTGAAATCAGGTAACTTTTTCTGTGATTAAATTTCAAAGTAAAGACAGGCATTTTTCTAATAATAATAATTGCTTTCATTATTTAAAAATATGTTATTTTATTTGCAATAATTTTTTATTTGTTACAGTTTATAGCCCAGTAACATTTGTAAGTTTTGTAGCTACAGAGTTTGTAAATGAATAGGACATATGTAAGTTTTTTCTTCTTTATTATTTTGGTATAAATCTCTGTAACTATTAATATAGTATATTTTTTGTGCCATCTGTATTTTTGTAACTGTTTGTGGTGACACAACAATAAATGTTTGATTTATTTCTCTAAACCCTTTTTTTATTTATTTAAAAAAAAGTTTATAACATCTTTTTTGATTTTCATTTAAAAAGATATGTTTTGTATTTCTAATAATTATTTCAATAGTTACAACTAGTTGTTATAATCGTTATAATTCGGCACCTCGAAGCGGCGTCCATTTCAAATAGCTAGAGGTCTTTCTTGTTGTTTTTATTAACCCTTTTGTCTAGGAGATTCATGTAAGTATCCATTTGTTTTATTTTTTTGTAGTTACCCCAATCCAACCCCCTTGCCATTCACTTATCCACGACCCAGCTCTCCAAACAAACCCTGAGTGCCGTTCGCACAGTTTCGTTTATTTTGCTTGCTCTATCTCCACCCCCAGTAGTTTCTGTCCCAAGTTTCCGAACTCCCTATAATTATACCCTATGTGGTAGGCAAAATATATGCGTTACACGTGTTCTAAAGTAAAGGGAATTGGCGATTCCAAGACCCTGCATTACCTAGAAATATGATGTCTGAAAGAGAATCTATAAGTCAATTATTACAAAATCAAACTGGTAGCCTTCACAAATCGACAAAAGCTCGACGGATTGGGTAAATTGAGTTGGTTTGAGAAGAAACCAGTTAAAAATAAGTTTAAGTATATTGGGAGAATCTTAGATTAACTTAACATCAAGAATTCATATTAATAATATCACTAACACTCATAAAGCCTGAAGATTAAAGACAAAGATTATCTGCTGGTTGTACAAAGCGGTGATACGATCAATGGTTACGTATGGGTTTGTAATGTGGTAAAAAAGGGCATAGTCCTGTGTATTCTCGAGATAAGCACTAAATAATATAACAAGAGCCATAAATACTGCAGAATTTATATAATGTATTGAATAGCTATAGAAGTATTACTGCGACCTTTCTTAAGGAATCCTATTGTTTAAATAAAAACAGACATGGTGAAACTTATTTGTACTGAAGAGGTTATATCTTCGAGGGAACAGAACATTCCTCACACCAATGGAGTTTTAATATGGTTCACAAAAGAATTAAAAAAAATTGTTTAAGGCACCCTATCAGAGGTATTTGGAGAGACAACAAAATTTAAAAAATGGCAGCCTTGATCAATATATTACAGGTTCCAGGCAGAAGTGTTTGCACCAATTGTAAGCGAAGTGTGGCTACAGAGAAAAAAATTAATATTAATACTGATATCTACAAGGCTACATTAGCAATAAAAAACCCACTTACCAAAGTCAAACTAGAAAGTAATTGCAAGGATTTGCATTGCACACAACAAGCTTACCCACAAGCACAAGCAAAATCCACAAGCCATTTTGGTCAATTTTAATAGAACGGCAAGGTGTAGTACAATAGTTTTACGACCAAGCATCAGAGATTTCACTGAGATTTCCTGAGAAATGAAATTTCTCAATTTCATCAAAATTGATATTAAAGAAAATTGAGAAAATCTACACGATTTAGAAAAAAAAACAAGCTCATTGAATCATTTGTTTATAAGTGCCAGAGATTTAAATAAAGCTACTTTTAAAATTTTAAAAACAACATTGCTGACAGATGAAAAAAATACTGTTCAAGCAAAAAAATGGCTTGATAAATGGTTTTAGAACTATGCTTCATTGGAAAAAACAGTTACGAGGTGGTATGCTAATTTTATTGGCTGTCGTAGACACAAATGATACTGAACGCCCGGTGTATGTGCTTGGTTTAATGGGCTTCTCGTAAACCAGTTTGCCAAATTGGTCGTCCAAATTCAACAGTTGTTTGACAATACATCACGAAGGTCCACATATGGTTTTGGTCCGTTGAAAATTGAAGTTAAAATATCAGAGGAGTTGTAGATGTCAAGAGACAATGTACTCGTATATAGCTTGCTTAAATAACAACGTATCGACGATTTAAAGCATTTTTTATAACTGTTTAGAGTAATAAAGAGGAGATTTTGCATCGATATATGACAATAGTTGAAATAAATTGGCAGTACGGTGAAAGTAGCATGACGGAAGCAGTCAAAAGCAATCAAAGACGTAAGTATCTCCTGGCATGGTTTTGGCTTCCATATTTTAGGTATTTTGTTCATCAATCACCTTCCATTAATCTGGCAATAAAAGAACCATTAATATAGACATATTATATAGAAGAAGAAGAAGAAGAAGAAAGAAGAAATAATGAAGAAGAAGAAGAATGAAGAAAGAAAATTCTGTTACTAAAACAACGTATCGTGTCACAAATCGATCACAACGATAACAAAAGCCAAAGAATTCCACTTCGTATTGCTTTCACATCCACTTTATTCTTCATCTAGGGCCATCAGCTTGTCCTGCGTGTTTGCAACCTTGCAAAAGAATGATCTAGGAAAATTCTGGATCAACGGAAACCAACGGACAAAGGTAAATCGTTCAAAAAACCAATAAACTCTTAGAAAAGCATTATTGTAATTAAACAGAATAATATAGATATGCGTAATATCCTAGAAAGAAATTACAGAACTGAATAAAGATTAAAACACCAAAATATCATGAAACTTCTTTTATTGATAAAGGTTTTTGGATAACATTCTAGATAGTGATACTGGCTCAGATTGATAATTATATACAACGTATTATTTTATCAACAATATACTTTCCAGTTTTAAATTCAGAATAGAGAAACAATATAATAAACAAATTTTTTTCTAAATCAAGCGTAATGCATCCATTCACACTACTTCACTAATAGTACCGCGAAGCAAATGTTCTCCATGTGTTGTTATCACCCTCTTAGCGCTACGACCTTGCCGAATTTCACAGCCTTTGTATTTCCGGATGGACTTAAACAACAATACCAAAAAAAATCCGATTTAATTTAATTTTACGCTGATATAATTAGCGTGTTTGATTCTTAATCTTTGTGTCTGACAATGACACAATAAACACAGCCAGTAGACATTATTTACCTAATGATATTTGAACACGATGAAGAACCTTGGAGCGTATTCATTAGCAGACGATGATTGCGTCGTGTGTCTTCCTGCAATTTTCAATATTTCACAGTGTGTGTACATTATTGCATTTACTGCCAATTTGCAAGTAATTTTGTAACTATTTATGGCGATAATAATTATCAAGTGATTTAAAATTTTGAAAAAAATTTCGATACAGTGACATATACATCCTCAGTGCATGCTCGGTGGGTTTTAGTTTCTTTTACAATTCGTCTCCTCTTCTCTTCGCCACACCTCTCTTATGTTCAATCACTTGATTTAACTATTATTTCAGCAAACGTCTGCTCATTTGATTAATTTCTAACTTCTTAATACGAGGACACATAAAATAAATTTTTAGAATATTACTGTTGATATTCATTGTATCTTGTGGGATGGGATTTCCATAAATTGACTTCCAAAGAATCTATTTCAATAAACCACAAACTTATTTTTATATACTAACATTCCAATTGGAATAGCCTTACAATGTATCCAACAAGAATGGAACAACATCAAAGAATTTACTTCTCTTTTTTTAAGAATTATATAGGATATATATCTATTAAGAAGATATAAAAGTGTGTCTGAGTTCATTCTACGACAAGTTAGGTCTACTGAAACGACAAAAATTAACATTGAAAAATGAAAAATTTCATTTTAATTCGAAAACAATAACGTCAAGAAAAGCTGGGAAAAACTCAAAAATAACATACTTAACGCATAATCACTTGGAGAGAAGAAAGTAACCAAAACTAACACATCAAAAAAGAAAACCCTATGGTTTAGAGAGGAAGTGAAGACAAAATGTGAAGAAAAGATGAAAGCCTTGTCACAATATAAAAACAACAAACACAAAAGGCATACAACCACTATAAACGAATCAGAAATGAAACGATTCAGTCAGACAAATGAAGAGGAAACACTAGCAGAGCTTCTCAAAACAGATGGAACATGGCTTTTACGGAACAGAAAAAGAAATATGGAGAATGATCAGATGACAAACAAAAAAGATGAGCGAACTAATAAAAACGAAACACATTCAGAAGGAAACATGGGCAGACTAATTTCGATCCCTAACTGCTAAAGGTAACAATAATGAACCACCAACACCAGAAGTGACGACAAACGAAGAAATAAATATTGAGGAGGAAGATGTAAAGGATTAAGGAAATTAAACAATAGAAAATCCCCAGGAGAGGACAGAACACCGAATAAACTCAAGTACGAAGGACCAGAACTGACCAAACAACTATTAAAACCATCCAAAAAATAATAAAACAAAGCAGAATACCATAATAATGTAGATCAAGTATCATTAACACCTCTCTTCAAAAAGAGAGACAAATCGGACCCGGAAAATTACAGAGAAACTAATTTATTAAACACAACACTTAAACGAACAACCAAAGTGCTAACAAATAAACTGAATGGAATTATAACATTAGCAGAAGAACAAGGTTTTAGGTCGAGAAGATCATGCACCGACGCTATATTTATAGTGAGGCAAGTACAAGAGAAATCAGAATACAACAAACCGGTATATCTGTTTCGTGGACCTTAAGAAGACATTTGACTGGGTCAAATTAAAGCACGTACAGATCAGATAAAGGACGTACAATAAAAGAGCTAGAAGTACTAATATACGACGTAGATGCAAGGTGGAGAACATCAAGGACTGGGTAAGACATAAAAGAGTAGAATGGAACGATCATATAAGCCGAATGACAACACATAGATTCGTAAAAACAGCAAGTGAGGTTCCCCAATAGGAAGACGATAAGTAGGAAGATTACGAAAACGATGGAACGACAACAGACAGTCATGTCTGCATAAAAAGAAGAAGAAGAAATAAAAAATGTCATGGAGGATAACACAGCAGCAAGGAACGACTTTAATTACAGACAAGTCAAAAAAACCTCGTTTTTTTGTAGGCTGCATATCAATACCTATGAATTATGAAGCCAATAAAAAAGAATTAATGACAGCAAAACTTTTTAAAAAATGCCTGATTAATACAGATAAGCAAAAGGTAATTTCAAATAGAAAAAACCTTCTGGTCTTCACCAACTGCACAGTACACGGGTACATTCAACCATTGAATGTTGTTAGAAAAATGATAGCTGATAAAGAGGAAAACACCGTTTTTCTTATCAACGATCTTCAAGAAATGGGAATGGTGGACAAAGCTTGGCAAAATATGTCATTCCTTGCACTAAAAAACTGCTTTTGACCTGTGGTTTTCCTTTAAAATCTAAAGAGATCATTGAAGGTGAAGACAATAAAACGCCTGATGAATGGAATAAACACATATCTGGATCAAACATTACTTTTGAAGACTTCATTACTTGCGATGATGAATTAGTCAGAGTAGGGACGTAACAGACGAAGAATTATTGATATCAGTAACGGTATTGAAAGTGATGAAGAAGATAATTTTGACGACGAGCTACAACTACCATCTACGAGCGTATGGATCAACGAAGAAAGAAACGCTATAATGACTGTACGATAATTTATATAACAAAGTAGCAACATAAAAGATAATGTATTCTCTCTATTTAACATTGAAAATCAAATTTATTTAGGAACTGAAAACTGTTTAAAAAAAAATCACAAACTTTTTCAGTTTGTTAATTTTTATGTAACATGTATGTATTTTATGTAACCATAACTTCTGGCGCATTCGAGTAAAAAAAATAGGAACTAAACTCACACCCCCCATCGCCACTTACTAAACCCTTGGTAAATTAAAAATTCTATAACTTAAAGTATTTTATGTTTTTCTTGGTTTTTAACTTACCGAGATTCCACTGTATTTTTAATGGCGTCCTACTTTTTATCCAAAATTATACTGAAAACGGAATTAGAAGTACTCTAGTTAAAGCAAGATTTAAAGTAAAAGGTTTGTGATATTGACTACTTATTTTTTCTTTTAGTGAATAAACTTCACGAAATAATTATTATCCAAGCTATAAATTTATCAAAAGATTTTTACTCCAATGAGCACAGCAGAATCAAAACTATTTTTCGAGTTTTAATCACATAAAAACTTTTAGAAACGTGCGAGATGACCGTCCGACTGATCTAGTTATGTTGTCAATAAACAGAAACTTGATCCATAATGAGATAAATAATAAATAGTTACGATAAAGAGATTATGGACAAAATTATGCCTCTAAAAAGTCGTAGAGCCGATTTTGTGTTTAAAAAATACTTGTTTTATTATATAAACGCAAGACGACAAGTACAACCCTCTACAAATTAAGCGTCTTTCGGTTCCGGAAACAATCATATCATAATAGATAATAATTAATCAATTCAAATAACACGAGTCGCCACTGGACGGAATACTTAAATCTGATTTTATAGATGCAAGGGTTGGATATTACATACATTAATGTGATCTTTATAAAGATATGTATAAAACACTAAGTTTGTTTTTAAATTTAATTAATATATGACTCACCTTCTAGGACTAGTAGTTTGAGTTTCAGGTTCCTGAGGCGTATGTGTAGTCACCACTGGAGTACTTGGAGAAGTCGAGTCGATGGTAGATGGCAAACTGGTCTCACTAGAGGACACACTTCTCGGTCGCCTGGACCTGGAAGACGCCGAACTACTACGCGCCCGTCCGCTTGGCTCATGAGACACCGCACTATGTTCAGATTCGCGCGATCTAGACCTCGAAGGCCTGGCAGAACTTTGCACAACGCTAGCAGGAATTCTCGACGGTGCACTAACGGGCCGCCCGGATGTATGTACCGTGACGTCTTCTACTGGAGCAACAGCGTCGGACAGTTCCCCACCTGGGGCAACGTCGCCGTTTGGTAGTGGCAGGTGTCGCAATCTGCGCATCGAACTACGCAACCACGTGCTCTTGTTAGCGTCTTCTTTGGGTTCTTCGTCCATGGTGGGTGCCGAAGAACTGCTCGGGGCTACCGTAATGTGGGGCGCCTCCAAGACGACGGTTCCGGTACAGCAGTCTGCTGCCGCGTGTGCGCGCCGCTCTAGTGTGATGTCTCTAGCGACGTCCTGCACCCAACTCCAGTCGATGTCTTCGTCCGAGTCGGCAGCTGGACGGGGCTTCCGGCTTTTCGGGGAACACCTGGGGAAGGACGTGTCGTGATATTAAACACGTGTTGTATGAAAAGAATGACAATAGTAATACAATCAGTGTCGGACTACAATAAAATTATAAAAGGGGTTATGGCATATTTTAAATTTATTTATCTCTCAAATTTGTTGATCTTCTCGTATAATCTAGCGTCTATAATAGTTTTTAATATGTTACTAATAATTATGCAGTATATTTTATAGCCTGGCAATACCAGTATTTAGTGTAAAATTATGGGAAACGAACTCAATAAACTAAGGTAAACTGCTAAAATTTCTGGTTTTATTCAATTAGAAAACAAAGTGAGTCTGATTTTAAATCTGAAAATTTACTTTGTGGTCTTCTGGTCTCTACAGAAGGGATGGATGAACAATTTTCCTTGTAAACCAAAGGTCTTCTTGAACTCAACAAAGTCTGAAAAATTTCTTTCGTCCTGTAAAATTAATTATCTTTTTTTTGTATTGCATCGGTTCGTAAATTCAGTCGTATTTTGTAATAATTCCTTTTATCGCGCCTTTAAGGTATGTCATTAGTTGAACATAAATAATCACGCTGAAACGTCTCTACTCTACTCTACTAAAGAAAGCAGAAATCTTATTAATGCATTATTTCGATTTTGATGATCGGCACAGCTGTCTGAGAAAAGACGAAAATGCTTTATTGAGCCAGGTATAATGTAGTTAATGCTAATGTAGTCCTTAATAAATGAATGACCTTTTCTGGCTATTACTTCATAGTAGGTATAATAGTTACCTAGGTTTGTTGACATATTCTGCACTTCGAAGGCATTGTTGGCGCAAGTAGAAGGGTCTTTTGAATAGGTATATTCGGCAACTTAGGATTTTGCATTTAGCTAAAAGAGTAATACGGCAAATACTGATACTCTACAAAAATCATACGAACAAGCTGAATTTTGCCGAGGATGTCAATTTTAGGAGTCGAACAATAGATGCACAAAAGTTTACCAGTTGTATCCCCGGCTTAACCCTAACGTGGTAAACTTTGTTGCTTCTTTTTTGGGGTCCCAAAATTGATATTCTCAGAAAAATTTAGCTTATTCGTACAATTTTTAGAGGCAAATCTCTGACGACTGGACTATGAAGCCCATTTTGTACAACTTTTTTTATACAACGTACTAAGAGACTATTAACGAAAACGGAATATGGAGATCCAGGTATAACCATGAACTCTACCAACTGTTCAAAGAGACACCGATCTCAGAATTCGTTAAACTTCAGAGACTTCGCTGGGCTGGTCATGTAGTAAGAATGGAGACAGAAAGATTGCCAAAAAGAGCCCTTGATAGTAAAATGCAGGGCGCAAGACCAAAAGGAAGGCCACGGAAAAGATGGGAGGATGAAGTGGCAGCGGACGCGCAAAATTTGCTAGACGTGAGAACTTGGAGAAGATCGGCGCGGGATCGACAAGGTTGGAGGAGGCCAAGGCCCGATTTGGGTTTTAGCGCCATTGGAGAGAGAGAGAGAGACTAAGAGACTACGCCCCAAATCGCGGTCTCTCCCTTTCACTCAAAATACTTATCCCAGCGTTTTTGCAATAGTTTTGACACTTGGGTCGTATTTTTGACTTTTAACTGTTCGGGTACACGTAGATTAGGCAAAGCAAAGTGCTGCTAAAATATTTTCAAGTAAAACTTGTATTAGATCAACTTATCTGGAAATGTTGTACGAAATAAATCCTTAATTGTACGTTCAGTTTATCATCTTTGGATAAGTAAAATTTGTCTTTCCCTATATAGTGTGCCATTTTAGCAAGAAAACTGTTAATACGAGGTAAAATCTGGTCTATACTCTTTTCTTGACCGAAAATTTTGTTTCCTCATTTATCTATTTTTTTCTTCAATAAGAAGGTTGGAGATTATTCCTAGGCGTTCATTGGAAATACCATGCATATTGATAAAGGCTTGTTTGTTGACATGAATTTGTCCGGTATAAATTGTGGCATAATAGTTAAAATTTATAGTTCTGAGATTATGGTCGTTATAATAATAGCCGATAGTTTACAAGACCTGGAAAGACTCATAAGTAAAATAGTAATGTGTAGTAGGGAGTACGGACTCTCGCTCAATATCAAAAAGACGAAGTTTATGAAAATTTGTAAAAACAACCATAATACTAACGAAATCTTGACAGTAGAAGGCCAGCAGATCGAAAGAGTAAAAAAGTACACTTACCTAGGAACACTTCTAACAGAAAATAATGACTACACTGCAGAAATCAAAGTCAGAATCGAAAAAGCACGTTCTAATTTTATAAAAATGAAAAAGGTCCTATGTGGCAAAGATTTAACATTAGCTCTTAAAGTACGCCTAACAAAATGTTACGTATACAGTGTACTATACTATGGAGTGGAATCATGGACGTTAAATCTAGACACAATGAGACGACTTAACGCCTTTGAAATGTGGACCTATAGAAGAATTATGAGGGTTTCCTGGGTAGATAGAGTTACGAATAATGAAGTACTGAGAAGAATAGGTAAAGAGAAGGAAGTTGAACTTACAATTAAAGAAAGAAAGCTACAGTATCTCGGACATGTGATGCGGGGCGAGAAGTATGGCATCCTGCGACTCATAATGCAAGGAAAGATAGATGGCAGAAGAAGCATCGGAAGAAGACGAATTTCATATCTCAAGAACCTGAGAGAATGGTTTGGATGTAGCTCAAAACAACTTTTTAGAGCTACTGCCTCAAAAATTAAAATAGCTATGATGATTGCCAACCTCCGTAGCGGAGATGGTACCTGAAGAAGAAGAAGAGATTATGGTCTATCTTTCTTTGGTGATTTTACTCTGTCTTTGGAGAGCATGTCTCTGAATTTGTCTAATATTTCAGTCCTACTTCTCCTACGCATTTTCTAACGCATTTCAAACGGCATATTAATGAAAAGTATGTAATTTGTATTATTTTATTTTGGAAAATACAAAATCTGTACCACTTATTTGTAATCATCTTGTCTTCGCTGACGAACCATGTTATCCTTGAAGGATACACAGCTCGTCTGGTTGACCTTAAGATTTCTTAATACTTTCTGCTTTAGTTTCATCACTTGCAGAACTCATTGCTCAAGTTAAAACAAAACCTCATCTCGAACTTGTACAAAACTAACGGATACCAATTCTGTGCAGAAACAATACAAGTCTTGACATGACTTTGTGGTTTCAGAATGGGACACCTATTAGAACGCGCAGCTGATTATTAGCGGAGGATGTAACTCGTTTGTATGCTGTGGGGAATGATTCGTTTAAATAAAGAAATGGTACGTCTCAGAAAATCTCAATTTCTGTAACTTCCGTTTTCCGTAAAAAACTAACTTGTATTGCTTCTGAAACGACCGATTGAGTTTGGAAACTGTTGGATAAATTTTTACCAATATTTTACCTCTTTTGTTACCTGAACTGGCAGTTAACTCATGGTTATCAAATAAACCTACCATTAAAGACAATAAGCCAAAGGCCCGTATTGGTGTAGGTAAGTGAAAACTGGACAATAACGAAAAAAAAAAACAGCAGCAGAATTAAAATTTCGGAAATGAGTTCAATATCTCAACTACGCAAAAAAATATTAGAAATATAGAGAAAACCTTAAAGAATTTAGATAGAATATCACTCGAAAGGCACCTACAATTTGAAAACGAAACATTCGACTGAAATGAAGTATTTTGATTTTAGCTTGTAGATTATATTTCATACTGAACAACAAAAGACACAACAACAATACACCGTGGTTCAGAAGAGAAATAAAAGAGAAATGTAAAGAGAAACGAGAGACCTACACGAAGTACAAAACATAAAATACTCCAAAATCCCTAGACACCTATAAAAGAATACGAAATGAAACAGAGCAGTTGGTAAGTAGAACAAAAAATGAACACTGGGAGCAGTTTACAAAAGGATGGAAAGCGACTTCAACGGTACACACAAACAAATATGGAGATTCATAAGAAAACAACGGAAAGAAATGGTACAATTGAAGGAATACAATAAAATACCAGCAAACGAATGGGAAAGATACCTGACCGAACTGCTTAAAGGAAAGGAAAATAATAATCAACACAATAATGTACCTGAATTAAGATACGAAATAGAAGTCAGTTTTCAGGAAGTAGAGATAGCCATAAATTCACTCAAAAATAGAAAGTCCCCAGGACCAGACGGAATAACCAACGAGCTTCTAAAAAGCGAAGGAGAAAGTATAACCCTTGAGATGACAAAACTTGTACAAAAAATAATATTGCTCTGCAAGATACCAGACGCATGGAGAAACAGCATAATGATACCAATGTTCAAGAACGGAGATAAAGAAGACCCCAACAATTATAGAGGTATAAATCTACTGAAATCTACCACAAAAGTCCTAACCAACAAAATCAATAAACTAACAATTTCATCAGATAAACAACAAGGATTCAGATCCGAAAGATCCTGCGTAGACTCCGTATTTGTACTAAGACAAATTACAGAAAAGGCCATCGAGTACAATAAACCAGCATATCTATGTTTTATAGACCTGACAAAAGCTTTCGATCGCATCCAAGTCGAAGACGTTTTACACCTACCGTATAAAAGAAACATACCAATCAATATTATACAAACCATCGAAAACATCTACTTCCATAATCGAATACAGGCAAAGATAAATGAAAAACTAACAGTGTATACCAGTACAAAGCGGAGCCAGACAGGGTGACTCGTTAAGCCCACTTTTCTTTAATATAATAATGGACGAAATAATACAAGCAGTACGTAAAGGTTGTGGTTAGAGAATGGGGAACAAAGAAATACAAATTTTATGCAGACGACGCTGCATTAATCGCCGAGACAGAAGACGAGCTCCAAAGATTAACACATATCTTCAATTCAACAGCCAAGAAAAACAATATGATAATATCAGCAGAAAAAACCAAATGTATGACAACATCTAAATACCCACTACGATGTAAAATCGAAATTGATGGGAAAATAATAAAACAGGAAGCAAGGTTTAGATATCTGGGAATAGATATAAGTAGTTACGAAGATGTTGAAGAAGAAGTACGACAACAAAGCTTAAAAGCAAGTAAAGCGGCGGGATCTTTTATTAACACAATCTGAAAAAACAAACACCTAAGACAAGACACAAAAACAAGAATCTATAAAGCAGCAATTAGACCTATATTAACATACACGGCGGAGATAAGACCTGACACATACAAAACGAGACGACTACTAGAAACAACAAGGATGAAAATACTCTGTTGTAGGAAAAAAGTCTGTTGGATAGGGAGAGAAGCGAAAACATAAGAAAAGCATGCAATATAGAAGACATAAATGGATGGGTGACAAAACGGAAACAGGAGTAAAACGAACACACTAGTAGAATGACAGAGGATAGGATAGTACGAATAGCACGAGATAAATCCCCAAATGGACGAAGATGTATTGGCAGACCAAGAAAAAGATGGTGCGATAATTTAAATAATTTAGGAGGCTAATATTGAAGAAGAAACAGGCTTTAAAGCCTACATACAAGAAGGAAGAAGAAGAAGATTATATTTAGTCTTTCTATTATTTTGATATACCGTCGATATTGAAAAACCGAGCCTTAGATTAAAATTCTTCCCCACAAATTTATCATACAGGTATCTTATATTATGTATTAAATCATGTATACACAAACAGTTCCGACACTGATAATCCAATTCTGCAATTATTTAATTACAAATAAAAATAGTTCAAGCATATCGCTCACCTGGACGCTACAGCACCATCCATTGCTTCTGGTAACGATGGCCGTTTCCTGCGGACGACTGCCACGGTATTGCGAGCCGGGTGATTCCTGCTTTTTGCTTCGCTGACTGCACCACAGGCCGATAATGGCCGGCGTTCCCTCTCATTTGGTTCCGTTTCAACATATGCCTTATTTACGCACCCGGAAGCCAGGTATTTCCTATAGTTTTCCTCGATTTGACGCAGTTTGCACCTCAATTCTTCGTCCTGAAACCGATACAATCACGCTAGAGATTTAGGAAAGTATTAAAAAGATGTATTAAAAAATTAAAAAATAGTAGTAAAGCTGAAAATTTCATGCAGTCGTTAAGAATAAAATCTGACAGCAAATGTTTGATTTATAAACAGAAGATAAGTGAATGATAATTTATGCAAAGTCCAGTCTATTTATGTCCAGTTTTCAGATTTGAGATCATCCGGAGCAGTGTTATTATTTTGTTTGAGTGCTCTATCTAGCTCCCATGGGTAAAATGGGCGCTCTAGGTATATATTATCTCTGGAAACAGTAAATATATCGTTTGAAGTGGCTTTCAGTACAAAATTTGATTAAATTTTGTATAAAAATCTAAATTTGAAATATGATAGTGTCTGTTCCAGTTGTTTCTTTTTTTTTCTTTAGAGTTTTCTTCACCCACTCTTTAATATTATATTAAAGTTATTTACTGTAAGGTTGTGTTTATAGTTGGTATAGGATGGTTTTCTGTGTTTTGCAGTTTGGAGCAGCATACAAAATAAATTTCATCATAAGGTTTTGTAAAAATTTTCCAGCTAAATTATTTATATTTACTGATAAAACACCCGGTGTATTGGTAATCCTTACCTTATCAGTCAAGTTTTTAGAAAAAGTATGTATAAAGCAGCTACATGCTTTTTGCTGTTTACCAACCACTAGAAATCAATTATTCCTTATATTTACCTTGCTCTCCTCATTGTCTTCCGATGGAATTTCTGTCTCAAGGCAATCAGTGGCTATTGAACCCTCGGCGCTCTGTTGTTCATCGGTACAATTCGAAGATACGCATTCGTCCTCGCTGGAGCTTCCCTCCAATGTCTTCAGATAGTTATCTAAATCCTCCAAACACTCTTCAATATCCTGTTGCACCTGCACAGAACTAGCGTCACTGCTGTCGTCATCCTGGAAAGTTGCATCGAGAACTTCGTCCAAGTTCTTCAATACATTCAAGGCTTCAATGTTGTCGCAGACTTCGATGAACTCCTCATTGTCGTCCAGTCCATCGACTTCATCATAATCATCGTCTATGTCTATTAAAATATCTTCTACGTCAACGCTAGGCCTTCTTGAAGATATCTTCGGCGTGGATAGTTGACTGGCCGTTTGTAATTTTTCTTCTAAAACGGGTAGTTCTGTATCTAGAAGATTTTCTGATGCTTCTGAGCATTCTTCTGAAGTAGAGATGGGTAAGGCTCTCGGTAGAACTGGTGATCCAACATGTAAGTCGATTAGATCACCTTCATTTGTGCTTGTTTCTGTAGACATTGTAGCATCGTAGGGTTTCAAGTCATCACCTGAAAAAAAAATGAAATTTAATTATATGTTTCTTTATATTTGCTCTTCGAAAGCACAAATAAGATAAGAATATGCTCACGGATAAATCTAATTCAAAACTTAAAATGTAATAACGTATGCTACTAGCAGATCTTTTTTTATTTATTTACGAATAAAGACACAAAAGATATAACCTAAATAATGTTCAAACCGGACATGGAATTCGGCCCGTGGTCAAAATTTTTGGACATATCTTCATACTAGAAATGCCAGGTGCCGAGATATTGATATATGAGTAATTCGGCACCTGAGAAACAACATTCCGTAGTGCGCATATGATAAGGCCATGATTGGCAGGCGAGTAAAACCACAATTTATGGCTCGTCGGTAAATCTCGCTAGTGTATCATTGTTATACCGCGGTTTTAAATACCGATTACTAGCAGCTCGTTACGTTTGTCATATTTTTTACTTGGCTAGTCATGTAAAACCGAGTTTTTCATGCACTGTAAATAGCTCTGCAGATATTAAAGATCCCTGTGTGGGGACGGGCCGCTCTAGAAGAATATTCTAAAAGTTTTCTCCTAATTGTCGTAAAAGTCGACTAAACGGAGAGGCAGTCGTTCTCTTGTCCGGTCGCGGACGCTAATTCTTGTGAGGAGAACGCGACGGGGCAGGAGAAGGAATGCTAAGGAGGGCGAGCGGACGTGACCCAAACACATTTCTGACCATCTACCTATCTTAAGTTCATCGCCCTTTGATGACTTGGAGCCTTGACATTCCACTTTGCTTCAATCTGTTTTGCATGGAATTGGACTTTATCTATCTTCCTATCGTCCTCCGTTGGACAAACACTTGTTCTTCTCAAAGGCTTTTGGCCTTTTCGCTATACATGACTCAGGGAGGGGGCTGAGTTCTTATTTTACACTAACACTAGGCGTCAACCAGTGTTACCGCCTCCGACAACAGGGGGCGGCGTTGCCTTGTATCCGTTTCATAAAACGATGCCACCGCTTAGAAGGAGTAATCCTCGATAAAAATCCGCAATCACACGGTGTCAGGCGATACGTGCCTAAGAAGTGAATGGCCTAGCGTCAGACAACAACAAACGGAGCCCTCGGGGAACTGGCAAACCTTCGCTGTAATTCAAGCCTTAGCGTGGGTAAGTACCTACTGCCTCGCTGGACAGTATAATACGTCCTTACTCGTGGGAACTATCTGGACAAGTACTTAATCACAGCAGAAAAAACAAAACAAAACGAAGGACAATTGACCAAATTGGAACAAATTATGAATGCTATGATATGATGTTTATCAGCGGTAAAGGGAACAAAAGGAAAGTCCTCAGCGAAGAGGAAAACAGGAAGGAGAAGATTATGATCTCCAGAAGAAGGGGATTTGTTGAAAGATCTTCGGTCAGGGGTAGGGAACTGACCAAGAAGGACCTTGCAAAGGAGCTCCTCCCTTGAAGAGAAAAGACCTAGGGAGGAGGAGGAGAGCTCTAACATAACGGCCATGGTAAGGGCAGTGGAGAAACTTACCAGCATTACACAAATAGTTTAATGAAAGTAATGTCCGACCATAGAAACATGAAGGTCGAGATTAAAAATAAAATAAAAATAACTTGAGAGAATCACCGAAGACATAGGGGTCACTTTCAGATAAGTCGCCCTCAGCAGCATTGAATTACGAAAAAGAGTAGTGAAGAAAACCGGTGAAGAGGTCACGAAGGAGACAGCAAGCGTGTTCACACAGGTGGACTTTGAGGAGTTCTTGCCCGAAAAACTTGGGGTAAGAAAGATGGAAATGATCACAAAGGTCTTGAGCAGGGGAAAGAGGCTTTGAAAAAATAAAGGACATTACAGAAGTCGAATGCGAACAAGATGACTATACAGTCACCAAACCGGGAAAAGGGGATTAAGCTTCAGGCAACTTAGTTGTGGTCATGGAATGTTCGGTGAGGAGGAAAGGTTCTACGACCTGATACGGAAGAAACCGGAACTGAGAGTATGTACAGGAGGTACATATAGACCAGGACAAGTTGAGTTCCTTCAACTTAATACTATGAGCACAATTACAAGGAAGGACCAGGCAGAGGAGAATTAAGGAACCCGTCATACCATTTTTATGGTTGCTGTGAAAAAAGAGGAGACGGAAATGGACGGGAACCAGAGACTACTGGCAATTCTGTCTAAATTGAAGTAAGATATAGAGATTTTAGGGACTAGAGGGGCATCCGTAAGAGTAGTGGGGACAACAGATGTAGGAACGTCAGGAAGCTCCTTGAAGTCACCTTTAGGCGTATTGATTTTTAACTGCAGTTGCTTTCTCGATATTTAAGCTACTGACATCACTGCTATTAAAAATTCTGTTACATAAATTAATATATATTATCAAATGAAAAAAGTCTTGTAATATGAGAGTAAATAACTTTTCAATCTACTAAAACACGACATACCGCATTATCCTTGACCTTCGATAGGTAAAAAACAAACGAAATTCTCTTTATAAATTAACCAATATTGACTTTTTTAAGTTGTCCCGTTGAATATTTAGTTCATTAATTAGAGGTGATCTCGTGAAGGAAAAAATAGTCACGCGACCATAGTTACTTTTTATATATACCAACAGTTTCATGTGTATTCGTTATTTCCTAAACATAATTAGCATTTTATCAAGTAAATCAGTACGCCAAGACCTTGCTTGTTTTCTTGCTAGAATTACAGATGTAGGTAAAAAATTCAGAATAAAAACAAAGAAATAATATATATATATATATATATATATATATATATATATATATATATATATATATATATATATATATATATATATATATATATATATATATATATATATATTCCCATATATAAAAAAGTTTCACCGACAGATTGCAGTAATTACCGTACTATTGATATTACACGCGAGTAAAGTTCTTCTAACTATCATCAATGTAAGATTAAAATCAATTCTCTTACCACAAATTCCCCAAGAACAATGCGGATCCGTCTCAGGTAGAGGAACAAGAGAAAATATTCTTAATATTCGTCAAATTATCGAAAAATCTCGAGAGTTTAACATAGAAACATATTTATGCTTTGTTGACTATTCCAAGGCCTTAAAGGCCGTAAAGTGGGATAAAATGTGGCATATTCTTAGAGAAATGGATACGCCAGAATATCTAATCTATTTATTACAAATACCGTACTGCCATATGTAAATAATACTCCTAATGTAAGAGTTAATAATGTGGTTTCGACAAACTTCAAATTAAAATCTGGAGTTTGACAGGGATGCATAATATCCCCTATTCTATTCAATATATACAGTGAACATATTATGCGCCAAGTTTTTGAGGAATGGCAAGGTGGAGCAACGATAGGAGGCAAATCGAAAACCTAGGTTATGCTGATGACACTGTTATATTGGCGACGAGATCCGTCGACGCATCACAATGGCCAGATCGGCAACAACCAAACTCATAAAAATTTGGAGGAACAATGACATCACAAAAACACAAAATTACCACTTGTTCGAGCATTGATATTTCCTATCGCCACCTATGCTTCAGAAACTTAGAAAATAGAAAAAGCCAATTCAAAGCATATAAAGGCATTTGAAATGTGGGTCTACTGTAGAATGTTGCGCATACCATGGACAGCCCATCGCACAAATAACTCAATTCTAGCAGAACTTTAAAAACTAGACTCATCACAACTATCAACCAAAATATACTGAGATATTTTGGACATATAACTAGAAGAAAAGAATGCATGGAGCAAATGATAGTTGAAGGTAACGTAGCGGATAAAAGATCCAAAGGAAGATCTCCAGTACGATGGTAGAACCAAATAAAGGACATGACTAAACTATCGTGGTAAATGTTTGAAAACATAGTTTGAACTATGTTTTCTAAAACACTAAATAATAATCCTTGTATCGGCATAATTTAGTTTACCATGTATCTTAAGACCTAAAGATGTATAGCAAATTATAGTATGCGAAACCGGTCATTGGTGGTAGAATAAATTGATTGTGAGTAAGTCTTATTCTTGTTTTTTTTACCTATTTGAAATGGACTCTCATAGGCAACATATTCAAGATTTGAAAACAATTTAATAACATCGTTTTCTGTTCTTTGCGCTATACGAAATGTGCACTCTACCAAAAGCTTGCTATCGCTTGGATGCATTAAAGCCAGTATATGGCGTAGGACCACAATTAGTCAATCTCTCGTATTTTAATTGGTAATCAAAATAGTGTTGTGAAGTCATTTCGGCCTCCCATGGCCTTATCAGATTCTGCGGCTGAAGACAAAATTAGACGTCTTTGATTTTATATGGAAATGAACTATTGGAGATACGCTGTTGCCGGTTGACTAGACTTGATAGGATGAGGAACGAAGATAGTTGAAGAAAAATGGAAATTGATCTATCCATAATAGATACAATTGAAGTCAAAAAACTAAACTGATATGAACACCTGCAGAGAATGCCTGAAAATAAATGGTCAAAAAGATAAAAAATGGCAAATGGCCCCTTAGAATGACACTCGGGTGTTACAATTCATTGGAGCGAGGAGGATTAACTCTTGTACTCATGAGTCACTCCACCGCGCCTCAATGCTCCAGACCATCCCTTTCCCAGCTATAGCACTTTGATGCGCGATAGGGCTCCCTTTCAGCAAAGTGCTTGTCGTGTGAAAGTCCTGGGTACAACAACTCCAACACGATATCCTATCCCGATCAAAGCAGGTTAGCGTGACTTATTATCAAATCTGAAATTGCTTGCTCGGTCCGCAAGTCTACGCAAGTCCAGAGTGTTCGGCGACTTGGCGCCCGAGTATGTGGACCTCTCGTGTCCGTGTTTGGGGTTTTTTGTTAGTTTTTTGGTGGCTTTCGCCTTTTTGTTAGTAGTTTTATAATTTTTTGGTGGCCGAAGCCGCTTTTTAAGTTTTTTCTATTTTTTTTTGAGAGATGTCTGAAATGTAATATCATTAGTCATTATTATGTCCTGGGTTGTCTTCTGTTGATCGAGCTACGATTTTCTAGAAGTTATATGCTGGCCAGAATTTGCTGTTTTGGTCTTTTGTGCTTTCATCGATGGAACGCATCATATCTTATTATCTCTCGCAGTATCGGGCTTGGGTGGTTCTCTAGCTCAGTAAATTTTGTACTGGCTTTTTCTTCCATCGTGTCTGCCACCCTTAGTTGTTTCAGTTCTCTGAAACGTTCAGAAACGTGTCTGGGTATATTCACCGCTTCTCTGAGGCTTTTTTTTATTTACTTATGTGTCCCCATGCGAGAGCTGCATATGTTATTATTGGAAGTATGATGCTGTTAACCAGGCTTATTTTAGTTCTTAGTCTTGGTTTCTTCTACCTATGAGTCCTCTTATTGCCGAACTGGCTGTGGTTGTTTTTTGGATGGTTTGGTCCATATGTTGCGTGAATGTTAGTTCTTGATCCATTGTGACTCCTAGGTATTTTTTTTTCCATTCGATAGGATTGTTTTGCACTGTAACTCTTCGTCTGGGGTTTCACTTCTCTTTTTGAATATGCCGTCCAAGTATGATGAGATTAGTCCTGTCAAGGCTCCGCTGTATCCCTAGCTTCCCATTTTATATGTCAGTCCTTCACTCTGTCAAAGGCTTTACTTTACGTCCAGGAAGGCTGCTTCTGTATACTGGTTGTCGTTGAATCCAGCTGTTACTTGTTAATCCAGAGTACTTGTAGTTCGCTGGAGTGTTCTGTTCGGAATTCAAACTGAGTTTCTGCGGCTATTCCTAGGCTGTCTGTTTCTCAATGGAGTCTGCTTAGTATGATTCTTTCTACAATCTTGCTGACTGCTGGAAGTAAACTTGTCGGCCTGTAGTTTTGCGGAAACGTGTGGTGTTTTCCTGACTTGGGAATCATAATAACGGGAGCTTCCTTCAATCGGTTTGGGAAGAAACTGTATCTGAGTATCGTATTTGTGATGTTTGTTTGATTGAAGATTGCTTCGACAGAAAAGACTGGAAGTTAGGATACGAGAAACGGTGCCAGCTGCAGAAAACTCGCCTAAATATGTATTTATACATTAATACTAATTGTATTAATACTAATATGTATTAGCAAAATGTAAAACTAATACTAATTGTATTATTATATATTATTAGCTGTTCTCTGAAATTGAATTAAATATGAAGCAAAAGTCTCACAACTATAATTGAAGGTGTAAAAAATTTATATGAACGATGAGTGATACAATTATTGTGGTTAGTTAAAAAGTCTACAACATCTATAATTGATTACTTCCATCTTTGCTTATTTCCCTTTCACATTAATTTTTGATCGAAATATTGATATTTATTCTTCGATTTCGGATCTTTTGTTTACTACAACTATATTCACATTTTTAAAGATTACACAATAGCATATTTTAGACAAACATGCATGAGTGGTTGGAACTATTTACCTCAATAAGTTTGGCGAATGATGTAGGTATATGCGATAATACGATAATGCGATATATTATCATAATTGTTAAGTTAAACAGTACCGTATGACGTGAACTGTTCAATAACCGTAAAATATATACCTATGTCATTGTTGAAGTTATTAACTTTTATTACCGAGATTAAGTAATAAATGATAAAACTTTCTTTTGTTTTTTTCCTTCCTAAAAATACGTCCTTTTTGTTTTTATACGTGAATAAAAAACGACAATTGATTAAGACGAATCAATATTTTTTTCAAGATATAAAAATATTAGGCTACTATTTAACACGTTAAACGCCACGATGCATATTAAAAAAAAAGTTGGGTGGACCAAAACATTTGCTTCTCGTATAAGACGAGAATGAAACTGTCGTAACTTGTTTATTTTATACGTTGGATTACGAATAGAGTAAGCGTTAGTTACTAAAAAAAAAGTTTTCGTGGACAAGGTAATACTGTGTCTTATTAGGTATCAATATGGCATATGAACAGAAGCAAAAGTGTTTCAAAAACCTTTTGGAAGATTTTTTTTTAACAGGATGACATTGCGATTGATCATAACACACCCTTGATATGAAAGAATGTAGATGGCCAGAACTTCAATACTGGAGGCAGTAACTCGATTTGTAAGAAAGAAGCAAAGATAAGAGAAAGAAAGTGAAAGTGAAAGAGAAAGGAGAGTGATAGAGAGAGAGAGAAGACGGAATATTCTTGTGATGCACAGGTCTGAAGAGGACCTAGTGGTCCTTCCATCCTGAATCCAACACACACCAGCTCACCCTTAACGGGGCACGTCCTGGTACGGTCTTTAGAAGATTTACCACCCCGTTCACTTGATGGCCAGAAATTGAAAGATATTACATTCAGAGTTAGGTATCAAACACTTGGGTATTTAGGTATCAAAACTAAGTTACTTTAGATGTATGATAAAAAAATTCTGGTTTATTTTATATTATTTGTGAATAACGATATCATTGAGTGGATTGAACAATTAATGAGTAGGTTGATACACATACCGAAGAAATAAAGACTTTTGGCCAATCTTGTGAGGATGGCATTGCAAAAATTACCAAAGTTCGTATTGGTGAAAAATCCATATCACTTCTTTTGAAAAAGCTGGTCAAATCAAAGCTGGTCTTCAAAGAGTGGTAGTGCCAAGAGAAGAACTGCAATGATGAAACTGTAGTTCCGTTTATAGGCCGACTGTCGTTTAGGCAATACATGAAAAACAAGAGAAATAAGTTCGGGGTAAGATTATCAAATTCTGTTTGGATGGAGGTTATACTTATAACCTACAAATTTATTGTGGAAATGATATGTCCGGTTTATAGAGTCCTGTGCCTTCCGGTTTCCAGTCTCCATTCACGTCTTTCGACCAAGTCTCCTGGTCTTAGATCTCTCTCTGACATTGCCTTTTGGGCTCCATAAGCCATGTTGTTTTCGATTTTTTTTTTGGTCAGGTGGCTGCCAATCCAATAGTACCTTCGGTGTACGATGGTCTGTCATACTCTGTACATCTCCGTACCAAATAAGTTGTTTTTACTACATTTCTTCTATAATGGTGGTTGCTTTCTCCATGATTTGTCTTCTTTCAATTGTTATGTGCATCATTCTCGATATACCGGCTGATCTGCCCCAAAAAATCCATTTCCAGAACAAGGAGTTTTTGTTCTGTTCTCTTACTGAGTTGTCAGGTTTTGCACCCCTAAAGTACAACGCTTTTAAAAATGCTGTTATATAGCTGTATTTTTTCTCTTTAGAGAAGGTTTTTGCAGAGTAGTGAGTTTACTGCGACTATTATTTTTTTCCCTTTTATGATCCGCACGTCGATTTCTGTTTCAGTACGTCCATCGCTTTTAGAACTTTACTGTGTGGTAATGAGGATATGACTATCAGAGTAGAAAAACCAATGAGTTAGAGATTTTGTTTTTTCTGCTGATATATTGTATTCCTTGGCAGTTGTATTGCAGATGTGTGTTAATCTTTGGAGCTCGTCTTCTGTTTCGGCGATTAATGCGGCGTCGTCTGCGTAACATAATATTTGGATTTCTTTGTTCCCCATTCTGTAACCATGACCTTTACGTACTGCTTGTATTATTTCGTCCATTATTATATTAAAAAGAAGTGGGCTTAATGAGTCACCTTGTCTGACTCCGCTTTGTACTGGTATACACTATGTTAGTTTTTCATTTATCTTTGCCTGTATTCGATTATGGAAGTAGATGTTTTCGATGGTTTGTATAATATTGATTGGTATGTTTCTTTTATAGAGTAGGTGTAAGACGTCTTTGACTTGGATGCGATCGAAAGCCTTTGTCAGGTCTATAAAACATAGATATGCTGGTTTATTGTACTCGATGGCCTTTTCTGTGATTTGTTTTAATACAAATACGGCGTCTACGCAGGATCTTCCGGATCTAAATCCTTGTTGCTCATCTGATTAAGTTGTTAGTTTATTAATTTTGTTGGTTAGGACTTTTGTGGTAAGCTTAAGCGCGGTGTTCAGTAGATGTATACCTCTAGAATTGTTGGGGTCTTCTCTATCTCCTTTCTTGGACATTGGTATCATTATGCTGTTTTTCCATGCGTCTGGTATCTTGCAGTGCAATGTTAGTTTTTGTATAAGTTTTGTCATCTCTAGAGTTATACTTTCTCCTCCGTGTTTGAGAAGCTAGTTGGTTATTCCGTCTGGTCCTGGTGACTTTCTTTTTTTGAGTGAATTTATGGCTATCTCTACTTCCTGAAAACTGATTTCTATTTCGTGTCTTAATTCAGGTACGTTATTGTGTTGATTATTATTTTCCTTTCCTTTTAACAGTTCCGTCTGGTATCTTTTTCATTCGTTTGCTGGTATGTTATTGTATTCCTTCAATTCTGCCATTCCTTTCCGTTGGTTTCTTATGAATCTCCATATTTGTTTTTGTGTACCGTAGAAGTCGCTTTCCATCCTTTTGGTAAATTGTTCCCAGTGTTTATTTTTGTTCTTCTGACCAACTACTTTGTTTCATTTCGTATTCTTCTATAGGTGACTCGGGATTCTGGACCATGGTGTATTGTTTTTGTTCCTATTTTCGAATACCAAAGTGAATATTAAAGTGGAAACCAACAAGACATAAAACATGATGCCCAGAGAAGACTGGGAACAAGGGTATATGAGTGAAATAAATCTGAAGGAAATCATGACATCTGCTTTCTTCCAGTTCCTCCGCGGTCCTCGATTTTACCTTTCATGATAAAATATGTACAAGAATTAAGAGTGAAATTTTAATTAAAAATCTACTTTTTCTCAAATCGTACGTGAATTATGTTAGAAAGCCACAAATTTTAAAACAACAAAGAAATATTTATCCGCAATAACGAATAAAAATACTCAACAATACTATAAAAAGAACTAAAAAACACTGCGTACTTACAATATTAAATTTATCACTACAACCACTTCTAACTTTTATAAATGGTGAAATGACAATAATGTTAAAATGGGCAATTATGGCAATTATGGCGTTGATTATTGCTCTCTCGATCTAATATGTCTTGTGTTTCAGTGTCATGACCTTCGTGACACCTCATTCATTAGGAGAATTGTGGGTAATTATCTTAATACATCCCAGTTTGGATGCACTAGTAATGAAATGCTTGAAAATTAAAACCAATTTAATTTAGCAGAAAATTATTGGGTGTGTTGAAAAATATTGCAAACCCACTATTATCGATGTTTAAAAATTTCCTATTTTATATTTGCATCTCTAAAACGCTTTCTCCTAGTACTATTTCTATTTTGTCTTGTAAGATAATACAATAATTTCCTGTCTAATAAGAGTTAGAAGATTCGGTGCAAAATCCGGTCAATTACATTTTTAAGCCAAGAAAAGTATTTTACAATATGGGGAAAGTACCAAATTCTATATATTTTCATCCTTTACTCTTCTCTTTTAAGAGGAGGGAGTCTACAGCCAGCTTAGCACCCTACTGATAGACTTTAAAACCATACAGCTCATAGAAACAGGATTATGCCAAGGAACAGGAATGATTTCATTACGACGATTAACGCGAGAAAGAGGACAACGGGTTTATGGAAAACGAGAAATATACTTCTCATCGGTACTTGTAACGTAAAGTCTCTAAACATAAGAGAGCAGAAAATTACAAAAGAGCTTGTAGAAAAAAATATAGACATATGTGCACTACAAAAGATAAAGAAAAAAGGAAATTGTCAAATTATGCTAGATGACTATCGGAAGATTTAGAATGGTGTTGCGAAAGAAACCAGAGCCAAAGAAGGAGTCGCCCTGTTAGTACACAGAAAATTTTTACACCAAGTACAAGAATGTAAATAGACTCTGAAAGAATAGTAAGTGTAAAAGTTAAACTGGATATCAAACTTCTGAATGTAAGGCTGTGTGAATCTATGCACCAGAGAACAACAGAGATACCACCACAAGGAAAACTTCTACGAACACCTTCAGACTGTAATAAACGAGACCCCAAATGATGAATATATAATCATTATGGATAATTTTAAATTACCCTGTTGACACTGATATAATTCCAGGAATAAAACAGCGATAAAACGAAAGTGTCAGAAATAAAAACGGAGACCTTCTGACGGACCTCTGCAGAAAAAAGCAGAAAAGCAGAAACACATATATATCACAGAAAGTGATACGAGTCGAAGAAAGCTGGGCAAAAATTAAGTATAATATCTTAGCCTCGGACAAGGAAGTTTTTGGTCAAAGAAATATAAATAAAAATAAATCGCTCCCAAGGCGAAGAACTCCATGGTTTCGTACAGAAGTAAAGGAAAAATATAAAGAAAAGAAAAAAGCTTACCTGAAATATATGCTAACCAGAAAACAAGAGGCATACTATAATTACAGGATAATTAGAAACGAAACACATACACTTGTAAAAAAATAAAAAATGATCACTGGGAACGCTTTTCGAAAGAAATGGAACATGATTTTTACGGTCTGCAAAAGGAAATATGGCGCTTGATAAGAGGTCAAAGAACGGAGGTAAAGGAACTAATAAAACCAAAACACATAGAAAAGGATACGTAAATTGACTAGCTAAAAAAGCTCTATGCACAGGAAGAATAAACGACCGTAGAACCGGAAACACAAGAAATTACCACAAATGAAGAACTTACTATATCTACAGGAAGTTCGGAAAATACTTGAAAACCTGAAGAACAGAAAAGCAGCAGGTAAAGACGGGATACCAAACGAATTACTGACATAATGTGGAGCAGCAATGATAGAATAATTAACAACATTAATTAATAAAATTATAAAACACAATAAAATACCAGAAGAGTGGAGAACGAGCGAACTAATTTTACTATTTAAAAAAGGAGATAAAAACAGCCAGAAAACTACAGAGGTATAAACTTGTTAGATACTACACTAAAACTTACAACTAAAATGTGTGCTAATAAATCAGAGGATAAGTTTAGCAGATGAACAACAGGGTTTTCATAGTCGAAGATCGTGTACAGATGCAATATTCCTTATAAAGCAAATTACTGAGAAATCACTAGAATATAATAGACTAGCATTCATGTGTCTAATTGACCTAAAGAAACCGTTTGACAGAGTAAGACTCAAAGATGTAATACATCTTCTGTATAATACAGAAGTTCCTAATATCGAAAACATCTACAAAAACAACAAAATGGAAATTAGAATACATGGACAACTTACAGAATGTATAGAAATAGGCAGCGGAATAAGACAAGGGGATTCATTGAGCCCCATGCTCTTTAATTTGATCATGGATGAAATCATCAAAAGCGTTAATAAAGGAAGAGGATACAGAATGGGAAACAAAGAAATAAAAATACCCTGTTACGCAGACGACGCAATATTGATAGCCCAAGATGAAGATAGTCTGCAAAGACTGGTCCACAGATTTAACATAAGAGCAAAAGAATTTAATATGACAATCTCATCTCAGAAAACTAAAACAATAGTAGTCAGCAAAGAACCAACCAGACGTAAAATAGAAACTGATAGCATCAGTATTGAACAAGTAATGGAAATAAAATACCTGGGAATTCTTCTTCTTCTTCATGTGCCGAGATCGATTATCGAGCGTTGGCTATCAAATTGGCTATAGTAATTTTGTTGACGGCAGCTCGGAAAAGAGATGCAGAGGATCTGTTAAACCAATCTCTCAGGTTTCTAAGCCATGACGTTCTTCTTCGACCTGGCCCTCTTCTTCCGTCTACCTTGCCTTGTATTATTAAATGGAGTATATTATATATCTCTGGGTGGCGCATAACATGGCCAAAATATTCAAGTTTGCGATTTTTAACTGTTTTGACGACTTCCGTAACTTTTCCCATCCGATGCAAAACAACTTCGTTACGAACTCTATCCACCCAACTTATTCGTAGGATTCTCCGATACACCCAGATTTCAAAGGTTTCCAGTTTCTTGAGAAGTGTATCCGTTAAAGTCCAACCTTCGACACCATACAAAAGAGTAGAGAACACATAACATCTCATTAATCTAATTTTCAGACTTAAAGTAATATTGTTTCCACATAACAGTTCCTTCATCTTAAAGAATGCAGCTCTGGCCTTCTCTATCCGTATTCTAATTTCTTTGCTCATGTCCCAGTTCTCATTTAGATTACAACCAAGGTAAGTGATACTGTTAGTTCTCTCCAGTTGTTCACCATAAGCTGTTACCACTTCCGGTTGTATTGGCGTTTTACTGACGACCATCACCTTTGTCTTTGCGGTGTTTAGCTTAAGGCCATATTCATCACACGTTGTGGTAATCCTATTAATTAGATGTTGAAGTTCTTTGTGAAGTTCATAAACAAGAAAACCAGCAGTAAGATAGTAGCAACAGAGATGGAATGCCTGCGAAGATGCTGCAGAGTAACAAGAATGGATAGGAGAAGTAATGACGAAATAAAGCAAAGAACATCAATAGAAACAGACATACTAACATATATAGAACAAAAAAGACTAAAGTGGTATGGACATGTAAGAAGAACTAGCGACAGCAGATGGATAAAGAAAATAACCGAATGGAGCCCCATAGGAAGGAGGAAAAGAGGACGACCCCGAAAATCCTGGAGGAACGAAGTAGACGACGCCATGAGTAAGAGAGGACTAAACGATGGAGAATGGAACAACAGAGAGAGATGGAAACGGTTGAGCGAGGGAAGGCAGTGAATACTGTAGAATCCCTAAATATATATATAAGTTCTTTGTAATTGCTTTCAATTAACACCGTGTCGTCCGCATATCCTAAATTATTAATATTGACGCCATTCATTTTTATACCACATTGAACATTATCCACTGCTTTATTGAAAACGAAATCAGAATAGATGTTAAATAGTAGCGGGGACAAAATGCAGCCCTGCCTTACTCCTCTCCGTATTTGAAGCTCTTCAGAAGTGTCCCGGCCAATCCTGATGTTTGCGCGTTGATGCCAGTAAAGATTTTTAATAATGCGTAGGTCTTTATCATCAATACCTACCTGCTGAAGAATGGCTATCATTTCAGTATGTTTTACTCGACCTGGGAATTACACTGTCTTTTTCTTTTCGTAGCACTACAACCAGGGGTGGGTTTTGGCTGACTACACAACTTGCTTCCATCTTGAACGGTCGTCCATAATAGTTGGGTCAGTGGGTAGCCCCATTGTTCTTAGATCTGACCATATATTGTCTCTCCATCGCATTTGTGGATATCCTAAGGGCCTTCTTAGGATATCCTTAGGAATACTATATGGCGAAACAGACACATTAACACTGAGATGAAGTCAAGAATTTATAAAGCCAGGGTAAGACCAATAATGACATATACCTCACAAACAAGACCCGACACAGCCACAACGCAAAGGCTACTGGAAACTGCAGAGATGAGAGTACTGAGAAGTATTACAGGAAATACGCTAAGAGATCGAAAGAGAAGTGAAGTCATTAGAAAAAAATGTAACGTACAGTGTATAAATAACTGGACACAAAATGGAAAAAAAAAGAATGGAATAACCACATAAAGAGAATGGAGAAGACCCGTGTCGTCAAAATAGCAAGAGATAAGTCATCAGGCACCAACCGGCAGAAGAAGTATCGGTCGAAACGCAAACGATGGAGTAACAACCTTCCATAGAGATAGTAATCCGCCAATGAACAAACAGAATTGCTTATAAAGAGGAAGAAGAAGAAGAAGACTCTTCTCTTTTAAAATATTCGGCGAGAGAAACATGTGTTAAATAGATATCTCTGTATATTATTCCATACCATAAATATTCCATATCGAATATTTTAACAATTTATTATTAATTCATATCTTAGCCATAATACATAAATAATTTCACAACGTAATAACTAATTCATACAATTGTATAACTAGCAGACACACTATCTCTTCGACCCAAAAAATGGAGACTGTTATACAGGCACCAGCTTGGTACATAAGGTTTAATTAACTGATAATAAATATGTAGGTATAATAAAGTAGAAATTTAATATAGAAACAGGTTTCTATATTTGGTATATGTTTTTGATTGTGATTATTATTATTTTAAATAACCTCACTAAATGTAAACTATTAGTACTACATTAGAACCAACGACGATTGGGACGATATCTGTAGACATGTAGACTTTTATTGACTTCTAAAAATCATTTGATCGTGTTAATTACTGTATTGATCGAGTATGACAGGGACGCCTCTTGTCGTCCAAGCTTTTCAACGTTTACTCCTAAAGAATTTTCAGAAAAACAAGAAGGAAGAATTATGAACGGTGAAGTCATCAATAATTTGCGATATGTGGAAGACACAGTACTCTAGCATCTACTCATGAAGATCTGCAAACATTACTTGATAGTGTCGTTGAGAACTGTAAGGAAGCAGGTCTGGATGAGGTCAAAAAAACAATTACAGAGACAGCAGAACTAATAATAGGAAAAAGCAGGAAGAGAACAAGAAAATAGTTTGATAGAGAATGCCCAAATACAAGAGAGCTAATCAGAGAGAAAAAAGAAAATACGAACAACAGAAATAAGAGAAAAAAAATAGATAAAAGTCAAACATTAAAGCATTTTACAAATCGCTGGCAAATGAGAAAACAAGGCTCAAACCTAACCGCGTGTTTGTACTTATGCAACATTATGATGAACTAATAACTAATGAAAAGGTACTGCTCCAGACATGGCAAGAATATTTCAAAAAGTTTATAAAACACACATCAAGAGGAAGAACATATTGAGTATATGGATGAGAGGATATATACCTTGGAGTGGACCTACCAGTAAATGACCCAAAAGTATACGAAACATTACAAGCAATTAACAAATTGAAGAACGTAAAAACTCCAGGCTCCGATAATATACCGGCCGAATTGCTTAAGTATAAAAGGGAGACTTTAGATTTACTATAGACACTAGACTATAGACAATTACACACACTTATATGAAATGAAGAGAAAATGCCAACAAAATGACAAACTAATAATCCCTATCCATAAAAAGGGAGACAAAAACAAGTGCTGCAATATAGAGAAATCTCCTTACTTAATACGGAGTACAAAATTTTATCGAATATCCCGTTTAGTAGAATAACACCTTTTATAGAAAATTTTATAGGAGAATACCAAGCCGGATTCAGAAAAAATAGATCGACCAAAGATCAGATTTTTACTCTAAGGAAGCTGCTTGAAAAAAGGTAGGAATTTAATAGAATTATCCATAATCTTAAAATTAAAAGTGAAACTGGAACAAACCATGAAGTGGAGATATCCAGGAGTGGCTAGTATACCTGTTGAATACAAAGCACGTGGCGTTCGTGTGTATTAAGGTATAAAAAAAAATAATAATAAAAAAAATTAAAATTTTTTTTTATACCTTAATACACACGAACACCACGTGCTTTGTATCCATAATCTCTTTATAGACTTCCGATAAGCATACGACAGCATTAAACGGGATCAGATGTGAAATGCAATGGCAGAAGTTTCAATTAAAAAAAAACTTATCCAGCTCGTTAAAATGCATTTGATCAAAGCAGGATTAATAACAATAAATAGAAGCATTGTGGTATATATCGTGAATATACTATTGATTCAATGTTTTTCAACTGAAGTAAGTTGGGCTCAAATAAGGGGATATGTGACCGGGAAGAATTGGGAGTTGCCTGTGTATTAAAAATAATTAAATAATAGATTTCAAAAAGATCATAAAAGATCAAAATTTCAATTTTGGATTATTTATTCAAATATTTATTAAACTTTCTAAAATACAAAGTAGAACAAAGATCATTTTTACTAACAATTGATGTATTTGTTATTTGACAATTAATTATCTTAACAAATTATTTAAAATATCATTGTTATCCAGCTATTTTCACTTTTTTAAATAAATTTCTCAAATTTAAGTTCCGATGTAGACAATTTTTTTAACTTGCTATCATGAAACGCCACTGATAAATCTAAAGAATTAAGAATTCGCATTTGTGCTGACTAAATTTTATTTTGCTCAAATGCATCGTGAATACGTCTGTTGTTACATCTGGCTCACTGTAAAGGTTCGCATATTGTCTATTAAAATGTACGGAAAGCTATTAAATAAAGTGTTGTGTACCGATAATATTTTGATTTTCTTATCAATAACATTTTAACAACCTTATAAATTAAATTATTTTCTGTTCCGTTTCAAAAACTTTATATCTCTCTAATATTGTTCTCCATATTTAATAAAACCGATTAACTTTCAATTAATTTCAATTCTAAAATTGACTCGGATATTCAAATGTCAAACGCGCTTGCCAAATTCCCTCCTTGGTTCTGTTAACAAAAACGGAATCTAGATCACACGTCCTAACAATTCTCTTATCTCCTTTTAGATGCCAAATTCGTCGGCTGAATGTTTAGGGTCAATTCCTGCATCGAAATATTATAAACTTTTTAAACTTTTTTTTGTTTTTGTTTTTTTTTGGCTTTAGGATTAATCCATGCAGCCAGAAACTAAATAAGTATTAAGTCTAGCCTATTAGGTTATCTCAGCCTGACAGACCAATTTGTTATGATCAAAACAAAAATTTTTTTCCCACAAACTTTTTTTTTTTGAAAGATTAATAATAATAAGCATTTTGGGATTATGACAAGGGTTACACTTTTCTCGCCAGGTGTCGTTGAGAGCATTTTTTTTAAACAAATACTGGATAGACCACCGTAAGGTAAGTATGTAAACAAAACGAAAGACATTTAAGGTTACAAGCCTAAACTAGTTATTCTACAATTCAATTCAATTATTTTTATTTTGTGTAAATGGGCCGGATAGCAAGGATGTCCGAACTTCATCCGTGATATGGTTGTTATGGAACTACTCGGATAGTTGTAATTTTCAGACCAGTAGTTTTTTCAAATCTCGGGTTCTAGCAATGTGTATCTTGTGCATTTTGTCAAACAGAAATATTTGTATCGTTTAGACCATTTTTGATATAAATTATCCTTGGCTGCTATATTTATTCTCTCATCCAATGTTAATAAGGGTGTAACTACTTCTCCCAACTGTATGCTTTCTTTAGCTGCTTTGTCAACTTGTTTATTGTATGTGTTGCCTGAGTGTTCTTTTACCCAAACAAAAATCAGTTTGTTAGTTTCTTGAATTTGCGAGAGCATCGTTTTTATTTTGACTATGTAAGGATGGATATATGCAGAACTGATTTGCAAATGCGATTGTAGATAATTTAAAACTGGAAGGGAATCAGTAAGAATTATGGAGTATGTAGTATTAGTCTCTATTATAAAAGCTATAGCTTTCATAAGGGAAAAAGCTTCTGCTGTAAAAATGGACGTTTTCTTACTCAATTTAAATGTGCGTTGTACTTGCAGTGGGACAATAAAAGCCGCACCTATGCCATAAGGATAAGGCTGTATACATTTAATACATTATTTAAACTTTATTTCGATCCAATGTATGACCGTTTTATTTCACTAAACCATTATGTCTTGCATTTTTCTACCAATTCCCTTCTAGACCTCTCTTTTTGTCTAATGTTTCGTGATTTTCACGAATTTATTTTACCGAATTCACTTTTAGATCTCATGTTCAACGAACAATCAATTGCTGTAATTATAGTGTAAACACCAATCGTTCCATTTTCGCCTAACGCAATACTTCCTACTAATCTAATTAAATGCCAATAATTGCTCATCACGACATCGCAGTTCAAATGAGCCACGGAAAACAAATACAGAGCGCCTTGGAAACAATGAGAGAGGATGGTCCAACTGAATAATTACGACGCCTGAAAGTAATTGCGGAAACTAGGTCATTGGTGTGCACATTTATATATCGATGTAGTGAAGTAGTAGGGGCTTGGTTTAAATATTTACTATACTTTAATCGATTTTTATTGTTTAAATAATGAATAAAAAAGGGCTATTATTTTCTTATGATTTTTTTGTCAAATATTAAAAGTTATTGATCTATTAAGTACATGGTGGAGAATGGTCGGATTATTACAGAATATTATGAAGACGAAAAGTAAATACAGCTTTTTATAGAACCAATAAAGATTGACAAAACGATGAATATCGTCGTATTCAACAACTCATATGTATATCTCATAAATTATTCGCTGTGTTCTTCCAAATGGTATAAAAAATATTTTTGGAATTTCCGCCTTTATTTTCTCATACTGGTGAAAAAGTTATTTTAGAATTTTTAAATAACTTGGATTTAGACATTACTAACTGTCGGGGACAGCTATATAGTGTGGAAACCACTTATGGAATAAAATTGTTTGTGTCCTTATTATAGAACATAATAAAAAACTCTGAGACACGTTAACTTTTAAATTTAAATGTGCGCTTTTTAAACATAAATTTAAATGTACAGGGTGATCCACGCAAGTCTGGCATAGTCCATAACGCTTATTTTTAATGAAACACCCTGTATATTTTTATATTTTTAAAAGATTCTTAACCTGATTTCAACGAACTATATCATGTACGGTCTATAATAAATAATATAAGGTGAAATTTTGAAATTAATAATTTATCACGTGTTATGGTATTATTTTAAATTAGCTAAATACAGACAATACACTTCTACTCTAAGTGTCAGTATATTGGTGAAAATTTCTGTTTAGTAAGCGTGTTAGCATTTTTTGTTATGAACAGGTAAAAACTGTCTAGATAGTCTGCTAATTAAACTAAATCGGTAAATAATGCGGATTGTTATCCATCTAATCAAATCAAATCAAATTAAAAGCTAATTTCTCGCAGAAATAAAAATGAAATATTTAACTGAGACCCACCGAATTGAGATTTTAATGATGATCGGTTACGGGGAGAACTGTAGAAGTCAAGTTGAAGTAGCAAACTTATTTAATCAGAAGTATCCTCAGTTGCCTAATATTGCACAAAGTACTGTGTCTAAAATTTATGCACAATTCAGAGAACTTGGGCATGTCAAACCATTAAAAATAAAACCGAACTTCATTGAAGATGAGGTGAAAGTGGATATTTTGTAAAGTGTCGCAGAGAATCCAACGTCAAGTTCACGTCAAAATAATGTGAGTCACACAACTGTCCTAAGGTGTCTCCATGAAGAAAAACTTCATCCATATAAATTGACTTTTGTGTAGGAGCTAACAGAAGACGATCTAACAGCTAACAGAAGAATGATGGATAAAATTAACACAAATGGAATAGCTCGGAGAGGTAAACCGAAAAAACTGTAGATATTGGTCAGCGGAGAATTATTACCGCATGAAACTGTCTAGTTCCAGCAGGACGGTGCAACACCCCATTATGCTTTAATGGTGAGAAATTACTTGAATGAAATCTTCTTCAATAAATGGATTGGACGAAGGGGTACTATTGAGTGGATAGCTAGGTCGCCAGATCTTACGCCTTTGGATTTTTTTCTGTGGGGTTATCTCAAGAACAAAGTATAAGCAACACAACCAACTAACATTGAAGACCTCAAAGAAAGGATAACTACAGAAATACGGAATATTTCACCTCAAACTTTAAACAAAGTTAGGGACGAGTTTTATAGGAGACTGTGTTAATGCCAACAACAAGGTGGAGAACATTTTGAGCATTTATTTTAATGCAATCCAATCAATTACCTCGGGTATTCTATGAATAATTGTCTTGAAGAAAATGATACTTAATTTCAAAATTTCACCTTGTATTATTCATAATAGACCCTACATGATATAGTTTGTTGAGATCAGGTTGTTAAGGAGCTTTTAAAAACAAAAATATACAGGGTGTTTCATTTAAAATACAGATTATGGACTATGCCAAGCTTGCGTGGATCACCCTGTACATTCAAATTTATGTTTAAAAAGCGCACATTTAAATTTAAAAGTTAAGGTATCTCAACGTTTTTTATTATTTTCTAAAATAAGGACACAAACAATGTTATTCCATAAGTGGTTTCCACACTGTATGATAATGCGTTTAATATGTCAGGTAAATAAATATCCGGGACTCCAATCAAGAGTAAAACAACATACTTTTTCTGCCCATTTTGTACCATGCGCAAATCATTCATTACTGTATGCTTTCGCACTGAAATTTGCATGAAAATGACGACTTTTTTCAATATGGTTCAGGAATTTTACGTATTTTTTTTTTTTTAATTCTACACGTAGGTGGAATGCATTACAAAAATTTTGTAATAGTAAACACTTGAGTATTAAACCTATTTGTGACACCAGGAGGTCTGCTCGTTCCGATGCTGTGAGATTCATAAAGGAAAATTATGAAGAAATTAAACATTGTTTTCGTCATTTTTCCTCAAACAAAAATGAAAAACAATTAAAAGGGTCGGAACCTACATGTTTACATAAAAAACTTTATACATTTGAGTCTGTACGGTTGCTTATTATAGCATTATATAAAACTTTGTTTTCAAAACTTCCACAAAATTTATTATAATATTTATCACTACAGCTGTTTCGGCAGAGTATCTCGATAGTCATTGCTTTTGGTTGGATTTTCTCTTTGTTTGTGATTTGTAGTCCTGTTTAAGTTTTTCACCTCTTCAGGACGTGGTTTGTTTTTTTTTTGTTGGGTTGGCTTTTGTCGCTGTATTGGTTCAACTGGTGGTTCGCTTGGTTGGATGTGTCCGGCGGAGGAGGATCCTGGACAATCAGAGGTGAAAGGGTTGTTGAGCTAAAACGGTCCTTTTCAGAATTTTATTAGTGAAAATATGGTTATAAATTGACTGAATTTAATAAGTACATAAATTTAATTTAACAACAAAACAAATCATAAGATTTCCTACCTGGCGAAACTGAATTCAAATTTTTACTTGCAAAGCAAAAATTTAAATTTAACCAAAAGAGAAATCAAACGTTTTCTACTTAGCGAAACCGAATTCAAATCTTAACCACTGTGTTTCCTAAAATTTGCGAAACAAACAGCTGGATAAATTACTCGGCAAGGGAATCTAAAATTGCATTCCCCAAGCCGTTCATCCTGGTCAAAATTCGTAGTGAATTCAGTTTCTGGTACTTCAAACGAAGTAAATAACAAAACAGAATGATGGTATTAGATTTTTGTTTTGATACAGTGCAGCGACAACCGCTGATACGTATTTCGACCTCCTTAGGTCTCGTCAGAACGGTATAGTCACTGCTCTGAACCAAAACAAAAATCTCTCCCGTCCTAGACAATAGTTATTAAAATAACTATATATGGACGTAACTACGCCCTCTAAAAACAAAAAGAGAAATCAAACGATTTCTACTTAGCGAAACCGAATTCAAATCTTAACCACTGTGTTTCCTAAAATTTGCGAAACAAGCAACTGGATAAATTACTCGGCAAGGGAATCTATTTTAGATTTTTTTATATGAACAAGATTTAAACCTAGCAAAACTGAAAAATGAAGTATTACAATTTAAGACTTTTATAAGTAAAGAAAATATTATTTCGCCTGTATTCATATGGTCATTTATTTAGGAAAATAATGCAACATTCCTAAATTCAAAGCGATTCTCAGAATTTATTTAACCCTTCTAATAAGGAGTACAAGCGGTGAAAAATCATTCGTAGTAATGTCTGGAATAATTTTTTTTAAGATCCACATTAGATCAACAAAAATTAAATAGTTTATCATTACTTTATATAGAAAAATAGTTATTAAATAACTCTATTAATTATGACAAACTAATTGACAAGTTTACAGAAATAAAAGTGAGAAAAAGGGAATATAACTAAAGAAATCTGGGTATATTTGTTTAGGTATTATTTTTTGTTTTAAATTTTTTTACATGTACATTATTTTTTTCCTTTTTTTTCTTGGAATTTTAAATAGAACTACACAGTATAAGCTTTAAAACCAAACTACCAAATTCATAGTGTGTGTCATGACTGCAAAATAGGCCCGGAATTACAATGATGCCTAGGGGCTGCTCTAGCCTTAATCGGCCACTGAGCTCTGATAAACTGAAGTCAATTCCATTCACTTACAAACCTCAAAAAAAAAAACAGAACAAATAACAATTTTTGATGGATTTTACATTGTGGATTATATTTTAGAGTGCTTAGAAAAAAACCAAACGAAGTTTTTGTACACGCAATATGTAACTAAAAATCAGCTTCCATCGAAACATACAATTTTTATGATGGGTACCTAAACTAATAGTCGATTAGATTTACATAAAAAGAAATCGGTTATACGTGAATAATCTTGCGTATTACATGTTATTACGAAAAAAAAAAATCGTCAAGGTGTATACGTGACACAAACAGTAATTTAAAATAATATTTATTGTAGGTTTACCTACTGCTCAATAGTTTTTAAATTTTTTAATTGAATATGATTGTAAATCCATGTTATCTGCTGTTTTATTGGTAATAAATAAAGAATTTAAGATGTAAATATCCATTTTTTTAATAGAACAAGGACAATTAAATCAAATTTGTCCTTTGAAGCATACATATTAAGTAAAAACTACATCGCTGGTCACTTTTTGTATTTCTGTAAATTTTTTTTTATCATTATGAGGATTTTTAATAATTACTTGGTCTAACAAATAAAGAAAGTGAATTCGAAAGAATCTTTACCATTCTATAAAATCATATTTTACTATACTAAATATGACGCCATTTTTATTTACAACTGTTGCAACAGTCTGCAAACTTAAGGTATTTAATATTTATTCTATTTTTCACAATTTCATTAATAGTTAACAACATATTTTTATTTAATTTATTCAATTTTATTCTATTCTGTTGTATCCTTTTCTATCAAATCCGTGACTACAATAGTTCTCAAGCATTGCAAAAACTTTTTAAATTATCTTTCCCTTCAATCTGTTTCTTTGTATCATCGTCAGGTGAATCAACCATAAAAGTATTTGTGCTCTTACTTGTTAAAACTGTTCATTTTTGGATTTCTCGTTCAACTGTTCCCGACATTTATTTGTTCTTTTCTTCTCAATTTTTTCTCCACCTTTTTAAAATGATCTTCACTGATGTTTACTGCCTATTTTTGCTGGCATAGTTAACTATTGACCTCTTAACGGTTTTATCCAGATTTAAGCTATTGCTCTCACTTGCCCTAAGAAAAAAATTCAATTTTTCGGGATACTTTTGAAAGGATCAAAAGTATTGAGATCTGGTGAGACTCTTTCCGTGTTATCGAGTCCTAGGTGACATGGTATACTAGAGTATCTCCAAAAAACTCTTTTATGTATCTGACTGTCGAGAGTAGCACAGCTTTTTACAGGATCTTAAAAATATGTTTCGACAAGACTTTGCTAAAGTAAGCGATGACTGTCTCATGCCCATCTTGGATTTGGAAGAAAACAGTTCCTATTGCACTGTTGCTGGCATCGGCGTCCAACACAAATTTTTCTGCCTGTCTCAGGTAGCTTAAAATCGGTGCAACCATCAGAGCCATTTGTAGTTGTTCGAAAGCTTTTAGAAAGTCTTCACTCCATGTATATTCTTTGCCTTCTTCTGTCAACTTTGTTAATGGCTTGGAGATGTTGGCAAATCCTTTGACAAAACGTCGGTAACATGTACATAGACCAAGGAAACTTCTAATTTCGTGTTTATCTCTTGGTACTGGCCAATCCTTAATTGCTACAAGTTTTTTAGGATCAGCTGTTACACCATTACTCGCTACAATATGTCCCAAGTACTTCACTTCTCGTCGAAACATGTGACACTTCTTCGGACTTAACTTCAAATTCGCTGCCCGCAATCGTCTTTTCAAATCAAAGATCTTTTTTAGATTGTTAGCATGTTCATCGAAGGATCTTCCAACCATAATTACATCATCCAAATAAACCATGCACGTTTTCCATGTTAGGCTTTTTAAAACTGCCTCCATTAATCTTTCAAATGTGGCAGGCGTATTACATAAACTAAAGAGCATAACCGTGAACTGCCAAAGCCCTGATACTATTGAGAATACGGTTTTCTCCCGATCAGCTGGCTCCATGTCTACTTGCCAATATCCACTTTTTAGATCGAGTGTGGAGAACCAACGAAAACCGGAGAGATTATCCAATGTATTGTCTATTCTGGGCAAAGGATAACTATCTTTCTTAGTTACCGCATTGAACTGGCGGTAGTCAATACAAAGACGCATTGAACCATCTTTCTTCTTTACTAGAACTACTGGTGATGTCCATGGACTGTTTCATGATTGAATTACCCCTTGTTTGTTCATATCTTTTATAACTTAATAGCAGTTTCCTTTAAATTCCTAACTTTTACAGGAACGACATCTCTAACTCTCACCAAAGCTTTTGCCGTTAGGAACTCCGTATTGTCTTCGACCATCCTTAAGCTTCCCTCTCGGTAGTGACTATCAAGTCTGGTCATCAGAATTTTCTATGACCGGGCATGGTTACGTCACCAGTAATTAGTAAGCTAATAACAGCTTCTTTGTCTTCATGATACGGCAACTTTTCACCATTGATCTCGAGAACTCCATTTTTGACATTCAATAAAGCCCCAACTTTTCTTAGTACATCCATCCACAATATGAACCTTTGGAGATCTCTGCAATTGATACTCTGTGTTTCACTGTAGTATGGTCAATGTATACTGACATATTAGCCTCGCCATATGTTTTAATTAGCTCACCAGTTGCTGTTCTAAGCCTTACTATTGCAGGCGATAATTTAAGATGGCCTCGTACTACTTCTGGACGTGCAATAGCTTTTGTTGCACTGAGTGAGCAACAAGTGAGCTTTGTTTCTCGAGGTCGGCAGTTGCCCCTTGGTGTCGACCCGTTCTAGTTTTCCGACTGTTGCATCATTATCTTGCAACATCTGCGAAAAGTACTACTTAACAATTAGTTCCTTTACTTATTAAACAGCATTAATTAATAACTTTCAATTTTCCTTTAAAATAACAAAAAATGCATATCTGATTTCTTTTACCAGTGTTAATAAACGAATATGTGAAGTTTTGAATTTTATTGATTAATCTGCATTAGACCCTTGGAAAGGTGACTTATTTTAGCACAGGACAGGACCTACGTCCGGTTGAATCAGCCAATAACCGTAATAAGTATCACAACGATTAAATAATTAAGAAAAAAGGATCGAAAACGTTAAATAAGTCGATAGCAGTAAATTGCTACCACGAGCCAGGTTAAAGGTGGAAAAAAAGACTTTGTAGATAAAGAGAATATAAGAGAGGAAATGGAAGACCTAGAATGTTCAAAAATGGATATAATAAAATCCGACAGATTTGAACACGTTATGTTTAATTTAAGCTTAATTAACAAAGCTTTGCTTTACTTTATTTATTTTAAATCAATATATTTACTTTGTCTTTGTTTTCAATATTAAAAGTACAAAAGGCTACATACTGTTCACTTTATCTGAAAAGAATTCTAGTTCTTTCACACTATTATCAGCCATAATGGGTTGATTATGCTATCGTTAAACATATTACGAGAAATACTCTTTCTTTGGCGACACGCAGAAGGCAACAACCTGCTCAACACATTTTAAAAATAAACAAAAAACGTCAACTATATGACCTTGTCAATAATACTAACAACATTACAGATTGTTGACTCAAACAATTTTTTTCCAAAAATAACTTAACCAGTATCTGTGCATGTTGTCAATGGTTGTTTCACTTTCATATAATTCTATACAATTATCCTACTATCTACTTTTTGCCTCTTATTATCTTGTTAAAAACAAGTAGCTTGACTACGGTTAATTTGTTGAGGGCATGAGGGATTTCTTGATATTGTGAGATGAGGAAAATGTTTTCCTTATCTTGTTCAAATGATTATTAAGCTAATTATTATTATATTGTAGTTTCCTAAGTACTGGCCTCCTAGCGACCCGTAGAGATTTAATGAGGGGTTTACTTTCTTCTGTTTCAGCTTTTTTACAAAAGGAATGAATGCCAATGAATATGGCCAAATATCAGTGGCCAACCCTGTATATTTTGATCCATTAATCAGGTCTACAACTTAAGTAAAAGTTAATAGTGTTGCATTTTTCTTATTAACTGCCTTAAATTTGCTTGTGCAACAAAGTAACATACACATCATAAAAATTTGGAAAGAGGGCAATGCTAAAAAAAATAAGTAAAATCAAGTTGCTTAAATATGAATTTTTAATAATGCTTTGTTTTATATGAACTTTTGTGAGACATATATAATCTTTTAATTTTTTTGCTATAACTGTGTTAACCTATACTTTTCATTTTGGTAGCCAATTGCTCTAATACATTCATTTTTAATTAAATCCTTTTTTATTACTTTACACACCAAGAGAATACAAAAAACGATTGGTATATCCAAGAATATAAAGAAGTGTAAAGAAAGAATGCAATAAAGAAAGACAAAGACAGCAAAAAGGAGCAAACAAACATTAAATGACTGGAAAAAGAGGAAGACAGACAAAACTATCAAATATACTAAATAAAGAAAGGTGGGTAGACAACAACTTTGCTATATCGTTTTCGTATCGTTTCTGTCAAAGCAGATGGCACTCCTGTGCGCGAACCACTGAAATTGGGAAGTATTTGGAGACATTAGTTGGAACTTTTCAGGTTTGAATCTGAACCAGCTCGAGTAACTGACGAGGTAAAAATACCGAAATAACAGTTATATCGTTTTATTGATTCCGATTCAGACGTGAAAAGTTGACAAATTTGAGATCAAACGCCAGCATATTTGGCCTTTATTTCATCAGAGCAGTAGCATGCTTTTGCTGAAAGTTCCGGTCATTTGCATAATATATATATATATATATATATATATATATATATATATATATATATATATATATATATATATATACACACAACGCAAAAGTCTAGGGATATTTTTATAAATAGACGTATTTTGTTTATCTATAATCAACTTAAAAAAAGTAATACAAAATTTGTAGTTTAAATTGTTGTTTAATATGTCAAAAACCATAAATTGCAAAAAAACACAAAAAATTAGAGCAAAAAAATATATTAAAAATCACCCATGTTTCACATACCACCATAAAATGTCAAAAATACGAAAAAATATAAACTTAAAATAAAGTATGGCCACCACGTTGGTTTATCACAGCTATACATCTACTGTTCATGCTCCGAATCACATTGTTAATGTCTGCTTGACGTAGTTGTGTCCATTGTTCTCTCAGAAGCTCTTTTAATGGAAACTCATTGTAGATATTGCCCATATGTGGAGTAATTCTTCGTTGAAGCATGTCCCATACATGCTCAATGGGATTCAAGTCCGGTGATTGTGCTGGCCACGGCAATACATCAATACCCTCGTTATCCAACCAGTTTGTTACAATATGCGCAACATGTGGTCGAGCATTATCATGCGTAAAGTAAAAATTTTCTCCAACAGCTGCAGCAAACGGGCGCACAACAGGTTCAAGAATAGTGTCCAAATATTGCTGACTTGTGAGAAAGCCACGTGGGAAAACGAGGTCAGTTCTTCCGTCAATCATGATTCCGCCTCATACCATTAATGTACCACCTCTATGTGCATTCACTTCTTGAAGATGTCGTAATCGTTCTCCATCTCCGGGTCGTCTCCAAACTCTTGTCCGACGAGAATCTGGATGAAATCCATATCTAGACTCGTCACTAAACAAAACTGTGGCCCAGTCATTGTCAGTCCAATTCTGAAACTCTGAACACCAGGTTAATCTTGCAGCGCGATTGCCTCCAGATAGAGGTGGACATCCCAGTGGTCGCCGACTACGAAGATTGGCTTCATGGAGACGATTTCTCACAGTACTGCTGCTAATTGTTACATTATGTGCAAGTTGTAATTCATTAACCAGCTCGGGTGCTGTGATTGTTGGCTGCCTTCTGGCATTTAAAATTAAATATTGGTCTTGAGCGACGGTTGTAGAGCGACCACGTCCTGGATGTTGCACGGCTGGACTCCCAGTGTCTCTAAATCGACGCCACAAACGACTTACGACGCTTTGGGAGACACCCAGCTGATCAGCAACTTGAGTTTGTCGCATACCAGCTTGAAGGAAGCCCACGGCTCTATTCATCTCGTCCAACGTTAAATGTTGTCGTTGCATGGTAAAAAGACAATATCTTTAACTCACCTATTAAGCAAGAATGGTATAAAGTGACTAAAATTAAAAATAAACAAAACATAAAAATGTCGATTTTTTGTCCCTTATAAAAAACATTCTAAAACACGTATTGCTATCAGTTTTACAATTTCTTTTTTTGATAAAATGTGAGTGTCTGTATTAACAATTATAGTACAAGCAAATTTATATGGTCATGAAATTTCTGTCATTGGTATTGTCAAATTATTAAAATATCCTTAGACTTTTGCGTTGTGTGTATATATATATATATATACAAGAATTACTGGATATTAGTGACTGTCGATATAAACAAACAACACAGTTTATTAGGGTTGCAGTCAGAAAATTGGCCGGGATGTTAATGAAACACTCTTTTGACTTTTTGTTTAGCTTTCGGAATGGTTTTATTCCTTTTTCAAGACACTGTAATAAGAAAAATATGTAAATATTTATAAAATATCACAATTCTTCAGTGCAACTTACTAGTCGTTGAGATTATTTGTAAAAGCATTGACACTCAACATTAATAACACACATATAAAATATAAAATAATGGACAAAATCTTCAAAAATGTTAGTGGTTTAAAAATTACAACCAAAAAATGTGAAAACAGTATCGAAGTTATACACAAAAACAAAAGATCCCTTCAGAATACAGGAGTCATCGAATGTTGTTTATTCTATACCGTGTACCAATTGTAACAAAATATACATAGGAGAATCATCTCGTAATTTTCACAGTAGGGTGATCTCACATCGTAGCGATATAAAAAAACAAAAAAATAAATGCATGTGCATTGACAGAACATGCATTAACGTTGAAACATGAATTTAATTTCTAGGATTCCTGTATTTTGGCAAAGGAAAAGAACCATTCAAAACGTCTTTTCTTAAAAATGTGTTCCATAAAATCTAGTACATCTTGCATCAATAAAAAGTCAGACATAGATAAACTGAGCAACATTTATTGTTACTTACTGGAAAAACATCCAAAATAAGATTAATATCTACCTGTACCTACATAAATTACACTTATATGCATAACATGTTGCATACCATTAAGACAGGTTTAAAAATTAAAATCACCTAAGATGGGCCTCTAGTATTTCTTAAAAAGAAATATAATATTAAGTACACCTAATTACTTTTTAATCATAGGATTTTTTCTTTTTATTCTCTATGTGTCAGAGTTAAAACACACCAGTAAAAGATGACAAACTAAGTTTTACTATATGTACCTAAATTTTGTGCATTATTTTATATTTTATATATATATTTTTTTTTTTTAGCCCTTTTTCTATCCGAATTGTCGAATAAAGGCCTCTCCCATTTCTCGCCATTCATCCCTGTTGTGTGCTAGGCGTTTCCACATTGGTCCTGCGACTCTTTTGATATCGTCGCTCCAGCGCATTTAAGGTCTTCCTCTTGGTCTCTTCTTTGTCGGAAAGATTGTCCAAAAGATTGTTTTTAGAAATGTGTCATATTAATAGAGAAAAATATGCAGTAAATTACAAGGCAGACACGGGGCAGTTGAGCAATATCTACTGTAATATTCTTAGTATGTTAAAATAATTTTTCTGTTTACAATTATATTTTAAATCACCCTGTATATTTGTAATTTGTAATTTTATTGTGTTTTAATTGTTCCTTGGCTGTTTCTGTTTATTTAATTACTAGTGACCTAGGTGCTTTTAACCAATATTGTTAGTACTGTTTTGAACATATTATGTACAAGAACAATTTTAAATATTATATTTCATTTCATATTATATATTATTTAAATATATACGCCATACAATAAATAAAACCACATCACAACAAACATTAATAACCAAAAGAAATATTACTTTCAAATTTCTCTGTAATTTGATTTAACACGAATGATAATAGACATGGGCTTAACACTGAATTATGATGCAATTCCAGGTACATGTATATACATAGTTCAATTAACTAATCTCCGTATTCAACACAAAAAGTTTGTGCCGACGCAAAACACAATTCTCGCTAAAAAAAAATATGCCGGAATGTAATTAATTTGTCCACACGATTCCATGTTTAACTAACACATGCCGCAGCAATATTATTACGAATACCAACCCACTTCTTAATTTAGACTCGCATCCATTCATCCATCGATTTTCTTGAGCAGAACGGGGAAGTTTTCATGTGGGTAATTGGGTCCGATTCACATATAAATTTATCTCTGTTGCAATGTGCGATCTACAATGAAGAGCTCTGATTCTAAATTTATACTTCCTCGTTGAGCAGATATCGACTGACGAGTAGAAGTAGAGATTTGAAATTAAATGGAACGGTGGTAAGTAAACATTGTTAAGTGAAAAATGCAGTACAGTACGCTTATTCACTTGGACGTATAAAAATATGTGTTGGTTCGCACCATTCGACCAATCGTAATCGAAAAGGCCTAAGCGTTCCATTATAGTCCCATTTACAGGATATATTAAAAATAATCCAGTCTAGAAATGAAAAATGATCGATTTAACTGGGAACTTTATTGGAGATATCTGATAGCTTTAAGTCATAGAAGATATAGTTAATGCGTATCCAGGCTGTCAGATCGCTATCATCTTTTTAATGAAAAAAAGCAACATTTACAAACAATACATTACATGTAAAAATGAACTTTCGAGAAAGATACTTTATGCTAACATAGTCTCGGTATATAAAACTGGACGACTATAGTAGAAGTCACAGTTAGAATGCAGTGCCGGTAAGATATAGTCGGTTTGCTATATTTACGCGGGTTTCGGATTAACAAAATTATGCTAGTGACTCATTGATAACCAGTTGCAGTAAACGACTTCCCAGAAAATTAGGTAAAAACTGCATTAATGGTCATATTTTAAAATACATTAAAATAACATTAGGGTAGGTATAAATTTGTTACAATATTGCAGTTGAATTGATTCTTTTCCAGTGTTGCCATTGTATGTTTGGTGGAAATATTTAAAAATGCCTAGACGTGTGTTAGATGTAGATAGTCTAATTTGTAGTGTACATAAGTATTTTTCGGATGAAAAAGAAAATGGCGGTCCTTTAAAATCGGTAATGTCTGTTCAACAACGCGTATGTGATGCTCTAGGAATTAGTGAAACCAAACTAAGAGGAGTATTACAAAATCGCAATAATGAACGGCCGAAAGAAGATCACCGAAAAACTCGCCTATCATTGAAAACGAAAGATATTCCAGATGGAAAAAAATTTGAAATTCGTGATACCATTTATCGAATGCGAGCCAACAAGGAACATGTGACCTTAAATACAATTCTCTCGGAATTAAAAGATAGAAAATTTGACGAAATTGGCAGAACAAGTCTATGGCAAGTGATACATAATTTGGGTTTCAAATTTCAAAAGGAGGATAACAGAAAAGCCCTTTGTGAAAGAAGTTCTGTTGTGCATAAAAGAATTGACTTTCTAAGAAAATATTCTAAATTAAAAGAAGAAAGGGCAAATTTTATATATTTACACGAAACATGGATATTTTCTAGGGGTGCAACCAAGAGAATATGGCAAGATGATAACGTAAAATCTATCAAACATACTGATGATGAAGGGAAGCGACACATAATTTTACATGCAGGAGGGAAATCGGGTTTTATAGAAGGTGCTGATTTAATATTTTCATCTAAATCAAAATCAAGTGATTATCACGATAATATGAACACAGAAATGTTTGTAAAATGGTTACATGAAAAACTTCTCCCAGGTTTAAGTGAGCCCAGCGTAATTATTTTAGACAATGCACCTTACCATTCTGAAGTATTAAACAAAAGTCCAACGAATTCTTGGACTGTTAATAAAATTAAAGAATGGTTGACAAAGGAACATATACCATTTACACAACATATTTTAAAATCAGAATTATTACGCTTGGCAAATATCCACGCAAAACCAAAAACCTTTGTTGTGGATCAGATTATTGAAAGTTACGGTCATCAAGTTTTATGTCTGCCACCGTATCATAGCCAGTTTAATCCCATCGAATATATATGGGGAATAGCAAAACAATATTATGACAACCATATTGGGCCTAACGGTTATAGCGACGACGCAGTTCGGGAAACTTGGCGAAAGGCACTTTCAATTGTAACTCCAGAAGTGTGGTGCAACTGTATATGCAAGGGCGAGAAACTAATAGAAGATTGGTGGACTAAAATAAACGAAATACGTCCAATCATAATAACAATTAATGGTGATGACAGCGATGATGATGACGATTATGATATTTTTGATGATAATGACAGATTTTCATTTTTGTTGGCAAGTTAAATTTTTTTATTTTTCATTAGAAATTCTCTCCATGGAACAAATATACATAGACCATATTTTCTGTGTGAAGTGTAATATAAAATTATTATTAGGTTTATATTAGCCACATTAGACTCCATTAATGAAGTAATTCTCCTTATTATACTGTCAATTATATAAAAGATTTTCCATTATTATTTAATTAAAAAAAGTTATGGATTATTTTTCATTTCATTTGACCAGTTGATATTCCATCAGGACCGGATTTAAGAATCATAGCACTAGAATATACGCGCACACAACAATTGCCTACGGTCGTATAAAAGACTATCATTATTATTTCAACTAAAGCATGATTCAATCATCGATATATAAATAAGAGAGTTACATTGTCGAACTAAACAATAACATGAAGAAAAATACTATAAAAAAGTAAAATATATCAAAAACTTATTGTCGATAGCTTATCTATATTTATTAATTTTTAATAGCTTCTATTGTAAACACATTCTTTGAGAAACAAAGATCATTATAAAGTCATTAGGAAAAGCGAATTAGTTTTAATCTCCATTGTCCACGCAAAGCAAACATGTCTCTTTGTCGATTTGGGTACTGGCCATTAGACCAACAACTTGTTGGCAAAAACTATGAAAGGTCAGTTCTATTTCATTTTCGCAAGCGTTGCCAGTAGTATCTGTCGCAAAAGTGTTCGTAAAATATATGACATCCGCAAAGAGGCCCAGCAAGACGAACTGAAACCGTACGGTCTTGATTTCTCAGTCTATCTCCAAACTACCACACACCTACCACTGTGCTTCTACTATAGACTGAACAGCTGGAACGAAATTGGTACATTATTGCTGCAAAACAAGACTTCTAACTCTCACTAAATGTCATCAGTAATAATTGTGGGTTATTATAAAACAAAATCGCACAAATGACGAGTGGTGTATCACGTATTATAGGTGCAATCACCTACTTATGGGTAAAATATGGAGTACGAATAGGGGTTAATAATCTCTGTAGAAGAGTTGAAGATTCTGAAGTCTACAACTTGTGACTCCGTTCTTCTTCTTAAAGTTCCATCTTCTATCGGAGGTTGGATATCATAACGGCTATGGTCACTTTGTTGGCTGCTGCTCTGAAAAGTTGTAGTGAACTACAGTTAAACCATTCTCTAAGGTTCCTCAGCCAGGAGATGCGTCTTCTTCCTTGGATCCTTCCTTGCATAATAATTCTCAGCAGCTCATATTTTTCTCCTCTGGTTGGTTATGTGACCCAAATACTCTAGTTTTCTTCTTTTTATGCTGTTCATAATTTCTAACTCCTAATTTAGACGTCGTAGTACCTCAGCATTGGTAATCCTTTGAACCCACTGAATTTTTAATATTCGTCTGTAACACCACATCTCGAACGCTTCTATTTTTCTTATGTGTTGTTTCTTCAATGTCCAAGCTTCCATTCCGTATAGTAAGATAGAAAATATGTAACATCTTAGAGCCCTCAATCTGAGATGCAACTGAAGGTCTCTGTTGGTAAGCATTGTCTTCATTTTCACAAATGCTTGCCTTGCAGTTTCAATTCGGACTTTGATTTCTCTGCTTTGGTCATTTTTGTCATCAACCCAGGTTCCCAGATATTTGTATGTCTCTATTTTTTCTATTTCGGTTTGCTCTATCATTAATCATGTGAATCCGTAGCATCTAGGAACTGCAGTTGGGACAGTCTCTTAAGTAACTGGCGAAGTACAGTAAAGTAAGATTATTATGGGTGCTAGAATATAAACGATTTGCTGTTAACGAGATTGCTGGTCATAACAGGTGGGCGGAACTGAAAATACGATAATACCCTAGACCGCAGGAATTATTCGGTCATCATGACCGCCAATGCCAGAGATTTACCTCCTAAAAAACATACTCCTCAATTATGAATTACCGGCAGGACCACCTATGTTGAGATACCGCTTAACCTTTCGTGGTGTCGGGCTGCTGCAGCATTAGCACCAGTTGATTTTCCATTTCCAAGAGGTAGACTTAAGGAGTTATAAAACTATAACTTGACCCAGGTCGGGTTGCTTACTACATAACAAACCGGTCTCAGCGATACTGACTAATTGATTTCTGTCTATATACATTTTCGCTATAAAAATGCGAATTGTGATATTTCTACAAGGTCATAAACAGTAAATATAGTTTCCCAATTGTATTTCTAATATTATGTTTGGCAGGGAACTAAATTCAACTCGAACACATGTAAAATGAGTTTAATTTGAAATTCTAAGATTTCTGTGCGTCATTATGTCACACTTTCTCACCCTCTCTTCCTTTCTCACTATTCATGTTCAATTTCCGCCTCCCTCACTCTCGCTTAACTTCGAGACTAAGTCGAGTCCTCTTTGTGTTTTTTTCTTTCCGGCGCCCTCTGTACATATCTCTGGATTCTTTCTATGTGGAGACTTCTCTCTACTACCGATATATCACATTGCAACAGTTTTATATAGCGTTCGACATTTCGGAAAACAAGTATTTATCTTTTTCTACCTTTCCTAATCTGAAAGGTATACCCTGAAACATTGCAGCATACTGGAAAAATATTCTAGCCAAGCAAAAAGGTTGTTATAAGATTCTGTAAGCGGTAGTACTCAAAAATACTTTGTATATATATATATATATATATATATATATATATATATATATATATATATACAAAAGATCTTCCAGGTTGGACTGCAGAAAGTTCTACAGGACCAACCAACCCGTGTTTGAAATCTAAAAACTACAATCTACACATATAAACGGAAATTGGTTGCCAGTAATATCTGTAGTAAACTAACTTATCAAAATATATGTCTCAATTAATTAAAGTACTTTAAAAACGTTAAATATCATCAGCACTGACTTATGTTTCATTACAAATTCAGATACGAAGCCTAAGCAATTATAGAAGAAAATATTCAACCTCGTGGTTCACTATATTGTAATGATAATTGGCACAGTGGGAATATCGGCTACAATGTGTTGTTTATCTAAAAAATAATAGTATTTAAAATACTGTTACCTATTGACCTAGGTTGATGGTTGGCTATTGTTCGAATGTGTCACATTAGTTTTACGCTAGTTTTTTCTGGGCCAAGAATAATCCCACGATTATTTGTTTGGGTATTTTATCTTTAGTATTACTCATATACAAGACAAATAATTGTCATGACATTAAAAAGAATATTTCTTAGTAGCTAACAAAGTTGTTTTTCTTTTTAATTTTCAGAAGAGATACTATTTTTTTTTAATATTAAAACAAACTAATATTAGATTAACAAGGTTAATGGCAAATTCGAGTTAATTAAACAAACATGTCGGCTGGATGGCTCACCAGGATAAAGTGATACCAAAATACTTATCGCGAAATGATAGAACAAGGCTTGAACTTGGATTTAGGTCCTTCAGTCCTCTATAGAAAAACTAAGACCTATTTTGTTCAGAATGGTCCAAAAAATTAAAAAAAAAAAATTGTACTTTTCGAAAAAACTGATTGTTACAATTTGTTTAAATTGAACAACTTTTTGCTCAGGCGACCTCTTGCACCTCATTTTGGGGTCTCATGAAAGTGATTATCAAAAAAAATCTCCTGGGAATATTTTTTTCGCCTTGTCTATTTGCTGTTTGAGATTTTATCCCGTATAAATAAAATAAAAAACATTAACTACCCTTGTAGCTTTAAGTCTATTTATTATAATCCGGTCGATTATTTTGTATTTCAGTCACGTCGAATACATTTTGTCGTTTTTAATTGGTATAACTCGATCAATATCGCGGAGTTTGAAATGCCAATAAAATCGAACTAATTAACAAAAGTATTTACGTCCTAGTCGTGATTTATAAAACACAAAATGAATGCGGTTTATTGCGAACTATATCATTAAAATGATACGGCTAAACAATCTGTGACCGTAGAAAGATCTGCTGGTACAATTATTTTTGTAAAGTTACACAATAAAGCGATCATGAATAGCGATGTCGCGATATTTTAGTGTTCATATTTCAAAACAAGATACTTTCTTTAATTGAGAAACTGTACCTTGAAAACGACCTATAATGTGGAACCCGAAACATAAAATATGGCTTTGTAAGGGATTTTTTCTCTCCTCTCGATGTTCTTCTTTTCTAACATGGATTCTTTGATTGGTCTGTCCGATGTACGATTTGTCACAATCCGCACATGGAACCTCGTATACTCCTTGATTTTCTAACGATATCTTTGTTTTTGGGGATGGAAAACTGTATCTATTTATCAAATTATAAAAAATATATGACTCCCTGTGAATGTCTTTTGATTTTTAATAAAAAAAATTACAATTTGAGTTGCTTCTTAACAGACTCCAATTCCTCCTGGTTTAGCTATTCTCCTACTATGTCGAACTTTGACCAAAGAAATAATTTAATTCCCTTTTTTATCGAAATTAAAATTAATTGTTAATTTTCATTCTCTGGGTACTGCTTCTCCAAACCTCCGGATCTGGTACCCTCTCGAAGAAAATCATAGACGGCCTAGCGTCAAATAATTATTATTTTTAAAACTTACAATAATTGTGAGTTTGGAGATATCTGCTTTTCTGCTGCCACAAAACTTCACAAACTTTCTTTCACTACTAAAACTTTTCTGTTCCAGTAAAAACAAAAATATTTATTTTTTTTCTTTTATAATTTTACAAAGAACACCACTCCAATTTTCTCCAATCTTCTCCGGGACTCCTCGATTATATTTTTCTTTTAAAAAATCAAACCTACCTTCTCTCTTCTCTCATTTAAAAATAATAAAAATAGAATATATAATAATAATAATATATAATAAGCCACCTGGATCATGCTGAAAACAGTAGAAAATTTCTCTAATGATATTAGTATGCACTTTGGTCTTGACAAGTGTCGTATCTTAAATATAATCAAAGGAAAGGTTCAGCACGGCGGATTCGATATGCAAAACGGCCAGAACATCGAGGCCATGGGTGAAAATGATATGTATAAATACCTCGGAATAAAGCAAGCTCGGAAGATTGACCATAAGCAAATGAAAACTGAGATACCTACTAAGTTTATACGAAGGGTAAAACAACTGCTACGTTTACACCTTAACAGTAAAAATTTGTTTAAGGCACTAAACACCTACGCATGTTCCCCGCTTAGCTACTCAATTGGTATTGTTAGATGGACAAAAACGGTGTTTTGTATAAAACTTAATGAGGTCGCTGGTTAAATGATAATCGATAAATAATAATAACGAAAAAAATGAAATAATTTGTTTGTAAGTAAATTAGCGAAAAATAGCAAATGTTCGTAAATTGATATGTAAAATAAAATGCAATTCAAATAACAATTGGCAGATTTAATATCTTATTGTCAATTCTATATGAGATTCACTTACCTTTTGTCTGTAGTTGGGCCTCGCTCGGAGTCTAAGATCTGAGGGTAGAAACGGGATGCACACTCGATGCAGGTTTGCTTGCTTCTGTACACGATGAGAGGTTGTTGTAGAGTGACCGATCATACGAAACAAAATATGTATGTACGCGAATCCATTGGGGTGGTTCTTCTGTTCTTAGGACCTCCGTGAATAGCCGTAAATTAAGCTTAAAGTGGCATTTTAAATTTTCTACACAAAGAATGGGTACGTTTCCTTAAGAACTCTGAAGTGTTTGGGTTGATTAATGTTTCCCAAAAACATGTTGTTTTCAGACAAGTGAATTCTCAGAACTTGACAATAATTAATCAGCCAATTTGAGAATTTAAAGGATGAACTAAAGCCATATTATACTTAGCTAATATACTATGATTGAATAAAAGATTTAAAACTAAATAAGGTCATATTCTGAATATTAAAAATAAAATATTTAAATCAGTCTTGATACTTTTCCAAACATTCTCCGCCCCAAAACGAATGTTTTTAAAAACAACTACAATATTAAGGATAAAAAACAAACACTTAACTATTACTATAATAACAATAGAAATGAAGAGAAATATAGTTGTTAACAAATAGGTAGTGGACAGATCTTGACCACCGGACGTTGTAGGATGCCATCTGAAGCTGTTTTCAGACTAACAACGCGTACAATACCGTCGGTGCCGTAATGCAACTCGATGATTCTGGCCAATTGCCAGCGAAGAGGAGGCTGTTGTTCATTTTTTATGAGGACTAGAGAACCTTTAATGAGAGATGGGGTTGGACTATGCCATTTAGATCGCTCTTGAAGAGAATGAATATACTCTTTAGACCATCTTTTCCAAAAGTCCCCTTTTATCCTTTGGATTAACTGCCAACGATTCAGACGGTTAATCTTTAAAGCGCTTAGATCTGGATCGGGAATTGAATCCACTAAGGGTTCAAAAACTAAAAAATGACCAGGAGTCAGTGCCTGCAAGTCATTAGGGTCAGAGCTTGCTGCACACAAAGGACGGGAGTTAAGAACTGCCTCGATTTGAGTCATAAGAGTATAGAACTCTTCATAAGTCAAAATTTGTGTACCCAAAACACGATACATATGGTTCTTGAATGATTTGACCCCAGCCTCGGCTAACCCATTAAAATGAGGGGCACCGGGTGGATTAAAATCCCAGGTAATAGAAAGAGTCTCAGCAGCAGATTGAGCTAGTTTAATGATTTCGTTGCTGGCTCCCTTAAAATTGGTACCTTGATCACTCCTAATGGTTAGGCACTTACCGCGCCGAGATACAAATCTACGAAAGGCAGCCAAAAAGGACTCAGAACTAAGATTTGAAGTTACTTCCAGATGAATGGCCTTTGTACTCGTACACACGAATACACAAACATATCCTTTATATGTTTTTGCACCTCTATGTTTGGACATTAATAACGAGAATGGTCCTGCAAAATCCACACAAACAGACAGGAAAGCACGTAACGGAGTAACTCGGACAGTTGGCAAGTTTGCCATAAAGGGGTTGTAAGATTTAGGTCGGCATCTAAAACAACGAATGCACTTCGACAAACAGCGATGAATGGCACTTTTCGGAGACAGAATCCAAAAACGTTGAAGCAATAAATAATGCATAGCCTTTAAACCAGGGTGCAGATGCATTTGATGAGTCCATTCGATGATTAAATCGGTGAGACGATGAGTTTTGGGTAATAGCAATGGATGTTTTACATCAAAAGACAACCGAGACTTTTGTAATCGACCTCCTACTCTCAAAAGACCATATTCATCAATAAAGGGTGCGAGTTTACGAAAAGGTTTGGGTAACAGCGAATTTTGTTGAATTTTGAGGAAAATATCCGAAAAAACGTCAGCTTGTACGTGCTTAACAATGTATCGTAACGCAGATTCCACCTCTAAATGACTGTTCAGGGAATCGAAAGATGCAGCATTGTTTTTTCTTTGAAGTTTAGCCACGAATTTTAAGACGTAAACCATGACTTTCTGAATTTTTATCAGGGATGAAAATTTTGAAAGTAAAGTAGAGATGATATTATCCGAAATGACCGGTATCAATGATAATACAGTGGGCAATTTTTCTTCTAACATTTCCGTGGAGTGGGAGGAGTGAAAATTAACTTGAGAGGGCCAACACTCCCTTGACTTCGAAAGAAAATCAGGACCACGCCACCAGAGTGAAAATTGTAGTAGTTGTGCCGGTGTCAAACCACGACTAGCACAATCAGCAGGGTTTTGGTTAGATGGCACATAATGCCAAGAAGAACATGGTATAAGTTCTTGTATGTGTCTTACTCGATTGGCAATAAAGGTTTTCCATTTATGCGGAGAAGAATTAACCCAAGTAAGAGCAATCGTGGAATCCGACCAAACATGAATATTGGAAAAAGAAAAGATATGCTTAAATGACTCTTTAATGAAGGCGACTAGATCCGCCAGCAATACAGCTGCCAACAGTTCCAATCTTGCAATAGATTGTGTCTTCAGAGGAGAAACTCGACATTTAGCATACACAAGTACAGTTTCAAATTTATCAGAAGTACTAAATCGGAAATATACAACGCTGGCGTATCCTAACTCTGAAGCATCGCAGAATCCATGAATCTCAACTTTAGAAGATTTATTAAAGCCGAAGTGTCTAGGGATTTGAATGTTTGCAAGGTCAGGTAACTCGGTTTTAAATTGATGCCATACCTGTTGTATTTGTTCAGGTGGTTCATCATCCCAAGATACGTTGGATTGCCACAACTGTTGTAGCAGACGTTTGGCCCTTAAAAGACACGGGGAGATGAAACCAAGAGGATCAAAAATACGACTAATTTCCGAAAGAATAGCCCGCTTTGTACAAGTTTTGTCAAGGGGACAGTAAGAATAAGAAAAGACGTCAGTCGACGGGTCCCATTTCAGGCCTAGCACCTTAATAACGGAAGGTTCCTCTTTATCAAACGAACAAGATGTCAGAATATCGGAGCCAAAATCTTGGAGTAGACTGGGATGGTTGCTGGCCCATTTGCCTAGCTCAAAACCCCCGAGCTTTAAAAGTTGAATGAGCTCTAACTGTAGAGAGCGGGTAGATGACAGAGAATCACTTCCTAATAGACCGTCGTCAATATAAAAATGTCGCGTTAAAGCTTGTGAAGCATTAGGGAAACGAGACTCTGCCGACTCAGCTAACTCTTGTAAGGTTTTTAATGCGAGATAAGGTGAAGAAGAAACACCGTACGTAACAGTACGTAAGAAGTATTCTTGGAGAGGTTTAGAAGAATCCGACCTCCAGAGAATTCTTTGATAATTCCAAAATTCTCTGTTTACGTTAATTTGTCGATACATTTGCTTTATATCGCACGTGAAGCAGTAACGAAAATATCGAAAATTAAGTAAAAGCGAAGAGATGTCCTTTTGAAGCTTAGGACCTGTATATAAAGTATCATTGAGAGACACACCTCGAACGTCACGTAGACTGGCGTCGAAGACAACACGAATTTTGGAAACAAGAGACGAATTAACAAGTTGTTTTTTGAAAACTGCGTGATGAGCAAAATAATACGAGGTAGGCGATTTAAAATCGGATTCAGGAACCGGGACCATATGTTGGGAAGTAATATATTCATTCATAAACTCAACATATTTTTCTTTGAGATCCGGAATTTTCTTAAAACGATTCTCTAACATGCAAAAACGACGATATGCTTGAGAATAAGTATCGCAAAAGACAGGATTGGGTTGTCGAAACGGTAGAGGAACAGAAAATCTGCCTGTTGACTCTCGGAAAGTAAATGCCTTATAAATATTTTCACAAACTTGATCGTCATGGGACAAAATGACAGGTTTAGATATATTTTCGACTTCCCAAAACCTTTGTAAAAGACTATCTATGTTTGTATCCATAGACGTATGTAAAGCGGTAAAATTACAATTTGAAAGATCCGTAGAGACTCGCCCTTGTAGCACATAACCGAAAATGGTTTCTAAAGCTACAGGTTGGTTTGGTTCGCCAAGAATTCGACCAGACTTTAAAAAGAGAGGAACTAATTCAGCACCTATCAGCATGTCTATCGGACCGGGTTGATAGAATGTGTGATCTGCTAATTTCAGATCACGTATATGAATAAGATCGTGAGGATTGATAAATACCTTAGGTTGATTTGAACACACCTTTTTCACAATGATTGCGTCCAACGAGAAGATCGGGCCGTCACGATCACACGGTTTAATATGACAGAACGTGGTACCCTGAGTGGTACACGTCGACATTCCGTTTAGACCTTCCACTGGGATTGATAAATTATTACGGGAAAGACCTAAGCGCCGAAAACAACTATCTGAAATAAAATTAGCCATCGAGCCTGTATCCAGTAGGATACGAACTTTCTGAAAATTACCGTAGACATCTTTAATGTGTATCAAACATGTTGATAATAATACAGACGAGAATGTTAAACGTGATTGTGTGGAAAGGTTAGCGTTTATTAGAGACGTCGGCGCAAAACTAGACGTTGAGGTTTGAGGCGTCTCTAATGTAGGGTTGTGATTCTCATTAGAAGTTGGAATTTGAGGAGGCGGTTGACTGAATAAACAAGATTCGTTGGAACTTGGGTAGAAATGAAGAAAAGTGTGATGTCGTGATTGGCAAACCCTACATGTTCCCGAAGAATTACAGTTCACGACGGGATGAGATGTACCCAAACAGTTGAAGCATAAATTATGGCGTTTAACTAACGAGATACGTTCTTGCGTCGTTTTAGCGAGAAAGGATGAACATCTATATAAAGGGTGAACATCAGAACACAAGACACATTTACCCCCTTGATAAGTTACCTTCGTTCGATTGGTGGCACTGACGAAACTAGATGTAAACGGTTTTTTATTAGAATGATGAGCAAATGATCGCGAGTGAGACTGGGTAGAAAGGGTTAATGAATTAAACTGAACAGATTCCAAAGCTATACATTGTCTTTCTAGAAATGAAATCAATTGCCTGTAAGTGGGAATGTCACAGCTTCGACTGTTTTCTAATTCAAAATCTGTACGAGTTTTATTGTCCAATTTGTTCGACAACATATTGAATAATAGGAAATCCCATTGCTCAACCGGGAAATCAAGAACACGTAAAGCAGCAACATTTTCCGTGAAAGTATTTAAGAGGTTTCTTAAATTAGAAGAAGTGGAATTTTTAATAACCGAAGCGTTGAAAATATCGTTATAATATTGGGTAGCAAGAATTCGTTTATTCTGATACCTTTTCCCTAGAATCTCATAAGCAATCTGATAATTTGCATCGGTCAGGGGAATGCCTTTAATAAGAGCCAAAGGTTCTTGACTAATAGACGTAATAAGAAACCGGAATTTTTCCACATCGGACAAATCGTGATTGTGATGAATTAAACTGTTAAATAGGTCAAAGAAACTAGGCCAATCTCGAAAATTGCCTGAAAATGTGGGTATATTAAGCTTTGGAAGTCTAACTGAAGGCCTTGAAGATTGTGCATTGGAATGTGAGGAGATATTCGAAGAAGAAGACGAATCCCTAATTAAAAAATCACTCTTGATGGATTTTACTCCGTAGTATGCCTGATCGGCGGCCACCCTAAACTTATCTTGCTCTGAAAATTCCTCATCGGTTATTGATCCGATGATTAGATTGTGAGCTGTATGGAATTCTTGGTAAATAGCATCGATTTCCTCTGCCCTGGCTAAGAATAACGATTTGACAGTATCATCCCTTGAGGCTTGAATACCTGCCTCATGGGCTTCCCTCAATCTAGAATACGCTGTTTGACGCGCCAAGTTGGCTTTGTTTATTTTGCTGGACATTGTAAGATAAAAGAAACGAAAAAGAGGACAATGCAAACAAAATTAAGCAAATCGAACACTAAAGAAATGCCTTAGATTGAAAGAAGAGAAATGCTCTTCTTGGTTTCAGACAAAATTCTGAACAAACAAGTGAAGTATCGATAAAAAGCTAACTAACGAAAGGTATAGCGACAAAAGAAATCAAAAGAACTGTGTTTAAATTATTATGCAAGACGTAGAAGTTGGAAAGAGTGATAAAAGTAGAATAAAAATAATTCATAAAATCAACACAAAAAAAAATGTAAAAATGTAATACAACGTTAATAAATCATAAAAGTGATATATATGAATAATTAATATATGTAATATAAGTCAAAATGTGTAATATAAAAGTACCTATTGATATTATAAATTATAAAAGTCGAAATAAATTTAAAAATTGTTACGTAAATATGACCAAATTTAATTATGTAAATTAAATTTAAAAAGATGCCGAAGGACCGAATTAAAGTTAAATTGAAAAGAAAAAAAAACAATTTATTAAAATGAATTAATTGAAACACAATGAAATTAATTGAATCAAAGTCAAAAAAAATTATTATTTATCATCCTCGCTCGAAGTGACCAAATGTTTTGTATAAAACTTAATGAGGTCGCTGGTTAAATGATAATCGATAAATAATAATAACGAAAAAAATGAAATAATTTGTTTGTAAGTAAATTAGCGAAAAATAGCAAATGTTCGTAAATTGATATGTAAAATAAAATGCAATTCAAATAACAATTGGCAGATTTAATATCTTATTGTCAATTCTATATGAGATTCACTTACCTTTTGTCTGTAGTTGGGCCTCGCTCGGAGTCTAAGATCTGAGGGTAGAAACGGGATGCACACTCGATGCAGGTTTGCTTGCTTCTGTACACGATGAGAGGTTGTTGTAGAGTGACCGATCATACGAAACAAAATATGTATGTACGCGAATCCATTGGGGTGGTTCTTCTGTTCTTAGGACCTCCGTGAATAGCCGTAAATTAAGCTTAAAGTGGCATTTTAAATTTTCTACACAAAGAATGGGTACGTTTCCTTAAGAACTCTGAAGTGTTTGGGTTGATTAATGTTTCCCAAAAACATGTTGTTTTCAGACAAGTGAATTCTCAGAACTTGACAATAATTAATCAGCCAATTTGAGAATTTAAAGGATGAACTAAAGCCATATTATACTTAGCTAATATACTATGATTGAATAAAAGATTTAAAACTAAATAAGGTCATATTCTGAATATTAAAAATAAAATATTTAAATCAGTCTTGATACTTTTCCAAACTGTAATGTACCTACCTACTCACATGTAAGATAATTAAAGTATCTATGTATTTCTATATAGTTTTTAGTCACCTGGTATATGTTATTTACAATTATGAAAAGTTCTCATGTATAATCACTAATAATTATTTGCTGTTAGAAATCAGAATCAATACTCTTCATAAATATTTTCCTATTTAGAATAAATAAGTTTCGCTAGTTTATTCACCTAATACTTCGTATCTATGGAATAATAATAATTTATTTCTCTTATTTCTTTGTTCGATAAGCTATCCGTATTTGCTATTTTAATATTAATATTTGAGTCCAATCTCTTGTACTCAAATCCATCCAGAAACATCGTTAAATAATTGTAGATAACAGAACTTATATATTCATAGTTTTAAGAAATAACAAGCAGAGTGTAATTTTCATCCTCTAATATAATAAATTTATACATGTCAATATATTCTGTTTAATTCCAAAACAAAGAGTTAGTCCGGAGAAGAAATAAACGCATAGTATTCCATAACAAAATTTGGTGTCAGAACGTGGGATATTAGTAGCAGAGTTCCTCTGATTGCTGATAGAAGGAGAGCTGAGGAATTTTTGAATTGACTTGTTTCCTTCGAGGAATCATTCAAAAAAAAAAAACTGTCAGTGTGGAAAAATCGCCACTACAACTAATTACATTGGGGTCCAGTACATCCAGTTCGAAATCCAGTTCCAGTCATAACCCAATTGTAGTTCCATCGGAAGTAGAGGTGAACCCGTGGAATAATAGACTATGCGACCAACAACAATATTCTACTTGTAAGTACATTCTATCTTAAATTCTGTCTCATATTTTAAAAATCTTGTAAACGTATGTCTACTTTATATCCTGATATAAGTAACTTATTTGACGAACAAATACCTTCTCCCGACTCAAATTCTCTTTCAAATTCTTCTACTTCTAATTCAAATAAAATGTCAGTATCAATTGAAATAGCTGAAAAACTTCTCATTCGATTTGATGGTACAAAATCAAAATTATACGAATTCATAGACAATTGTGATAAAGCATACAATTTAGTAAATCCGCAATCCAAACCCATCTTATTAGCCATTATAGAAACTAAATTAACCGATAAAGCTAGGGCCATAACTAGAAACAGAACATTTGACGAATGGAAAGATTTAAAAGACTTCTTATTAGATGCTTATTCTGAACGCCGAACTGAAGGTCAGTGGCAATTGGAATTACATTCCTTACGTCAGATGCCCAGTGAAAATGTAATGTCATTTGCAAATAAAGTTGAAAATTGCTATATAAAATTAATAAATACACTTGATCCAGACTTATCTCCAGATGCAAGAAATGCATGTACTAAACTCTTAAAAACTCAAGCACTAAATGTCTTTATTAGAGGATTAAACAAAGACCTCTCTATTTTAATCAAAGCCCGAAATCCAGATTCCTTAGAAAGAGCTGTTGCTATAGCAATTGCCGAAGAACAAGAACAGTTATCAAGACAAGAAATTTTCAGACCATTCTGTAATATTTGCAAACGAAATAACCATTCCTCAAATAACTGTCGATATAAAAACAATTCAGATAGAAATGTTAGACATCTTCAAAATTCTAGTTTTCAAAACCCAAAATATCCTAATTCAAATCTTCAAAGGTCAAATTCTCAAAATCAAAATTATAAACCTTCAAATTCAAATTCCAATTCTGATTTTCCTCCAAACTTAAGAAAAGAAAATACCAACACTTCCCAACGTTTTTGCAGATACTGCAAAAAACCAGGTCACGTTATAGAAGAATGTAGAAAACGCGAATTTAACAATAAAAACAAAAATCCAACAAATTCTTTAAACTTCCAGAATCCTCGACAACCAACGGTCGATTCTCGAGGAGTTCGTTCAGTTCAGGCCGTATCACAACCATCAACTTCTCAGTCACTTCCTATGTAGATTTACCCTTAGTAAATAATTCTAATCCATCCTCTTGCAAGTTTCTAATCGATACAGGCGCAGATATTTCTTTAATTAAATATTCAAAAATACTAAACATTCCAAAAATTTATTCTAAGTCTATTACTCTACGAGGCATTGATAAAAATGTCTTAAATCCAAATAAAACTATATGTAGTTGTAACGTAAATTTCAAGATAAAAGATTTTGTCCAAACTCATGTTTTCTATGTCGTAGAAGACGATTTTCCTCTTCATTTCGACGGTATATTAGGTAGCGATTTTTTTGAAATAAATAAATGCCAAATTGATTATAAAGAAAATAAATTAAACTTTAAAAATTGTTCTATTTCAATCGAATATATAAAATCTCCATTAAACAATGACAATGACGAATTTCTGAGAGATCAAAATATCGAGACAAGTTCTAATATCGATGAAATATTTCCTTATGATGCTAAATCCATAGAGGATCATTCTTATTTAGAAACCAATGATATCCAAATAACCTTAAGTAGTGAAGAACTACTATCCAATCCAATTCAATCTAAATCTAACTCTAAATCCAAAGAAAATTCAAGTCCAAAATGTGTAAAATCCACTGAGATATGCACAAATAAAACTTGTAACTCTTCACGAAATCATAAATCAAAATCCTGTTCAGAAGAAAAATCCTGTTCAGACGATCTTATACTAAATCAAAACTCTAATTCTAACTCAAGAAGTAATAAAACTATTCTATCCGCAAGAACTGAAACAATTGTTCAAATTAAAGTAATAAATAATGAATTAAGCGAAGGATTATGTCCCGAACGCGAAATCTTTAAAGGTGTATTTTTATGTCCTAGTGTTGTTAAAGTAAAAAATGATTTCTTTTTAACCTCAATCGTAAACACTACTGAAACGGATGTTGAATTAAACGATATTCAAGTAGCAATAGAAAAAATTCCAAATTTACAAAACAATGCAAATATACGAAAAATGTCTTCTTATAAAGATAATACGAATTCTAACAGAATTGCTAAATTAAAAAATGCCTTGAGAACAGATCATTTAAATAGTGAAGAAAAATCATCTTTAATTTCTATTTGCAAGGAGTACAATCATATCTTTTATCTGGAAGGAGATCAACTTACCAGTACAAATGCCATAACTTGCAAAATTCCTTTAAATTCTAATGTACCTATTAGCACTAAATCATACAGGTATCCTGAAGTACACAAACATGAAGTCGAAACTCAAATAAAAGGTATGCTAGATCAAGGTATTATCGAAGAATCAACTTCGCCATGGAATTCGCCCCTTTGGGTTGTGCCAAAAAAGGCCGATGCTTCAGCAAAGAAGAAATGGCGAATTGTTATAGACTATCGACGACTAAATGATATTACTATAGGAGATTCATTTCCACTTCCGAATATAGTCGATATATTAGACCAATTGGGTCATTCAAAATATTTTTCAACAATAGATTTAACATCAGGATTTCACCAGATCAAAATGGATCCTGAGGATTCTCCAAAGACTGCTTTCTCAACTCCGTCTGGACATTATCAATATTCACGAATGCCATTTGGATTAAAAAATGCTCCCAGTATTTTTCAAAGGCTAATGAATACTGTCCTCTCAGGAATACAAAATTACAGATGTTTTGTCTATCTCGACGATATAGTCATTCATGCCGATACATTAGAAAATCATAATAAAAGATTAAAAGAAGTATTCGAAAAATTGTCTACATTCAACTTAAAAATACAACCAGATAAGTGCGAATTTTTTCGTCGCGAAGTAATGTATTTAGGACATTTAATAACTGAATTTGGTGTCAAACCGGACGAAAAAAAGGTATGTGCTGTTACAGATTTTCCTATACCCAGAACACAAAAAGATATTAAGAGCTTTTTGGGTCTCACTGGTTATTATAGACGCTTTATAAAAAATTTCAGTGCTTTAACACAACCTTTAACAAAACTGCTGAGGAAAAATGTTGAATTTAATTGGACAAGCATTCAACAACAGTCATTTGAGAACCTGAAATCAATACTTTGTTCAGAACCAATACTTCAGTATCCAGATTTTACCAAACCCTTTGTCTTAACAACGGATGCTAGTAATTATGCAATAGGGTCCATACTTTCTCAAGGTAAAGTACCAGATGATTTACCTATTGCTTATGCTAGTCGTACCTTGAACAAAGCGGAATCAAACTATAGCACAACAGAAAAAGAATTACTTGCAATTGTATGGAGTGTTAAACACTTTAGACCATATTTGTACGGAAATAAATTTTTCATTTATACGGATCATAAACCACTCACATGGCTATTTAATGTAAAAGATCCCGGATCAAGACTCGTTAGGTGGAGATTAGCATTAGAAGAATATAGCTATGAAATTATTTATAAACCAGGTAAATTAAATCAAAATGCTGATTGTTTAAGTCGTCCTCCTTTAACCATATCTGAAACAAATATTTGCGAAGAAAACAAAAACCCGGCAACAATCACCTTACAAATAAACAAAATGAGTAAAGAAAATAATGACACTTATTCACAGTTCTTATCTAAATCCGAAACTATATTAATAACAAATGATAATATAAAAGAAACAAATGAAAAGATTACATCATTTTCACAAAATTTAGCATTGTTTGTTTCCGTAGATTTAAATTTTAATGAGATCGTTCAGAAACAAATAAATAAACAATTCAGTCATATAGAAAAATTGAAAGCCAAAAATCCAAGACTAAATGACATTATATATATTTCTGATCAAAATAAAAACTTTTATTACATATTTATAAAAAATAATTATTGGGACAATACCTCTTATGAAGATATATTTAATTCCCTAATAAAATTAAGAGACTGGTTATTAAACGATAAAATATTAAAAATTTGCCTACCCAGAATAACTTTTAGCTACGATAAATTAAGTTGGGGAAAAATTAGATCTATGATTAGATTTATTTTTAGAAAAACTGATATATCTATTATCATTTATCATGATATACTAACAAATCCTGAACCTGAGGAAATAACTACAATATTACAAGAGAATCACACTAGTCCTACGGCTGGACACTCTGGTTTTCATCGGACATACAATCGTATAAAAAAACATTTCAAATGGAATAATATGAAAAATGATATTAAAAACTTTATAAAAACCTGTGAATCTTGTCAGAAAAATAAACTCGTTAGAAAAAAATTCGTAAAGCCCATGGAGATAACAACAACAAGCTCAAATCCATTAGAAAAAATATTTTTAGATATAGTAGGTCCTTTACCTTTAACCGAGTCAGGTAATAAGTTCATATTAACATTACAAGATGACTTAACAAAATTTTCTCAAGCTTATGCAATTCCGAATCATGAAACCAAGACTATCGCTGAAAATCTGGTTCGTGGATTTATTTGCAAGTTTGGAAAACCCGATATAATAGTTACTGATCAAGGCCGAGATTTTACTTCCAAATTATTTTCTCAAATCGCCAAGCTTTTTAAAATCAGACATATAAATTGTACTGCTTATCATCCAGAATCAAATGCTGCATTAGAAAGGAGTCACGCTACTTTAGCAGACTACCTTAAACATTATATTAAAGCTGATCAATCCGATTGGGACGAATGGCTAGATTTTGCTATGTTTTCATATAATACAACTAATCATACTTCAACCAAATTCACACCATATGAACTAATATTTGGATATACACCTAATCTACCTAGCAGTATAATACGACCAGTAGAACTCAAATATACATATGAAGATTATTTAGATAATTTAACACTTAAGCTTAGAAAATCTCATGAGTTAGCAAAAACGAATCTATTAGAATCTAAAGTAGTCAGTAAAAAATATTATGACCAAAAGATTAATGACACCGTTTTCTTAGAAGGACAATTAGTATATCTCCAAAATGAGCAAACAAAGAAGGGTCAAACCAAAAAACTTACACAAAATTATAATGGACCTTATAAAATTCTAGAGATAAATTCTCCTGTCAATTGCACAATTTTAGTAAATAAAAAACCAATAAAAGTTCACATGAATAGATTGAAACATGCTTTTGTTTCAGGTATGCAATAATATGGCTGACAAATAGTGAACAAATTCACAAGAAATATACCAATACTCCTATCAACAAATCACCTGGAATCTATTACGAACACATAAAAAATGTTCAATTTATTGAAACTCATTGGAACATATTAAGTCATATTCCTTTACAACCTTTTACAGACAAATTAAATTTTGTAGATCTCACCTATCAAAAAACATTAAGACTGTGTCAAAACAAACCAGTTCTTATTGAATTACGATTATGCGATACTTCACTAAAACTCTTAGGACAAATCATACCTAGACTCTTTCAAGATGAACAAACTTTAAAAAACATAATTCTGCATGAACATTTTAGACCAAAACGCGCTCTATTTAATGCAATTGGATCTGTTTTCAGGACCTTATTCGGTACCTTAGACAGTGATGATGCTGAAAATTTCAATAATGCTATTAACAAAGCTGAAAGTAACGAAAATCATCTTCTTGATTTACTAAAACAACAAATTCATGTAGTAAAAGCCACGATTGCAAATTTTAATAACTCTATTACAAATCTAGACCGAAACAAAGTGATTTTTGATAAAAATTTTGAATCAATTACCAATTACACAGATAAAATGAATAATAAATATTTTAATTTAGATTTAAAACAAAAAATTGAAGAACATTTTACCTTACTAACTTTCTTTATAACAGAATTACAACAAGAATATTCTACTTTAATAAACGTTATTCTATTTGCAAGAAATAATAACCTTCATCCTTCTGTTATAACACCTGAGCAACTAATTCAAGAATTATCTAAAACGGTAACGCATTTACCTAGTACATCGACTTATCCATTTCCATTGACTATCGATTATGCTCATAAATATTTCGATATCATTTTACTTAAATATATATATTTTGATAACAAGATTTTAATTACGGTTAGTATACCTTTGGTTAGTAATACTCCTTATTCTCTTTTTAAACTAATATCTCTTCCTATAATTCATCCAACATTAAAGAGACTTACCTTTATTCTTCCATCTGTCAAATATCTTGTTCTTTCAGAAAATAGAAACATTTATGTTACTATTGATACATTAGAAGACTGTTATTCATTAGATGAAGAAAAACTTATTTGCAAAAATCCTGATACTTTCCGATTTACACACACTAATCCAATTTGTGAAACTGAATTGTTAACTTCAATAACAAACATACCATCTAGTTGCGATACTCGTATAATTCAAACAGAATATGAAATTTGGCATAAATTAAACAAACCAAATTCTTGGATATATGTTTTACCCAAACCAACAGATTTAACTTTAAGCTGTCAGACTAGTACGCCAATATCTATTGTTCTTTCAAACACAGGTATTTTTTCTACTTCGAATAATTGCAAAACTTACACCGGATCAACTATTTTGATATCTGTCTCAAATCCAAAAGAAAGTAATTTTCAGTCTATCATTCCAGATTTATCCCTTCCAGAAGTCTGTTGTGATGATATTAAGATAAATAATGAATCCAAATTACACCTTGTTCCCTTACAATTAAATAATCTCGATCGAGATGCATTAAATTTAGCAAGCCATAAACTAGATAATTTAGAGAAAATGACCTCAGAAACAAATATTAATTTTTCAGACACAATAAAAAATAGTTCTTATTTCACTTATGCAATCTTATTTTTGATAAAATGTATGTTACTTTATATTTTATACAGGATAATTAAATATTTTTACCGACGATTTCGTAGAAATCCGTCACATAGTTGTCAACAAATTACAAATTGTTTAACACTAAATATATGTCAAAGTAAACGAAAACATGTACATGAGACAGATTTAAGTATAGATTGTAAACATAATAAAGACAATAATTATAGTGAATCCAAAAAGTGTGAAGAGACTAGTTTCACAGAGACTACACCGATAAGACGAAGTGAAAGACTATCGAGACTAAAAGAAACTATTTAAATGTGTTAAAATAAAATAATAATGTATACAAATGTTTTATACCATTTAAATGAAAATTCATTTTACAATTATTTTCATTCTTACAAAAGGAGGTGTAATGTACCTACCTACTCACATGTAAGATAATTAAAGTATCTATGTATTTCTATATAGTTTTTAGTCACCTGGTATATGTTATTTACAATTATGAAAAGTTCTCATGTATAATCACTAATAATTATTTGCTGTTAGAAATCAGAATCAATACTCTTCATAAATATTTTCCTATTTAGAATAAATAAGTTTCGCTAGTTTATTCACCTAATACTTCGTATCTATGGAATAATAATAATTTATTTCTCTTATTTCTTTGTTCGATAAGCTATCCGTATTTGCTATTTTAATATTAATATTTGAGTCCAATCTCTTGTACTCAAATCCATCCAGAAACATCGTTAAATAATTGTAGATAACAGAACTTATATATTCATAGTTTTAAGAAATAACAAGCAGAGTGTAATTTTCATCCTCTAATATAATAAATTTATACATGTCAATATATTCTGTTTAATTCCAAAACAAAGAGTTAGTCCGGAGAAGAAATAAACGCATAGTATTCCATAACAAAACAAACGGATATATAAAATCTTCAGCGATAAGTACGAACACACCTCACAAAGGCACAAAAACACCATCCTCGAAATACAGTAAAAAAACGACATTACCGCGGTATTTAGGAGGACGAGGACTTATGGATATAAGTGAGCAACTAGAAAAACAAATTACTAATTTAAGAACTTATTTTCAGGTGCAGGCTGAGACATCTACTCTACATCGCGCGATTTGTGCAATAGATAATACAACACCGATCCGAAATGCGCATAAACCATCTTACCAAGGACGAAAAAATGCGCACCTGGATGGGTAAACCTCTGCACAGGAGACATCTCAATGAGGTCAGTCAAGACCATATCGACAATATAGCGTCGAACTATTGGCTGACATCAGGAAAGATGTTCCCTGAAACAGAAGGTTCATTACTCGCCATTCAGGATCAGGTTATACCAACCAAAAATTACCTGAAATATATCGTCAAATTTGAAGTGAAAGACGCAATCACACGACTCAAAAATAGCAAGTCCCCAGAAGTGGATTGTATCCCCGCAGAGCTAATCAAACATGGAGGTAACAGCATTATGCACCAAATTCACAACATAATAGTCAAAGTCTGGGAAGAAGAACAAATGCCAGAGGAATGGTGCACTGGAATCATATGTCCACTGCACAAAAAGGGAGATTTGTTGGAATGTAAAAATTATAGGGGTATAACTCTTCTGAATACAATGTACAAAATATTCTCCAACACCCTGTACAGCCGTTTAAGTACGTACGTGGAAGAAATCTTTGGTGAGTATCAAAGCGGTTTTAGGCCAGGCAGGTCAACAATTGACCAGATTTTTGTGCTACGTCAAATCTTAGAAAAAACCAATGAATTTAATATTGACACGTTCCATCTCTTTGTGGACTTTAAGTCAGCGTATGATAGCGTCCTAAGAGGTAAATTATACGAAGCCATGAATGAACTTAACATTCCCCATAAATTAATAAGGCTCGTAAAAACAACTATGAGTAAAGTGATCTGCAGAGTGCAAATACAAGGCGATATGTCACAAGCGTTTGAAACATATGCAGGGTTACGGCAGGGAGACGCGCTGGCGTGCCTTCTCTTTAATATAGCGTTAGAAAAGACTATAAGAGATGCCGAGTTACACAATAGGGGAACAATCTTTAATAAATCAACGCAGATTATGGCCTACGCTGACGATCTGGATTTAATCGCACGTACTACACGAGGACTTAAAGAGATGACTTCCACCTTCTTGACAGCCGCACAAAATATGGGCCTTAAAATAAACGAGGAAAAAACCAAAATGTTAGCATCTATTCCAAATAACAGAGATAGAGCTAGAAACGCCGAAGAAAACTTCAGTATAGACCAATATAATTTTGAGGTAGTAAATAAGTTTACATATTTGGGTTCTCTCATAACAAACGATAATGACACATCTGAAGAAGTAAAACGGAGGGTACTGCTAGCAAACAAATGTTATTTTGGACTAAGCAAGCAGCTAAAAAACAGAAATTTAAGCCAGAAAACCAAACTAATAATATATAGAACACTCATCCTACCAGTGCTGACATATGGGTCAGAAACATGGACCATCTCCAAAACAGACGCAAATCTTCTGCTCGTCTTCGAAAGGAAGATACTAAGAAGAATAATGGGCGCATTCTGTGAGAATGGTATTTGGAGAAGACGATATAATTTCGAATTGTACGAGAAGTATAAAAAAATAGTAAATGGTAGAGATGTAATATCCTTCATAAAAATAGGTAGGCTTAGATGGGCTGGACATGTGTCAAGAGCAAATGAAAATTACCCACCCAGACGAACTCTATTATCGGTCCCAGTGGGAAATAGGAGTAGAGGCAGACCACGACTGAGATGGAGGGACGGTGTGGACGAGGACGCAAGGAAAATCGGCGCGGCAAATTGGCAACGGTTGGCGATGAACAGAAACGACTGGCGAAATAGACTGGGGAAGGTCAAGGCTCAACTAGAGCTGTAGCACCACTGATGATGATGATATCGTCAAAGACCCTCAGGTCCAAAATGACAAATGGCGATATGGATGTCAAGCTCAAGAAACCATCCAACATCTTATCGGGGGCTGCCAGGCATTTGCTGCAACTGAATATAACGAAAGGCACGACTCAGTGGGAGAGATCCTTCGTCAAGAGATAGCCATCAGACTGGGACTTCTCCAAAAAAACCATCTCCCATATTATCAATACGTTCCTGAAAGTATACTTGAGAATGACAACTACAAGTTATACTGGGACCGCACTGTGCTCACAGACCAAACAGTGGCACATAATAGACCAGATCTCATACTAGTTAATAAACTTAAGAGACAAACAACAGTAATCGATGTATTTTAATCAAATAAAAGGCAGATATCGAGCACAGTTTTTATTATTAAATCTTGCCCAAGTAGAGCTCCTAGAGCATCTTCAGGGGCATTTCGTCAAATTAGGCTATCCAACAATATATGGAGAATGTCATAAACATTAAATGATACATTAACACAACACGACACAAGGACAAACAGTTTAAAAATTATTGAAAACGGCGAAGCTACATATGTGGTGGCATCAGGAGAGAAAATTAATTAACTAATTGATGTGGCGATAACCAACAACAATAATCTTCGTGTTAAACAGAACAAAAAGATCGCCAAGTACAGGGATCTGGAAATTCAAATACGAAGACAGTGAAGAATGGAAAGTACCTAGACAACACCTATTATTCTGTCTACTACTGGAGTCATTCCGAAGAACCTCCTAGAAAACATAAAAAAGCTAGGTCTGAATTAGCATATCTACAAGACCATGCAGAATGCTGTACTACTCTCAACATGCAGATGTGTAGGAAAATTTTTGGGAGATACTCCAGCGTACCAAGTCACCTAGGGCTCGATAACACGAAAAGAGTCCCACCAGAGCTCAATCCTTTTGATACCGTAGGTATCTGGGATGATTGAATTTTCCCCTTAGAGGGAGTGTGAGCCGTATGGCTAAATCTGGATAAAAAATAAAAAATAAAAATCTATTTTTCGACTAATCACACAAATAAAAAAAACATATCTTGCCTTCTTCTCTCTTTGGCCAATCAAACTTCCCTATTTACTCACTCCGTCCTATCCAAAATAATCCCTTACGATTGCTTGGCAAGATAGCTCTGAGTCATCATAGAAAATTGGGAATAACCTACTATCGACATTCATTGTTTTCAAGTTGCCACGCTGTTCCTTTGAAAATCTTCTCAGATACGCCAATGGCCCAAATTAAAATGTAAGAGGTCGCTGTGGTGTGAAGCGAAATCTTTAGCAATATACTGTGGTTTGTTGGCCAGTTGGGGTCAAGACTCGATATAGTGCATAATAGCCTTAGACATAGTATGATGAACCAAAGGAAATTTTGTAAAATAATCAACAACTACTAAAGCATATTGAGAACCCTTATACGACCTAGGATAAGGACCAATGAGTTGGTGATATGAGTTGAAAAGGAAATCAATTCGTCGATAACTACCCATTACACTTGGTCGAGGGAGATTTGTCGATTTGCATGTAGCACAGATTTTGCATTTAGCAATATAGCTACGAACAGTTTGACGCATCTTCGGCCAGTAATAGAGCTCAGATATTCGACGGAAAGTTTTGTAGAAACCAAAATGAGCTGCAGTAGGATGGTCATGAAAAGTGGCCAAAACCTCTGCTATATTAGGAGTTAAAAGGACTGGATCTTCCAATCCGACATTCCAGTAAGGGAATCTATGGAACTTAAGACATGTTTGTATAAAACACCATGCTTTACTAAATCAGGAAATTTACCAGGTACATTTTGTACATCATATAGCATCTTTCGATATCAGTCATCTGGTTGTAAATAAGATAAGACTAACAAATTAATATCAAAAGTCCTAGAGAATGCATCAGCTACTATCACACCTGCAGCCTTTCGATGAACGATTTTATAATCAAAAAATTTTATTAAAAATCCTTCTCTCAACTTAAGTTGAGCAACTTTGAGTTGCTTTCATCAAGTCTTCGTAGACACATCGTCTCAGGACCAGCAACTTCACGTGGAGTCATACGTCGCCATGTTACCAAATCCACTGGTAACTTTAACATCATAATATTTACCACCATATAATGTAAACTAAATTTAAAAAAAAAACAACTTTTAACGGGTTTTTACCCACATATTTAGTGGCTCAATACATGTATACCCACCTAGTGCACTGATGATGGAATATGGATTCCGAAAACGTTTTTTGATATAGCCCGATTGGGTTTTTTATCCTTTATAAAGGATTTTTAATAAAATTTTTTGTTATATATGGTATACAGCCAACTACAGGAACTTAGATACCTTGTAGATTTTATAATCGTATTGTGCCAATTTTAAAATCCACCTAGCCAAACAAGGAGATGGGTTCTTCATACTCTGTAACCACACCAAACTACTATTGTCATTAATGACCGTGAAAGAACGATCCTCAAGAAAATATCTGAAATCTTCTATCCCTTTAATTATAGCTAACAACTCCTTTTCAGTTGTAGTATAATTTTATTGGACTTTATTTAATTTCATACTTGTGTAAGCTAGAGAATGCTCTTCTCCATATACGATTTGATAGAGTACACAAGTCGAATATCTGAATTCTATTACTGGCCGAAGATGCGTCAAAGTGTACGTAGCTAAGTGCATGTAGCAAAATCTGTGCTACATGCAAATCGACAAATCTCCCTCAACCAGGTTTAATGGGTAATTATAGACGGATTGATTTTCCTTTTCAACTCATATCGTTAGATCTCATTGGTCGTATAAAGGTTCTCAACATGATTTAGTAGTTGTTGATTATTTTACAAAATATCCTTTGGTTCATACTATGTCTAAGGCACTATATCGAGTCTTGACCCGAACTGGTCACCAAACCACAGTATACTGCTAACTAAAGATTTTGCTTCACACCACAGCGACCTCTTACATTTTAATTTGGGCCATGGGCGTATCTGAGGAGATTTTTAAGGGAGCAGCGTGGTAGCTGCTACAAGGGCTTCCGAGGTCTCAGTCTCCCGAGCCCCCAGAACTACTACACTGATAACTAACCAATTACATATTATATATTGTTGGAAACAATAAGAAATATTAAAATTTCCATTTTTAATATGACGTTATCGGAATAACCCCGAATGATAATATCGGAATAATATTCTCTTTACATATTTAAAAGTATTATAAACTTTAATTTCTTGATGGTTGTAAAGGTGGATTTTACATTTATAAGATTAATTAACTTATTCTTAAGGATTAAAAACATTATCGTGTGTCTTTTGTTACTTATTACATAAATAATCTTCCCATGATATTGTAAAAAAATAGTGACAACATCCATCTTTTAAAATTTGCCGATAACACAAATATATTGAGATTTTTGTACAACCTTTAAGGATATTGCAAACGATACTTTCGGGAAGGCTCAAACATCGATCATTGTGAACGGACTGGAAACAAATAAAGAAAAATCAAATTGCATGTGTTTCAATGAAGCATTCTCTAATGAATTATCCAACACCTTGAAACACCTTCCCAAAAAGGATCTAACCTTGATTATGGGTGATTTAAATCCCAAGTTTTGTAGGGGACAATCAGAAGAATTCATAGGACAGTTTGGGCTTGGAGAAAGAAATAAGCGAAGAGACCGATTGGGTGAATTTGTATCAGAAGAAGAGTTTGTAATTACTTACTTCAAACTCCCATACAGAAGATTATACACGTGGAAATCAGCTCAAGATACTTCAGGCCACGTAGTCAGAAATCAAATAGGTTATATTATATATGATTAATAAAAGATTCCGTAACAGCATTACATCAGTCAAGACATACCCAGGAGCAGATATGAAGTCAGACTACAACCCACTGATTTGCAAAATGAGGGTCAAAAAAATTGCATAGAGTTTCACAAGACATACAAGAAAAATTCCTCAAACCACCAAAAATTAAGAAAAAATCGTAGATGACAAATGAGATTCTAGATACGATGCAAGAGAAGCAAAAGGTCAAAGATCACAATAAGACATTATACAAAAGAATAGACAAAGAGATCAAAAAAGCGATCAGAATGGCTAAGGACACACAGCTGAGAGAACAATGTGCAGAAATACAGCTATTACAACAGAAACACGATTCATTCAATATGCACAAAAAAGTTAAAGAAGCTGCAGGCTTCAAGCATACAAGCCTAGAAGAGATGGAGACTAGACACTTGGAAAAATATGTGGAAGTAACATTGTCATTGAAAACAGAATGCCAAACAGGACCCCCGATTACCATTGAAGAAGTCACGGCAGCTATTAGAAAAACTAAAGATGGTAAAGCTGTAGGGCCTGGCAATTTGAATACAGAATTCCTGAAATTTATGGTCGAACAAGGAATACAATGGATAACGACTATATTTAACAAAACATCTATCATATATCTGGAAATATTCCCCAAAGCTGGTTAAAGTCGACCTTCGTAAATATACCAAAAAACTTAAATACAAAAACATGCGAAGACTACAGAATAATTAGCCTAATGAGCCACTTACTTAAAACGTTTTTAAAAGTGATACATAACACAATATATAAAAAATGTGAAGAACAAGAAGTGTTATGAACACAATTTGGATTCCGCGGTACCTTAGGCACCCGAGAAGCTCTATTCGCTATACAAGTGCTGATCCAAAGATGTAGAGATGTTAACTGTTATGTATATATTTGTTTTATCGACTACAAAAAGGCAGTTGATAGAGTAAAACATGACGGGCTCATATCCATATTGAAAGAAGCGGGCTTGGATGATAGAGCCATGAATGATGAAACTGCCAACTACCAACAGAGGAGTGAAACAAGGATGCATTCTGTCTCCAGTGCTATTTAACATCTAAAATCTCTATCATCAGATGCTATGTATTTCTACATTATTATACTGCGTAGAAGCATAGACGCTCTCGGAAGCTTTTTTAAGAAAGCTCGAGGCCTTCGAGATGTGGTGTTACAGGCGCATCTTACGAATTTTATCAAAGGATCGTGTGACTAATATTGAGGTCCTACGTAGAGTGGGCAAGGAATGCGAGATCACTAACACAATCAAAGAGCGCAAATTAGAATATATAGGATATGTTATGAGAAATGAACACAGATATGTCTTATTGCAACTCATTCTTTAGGGCAAGGTATTTCGAAAGAGGGAACCAGGGAGAACTTGGCTTCAAAACTTAAGGAAGTGGTTCAATACGTCTACAACCAGACTATTCCGAATAGCTGAAAGTAAAGTTAGAATAGCTATGTTGATCACCAACATCCGAAACGGAGAGGCACCGTAAGAAAAAAAAGATGTGTTTCAAACTAAAACAAACCATAGCATTGTATTCTTTTGGCTATACTAATTTTGTTTACGACAGCTCGAAAAAGGAATACAGAGGATCAGTTAAACAATTCCCTCAGGTTTCTAAGCCATGACGTTTTTCTTTGACCTGGTCCACTTCTTCCATCTATCTCGCCTTGTATTATTAAATGAAGCATACTTCTCTCGGTCACGCATAACATGGCCAAAATATTCTAGTTTGCAATTTTTAACAGTTCTGTTCACTTCCCATAACTACGTGGGTAAAACGAGACCAAATATGATTAAATTCGTTGATAAAATATACATTCTTATCATATTTTGACATATATTTAAATTTATCAAATAATTATAGCAAAAATACTCACGTACCATATCACAAACCACACAGGCGTTAAAAAAACAAAAAATTTGTGTAATGTACATACACAAAACATCCCAATGTCGGTACAAACGTTATCTTTGAGTTATTTATCGATAATAAATACTGCAAAGAGGTCAAAAGATAGTAAGAGTCATAATATTAAACATACATAAATCACAGCAGGTAGAAATTTTCAGTTGTTGGGGAAAATTGTTGCGGTAGGTAAACAATTTGATAACAACCTCAAGGCAACATCACTATCATTTAGTGTTGATTTAATATCATTCGTCATCATTGCAGTCATGCTCTACTTGTTGCACCATCTTGTGTTCGCTTTTCATTGTTCTCTTCGCTGGGTTTTACGGTGACGCGACGCTAAAACAGTAGCGGCTGTATACTAGTTCACTCTTGCGATAAAATTTTAATTCTCATGAAAAATAATTACTGAATATACACATTGGGATCACTTACTTTTAATTTGCGGGTTAAACCCCCTTCCGACACTGTTACTCACAAATTTTAAGGCCTCAAAATGAAAGTAGCATAAAAAATAGCAGCTAAAAAATTTTGGTGCCCAATCAAAACCTCTAGGTGCGCTACTGCCTACAGTGAAATAAAGCCCAAGCAATATTATATTAATATTATAATACATAGAATATAGGTAATGGATAAACAAATCAAAGTGATTTTCATGTAAAAATATTTCCCGCTGCATTATCTACGGTAATTAATTTACCAATCAATCTTTTTAATAACATCACGTTGAATTTATTATATAGGCATTATCGCTGGTGGCGATGTAAAACACGGAAACAGCGCTTGCTTGATCGATATGACTTTGACATTTCTCTTTTTATATTGGGTTAATAATGAGATGAAATATGGACGCTACCGCATACCTACACGATCGGTTAATTTCAAGTCTGATGACATTGGAAATGATTTAGTACGCGTAATAGTTTCATAATCATAATTTGACCAATCGGTATTTATATATTGTACTAGAGGATATTACTGGAAATAGAAGCAGAAAATTTATTGAGTAATGAAAATGGAGAATAATTGAAAGAACTTAACTGGTAAATAAAACAACAGCAAACAAGATGGGCAAAACGGGCTCAAAGAATTCGCAGACCAGAAGTGGATGAACAATATGGTATAGTGGAGGGGATTTTAATCCAAAAAAATAGAACACCTCATCCAGCTGAAACTGCACTTACGAATTTTGGCACACTGGGTAGAAACGAATCAGGCGAAATACTCTTAAATTGCATATTGGACAACAATCTACACTAGATGAAGAATAGATTGTCTCAAGGCTTTGCAGTAAAGAACTTAAACAGAGATGTTGTCTGTCGCCAACTCTTTACAAAATTTACTTGGAACAAGCTCTCAAAACACATAAAGAAAATGCAGTCGAATGAGGATAGCCTTAAATAAGAATAGCACCCTATATACACTATGTTTTGCAGACAACCAGGTAGTATTAGCAGAAGACATGGAATATATGTCAAGAAAATTAATAGATCATCGAAGATGGGGTCTGGGAATCAACATAAGGAAAACAAAAAAAATGTGTATAGGAGGAGACGACGAAAACTTAATATTGGAAGATGGAACAGATTACTAAAGATGGAACACTCGACAAAGCCATAAAAGAAAAAAATACGCAGGGTAGACAAGCCATCTCTATTGTAACCTCGGAAACCTTTTTTGGATGGTGCTAGAAAGGTCACCAATGAAGACACTGCGAACGGCAGCTAGATGGTTGGTGGAGAGCGAGTCGGTGGTTAGAGACTAGCTTTTGGAACCGGGAATGGATCCAACATAAGAAATAATAAAGATAAGACAAGATGAGATAGATTAGAAAAGACAGAGGAATAGATAACAAGAGAGATAGGTTAAATTACCAAAGATAAGAGAAGATAAGAAAAAGGGCGCCACTTAACTTTTAAAGGCGAAAACTAACAAACCTTAGAAACGAAAAGAGATAAGGAGAGTTAATTAGGTTCTGGGACCATATACAAGAAAAGATATTAACAGTTAATTATTAAATAAATGTGGTCAACACACTACATAAACAAATAATAAATAATATGTTCGGTGGAATTCGTCCACCTACTTACCTACAAACATATACAGCCTGATCTTTCTCCTGGTCGAAGATATCGTGATAGTTAAATATTTTTATTAGCAAATATTCAGAGATACTCTATTATCAGGAAACTTATTAGGAGTAGGTAAATAAAATTCAGTAGGTAAACAAAACAAAATATATTCATTTTTTTCTACACTCTTAGAGTGTGTATCGTGTTCTTCATTCATATTCTTTAGTGCATCTTCGGTTAATTGATGTACGTCATCGTTTAATTCACTCTGTTTGGGTGATAGTGATCGTGATCTATGTCTTTATCCTGCTACTGCGGCTTCCTTTTCGTGTTCGACGCCGCCTTCGGGCAACTGTAGTTTTTGGTGCATTTTTAGACATCGCAATGTAATGAGCGCGATTTCTTTCATTCATATTTCTTCAAATTTGAGCTCCCATTCTCACTAATTCAGTTACTGTTAATTTTTTTTTATCAAACCTAAACGGAAATCTCTCATAAAGTTTAAGAAAGGATTGCGAAAAATTTTCGATGGTACTCTTCTGGTGGGAGTTCGTTTTCTTACAAAATTATCATGACTTTTTGAATGCGTTTTATCCATTTTATAACAATTTTCACAATTTAAACACTTATAGGTGACATTTGAATTAAATTATTTTGACCTAATAATTCAAATGTCACCTATAAGTGTTTTAATTGTGAAAATTGTTGTAAAATGGATAAAACACATTCAAAAAGTCATGATAATTCTGTAAGAAAACGAACTCCCACCAGAAGAGTACCATCGAAAATTTTTCGCAATCCTTTCTTAAACTTTATGAGAGATTTCCGTAAGTCTGATAAAAAAAATTTTTACAGTAACTGAATTAGTGAGAAGGGGAGCTCAAATTTGGATAAATATGAAAGAAAGAGATCGCGCTCAGTACATTGCGATGTCTAAAAATGCACCAAAAACCACAGTTGCCCGAAGGCGGCGTCGAAAACGCAAAGGAAGCCGAAGTAGAAGGGCAAAAAGACATAGATCACGATCACCCAAACAGAGTAAATTAAACGATGATGTACATCAATTAACCGAAGATGCAGTAAAGAATATGAATGAAGAACAAGATAAAAGCTCTAAGAGTGTAGAAAAAAATATAGAAAGGGAAGGCGGATCGCAGTTGAGGTTAAAAATATATTCAATAACTGAATCACCAGACGGGTGAATTCCAAAAACAAGAAATACAAATAAATCTACCGTAACATTTAAAACAATGCAAAATCTTTCAATATAATATAGATAGAAACATGCACACATAAATAAAATATAACGTTAAGGAGAACTTGATGTTTTACAAAAAATTCGAAAAGGGTAATAAGTTGCAGAAGTACAGAGACAAGAATATAAAAATCGGTTTTACCAAAAATTAAAATAAGAACCAACAAGCACTTGGTTCACAAGAAGCTACTCACACAGCTTTTATTTAAATAATGAATGTTTGTACTTAATATTTGTTAGAAAAGATATGAAAGTTAATGAAAGTTCTGAAAAGTGCAATTGATGAAATCGTTATTCCTTAGAGGAATTTTAGATTTGATTTGATTGCATCGGTAGTTGGCTTAAACCACCGATTAGGAAAATGTTGTCGAAAATAGCCCGTAGATTACTCTACTTTGGAGATAATTGGAGCTCATATTAATAGTAAGACCACTTACAGTAACTCTAGATGATGTTGCCTCTTAAATCGCACTGAATTTAAACTGTACTCAGCTTTAGTATCAAACACTGAAATTAATTTATAATGTATATTTGATCCACTCGGGTGTTAGATCAAACTACTTGAGATATAATAGAAGTGTATACATACACTTATAGATAAATTCCCAGAGAAAGAAATATGTTCAAAATCTTAGACGACGCAACCAAAAGTCAGTCTAATCTTTTAGACTACCCAATGAAAAGTGATTCTCTCTTTTTCAAATTTGACAAACTATCTCCTAGAACAGAATCATCCCCACTTAAAGAACTTTTAACAAGAACCGACTAATTTTCATTTTTGGCGTAAGTAACACATAAACATATCGGTATTTTTTGAAAAGGGAAACAAAATTAAAGCTATTTGTATTAAATTAAATATTTGAATTAAAGCTATTTGTAAGAAGTTTAACAAATTTTATTACTCTCTTCCTAGCGCTATAAAAAAAGGGTCCTAAATGTTCTTTATTCCCAAAAAATGACGATTGGTCTCAAATTTCTAACAAAGCAGCCATCAAGTAATCTGCATGTTTCAGTATTTCTTTTAAGAAATAAAAAAGCTGAAAGATATCGAAGAATTAGGTCTATAAAGAAACAAAATTCTAAAATACCGTTACCTTCTCATAAAAGACTATCGGCACCTCTTGTAGCAAACAGATTACAATAATAGCTATATAAAATATGAGATTCTAGGTATACGTTCAAAACATCGTTATTAATTTCGGCGAGGCGCAAAAGGAAGATTTTTGGATACGGCCATTGGCATAGCTGCGGTAATTGCAAAGGATTTTTAAAATTAATCTTAAAGTAATATATAACAATTTTACTAATCTAATTCTAAAAAAAATGTTACACTATGTTAAATAATATTCCTTGGGACCACAGCATTTCAAAACAAGTTTATAAATCCATAACTTCACTATCAAGAGTACAATTGAAACGATAAGACTACCAAAGATAATTGAAATACTATTATAAAAATAATACCTCAATCAACCATGGGAGCTTATCGTCTATGCTTCGCCTAGCTCAGTATCTCAAGTGTGAGTTCGTCTTGTCTTAAACTAGGAATCAAACCATGAACCCTCAGCTGATAGCAAATAAAACAATTTTTAACTAATCATATTTATTAAAAATAGGAATAAATCAACCCTGCCAATGCTTTACAATGAATATAATGTGGATGATACTTATGGCATCGATGGCATCAATGGGCTGCTTGTGTGACCTCCCAATTAGACGATTAGGTCCACCTGAGAGCTGCAGTTATTCCATACGTGTGTGGCCTCCCAATTAAGTGGTTAGGTCCTCCAATAAAGTCAACAAATTTTCATAATACGGCCAGTAAAATGTAGAATACGTTCAATTTATACAGCCAATAAACCCAAGAGAATTCTGCAGACCATAAAATGAAGCCTATAATAATTTTTGCCTTCTTTTATAAATTTCAAAAACAGGCAAAAAATTATATTCCCACTACGTTAGAAAAGTCAATTGACAGAAAGTAGGGAGGAGACTAATATGAAGTTTGTACAGATGACATAGGACGTAAGCCTATGATGGAATTAGCTTTTCTGTCAACATAGAACAGAATATTTAGTCTACCGGATAGAGAGAGAGAAGGCAAATATTTATTCTACCGGAAAGAAAGAGAAAGAAAAAAAGACGGAGGGCGCCAACTACTTTTTGAATAAAAAATAGTAAAAACTAAACTGGAGATAAAGGAAATCATAAATTAGTAAAGAAATTAAAATAAAATAATTATTTAAATATAAATTAATAAAGATGTGACGTTTATAACGTTACACAAAAACATATGGAAGTGAAGTATAGCAGATCGAAGATAAAATAGAAAAGATAATTACAGCTGCAGAGATGGATTTCTGAAGAGCAGCAGGAAGATCGACAATAGAAAAGATGACAAACGAAAAAATTGGAGAGATAGTGGATGTAAAGCACTAAAATATCTAAAGCACTATAAAAACTACATAAATAACTAATTTGGTATGCCTACGTACAATGCATGAACCAGCAGATGAACAATAGACTAAGCTTAAGATGGGCGGCACTCGGAAAAATGAGAGATACATTAAAAAAATGTACCAATCCATTTAATTGTTGTTGGATGTTGTTTAAGTACATTTATAAAACTACTTTAATTGCGTGTTCTGGTCAGCGCAAAATCTATAGATTCAACTTCCGGGTTTCTTGTAAGTCGAGATGATAAAGATTTCAACATGCGAAATCGAACGGTGACTCATAGCGCGAAACCAGACACGACAATGATTGGCCTTCTACAAGGTCAGTGTTTATATTTATACTCATTGGTATGGACTTACGATCTGTACACATCTACCTTTCCTTTTGGTATCAAGGATATTTGCTAAAAAAAGTTTGGTTTTCTTAAAGGCGCGTTTTTGCGTCTCGTATAATATCACGATATCGTTTCTTTGTTCGTTTAACAAAGCTGCGAAGAATATATTCCGGGCTATGGTATCGCTATTAGGAGTAATATATTTCAGCCTCTCAACTCAAGAGGTAAGCTGTTAGTCCGGTAACTGGGTACCTTTCTGTATATACAGATTGAACGAATTTAAAACGGAACATACAATTTAATATATGTCTGTTTGAACTGAATTTGAAATAGTGGACCAATATAAAACTTGGACAAAAATAAATCCATACCCGGTGATAGACATTGTATAAAATATCGTTCAACTATCTGTCTCCTTTAAAGGAAAGAGGAGCTTGCCTAATAGTCGGAGAGATAGAGCCGAAATTTTGAACTGATCAGTAATAAGACATTTCTCTTTTGGAATATATTCATTGTAACTGGGTTAAGACTTTGCCTTACAGGCGGACGCCCCTCGTGGTACAGAGGGTGGCTATACAGGGATGAAGTTGTCATTTTTTTCGGAAAAATTAACGATCGATAATATGGCTGAAAATCTGCCCAGAGTAAGATCTTGGTATAACTAGACGAAATCCCAAAGGGCGGACGCGAGAGTGGATACATAAGGGGTGGCGGACAGGGGTGAAATTGCAATTTTTTGGGGAAAAATTAACGATAAATAATATGTCCGCCATTTTCATGGCTCATTATTTAGCCCCTAAAAACTCTAAATCGAAAAGAGCGGACAGTTGGGTTGTTACAGGGGGCCATAAAACGGGATCAAATGTACCACTTGCCTGCGCATTTTAGGTCTCGGTAACAATTTTCAAACTGATTTTATTATGATATTTTTATACCGATTGATTTGAACATTTGTATGCTCACTTCTGTTACTATTCTGAAAAGCGTCAAGTAGAGTTTTCCTCAAAATTTTCCAAAAAAATTTCCGTAAATGAAAATTTTCGTAATTTTTTTAGGTAAAATCTAATTTGTAGAATCCTTTCGATTTTCTGTCAGTTATACCATGATTTTTTTCCAAAAATTTTCAAACGATTTTTTCGATAAGAAAAAAAAATTAGAAAAACTTTTCTAAAACATTTGATAAAACTCTACGTCATCGTCTGAATCTTTTATAGAATATTTTGTAGTTTTAAAATGATATTATGATAATGTTTTTTTTTTAAACTAAAGTCATATTTAAGTACTTTACAAATCACATTTTTTTCTTAAATATACCTCTGGGCAAATTTTCAGCCATATTATCGATCGTTCATTTTTCCGAAAAAAAGTGACAACTTCATTCCTGTATAGCCACCCCCTGTACCACGAGGGGCGTCCGCCTGTAAGGCAAAGTCTTAACTCAGTTACAATGAATATATTCCAATAGAGAAATGTCATATTACTGATCAGTTCAAAATTTCGGCTCTATCTCTTGGACTATAAGGAAGCGATAAGTGGTTTGACAGCGTAATAACTGCTTGTGTAGTCTAGTTTTTTCAGTGATTCTAGGCAACCTATTTGGGTGAAGTTTTGACTTGTTCTTGAAAGAATTCAGAATCCAGCAGCCCGCTGAAGTATTGGATTTTTATAATATAATTATTTGACAACCTTTTGTTGGCCAACCACCTAGAGCGGAGTTGAGCCGAAATACATTGATTTCGTATGTTCCGTTTTAAATTCGTTCAATCTGTAGAAGGGCGGATAGTTAAAAATTATTCTATCTTAAGGCCGTTCCTCGCTATTCTGGGCATAGCTAAATTCCAAAGTAAAAGTTTAAATAAAATAACGCAAAAACTATGGCAGACATTGATATAATTCTTTTTTTATATGATGTGTCTTAAAAAATTCTAGTGCACTAACTCTTTATAAATTAATAAATTGTTAAAACAATTTTTTTTCAATTTTTTTTGTTTAAAATTAACTTAAAAAAATTTAAAAAGTTACGTCACTATAGAATTTTTCGCACTTTCCTAATCTCTTTTTACTTTTAACATTAAGTGTAACACAAAGCAGCTATTTTGTTTAAACATTTTTAAAAAAGCTCGAAGCTCTGATAATAGTTATCTCTCTCGGCCACAGTCTGTCCTTGTTGTCGATATCTAGCTACCAGGTATATATCCTACACCTGTACCTACACTCTCAATAGGGTCATAAATAATATTGAAATGAAAATGAGAATTTAGTGCTTATTAAATGGACAAAGTTTATTCAGATTCAGACTACATATTGACAAACCAGAGTGTTCATAGTTTTTAAAATGGGTAGTTCACGAAGACGTTTATGTGCCCCACGAAAAAGTCGACAACAATTGGCGAAATTGTATGTAGACCAGTGATAAGTGCCTTTTATTTAATTTAATTTTTTGTTTGAATAGAAATATTTTCGGTTGATTTGTGGTATTTTCCTTCTAAATTTTTATAACTGTTTTTATAACAATACTATTGTTTTACTATTTGCTTATATAATAATAATGTATTATGTAGAAACAGCGTAGAATTTCGTCCAATCAGCCAGTACATTTTTTTTGTCAATCAGAACTCTTCTGTACATGAGCTCAGTGTAATACCCAAATATTTTGCAGTAAATAGAAGAGAAGCTCATGGACAATTTTTATAATACAGCTATGGAATTATGTTAGCTGCTGAAGAAAGTCTAGCACGAGAATGGGGTGAAGTTGATCCAAAAGATAACAAAGCTGTTATTACTGTAATAGCTGATGGTGCATGGGCACGAAGATCACATAATAAGTCTCTATTTTCGGCCAATTCTGGTGTGGCTTGCATTATAAGAAAAAAGACTTCTAATTAGCCTTCTTCGGTCCATTGCTTCTTGGTATCATCTGCCCATCTCAATTGGGGCCTTCCTCTGTTTCGTTTACATTCCCACGGTCTCCAACTTATAAGAATTTTGTTCCATCGGTCTTCTTTTTGTCTTATATTGTGTCCAGCAAATCTCCATTTCAATTTTGCAACTTCTTGTCTAATATCCCTCACTTTTGTTTTCTCTCTTATCCACTCGTTTCTCTTTTTATCCATTAGTCTTGTGTGCAATATTTATCTTTCCATTGCTCTTTGGGTTTTTATGATTTTGTCCATATTTGTTTATGTAAATGTCCACGTTTGGGAACCATAAGTGAGAACAGGGAGTACGCATTGATTGTATACTTTTGTCTTAAGATGCTGTGGATATCTTTTGTTTTTAAGAATGTAGCTTAGTTTGCCAAATGCCGCCCATGCCAGTCTAACTCGTCTTTTTATCTCTGCTATCTTGGTTTTCTTTGTTAAGTTTTATAGTTTGACCCAGATATATATAATCCTGAACTTGTTCTATTTCATCTTGTCCGATCCTCATTGTGATGTCTTCATCTGTATTTGTTTGATTTTGATCTTGCTCTAATTCATATTAGGGCCTACCTTTCCAGCTTCTACGTCCAGTTCTTTCATCATTTCAAATAATTCTTCTTTTTTATCGGTTATCAATGCGATGTCATGAGCGTACCTTAGATGGTTCAAGCGATGTCCACAAATTTGTATACCTTTTTCTTCCCATTCTAATCTTTTAAAAATATCTTCCAGAGCCTGACTGAAAAGTTTCTGATATTGTGTCACCCTGTCTCACGCCTTTATTTATTTGTATTGATTTTGTTCCTTCATATACTTTAATTGTTGTTTTTGGCTTCTTTATATATATTGGCTATTAGTTCCGTATATCTGTGGTCAATTCTGCTGTTAATCAAAGAACTTTTCACTGCCCAATGTTCGACACTGTCGAAAGCCTTTTCGATTCCGACGGATTCCTTCCAGTTGTTTGGGATTTAGATAAGAAAAAATAGTTATAACCTATTATACTATTACTCAACACGTATGTTACAAAAATTGTAACGGTATTTCGACTGCGAAGGAAAGTGCAATTGTTGTAGAAGGCTTTAAACAGAGCATACAAATGCACAACCTTAAAGCATTTTATTGCTGATGGCGACAGCAGCACGTACAAAAAAATATGTGAAGCAACTTTTTTATTGAGAAAATTGAGTGCAAAAACCATTTATTGCGAAATTTTGTCAATCTATTAAGAGAACAATCCTCAAAAAAATACAGTTCTGCGGGAAAACCTATTCCTTTGCAATCACGTGTTCGGCGATCACAAAAATTGTGCTGCTTATTTTTGTAAAAAAAAAACAAAATTTACACCAGGAAATTAATTATATTCCTGAAATGCAAGAGTGTGGTTTGTTGTTCGATATTACATCATTTAGCAATAAAGGCTTATTAAATATTATGTAACAATTTTGATAAAAAGCGCCACCAATAATAACGCCGAAAGCTTTAATTCAGTTATTGCAAAATTTGTTGGAGGTAAACGTGTAAATCACACCAAGAGATGTGGCTATCACTTAAGGTGTTTGGCGGCAGAAGTATCATATAATTCACGGGGAAATTATTTAAATAATATATTAGGTAAATCATCGTGGAAGTACCGTGAAATTTTTCACAGCGCACATTGACTGAACTGTTGATGATTGGAAGCAAGTATTGTTGTAAGACTCATTGACATTCTTCTTCTCATGGCGCCGTCTCCTTTCGAAGGTTGGCGATCCAAATGGCAATTGTAGTTTTGGAAACTGCTGCGCGAAAGATTTCTGCGGATGAGCGGTCGAACCATCTCCTCAGGTCTTTCAGCCATGAGTTCTGGCGTCTTCCTACTGATATTTTGCTCTGTACTTTTCCTTCCAGTATAACTTGAAGTAATTCATATCTTTCGCCTCTCAACACATGACCCACGTATTGCATTTTCCTCTCTTTGATTATTCTTAGTAATTCTTTTTGTTTACACATGCGACGAAGCACCTCAACATTAGTAACTCTTTGTACCCATGGAATTCTCAACATTTGTCTGTATATATACATATCAAAGGCATCTATTCTTTTTTCTATTTCAGAGTCCATTGTCCAACTTTCACAGCCATACAGTAAGACAGAAAAAACGTAACATCTGATCATTCGGATTCTAAGCTGCAGACTAAGGTCTGATCTTATAAAAAAATTGACATTATTGCGTTTAAATTACTATAACATTAAGATTTTTCACTCTAAACTTTTTAGATTTTTACATATAGAATTCGGGGAAAAACTAATTTGTGTACTTATTTTGGTTTTTTATCTTCAACGAACCCTTTTTCAAAAGATGATAGAGGTGATTTGCTGTTAAATTTTGAAGGCCAAATCAGGTTTAATTTTGCTCTATAAACTGAGCTATTAATTGTCAGTGGAAGAAGATTAACAGAACGGACAAGAGAGGACATTCCTCTTTAAAAAATCTGTGCGAATAGTTTAACATTACCAATAAGCTGTTTAGGACAGCAGCCTCGTACGCATATCGTTGACGATTGCCAACCTTCGAATCGATGACGGCTCTTAAAGAAGAAGATTACTGTAGAACCGAATTGACTTATGGGATTATGGTAAAATAGATAACCGTTGATTCCTTTTTGTATCAGAGTATTTCGATTTATAACGCAAAAGTTTCAGTCGCTCTTTATAATAAATGTTACGGTTCAATAGCCATAACACTCATTAATACATAAGTATACCGATGGATAAAGCTGCCGTCATTTTTCACACAAACGACCAATAAATTGAGACATAAAACCATTTGAAAATAACTACTAAAATTCCAGCTCTGAAACGACATAAATTTCACGAGTGTTTTAAATCAGGCTATAAAACTAGCAAATAGAGTAAATCATTGTAAAACTTAATTATTTTAAATTCAAATTTAAACAGTGTCGTCATCGTTACAAAATAAGTCTTACTGCTATATTATTGATTGTTTTTGTAGGGCGACACATTTTTTTCGTTTTTCATGTTTAGACCTTTGGTCATTGAGCCAGTTGCATAAGTAAATAGCTAATTAAGTTGATACTACACAGGGAAAAAACAGGAAAAAGACACAAATAACAAATAAAAAAACTTTAGTGCCAGTTTTTTTATTGGAACCCAACACCGTACAACAGTATCATCATCATCATCATCATCATCATCAGCCGTTTTGAGTCCACTGCTGGACATAGCAGTTGTGCTGAATGCGCTTGATGTCATCTGACCACCTTGTTGGAGGAGGTCCTCGATTACGATAAGCATCGTGTCTAGGTCTCCATTCCAGAATTTTCTTCCTCCACGTTCCATCTTTTAATCTGGCAACATGCCCCGCCCAATTCCATTTCAATGTTGTAATCCTTTGAACTGCGTCAGTAACACCAGTTTTTCTCCTAATTATTGTATTTGATACTCTGTCTCTGAGGGATATATTCAGCTTGACCTCTCCATCGCTCTCTGTGCCACTTGTATTTTATTGATTACTTTTCTGGTAAGAGCCAATGTTTCTGCTCCATACATTAGAACTGGGAGTACACATTGATCAAAGACCTTCCTTTTCAAGCACATGGGAATACCTGATATAAAAACTTCTCTTAGTTTTCCGTAAGCCACCCATGTGAGTCCTATTCTCCTGTTTAGCTCCATTGTTTGATTGTCTCTTCCTAATTTAATCTCGTGGCCCAGATATTTATAGTTATACACCTGTTCAATTTGTGTGCAGTTAGTTGAGATGTTTTTCGCCAGTACTAGGTTGGTCATATATATTATGTTTTGGAGAAATTAATTTTAAGTCCAACTCGTGTACACGAGCTCTGAAGGTCTTGAAGAAGCTGGCAGGCATGATCTACCCGGTCTGCAATAAGGACTATGTTGTCTGCAAATCTCAAGTTGTTCAGAAATTCTCCATTTATGTTGACTCCAATATTCTCCCAATTATTGTTTCTCATAGCACTCTGCAACAAAGCGGTGAATAGCTTAGGAGAGATGGTATCTCCTTGCATAATACCCCTCTCGAAGGGAAATGTATTTGTGTTGCCATAATACATTCTAACTGCAGCTGTTGCGCTATTATATATATTCCGAAGAAGATTTGTGTACCTATGATCAACACTGCACTCTGTAAGAGCTCTTAACATGGAGCTATGCTGGACTGAGTCAAGCGCTTTCTCAAAGTCTACAAATATTAATATCAATGGCTTGTTGTATTCTGTAAGTTTCTCTATTAAGGATTTTATTACTTATAGGTGGTCATTCGTTCCAAAGCCACTCCTAAATCCGGCCTGCTCTAATGGTTGGTGAAAATCCAGCTTAGGTTCCAGTCTGTTAGTAATTATTCTCATAAAGAGCTTATATAAATGAGATAACAAGCTGATAGGTCTGTAGTTTCCAATTTCCGTTACATCTCCTTTTTTGTGCAATATTATCATAATGTCACTAGTCACTATTCCATTTTTCTGGTGTAAGTCCTTCCAAGAGGCAGGCATTATAAAGGGTTTTTAAAGCTTTTATGACGCATTCGCCTCCTAATTTTAGCATTTCACTTACAATACTATCTTCTCCAGGTCATTTGCTGTTCTTCATACCTTTCAACGCTGATTCGATTTCCTCTTCGGTTATATCTGGAAGTTCCTCTGATCCTTGATTATGTATGGCTGGAATTTCCACCTCTGGAATGTGAGCATCTCGACGATATAATGTTCTATAATAGTACTCTTCAATAATTTTCATAATTTCTTGTTGTTCATATACAGCATGTCCTTGTCTATTTTTTAGCTTATAAATGTTCCTGGTTCCTGCCTTCAACTTTCGTTTTAGAACTTTAAGGCTTTTATTTCGTTCTATGGTATTAGTTGTTTATTTAGTGTTAAAATTCCTTATGACTTTCCTAACAGCTTTTTAAATGGTTTTATTTAAATTCCTCAGCTCTGCGATGTTCACTGTGTGCTTATCTTTCATTTCCCTTCTTTTTTGCATTAGGTTCCTTGTGCCTTCTGTAAGTTTTTCATTTTTCCTTGTTTGCTTAACTTGACAGTTCTTCTGTGCCTTCCTTAGAGCGTCCACCAACCTTTCATTAAGTTGTTCAATATCGGTTTTATCTGGCACGTCATTCTGAAGGTTTCTATCTATTTCTTCCTGGTATGCCCTTGTGTTAGTAATCGCAGTGAACAACATTTTTAGTCCTTGTTACCATATTTCTTCGTTCCTTCTTTACGTTCAAGACTTCTAACCATTATATGGTCACTTCCGGTTGAAAATTGATTTAATACAGTTACGTCTCGAACAACAGTTTAAGAAAGATATAACATCGTAGTAACCTGATTTTTATGGGTATTGATAAATCATGGCATTTTACTAGCTTAACCATTTTTAAATGCAGATCTTGCTTTTTCTATCACATTTGATTACTAGGGAACGGTCCCAATTTTCAACGACGTTCGTACCAAGGTAGGTGTATGTTTTTACTTTTTCTATTTGTCAACCGTTTACAGTAGTTTACACTGATTCGTCCAAATTGGTGTTCCTACTTAGAGATCACCATAGATTTTATTTTCTTAATGTTTAATACTATTCTGAAGCTATTTTCTTGTGGTATCTTAACGCAAATACTTCACAAAATTCTAATATATAAAAGAATTAAAAAATTTAAATTATTTAGATACTCAATAGCTTATTTTGTAGACACGAGGAAATCCTTGCCTTCGAATGCTTTGATTTGGTACTTCTCCACTAAAAGACCCATCATGAACAACCATCCAATACGAAATGGAGATAGTAGCTGGGCCAGAAACAATAAACAAAAAGCAAAATGTTTTGCAGAACCTTTAAAAAACACATTCCAACCAAACGACGGAGATGACCTCGAGGAACTAACTGATATTTATCAAGACCAAATGAAAATTAAACTTGTTACTCCTAAAGAAGTCCAAACGGAGATTAATGAAAATATTAGTAGTAGAAAATCGCCTAGAACGACATGGTACCAGGTGAAATAAAGGCGGCAGTTCAAGACATAATTCGAGTAAAACAAGACATAATTGTTTAACGAGATTTTTCATATGTTTAGGAAAAAATATTTAACATTTTATTGCAAATATTTTCCACTTTTACAGTTTTATATATGTTGTTATTAAAAAAATTTTCTGTTTCTTACCGGTAACTTTATTATAAGCCGAAACATATTTTTTTCCTATTGGGACAAAACTGTAAATTCAAATAGTTTTTTTGAGTTTTTTCAAAAACGAAAACATGAAGTTTGCTTAAAAGTTGTCAAAATACTTCTAGTCATCACATATACCTTCTCAAATTTTTTCAAATTTTTTGAATTTGGAGTTTGTCTTTTGGGGGGTGCAGATCAACCTTAAACAGCTTCCAAAAATTACTCACTTATCACAATTTACTATAGTGAAACTTATTCGCTTAATAAATGCATCATTCAGTGTTAAGCTTTTGCCGATTTACTGGAAAGTGGAAAAGGTCATATTGATTGCAAATCCAGATAAACCACAAAAAGTTTCATCGTCCATGATCTGTAGACAGAGACCTGTATCTCTGTTGCCTACACTATCGAAACTATTTAAAAAACTATTGCTAAAAAGATTAAAACCAATGATACACGAAGGCAACCTCAGACCACCTCATCAGTTTGGTTTCAGGGAAAGTTTGTTCAGCTGTCTCTCTGGATGCAGATTAAGCTTTCGATAGAGTATGGGATAAAGCCCTCATTCTCAAACTAAAAAGGGTACTACCAAAACAATACTCTCATTTATAGGAATCTTATATTTTAAACAGCTTCTTCAGAGTCCAGTAGGGGGAGGCCTATTCTGGGCTGAAAGAAATCAAAGCAGGGGTACCGCGAAGTAGTTTACTGGAACCGATACCCTACCTATTATATACTAATTATATTCAAGACTTTACCTGGGGTTACATTTGGATAAGAGTATGCGTTGGAAAGTTAGCATTAAAAAGAAGAGAAAAGAACTCAACATAAAATTTAAAAAGATGAACTGGATGCTTGGAAGAAAATCTGAACTATCCATTGATAACAAACTACTGATTTACAAACAAATCCTAGGGCCAGTATGAACGTATGGCACACAGCTCTGGGTATGCGCCAGTAAAAATATCATTGAAACCATACAGAGGTTTCAGAATAGGGTACTAAGGAGCAGCGTTGATGCTCCATGGTACATAAAAAACAGCTGACGCCACCGAGATCTAAAGATGAAGACAGTAGAACAAATAATTGCCAAATGTGCCAGCAGATATGAACAAGGTCTACTTCAAGATGTGAATACCGAGGCTATCCAGCTCCTCGACAACACAGATAAAAAAGGAAGGCTTAAGAGGACAAAACCGCTTGAGTCAGTTAGTGTAAAAGCAAAGCATTGTGCGAGCTTAATCTATGTACAGTGTAAATATTACTGTAAGTATCTATAGAAACACCACTGAATGAAATTATAGTATGTACTAAAATTGACAAGTGTAACAATTTAGGTTAGATATATAGACAAATGGATTCAATGAGGTGACTTTTGGCCTATTCCACTGCGACCTTTACAGATATAAGTGGATCTCTAATTCTTGATTACATTTTCTAGTCTATCCCAACAACTTAGGTTAGAATATAACTGATGACTCATCTTCTTTACCAGATTGTAGTACAAAGTATCCTCGGCTTGTTGGTATAATAAAAAAAAATTAAAACGTTGTTTCATTCGCTTGGAATTATGCTGTTATATAAAGATAAGTTGAATAGACTAAATTTTTTCGAGGACAACTTCTCTTCCAACTTAAATAGCCTCCACTACTATACCATCTTTCCCATGTTTCATCTTTTATTCATAAAAAATTTCAAAAAACTCTTAACTTTTTTTTAAACTATAAGATACTTGAAGGCATTTCGAAAAATGGATGTTTTCGTTGTCACGCAGGGCCATTTAAAAATGGCTTTTTTTAAAAAATGAGGATAAGCAATTTAGAATTTTGAAAAATTATTGGACCGATCACGCCAATCTTTCGTACAATCGTTTAAAAGATTTAAACAACTTCGAAGTTGGGAAAGTTTCGTTTGATTTCGTAATTGTTAATTCACTTTTTTGTTTATGGAACTATTCTAATTCACAAAGTCTTCCTTTAAAAGATAGCATTTGGATTATTTCATTTCTAAAACATGTTTACGCACCCAATTTTGAATGACTCATCAGATGAGAAGCCCTTTTGAATAAATTTTCTTTTCAACTTTTCAACAAACAAATTACGCCCAGTATTATTGTTTTAGTTTCAAAATGGTTTTATGCTTGGAATATTATTATTCTAAGACCTTTACAAAGATAAATTCTTTTAGTTTTTTAACAGATTTTAAACAGTCCGATGTATACACAGTTATTTTATTTGTTTATATTTCTATACAAAGGCTTGTATTTATAATAAATAAGATATATATTCCATATAAATACAATATTATGATGTTGACATGCGGAATAAATAATGGATGGGTATTTTACGAAAACAATCAACTGTCGTATCTATTGTCATCACTCATCTACATATTGTTGTTATTGTTTATTTTCGCATTACAACACAAGACACATAAAGGAGCGATAACGTGGTATTACAATGGTATTACATTTGCAGCGATCAGTAGCGCATCACTTCTACAATTTCTTTGGGTTACTTTCTGAAATTGAGAATAAATTGATTATAAAGACATTGTGTTAGATGACACTACGCTACGGCTAACGCAGTTATGGAATGAGTGACTGTCGATATTATTGATCAATAGAAATGTGTTACCTGTGGTTTAGGAATCAGCTCAGAAGGTGACGAAATAAAGGATTTGGTCAACGGGAAATTTGACATTAGGATTAGTCAGACAATGGAAAACAAACAATTATATTCCCTTGAGCACATTATATCTATTCTTCGTTCACAAATTGTTGAGAGCACGACATGTGCCTCAAACTCATAAAACGGGCGTAAATGATAGGCGTTCCTAAGGTGTTTATTCATTAAATAATAATATAATGTTTTAATACTGCTATATATAATATTGATAATATTTTAATACTAATATATTTAGCAAAAAAACAATTAAAACTTTCACGACTAATGTTTGTTATTATATTATATTAATAAAAATAAGAATTTAACCATTAACAATTTTGTAAATAAGAATACCTTATCTCTTTGGATATTTCAGTACTAATCTTCGCGTTTAATCACTTTACTAGAAAACCTGGAATTCATATCCGAAGGTACTATTCGTTGCAAGATAATTAGGATGGAATTCCCCAGATTTTTAATAATATAATTATATTCGAAACTTAACTTAAAAGGGTGAAGTTATTACGAACGAAAACAATTTTTTTGTTTAGTACGTTTTTAATCGCATGTAATTTACGGCTCGTCGGTGATTGCGCTTCTACGGCAATAATTAGCGTCTCGAATATTTCTTTTGCGAATTATATGCATTGCATGAGTGATTTTTTATTCCATATACCTACGAACATATACGTACCTTTCGCTCGTGCTCGTTTTGTTGGATTGTTTGTGATGGCTTCATCATCAAGTTTTACACCGGTACTGTTGCGTACAGTCAGTAAGTCTTTCTATTCACCAGAGAGAAGACTCTCTGTAAAGAGAGGGAAAAAGCCTATTGAAATTGATGAATTTGACAAAAATGGTATTCGAAGGAAAATTCATGGATTTTTTTTCAAAAAAGAAATACCAAACCTAAACAAAATTTTACAAGAAGTTAGAGGCGACCCGGATTTGCCTCATATCGGACGAACTAAATTGTGGCAAGTTTTAAAAGAATTAAATTTCCGGTGGGAGAAATCAGACCAAAAATCACTTTTGATTGACCAGGAGGAGAAGATGATGTTGGAGAAGAAATGATCTAAGATCTATACGAAAATTCCGGGCTGAAGGAAGGCCCATCTTCTACCAGGATGAAACGTGGGTAAACTCAGGTCATACTCTAAAAAAAATTTGGTCAGATAAAAATATATTAAGCTCCAGGCAAGCCTTTATGGAAGGTTGGTCTACTGGTATCTCCCCACCTTCTGGTAAAGGCAGTAGATTAATAATTTCTCACATTGGCAGTGAAAAAGGATTTGTTAAGCATGGTTTGTTGGAATTTCAGTCCAAAAGCACAAAATACTATCACGAGAAGATGACAGCTGATGTTTTCGAAGAGTATTTTGAGCAGATGATTAAACACATACCACCAAATTCAATTATAGTATTAGATAATGCACCTTATCATTCACGACTAGTAGAAAGACTTCCAACGAATGTGTGGAAGAAACAGGATATTCTTGACTGGCTGCGGAATAAGTATCTACCTTATGAAGATGGAATGGTAAAAGCAGAACTTTTAAAAATTTCCCGGCAACACAAATCTAAGTTCAAGAAATACGTAGTTGACAAAATGGCGAAAAGGCGAAACATCACAGTTTTTAGACTTCCGCCTTACCACTGCGAAATAAATCCAATTGAACTCATTTGGGCACAAATGAAAAGTTATGTGGCTAGAAAAAATATGTCATATAAAATACAAGCTGTACGTGAATTGTTATACGAGTCTTTACAACATATTACAAAACAAAACTGAAAATATGCAGTAAGACATGTAATAGAAGAAGAACAAAAAATGTGGGATCTTGATAACATAATTGATGCGACCGTAGAGACACAACCGCTAATTATTAACCCTCAAGACGACTCGGATTCCGAAGTTGATCCTATTTATTTTGAATTTGAATAGTTTTCTAATCGTAATTATATAAGGTAGGTAATAGTAGTTGTAATCGTAGGGTATTAAAGGGGAAAGGCGCAAAATGTCGCCTTTCAAAATGTTCAATGTGTTTTCAATGTATCCATTTTTTTTTCAAATCCTGAGAAAACTAAAAAGCATTTTTGAAAAATTTAAAAGCAGAATGAAATATTTATTAGAATAAATAAAAAGTTTCTTGTGCATGCAATATTTTCAATTAAAAATTATACTATATTTTCTCTTTTATTTTCACCCCTGTTACATAACATATTAAAATAGTATAACAATAATAAACATTGTAGAAGTTTTCAGGGACTTTCTGCCCTAAGTAATAATGTAATCTTTCATTCTGCGTTTAAATTTTTCAAAATATTTATTAGTTTTCTCCGGATTCGAAAATAATGGATACATTTAAAACACATTGGAAATTTTGCCAGGCGACATTTGGCGCCTTTCCTTAAAAAATACAATTTACGTAATTACAATTTAAAAAATATATTTATTTAATTCAAATAATTTTTTCAATCATATACTCTACGCCACTGGTCGGTCATCTCTAACCATTCAAAATACCACCGTAATAGGATTAAAAGGTATTGTATTCCTTCAGATATAAGGTGGGTTAGTCGAAAACATCTTAAACCGTCAGTTTTAGGTTGATTTTTACTATTATATCGTATTACCTATCCTCTCTGTATTTTAGTTTTCTAATTAGGGTTAAACTTGTAGTGAGCTATCAACGAATTGTGAACCGACTATAAAAGTCAGAAAACAGAAAATGCTACGCCCTATGATCCGGCTGAGAAGGAGTGCTATTACGGTTCCGGGACCACAAACCTGAGAATATGAGCGACCAGTGGGTATCCAATTCAAACAGTGGGTATCCATGATTAAAAGAGATCGTCTAAACCTTATAAATCATATATACCTACAGAGCTGTGCGAATTGATGGAACCATAGGCTGTTTAATGAAAAAACAGTTTATTTAGAAAAAAATTATATTTACTATAAAGGTAAATTTACATAATTTAGTAGGAAATATGTCCCCCTTTGGCTGCAATTACTACTTATACCCGTTTTGGCATAGATTATACGAGCTTCTGACAGTTCCCAGATATGCTTTGATAAAACCAAACCTGAAGGACCGCTTCTATCATTTTTATTTTTGTAGTACAGTCGATATTGCGCAGTCTAACTTTGCAAATGGTCCATAAATTTTCAATGGAGTTGAGGTCTTGCTAATTACCGGACCAATCTAAAACGTTAATCTTCTTATTTTTATTAGTTTTTATTAGAGTATTTTTTGGTCCACAATAGCCGTTGTTTCTTCATTCGTTCAGTCAGAAGCTGTTTTTTCTGTGGACATATTGCCCTTCTATCATTCTCCAAAAGTCTTTACACCGAAGAGTTGAGTCATGAATCACCATACCTCATGCTGCTAGATCTTGTTGGAGCTCTTGGCTTGTTTTTCTTGGGTCCAAAGTAAACATTTTTCATCTGCTGGTGTCGTTTTTCTCTTTCTTCAGCATTTTCGTAACCTTTTCACATCCATTGATCCCGTTTCTCGTTTACGCTTAAAAATCTTGCTTACTAATCCTTGACTCACTCCACACGTTCTTGCGATTTCTCTTTGTGACATAGAAGTGTGTTCACTTAACGTGATAATCTTTTCACACTTCCCAGGCGTAATATTCGTGGTAGAATTAAACGAAACAAACTCACGAATTACCGAAAACAACAATAAATACTACAAAACAACACAAATTTAGTGGAAATGTCCTAAAACACCGTCAAATAAAAGGCAGAGAGAAATGTTGACAGTTGAAAAATGTCACAAAGATTCCATTAATACGCACAATAGGTACTGTATGAGCCTGGAATGTATGCAAGGTATTTTTCAATCTGAAACATTACATATCTTTGAAAAACAGAATACATTGGAAGAATGCGGCCACCTCTCCACAGCAGTTGACCACACAGTATATATACTAGGAGTTAATGAAATTGGCAGAAGTGGAGGGACATTTCTGGCTAACAAAAGATACAAAAAGTACGTATAAAGCTATGAGCCCATCAACGATTCTTCTTCTCATTGCGCCGTCTCCTTTCGAAGGTTGGCGATCCAAATGGCAATTGTAGTTTTGGAAACTGCTGCGCGAAAGATCTCTGCGGATGAGCGGTCGAACCATCTCCTCAGGTCTTTCAGCCACGAGTTCTGGCGTCTTCCTACTGATCTTTTGCCCTGTACTTTTCCTTCCAGTATAACTTGAAGTAATTCATATCTTTCGCCTCTCAGCACATGACCCAAGTATTGCATTTTCCTCTCTTTGATTATTCTTAGTAATTCTTTTTGTTTACACATGCGACGAAGTACCTCAACATTAGTAACTCTTTGTACCCATGGAATCCTCAACATTCGTCTGTATATATACATCTCAAAGGCATCTATTCTTTTTTCTACTTCGGAGTCCATTGTCCAACTTTCACAGCCATACAGTAAGACAGAAAAAACGTAACATCTGATCATTCGGATTCTAAGCTGTAGACTAAGGTCTGATCTTGTAAAAAATGTTTTAATGCTCATGAATGTTTTCCTTGCTTGTTCGATTCTTGACAGGATTTCGTTTTTTGGATTACACTGACTATTGATATTTGTTCCCAAATATTTTATGGAATTTACCTGTTCTATTATTTGACCCTTGGCATACACCTGTACGTTTATTGGTGTCTTTGAAAATACTAAAGTTTTAGTTTTGGAAACGTTTAGATGTAAACCGAACATTTCGCTGTGGTGAACTACCGCATTTATTATATTTTGTAGTTCTTGTGCGTTGCTTGCTATTAAGACGGTATCATCAGCATATCTGATGTTGTCTATTCTGATTCCGTTAATCTTAATTCCGCCTTGGACCTCGTCTAATGCTTCTCTGAATATAGACTCCGAATACAAATTAAAGAGTAGCGGTGATAAGACGCAACCCTGTCTCACTCATCGTCGGATTTGTATGTCTTCGGATGTTGTGTGCTCTATTTCAATTGTTGCCGTTTGGTGCCAGTATAGTTCTGAGATAATTCGCAAGTCTTGTTCGTCAACTCCAGTTGTTCTCAGAATTTCGATCATCTTTTGATGGTTAACGCAGTCAAATGCTTTTCGGTAGTCAATAAAACATGCATATACATCCACATTCATGTCTCTGCTTCGTTGCGTTAACACATTTAAAGCAAAAAGAGCCTCTCGTGTTCCCAATCCGTTTCAAAATCCGAATTGAGTGTCACTCATCTGGAACTCGCACTTCTTGTAAATTCGTGTATGGATAATTCTGAGAAAAGTTTTAAGGACATGAGACAGCAAGCTTAATATTCGATAATCATCGCATTGTGAGGAATTCGATTTTTTTGGTAATGCTACGAATGTTGATTTTAGCCAGTCTGTTGGTATTTCACCTGTGTCATATATCTTATTGAATAGTGCTGTTATTAAATCTAGGCTTTTACTTTCGTTATCTGCAATTAGTTTAAGTATTTCGACATTGATATTGTCTGGACCGGTGGCTTTTCCATCTTTCTGAGATTTTACTGCATGAATCACTTCTTCTTTGGTTATTTCTGGGCCTTTTTCATTTATTCGATTATCTGTGGATGGTGGAGAACAAGGTCTATCGTCGTCAAAAAGAGTTTGTATGTATTCTTTCCATCTCTCTAGTTTGTCTTCTGTACCCATAATTATTTCGTTATTATCATTTTTTAATATTGTTGCTTGTCTCTTTTTGTGTCTACGTGTCATTTCTTTTACTTTTTTATGAATATTAAAGGTGTCGTATTTTTCCTGAAGTTGTTCGATTTCTAGGCATTTTGTTGACATCCAGTTTTCTTTCGCCTCCCTGCACTTTTTTCTAATGATTTTGTTGATTCGCTTGTATTCTATTGGGCTTGTTTTATGTTTTCGTCTTACGTCCATGAGGTCCATGATCTCTTGCGTTATCCATTCTTGTTTTTTGTTGTGTTTTATGAACCCGATGTCTTCTTCTTGTATCTTTGTTATTTTTGTTTTTAGAGCAGTCCATGTTACTTCAATGTCTGTCTGTACCAAGTTTTCGATCGTTTTTATTTCTTCCTCAAGCTTGATACTTATTTCTTTTTTTTGTTCAGGGTCAATCAACGATTGTATTATCAAAATATCATTTAACTCCAGACTCTCCAAACTACATACTGTTAGTAAGTATACGTGCTAACTACATGCCTACTACATGCTTATGATGAGCTGGAAGTGAAAAATCAACAACCAGAAATTGTCATCTCCAACATGCCATTAAAGGATATATTAATAAATAATTATAGAATCTCTATATCTAATTTTTCAATCTAGAAATCAATATCAGAGATTTACAAAAACTAGATAGGTTGTATACTATCCAGAACATTATACGGCTCCATCCATAAGCAGCTTAAACTCTGCCTTGCCATAAACCTAAAGATCAAACCAGTGAACACCCAAAAGTTTCCCAAAAATACTGCATGCCACTAGACCATCACCAGTTGAAAGTGGATTGTATCTAGTGTAAGTGAAACTACAAAACTATTGGCCTAATAGACCCTCAACGAAGCAAATAGCAAAAGGAATAGGAATAGTGTAACGAATATTTTGCCTACCACATAGGGTATAATTATAGGGGTTTGAAAATTGGGACAGAAGTTACTGAGGTAGAGATAGGGGCAAGCAAAATTAACGATACTTGTGCGAACGGCACTCAGGACTTATTTGGAGAGTTGAGTCGTGGATAAGTCAACGGCAAGGGGGTTGGATTGGGGCAACTACAAAAATATGAAACAAAGGGGTACTTACATGAATCTCCTGGAACAAACAGATAAACAAAACACAAGAGTTCCCTCTAGCTATTTGAAATGGGACGCCGCTTCAAGAAAACTTCCTGCCGGAGGAAAGAAAGATTCTTCTGTCATGTCATCCGTTTACAAACTTTGTTTTACAAGTGGCAGTTGCTGAATTGCACTAAAGTTCTTTAGATGATTTCTGGGATCGGAAACTGGACCTAGTGGTTCTAAACTGGATCTAAAATTTCTGGGGTAGAACTGGGGTTAAACTCTCTGCCACACGAACAAAAGGACTGCTTCTATGGTCTGGAACGACGACCACGGACAAATAAAGTGAGGTTGAAATGAACGGCACTGGATAGACTTCAGACTGGGCTTCTTAAAAACTCAACAATGGAACATGTTGTTATCCTTCAAATTTGTTGTACTCGCCGTATTACAAATATCTCATATGAGAGACGGCTTACAAACAAACAAAACAGTGATTACCCCTATTAGAGTTGACACATTACTTTGGGTGTACATCACTTATACTTCGACAAATTTGCAGGGTTTTTCGCAAAACTACATAACGACCGTTCTCTTTGACCGAATGTTTCAATCTGCCTTGAATTCCCCTCGACCTCAATCTAATACCGGCAAGTGCTACCGTTTCCCTTACCTCTTCACTGGTTCTTGTCATAAAAAAAACCAAAATTCTTGTTTTAAACAAGCCTTAAAACTATCTCGCAAAGCGACCTTAAAACAAACTACTCTTAAATTTGTAGAAATAACACGTATTATATTGATAATTTTAACGTCCTAGTTATAACTGGAATTTGGAAATCTTTTTTTTTTACCTCACAATGTAAACAGAGAATTGAGTGATTTGAATTTAAATAAAGACAACAAGATTTATATATAGCCCAGAAGTTATTAGAAAATTTTTATACTCGCATATTGATATTTTAAGTAATTTCAACATGCTACAATAGGAACAAAAACAAGAATACTATTGGTCTGCTAATAGTTTTGTAGACCCTGATTTTCGATCTCCAGTGTGTGTTTTTGAAGCGGAACATACGGGCGAGTGAAAAATAAGCTTGGTTTCCCTTTTCTATTATGCTTTGAATTTCTGGTTCCTCTGTTTCATCCGTGCTTAATGCAACATCCAGATATGTGAAACTTTCTACAGTTTCAATATCGTCCTCTAATTCAACTGTGCGTCTGTTTCCCCTAGCTCTTGCCTGTGTTAACTTTTTGTCTTTTGAATATTTATTTATAGTCCGGTCTCTTTTGCTCTGGTCCGCTCTCTGTTTTTAATTGTGAATATATTTCTGCCGCCTCCTCCGTTCTGCGACATCTAATGCTGATATCATCGGCATATGCGGCAATATGTATTGATTTATTTGTTAGGAGATTCTATAACAAAATCTATCTTTTGTTCAATTTGTATTTTTATCCTCTCCCGATACTCATCCTATAATCGCGAATATTTGATAAAGCAGTACGCTTTAAGTTCCGAACGTGTATCAAAGTTTACAGTGATTTAAAGATAAGAAAAAAATACTTACATTAACCCGAAAGTGACAGGCACTGCGATCGAACTGAAACAAAAAAATGTATATAAATATATAAGGAAGGCGAAAAATTGCATTTTGCAAGGTAAAATTGAAGGAAAAAGGGCCCCAGGACGAAGAAGAATATCCTGGCTTGCTAACCTGAGAGCATGGTATAGAAAGACCTCAACACAGCTATTTCGTATAGCAACCAACAAAGTCATCATAGCCATGATGATCGCCAACGTTCGGAACGGACAGGCACCCTAAGAACAAGGAGCTGCCTAGCTGGTCTGGAATTATTTTTGGTCACAGGTGGGTAGCAGAAGTTAAGTTTTTAATCAGTTTCCAAGCGTTGCGTTTTATGCCGAGGTCGTTCAATAGTCTGATTCGTTTTTTCTATTCAGTCCTCGCCCAGGTCTAACAGGTTCTTCGCCAACGTGGATGGTATCATTAGAGAATGGATCTACCTCATACTTAGCCTGGTATTCCTTGGACTACTTCTAACTACTAGTTAAATAAAACGAACTGAATGCGACAGCTTCGAGATATGTGTCTTTATTACAGGATCTCTTAATATTGTTCTGAAGCTATTTTCTTGTGGCATTTTAAAGTAATTATTATTTTATTGGGAATAAGCCACAATTTAAGGTTAAAATAAGTTTATTGGCGTTTAAATTTCCACTTCAGAAATCGTTCGCAAAATACAAACATTAATGATTATTTATAATTTTGTTTTTTTTAACATATTCATTTATTATATAATTTTATATACAGAATAAATTTAATTAGAATGGATTAACCCCTCCTATAATATTAACAACCCTTCCCTTATAGGTTTTGGAAATATCATTATTGTTTGTATTTTGAGAACGATTTCCGAATTTTTTTTTTCTGAAAAATGGCTTTGGCAGAGCCAATTAGCCAGACTTATTAATTTGTGTTTATTTTTAAAATCGACTGAATTTTTAAGTATTATTGATTGCAGATTCATAGTCAAATGTTAGTACTACATATACCTAATATTTTTTTTTGTTTTTTTTTTAATTAATTTTTTTGTTTTTTGTTCTTTTCCTATTTTATTATTTCTTTTATGTTTTTTTTACTTTGTGGTATACTTTTTTTTTGTTTTTTTTTTTTCAAATCATATTAACAGATTATGCCTATATACTATTTACAACTTATATTTTAACATGTTTGTAAATGCAATGAAGAATTTCCATATTATTTGAAAATATTAAAAGATTAAGGTTTGTTGGAAAACAACACTTAGAATTTATTAATTCCTTATAAAGTTTGTTTATATTAACAACTTGTAAATCACATTCTAATATAATATGTGTTAGATCGCCTATTTTACCACAAGTACAATTGGGAGTATTTGATAAGCCGATTCCATGCATGTAAGATGGAGTAAGAGAATGATTTGCTCTCAGCTGATTAATGGTCTTTATAAAATGTCGATTAGATTCTGTGTAGAACCATCTTATTGAGGGTATCCTAGTGTTACAATGATAAAAGTTTAAGCCAGTCTTACATTCTCTGTAATGTAAATGCCAATTATTTTTAAGTTTTTGTCTACTAACGGTGTCAATATCTGTCGCTGGAATTAAATTTCTGTTTACTTTTTCTCCAAGCATATATGCTGATTTAGCCAAATTGTCAATGATCTCATTGCCTTTTATTCCCGAATGGCCCTTGATCCATGTAATTATTACATTTAATCCTAATTGTATAGTTTCATAAAGAATTTTAAGAATTTTCAGTTCAATGTGGTTTATGTGTTTGAATGTTTGAATGTTGTTAAATCTGTCGACCACGCTTTTACTGTCAGTAAATATAACATAGTTGCTAGTAGGATTCAGTACTACATACTGAAGAGCAAACATTATTGCCATCATTTCTGCTGTGTATATTGAGCATTCACTGGGTAAGCTATACTGGTGATGGTAATTTTTATTTTCGTGGAACATTGCACAGCCCGTTCCATTTGCATCTTTTGACCCATCAGTAAAAATGTACTGATAATTTGTCCATTTTTCTTTAATAATTATATTAAACATATTTGGGAGTAAATGTGAGTTTAAGTAACATATCCTAACCTTTCTAGAAAATAGTGTTTTTGCCATTTCACCGTAGTAGGGCGGAATTTGGCTTTTATAGAGAATATCGTTATATTTTACCGTACTTAGATAGCTTTCTACCAAAGATATAGACTTTTTAGTTCTCCAGTACCTATGGGTGAGGTCTAAAACTGATAGCTCATTAAGATCTTAAAGGTATTTACAATTTTTGGACATAATTCGGACTGTGAATTTGTCGCTAAGGAATTGGCGGCGTAAATGCAATGGAGGTTCCACCGCTTCATTTTCCATTATTTGGACTGGAGTGGATTTTAAATAACCTAGGCATAATCTCAGGCATTTATTTTTTTGAATTTCAAGTTTGTTTAGATGTGTATTGGACGCTGATCCAAATAAATGACAGTTATAATCGAAAATCGGCCTGATCATGTTACGGTAAAACATCAAAGCAATATTTGGCTCTGCTCCCCAATTTGTTTTACAGAAAGCTCTTAAAATGTTTATTGAGTTTTCTGATTTTTTAACAATTTGATGAATGTGATCTTTCCATAACAATTTCCTGTCTAGATAGGTACCAAGATACTTAATACAGTTTTTTATAGGGAAATTAAACTTTCCCACATTAAGATTGCCTTGTGGAACTCTATGTTTTTGTGAAAAGTAACACACATTAGTTTTTGTATCAGAAATTGATAAACATATTTCTTCATAGTACTGATTTACGATTTCTAATGTGACTTTCAAATTATCCTCACAGGTACTTAACAATTTTCCTGCTGTGTATAAAACAACATCATCAGCATATTGAAGAATTTATGGTTCGGTATACTAACTTCAAGATCTATGTTGTACAGGATGTATAAAATCGGGCTTAAAATACTCCCCTGTGGCAATCCAATATTAGTGAGTCGGGGGTATGAAAATTCCTCATTATTAATTTTTAAAAAAGTTAGTCTGTTACAATATAAAGATTTTAAAAAGAAAGCAAATGATCTAGGGATTCCAATATACAACATTTTTTGGTAAAGAATGTCTAAATTGACATTATCAAAAGCAGCAGAAACGTCAAGGAACGCAGCTGCTGTAGACTTATTTGACGTAAAATTAAGCTGAATTGAAGTAACTAGAGCTGTAGTTGCGTCTTGAGTGGACCTAGACTTGCGAAAACCATATTGGGAACTTGGAAATATACCATCGTGTTCTAGCCAATGTTCAAATCTATTTTTAATTATTCTTTCAAATGTTTTTAAAACACATGATGATAAGGAGATAGGTCTTTAAGAACTTGGATCACGTTCTGGTCTGCCAGGTTTTTTAATCGGTATTACCAGGTACTCTTTCCAACTATTTGGTACTGGTGTCTTATTTTTCCAAATATTGTTGAAAATGTTGAAGTGGAAATTGAAACGTCAATAAACTTATTTTAACCTTCAATTGTTGCTTATTCCCAATAAAATAGTAATTACTTTATTACAGGAGTTCCATTTTACCTTTTTAAAATTAAACCTGCGTTAGATAGGTTTTTTTAGTGGCACGTTATACCAGGCTGATATAAAATATCAATAAAATTGGTTTTTTACAAATTTGTTGAATTACAAATGTCATCCTATTCAAATCTTAGTTTGCCTGAAATATGTTTTTTTTTTATTTAATAACAATATTAAACACTAAATTAAAAGATCGTAATATTTTAAAATGTCTTAAAAGTATTTTTTTGCCAAAAAGATTGATTGGTAGAAAGACGACTTAAATATCGTTGCATCGTTGCAAGTGGTGTACGTTCACTTCTTGGAGTTTTGACCCATATAAATATATTAGTATCAATACCTTGTCAATTTATATCCATAATCAGCCAACAAGGAAATGACAATTCGCAAAGGACAAAAACAAACGTGCAGAGTACCAATTAACAGCGTAAACATGGCTACATTTTAATTACGACTGAAAAGAATACTTACACTTAACAAAAACAATGACGTCATGATTGGTAATGGATTTCTGAAAGGAGCAAATCACCTAGTTCGTAGCCTTCAATTACTCGGTGCGGAATAGACGATAGACGACCCACGCAAATTAGATAAATTAGCTAGTCTAAAGTGGCTATTGCAGTAATTACTGCATAGAGCCAGTGAAGGGGAAAGTTTTATTCATATAGGGAAAGTAACATCTAATGTAGGTTGTAGACTTAAAGTGGGTGATCATATTCTTAGATCCAATTGGTAAAATTGAACTTTTTGTCCAAGAAAAATTAAGGATTATAACTTACAACACAAAAATAATTTTATCTTCCTTTCATAATATGTATATTATTATTCATCATTCTCTACCCTGCGATACTAACATTTTTTAATTTTTTTTTATTTTTCTTTCCCAAACATACGGCGCTACTGAGGATCCATGTCGCTATGCAATTTTTTAACTTCTCTTTGATAACTTTTAAAAGCGCAACATGATTTCCGTGGCATCTTAAGAAATTGAAATTGTACCCTCTAAATCACGGGAAATAACTTAAAGAACTCCTGTTAAGACATATACTTTCTCCCATAAATGTTAGTGCTTTTTTTTTAATTAATAGATTTCAAGGATGTAGGTTTAGGAGAAAGTTTAAACATGTATTCGAATTGGTACCTTTCTGAAGAGAAAAGTATCACTTCTGGTTGGGTTGTTTAGGGGACAGAACGTGTCTATAGACAAGACAGAGTCAGTGTTTAAAGTTTCAAGAGAAAGATCATCAACAACTACTGTAAGTTATATGCTACACCTGTATGTTGCCTAGACAATTTTGTTGAGTCCATAGGTCTTGTTCTTCTTCTTCTTCTTTATAAGCAATTCTGTTTGTTCATTGGCGGATTAATACCTCTATGGAAGGTTGTCACTTCATCTTTTGCACGGTCGTCCGATACTTCTTCTGTCGATTGGTGACTTATCTCTTGCTATTTTGACGACACGGGTATCCTCCATTCTGCTTATGTGGTTATTCCATTCTTTTTTTCTATTATGTGTCCATTCATTTATACACAGTACGTTACATTTTCTTCTAATGTCTTCACTTCTCATTCGATGTCTCAGCCTATTTCCTGTAATCCTTCTCAGTACTCTCATCTCTGCCGTTTCCAGCAGCCTTAGCGTTGTGGCTGTGTCGGGTCTTGTCATCAATTTCTATTTTACATCTGATTGGTTCTTTGCTGACTACTATTATTTTAGTGTTCTGAGATGAGATTGTCATATTAAATTCTTTTGCTCTTATGTTAAATCTGTGGACCAGTCTTTGCAGACAATCTTTATCTTGGGCTGTCAATAATGCGTCTTCTGCGTAACAGAGTATTTTTATTTCTTTGCTTCCCATTCTGTATCGTGTTCCTTTGTTTTATCCATGATCAAATTGAAAAGCATGGGGCTCAATAAATCCGTCTTATTCCACTGCCTATTTCTATAGGTTCTGTAAGTTGTCCATCTATTCTAACTTCCATTTTGTTGTTTTGGTAGATGTTTGCGATAGTTTTTATAATATTTAAGGGAAATTCTCTATTATACAGAAGATGGATTACATCTTTGAGTCTTACTCTGTCAAACGCTTTCTTTAGGTCAATCAGATACAGAAATGTTGGTCTATTATACTCTAGTGATTTCTCAGTAATTTGCTTTATACCGAATATTGCATCTGTACACGATCTTCCACTACGAAAACCCTGTTGTTCATCTGCTACACTTATCCTCCGATTTATTAGCACTTGTAAAATTTTTGTTGTAAGTTTTAGCGTAGTATTTAACAAGTTTATACCTTTATAGTTTCCTGGCTGCTTTACGGTGTAGAGGCATGGACTCTTAAACAGAAGAATGTTAAAAATCTTGAAAGCTTTGAGATGGTGGTGCTACCGTCGTATACTAAAAATAAGTTGGGTGGATAAAATTACAAATGAAGAGGTAATACGCAGAATAAATAACGATCCAGAAGTTATACTGAATATAAAAAAGAGAAAACTTGAATACTTCGGCCACCTGATGAGAGGACAAAAGTACACATTCCTACAAATTATAATGCAAGGAAAAATCCAAGGACTCAGAAATCCAGGCAGTAGAAGAATTTCCTGGATGAGAAATTTAAGAGAGTGGTTTGGCTGTACCACTAACGAATTATTCAAAACAGCAGTAAATAAAATTAGAATCGCCCTAATGATATCCAATCTCCGATAGGAGAGGCACTCAAAGAAGAAGAAGAAGGCTGCTTTTATCTCCTTTTTTGAAAAGTAGAATTAGTTCGCTCGTTCTCCATTCTTCGGGTATTTAATTGTGTTTTATAATTTTAATAATTATTGTTGTTAATTGTACTGTCATATGGGTTTTGTTGAGGTATGATTTTCATCAAATTATAAATAAGGCCTTTTTCCAAACAGTGCCATAGAGCTGTAAGGTCTATTGATGTTATGTAAGATTTTTCACGTCTTTAAAAACCATCAATGAGGGTACAAAAACCACCCCAAAGAATTTTTAACTAAAAGCATGGCTATTTGCCAACACGATCGAAGCCAAATAAGTTACCCTTCAATTTGGAAAACAATAACCTCCAAATAACTATTAGTTATAATAACAGCTCACTTTTTAAAATAATGTTTTTTAACGATTTCCGGAGTGTAAATCGAAACGTCAAATAACAATTATAAAATGTAATTTCCATTACAATCAATTGTGGTTTAATTCCATATAAACAAAATATTTCATTTTTTATTGCTATATTACTATTTATACAGGGTGTCAAGAAACTCTCCTGACAAACGAACCGGATCTAGTATAACGAATGCTTAAAAGCTAAAGACAAAAAAGTTATGCATTAAAATAACCGTTGACCTACCCAAAACGGACGCCTATGAACAGTACTAAAAATTCGCAAATAATAGAATCGATTCTACTCTGAATGATAAATAATCGTACCAGTTTTCGTTTTTCTAACTAGAAGCGTTCTGAAAGTATTAAAAAAACTAATTACAAGGCGCCATCTCCAAAGAGTTCCAGCTTCCTTAGGACATTTTCGGAGTAGGTGAATTGGTTTAAATTGTCTTAAAATTATCTGAGGAATCTCCGGTTTTGGTTTGTCATGAGAGTCTCTGGATACCCTTTATTTGTCAAGCAAATGAACTTTTCATCATCATCATCATATAACGGGGGTCCTACGGCGATTGCCGCTTCCCGCATTTCAGCCTCCATATTTTCCTATCTCTCCAATCTCCCTCTTCTAAGCCTCTAGATTGCATTGTTTTTGTAATTTCTCTTCCCCAGGAATTTGGTGGTCTTCCCCTTTTCCTTCTTTCTGGCGGAACATACATTAAGGCTTTCTTTGGCCACCGCTCCTCCTCCATTCTCATCACGTGACCATACCATTGTAATTGCCTTCCTTGTATTCTATCTGAAAGAGTATCTCTAATTCCTGTACGGTTTCGTATTTCCTCATTCCTGATTCTTTCCATTCTCGATACTCGACATGACCTTCTAAGATAATCCATTTCCACAACGTCTACTTTATCTCGTTCATTCTTTGTCATCGTCCAACATTCAGCACCATATGTGGTAATTGGTTCTACAATTGCTCTGTATACGCGAAGTTTGGTATGCATCTTTATTTTATTAGACCACAGTAATGAATTCAGTATTCGGATGCATTTTTTCCCTTGGGTTATTCGGTTTTGTACATCTATCTTAACTCTGCCATCTGCTGATATGATGCTTCCTAGATATTTATACTGGTTGCAGCCTTTTATGACTGCGTTTTCAAGCCTCAGATCTGTGGTATTTCCTCCAATTTTTAAATATTCTGTTTTGCTTATGTTTACAGTAAGCCCCCATTTGGCATATTCCTCAAATAATTTTCGATTCATATAATTTATATCTTCCTCATCGGTTGCAACCACCACCTGATCATCTGCAAATAACAATGTATACAGAGTTTCTTGTCCCACTTCGATGCCCATAAATCTACATTTATTTCTCCAATTCCTCAATGCTTCTTGGACGTATATTTTAAAGAGTGTCGGTGACAAACAGCATCCTTGCTTTTTGCAAATGAACTTTTCAATAAATTAATTCGTACTCGTTGGGAATGTAATTAATGGGAGACCGCTTTTCCGTCCACTTTTTTGATAAATCGGCTTTTTTCGTACACTTGGCTTTGGTAAATAGTTGTTTGCCATACAACAGTGATAAATAACACTTTTTTATAATAAAAACATGCAGCTCCAGGAAGTTTATTTTATCAAAAAGTTTTAAAAATTTTATGAATATTGCATTTATAAACTTTTCCTTTTTTTTGTCAGTTACGATTAAACATAAAGTTTGAAACAACTTCTGAAAAATATTGATCTCTCTCTTCGTTTATTGGTCATTGTGATGTCCTGTATTGTCCGTCTCCAAAGATCTCTGTCTCTGGTCATTTCTTTTTCCTCAGGCATATCCCTGTAATTTGGTCACTCCATCTTGTTGGGGATCTTCCTCGTAATCTTCGGCCTTATACCTTTCCTTGGATAGTAAGTCTTTGCATGTTTTCTCGTCTGCTCTCATAACAAGACCAAAATCTTAATTGATGGACTCTGCTGGAGAGCTGTTTTCTGACCTTAGCTCATTTAAAATTGAATTATTGAAATCGAAATACTTCTGTAACAAAACATTTCAGTGGGGTCTCTATTTCTTCTTTCCGCTTAGTCGTAGTGTTCAACGGTCACATCCGTATGTGAGTATTCTAAATATTAAGCAGTTGATTTTTTAGAGTTCGTGAAATTTGAGAGTCCTTCCATATTTTGACCATCTCTCCCATGGCAACTTTTGCTAGATCTATGTATGAACTCACAACTTAAAACCGGTCAACCGTGATTATGTGTGGATGATTGTTATGTAGTCTATCCACTATCATGATCTTTCTATATATATATATATATATATATATATATATATATATATATATATATATATACAAGGGTTTCCACAGTTTTCACTGTATTCCTTCACTCAACCGTTTTCTCCAATTTTTCCTGTTTAGCCAGTCCCCTTCCTGTAGGTTTCTTCTACTCATTGCTTCGTCCACCTCATCTCTGAAAGATCTTCGGGGTCTGCCTCTCTTTCTTCTTCCTATCGGGCTCCACTTTGTTATTCTATTTATCCACCAATTTTGGTCTGCTCTTCTGACATGTCCGTACCAGGTTAACCTCTTCTGTTCGATGTAGTCTATTATGTCGGAGTTCATTCCCATTCTCCTCTTAATCTCCATGTTATTTATTCTATCTCTTCTTGTTACTCTGCAGCTTCTCCTTAGGAATTCCATCTCTGGTGCTCTTATTTTGTTTTTGGTTTTCTTATTTATTGTCCAATTTTCACACCCATAAGTGAGGATACTTCTTGTCATGTTATTATTTTTTTCTTTGTTTTCATGCTGATGTTCTTATCCCATAGTACCGGGTTCAATTTTCATATGCAGTCTCTTGTTTGTCCTAGTCTATTTTTTATATCTTCCTCCGTTGTTCCTTTGTTTGATATTATGAAACCTAAATACTTATACTTGTCTGTTCCTTTGATTTGTTTACCTTTGTCTATTTCCAGCTGTTTTATTTCTGTATTCTCCGTTGTTAGGTATTCAGTTTTCTTTAGGTTTATTTCCATCCCATTCTTTGTATATTCCTGCTCCAGTTTTCTCATCATAAAACTGAGGTCATCCTCGTCTTGTGCGATCACTATTTGGTCGTCGGCAAAATGATTTAAGCATGATCTTTCTCTTTGATATATTTAACTGTTGACTAAATATTTGACTTTCGGTGTCAACCAGTCGTATGAGATCAATTAACTCTTCTTCACTATTTGCAAGAAGGGCTGTGTCATCTGCAAAACGTAGGTTGTTTATTTTTTGGTCATTTATTGAGATGCCCTTCAAGCTCTCTTCTCGTAATATGCTTCCTGTATATATTAAATATTTCTGGAGACAGTATACACTCTTGTCTAACACCTTGTTCTGGATGGAATTCGTTTGAGAGTGTGACAAGCACTTTAATGGTTCCAGTAGTGTGTTCGTATAGTTCAGTTAGAAGCGAAATTAAGTGTTGTGGTACTCCTACTTTTTCTAGTATCTGCCATAAGTTGCTGTTGCCATTTGACCCTGTCGAACGCTTTGCGATATTCTATAAAACAAATATATAGTGGGATATTGAATTTCCAAGATTTTTCTAGTATTTGTCTTATGTTTAGAAGGTGTTCTCGTTTACCTTTGCTCTTGGGGTAATATTGATCAAGAAACCGTTTATCTCTATAAATATGAGTTCCAAATTTTAATATAAATATATAAAGAATGTTCATCAAATGACTTACTTCATAAATATATGAGATTTTGTGTAAACTAACGTATTGGGTATTCCTTATTTACATTTATACCCGAGCTAAAATTGACATGTACAAATATTTTTCTTTTACAACAAATGGGCGTGAATAGAATTTTTTGCACCTGAGTGTAGATAAATAGAGATATATGATACTTAAATCACAAATACCCGAAGCGATAGTTCCATCATACTGTTCCATATTCTAGTGTTTACTATTGTGAGTCGAGCTGATCGATAATACATTATTATTATTTTTCAATAAAATAGGATTTTCCTATTTCCAACGAATACAAACAAACGTCTCTAGTTGTCCCGACGCAGTTGTATAATATACAATACCGTTGCATACAAATTGTTTTCCAAAAACTTGATACAATCATTACCATATTCACGAAGCCCTGTCGATTGAATACTAATATTATTTTTTCCAGGTCGATGACCACTCGCTATTTTTACTTAGGACGAACAAATCTCAGCTTTGGATTATCGTAAAGAATCCATACAAGATCAGGCAAGTTTTATATTACTCGAAAAATAAACTATGTAATAGATACTGTGTTTCTGATTAAAATTAAAGACGATGGTATGAATTAAAGTGATTTTTATTTAGTTTGGACGTATCTGACCCTATACCAGTCGTTCCAATACAATTTTGTGAATATTATTTAGACACATATAGTGGAAGCCTCAGTTAGAATGCAGTGCAGTTAAGATAGGCAATGTATTTTTTACAGGAGAACGGCCGAAAACGTTGTCGGTTTGCTCCGAGCGGCACGCCAGGACCGGATTTAAGAATCATAGCACTGAAATATACGTGCACACACAACGATTGCCTACGGTTGTATACAAGACTATCATTATTGTTTCAACTAAAGCATGATTCAATTATCGATGTATAAATAAGACAGTTACATTGTCGAACTTAACAATAACATGAAGAAAAATACTATAAAAAAAAATAACTATACAGGGTGAGTCATGAGGAACTTTACATACTTCTACCATATGTAGAGTCCCTCAGGATGCATATCATGTGGCCACTAAAAAATGTCAACTCCTCTTCTTTATTAATTAACAGGGTGATTTGTGTAATTGACCATTTATTTCATTTTACTGTAGTGTTTATACGGCTCATTTGATTTTTTTAATTTTTGCATGATACAGTACACTACTATCAAGCATTCGACTGGTAATAGCTAAACTAAAAAATTCCAGGACTGGCTTTGGAAAAATTAATTTAGGGATTCGTATTAAATATTACACCCTGTATATATTTTTTTTTAAATGCAATAAGTAATTTTCAAACTACATAAATAGCCAATGAAAACGACATATGCGACAATGTTGTCGCACTTTTATTAAATTTTTAGTGAACGATCAAATCTTACCAAAAATAGAACAACCATAATGAAGTATCAAATTATAAGGTAATTAATTTAAACAAATGTTATAAATTTCAAACATTTTAATTGAAATGATAAACTGAGTCACTGCACAACAAAAAACAGTAACTACTAACAATAACGAAGAACAATTTTAAAAAAAAAAACTAAAAATATGTACATAGTTATGATAAACCTATAAATTAGAACTGGAAAAGATACAATAATAGTAACAAAATAAAAATAATTCAAAATAGATTTTCGAAATGGAACCCTGCAGCCTGTACACATTTTTGTTGCCGAATTGTTAATTGACGTATTGAATTACGGATACTCTGGGGATCGTTTCTAATAGTATTACAACAATGTATAATTCTATCAATTAATTGTTGTCGGTTATTAATATTCACTGCGTAAACTAGTTGCTTCAATCGTCCCCAAATATGGTAATCAACGGGATTGAAATCAGGGGATCTTGAAGGCCACGAAATAGGACCTGCACGTCCTATCCACCTGTTGCCATAAACATTATTGAGATGTTGTCTCACTGCCAGTAAAAAGTGTGGGGGTGCCCCATCATGCTGAAAATACATCCCTCGGATAGCAACGTTCGCGTTGGCAAGCAAATTCGGAAAATATTTTGTAGAAAGTTCAAATAGACCTGCCCTGTTAAAGGACCATCAAAAAAGTGAGGACTTACTAATTGGTTATTTATGACACCAATCCACACGTTAACCGAAAACCTTAACTGAGAACGACGTTCTCGAATAGCATGGGGATTTTCTTCTGCCCACACATGTGAATTTCGTGAATTATTTATCCCGTCTCTGGTAAATTGGGCTTCATCGGTAAATAGTGTCCTGTATAGCGTTGGTCGATTATTGTTAACCCATCTACAAAATTCCAACCTATCGATCTCATCTCCAGCATGTAGTCGCTGAACCATTTGAATGTGATATGGGTATAGATTATTTTTTTGTAAGACTCTACTTACTTTTGATTGAGTAACATTGAGTTCTCGACTTACTTGTCTAGTGCTTATTGCAGGGTTCATAGTAACGGCGTCCATAATGTCATCTTCCTGCGCTTCATCTACATGTCGCTCTGTTGTTCCACTAGGAAAAGTGCCATTTTCTCGCAAATAATTAAAAACTGACCCAAATGTTGGATGACTGGGAGTTCGACGATTAGGAAATCTCCTGCGATATTCTCTACTAGCAGCCCTACCCTTCCCATTACAGAATCCATAAACAAATATTATGTCTGCATATTCTGTGGTCGAAAACTGATGTGGCATTTTGAACTAAAGTAACAAAAGCTCTACCAAAACTAACACAATGTACTTAACGTAGATATGAGAGAAGAAATATGTATTCTTGTACACATAAATAACAATTGATAATGACAATAATGACAATGGGTATAAAATATCAAGAAACGTCAAACGGTCAACGCCAACCTTCATTTTAAACTTTTTTAGATTTATTTTTATTTAGTACAGTTGATGCAATGTATTATTATTTGACATAAAATTTTAATCATTTACAATCAACAAAAACTAACACATACAAGAGTTTGACTTTTTAATCAATTTAATTCATTATTTATCGAAAATAATGCCCCAATACGATCTATGAGTAAAAATTTAAAATTGAAAAACAATTGATTCTATCATAGAGATAATACAAAGTGACAGTAAAGATGTTAATTTTCTACGTATTAGATTATGTTGTAGGAACTCATTTTAATTAAAATGTTTGAAATTTATAACATTTGTTTAAATTAATACCTTATAATTTGATACTTCATTATGGTTGTTCTATTTTTGGTAAGATTTGATCGTTCACTAAAAATTTAATATAAGTGCGACAACATTGTCGCATATGTCGTTTTCATTGGCTATTTATGTAGTTTGAAAATCACTTATTGCATTTAAAAAAAAATTATACAGGGTGTAATATTTAATACGAATCCCTAAATTAATTTTTCCAAAGCCAGTCCTGGAATTTTTTAGTTTAGCTAATACTAGTCGAATGCTTGATAGTAGTATACTGTATCATGCAAAAATTAAAAAAATCAAATGAGCCGTATAAACACTACAGTAAAATGAAATAAATGGTCAATTATACAAATCACCCTGTTAATTAATAAAGAAGAGGAGTTGACATTTTTTAGTGGCCACATGATATGCTCCCTGAGGGACTCTACATATGGTAGAAGTATGTAAAGTTCCTCATGACTCACCCTGTATAGAAATACTATAAAAATACTATAATTCAAAAGCTTATTGTCGATAGCTTATCTATATTTATCAATTTTCAATAGCTTCCATTCTAAATACATTCTTTGGGAAATAAAGATCATTATAAAATCATTAGGAGAAGCGAATCAGTTGTTGTTGATTTGGGTACTGGCCATTAGACCAAAAATTTGTTGGCAAATACTATGAAAACTCAGTTCTATTTCATTTTCGAGAGCGATGAAAGTACTTACATCATGGAGCAGTAGCCAGTATCCGTCGTGAATTTCAAACAGGGTATCACTCTTAATGTCTTAATCACTCGAAAAAATTTCGAAAATTTGCGGTGAGTGTTTGCAAAATTCGCGCGACAAAACATCCGCGAAGAGGCCCAGCAAGGCGAACTGTAACCGGTACAACAAAGGAAGAAAAACAGTTTCAGGTCCAATTCATGTGAGAATACTTACGATGAGGGAGTGAAATCTAAAATAAGGAAAATTGTCCATGATTTTTTTTTTGGAAAACATACCACCAACCGTCGACAGCATAATGAACAGAGTTCATAATGACATAATAGACAGCATAATGAACAGAACAAAGGATGATGAGGACTTACCAGCTTTTTCAAAAACCACATTTCGTATTCTACTAAATGACATGGGTTTTGAATATGGTAAAAGAGGTCGGGATTCGATAATGATGGAAAGAAAAGATATCATATCCTCGCAACAACCTCAGACAAATAAAACCATTGAGAAAGAATGAGTAAACCTTGTTTATACCGATGAGTCAGATTAAAGTCGGTGCTTCAGTCAAAAAGAAATGGAGGGACACAACGATCAAGAATCCACGAGACGCCTCCCAAAAAGCGCTCTCTACTGGACTGAAAGCTCCAACCCAAAGAGCTCCTCGGTTTGTTCTTCTTCATGCTTCACCCTTTTAGCCAAGAAACGGTTGACTGCGGAGCAGTATTACTCCAACAGCTAAGTCAAGCCAGACAGGAAAAAGGATTGAGACCCTGGAAAAAATGGACATGACACATAGTAGCATGGAACCTTGTAAAAAAACTTAGCGGTGATCCAAAAGAACATAAACCACCTTGCAAAGTTACAGCAAACCAAGTCGCTGCTCAACTCCTTATGAATGGAAGAACTACGAACCGATATAAGGACCCAAACATTAGAAAAAGATTGGATACAAACATTGGATACGGAGACAAACCACCACAGTGAATAAATAAAGCATCTACGCCAAGTAGCAAAAAACTGGATCTTTCAACTTTATAACACTTGTTCCAAAGCCAAATTAATAGCCTGGTTAAAACCAGGAAAGGACCCAGAAAATCCCAGTAGCTACATACATATTTCGCTTCTTCTTCTTCTTCTACTTGCAGTACCGTCTCCTATCGGAGGTTGGCTACCATCACAGCAATCTTTACTTTGTTGACTACAGCTCTGAACAACTGTATTGAACTGCACCCATACCGCCCCCTTAAATTTGGCAACCAGGAGATCCTCCTACGTCCCACATTTCTCTTTCCCGAGATATTTCGCTATTGTGTCACTTTTTCAAACTATACGAGAGACTCATACTCGCCAGAATAGAAAAAAAATGTCGACAAGCACCTTATCCCACAACAAGGAGGATTCAGACCCGACAAATCTTGCACCGGTCAAGTCCTCGCACTATAACAGAACACATTGAAGAGGGCTTTGAAGAAAAACTTATAACCGGGGCTGCTTTCGTAGATTTGACAACAGCCTATGACACAGTGAGGCACAAAACATTGCTCCGCAAATTATACGACACTCTCAATGACTACCATCAGGGTAAGGTCTTATATTCCTTACTGCAAAACAGACGTTTTTTCGTTATGCTTGAGGGTAAAGTAAGTAGGTGGAGAGTTCAAAAAAACGGCCTCCCACAGGGAAGTGTCTTAGCACCAATGTTCTTCAAAATATACATAAACGACCAACCTACTTTCAAGATGTGCTCAAGAAAATAGTTTTGAAGAAGTGGACGAGAAACTCGAAACTGCCTTAAAAACAATGACAGCGTACTACCTGCTTAAATCCCTGAGACCCAATCCCTCTAAACCCAAAACTCCAAATTGTGTGGAATAGTAATACATTAGAACACACAAACCAACCTATATATCTTGGAGTAACTCTGGACTGGTCCCTCACCTACAGACAATATTGCATAAAAACGAGAGGGAAAGTAACAACTAGGAACAGCATACTCAGAAAGCTAACTGGAAGTAAATGGGGTGCACGTAATGGCGTTTTAAGAACAACGGCACAAGAACTGTGTTTCTCAACTGCTGAATATGCGTGCCCCGTTTGGGGCAGATCTGGCCACACCAAACAAGTTGATACTGTGCTAAATGAGACATGCAGGATAGTAACGGGGTGCATGAAAGCAACACAAATCTATATAAAGCAACGGGTTTTGCAGAACCCCCAACGCGCAGAGGCGCTGCAGAGCACATAGAGAAAATTAAACAGATCGCAAACGAGCGGTAACCCCTATACAAAGCTCGAACACCACGAAAGCGACTAAAATCCAGGAATAGCTTCCTTGGAACAGTGAAGGATGAACCGTCTGAGTATTTTCCTCTACCCCAGTTCCGAACCATCTGAGTTTCAAAGGACTAGCCAGTCCCTAGACTTTAAAACGTGGAAAACTATGAATAGGATAAGAACGGGAGTCGCTCCAGTAAAATCAAACATGGCAAAATGGAGAAAAATAGACCACGATGATGTGAACTGTGACTGTGGAGAAACACAGAATATGGAACATCTTACATGCAAAAACTGTCCTCATCGATGTACCCTCGAAGATTTGTGGCTCTGCCCTCGTGTCCGAACATGATAAAGTAAAGTAAGTATCGTGTCGTATAGGGTAAACTACTTGCATTTTTTTATATATGTATATAAGTATTTACATGGTATTAGATGTTTTATGTATACAGACATTTTTTATAGAATTAATTTGTTTTTTTTTGATTATCCTTTTTTTTTGTTTATGTAAGTCAGTTAAATTATTAAGTAAAGATTTTTGAAACGAAGCGCGTACGGTTCTGATTTCTCAGTCTATCGTCAAACTACCACACACCTACCACTGTGCCGACATGAGCGGCATCGCTACGTGCCGTAAGACTAACACTACATTCTAACTGTGGCTTCTACTATAGAACCAACCAATCTAATACGGGCCACCGTTGCTTTGGTATTTTAAAATTGAACGCGAGGATACAAAATTTTGCTCGAAGAAAATATTTAGAGTGATAGATTAAGAAGTTTTGATAAATGCGTTACAGTTAAAAAGCTCTATGCATTATTTACCAGAGGAAGTTTAATAATTGCTTATAGTTCAATTTTTTTTTTGTTTTTTGAGGTAAATAATATTTATTTAAGAGATGGATTCGACCGTTACTTGATGAAAATTCATTTTAGCTAACAATAAAACACTGAAAACTTTCGTTTTCAACACTTCCACAAAATTTATTTTAAATTATTATCACTACAGCTGTTTCGGCCAAAGTGCATTTCTCAAGATTTGAGATCATTTAATTTATTTTTTTAATCCTTATTTTTAAAAGGGTTGTAGTTAAAAGGTCATGAACGAGTCAATAATCACGAGTGTACGCAAACTTTGAAAAGCAATCTCTTAACCAATTTTTACAGAAAAACAAAAACAGAAAACAAAAACACCCAAAATGTTCAGAAAAGCAAAACCTATATTTTTTTACTCTTTAAGATTTTTCGTATCAGTAATATATTTTAAGATATTTTGAAAAAAAGGTACTTTTTCAAGGTCAAGAAGACGAAGATCAATGACGACTTAGTGGAAGACACTTAGCAAAACATATCTGTGAAGAGAATTAATATCAGCTCTGGACAAGATAGAAACTTGAAAAGTATAATTAGCGAAGATAACACCGCATAGTGATAAAGACAAAGACAATAAAGACGATCGAACTGAATTAAAGACTGATCTTTAGATTCCTTAAATTATTTTGTTGTTGTATTTTTTAGTCTAAAGTCTAGTCAAAGGCACTGGTTCCCTTTAAGCTGTACATTCTGTTATTTCTCATATCATTACACTTACCGTATTCTTGCTCTTTTCAATCTTCCGATTCTTCCGAACATACGCGTCTTTTTTTCCTATATATTTTTCTTAGATCTCTCTTACGCAAGTTCGAAGTGAACTTGAACTAAATTGTGACAATTTTATTGAAAGCCATACATTTATCTGTCTCAACACCGTCTAGTATGTTGTTTTAAACCATGTTTTAAACAGAAAGCGAGACATCATTAAGCAACTGAAGTGGAGTGAATGCTTCGATTTCTATTTCACACAAGCTGATAGTAGCGATGATAAAAATAAAAGTTGTAACGCCGTATTAAGTTCGAGTGACAATAACCCATAAAGATTATGTGATGGCTTGCTATTTATAACCTCAGGAATTCACTTTCGATTTTAATTATGTGGTATATGTAATTCGTTCAATTACTTGTACATTTGAGTATTATTAGGTGTTGATTTACCGCCCAAACCGAATATGTAATTAATGTAGTTATATGTACAAGGTGATTCATAAATGAGCATCCTACACTTTATAGCTGCCGAAAGGTAAAACAAATGAGAAAAAGGAAGCAGCTCAAAAAGAATATACGCATATATTGAACTATTTATAGCAATTTTCCATTATTTGCGTATTGTTTCATCTTTTTTGGTGAAATTTTGTGAATGCTTGGGATTAGTTCTTTTTCTTTTTATGTTTGTAAATTTGGTTATTCTTTATTATTTTTTATATCTGCTACTATTCTATCATTTTTGCTCTAAATGTTAGAATTCTTTTTCTTGCATGTTTCCCTCCCTGGTTGAAATTTCAGAATTTATTTTTGCGTTGTTAACCTGTTTCAAAAGATTTAAAAGAAAATCATTATAAATTTCGATTATTTTTTTTTTAATAAAACTACTAACCCCATCTATCTGTCAAGTACCTGTAGCCGACTCAAGGATTCTTCTGTAATTCTCAAATATATCCGGTAGATGAGCCCATTCACCAACTTGTCACTCACGCCCAGATTCAGAGAGCGCAAGAATAGGGTCTCCCTTTTTTTCTCTTAAGAACGTCCAACCGTTAAGACGTGTTTCCGAAGTGGGTCTCATTTAGAGGTGAGCTAAGAAATCCTTTTCTTGTCCATATTTCAGATAGATATTTATTTTTAGACCCTTATTGGAGAGGCTATAATGCTGATATATTTCTAATACATGTCTCAAGATAATACTGGTATGGAGTTATTCCAGATCATGGCCCAGTAGCGGTATCTTTTTATGGAATACCTAACCCCTCTTATCTAGGATGGTGGTGGATTGATATAGGATGGAGCCGAATCAATGGTTTCATTTGGTTGACTGATTAAATAAGAAAAGAAACAGAGCAGATTCAAGTTGTACCAATTTTTATTATATCTTCTTTCAAGAAAACGAGAAATGATTATGAACTCAAAGAATGAAAATATAGTGAAGTGTTTTAATTTTATTTAAAGATTTAATTTCTCTATTATTCCTAGTTGATAAATAACTATATTATTTTCAATGTAAACAAATTTCGAAATTTGGGGTTAATATATATATATATATATATATATATATATATATATATATATATATATATATATATATATATATATATATATATTCATTTTCTTTATAACTAATTCTTAATCTAATACGATACAAAGCTTTTTTGTTTATGATAATGTAAACATAAAATGGTATTTTGGTATCCCTTTGGGATGACATAACTTTTAATGTTTTCTTTTTGTTCATTACTAAGAAATAATAAAGTATAGTTTTCTTGTAAACCTTCGATAAATCTTAATTTTTTCTTTGCTCGTCCCCTTCGAGGATAAACCAGGGGTGGTGTCCAATAATAAATTATAATTTCATATTATCTAATTGTGCTTGGATTTAAGATACGATATAGTTTCTATATGTTTAAAAAACCCCGCCCAACACTCTTCGACAACGAGCGATTCTGGCCTTGCATATATCATTGTAGTACGCAGTACTACAAATTCATTCCTGAAAATATTTAAATCTCTTATAAACTTATTTTTTTTTTCAAAAAATTTATCAAATAATTCGATTTCTAATCAGAAAATGTATTTTTAGGTAACAATAAGTACAACTAATATACAGAGTGAGGCAAAATATAAAACCATTTGGTGTTCCGCATACATTCACAGTAAACACAAATATGGCCGCCTTTTCTATCGTTACGTCTTATACAGAAATAGCATCGACGAATTCGTTTCTGGAGATATACAGTGGGTTTTCGGCTGGATATCTCAAATAATCACAAATAGATTCACTTAAATTTTTGGAAAGCCGTGTATTATTCATTGATGATCAGGCACTAATGCATTAGCTAAGAACTTCAGAAATTTTTCAGCGAGTCAGGAAAAAACAGTTGCCATAATTCTTTTATGTTGGTTGGATTTGTAAATAGAAAATATTCCATATTCAAAAAATATGCTTAAGGCAAGTTGCTATTTTGACAGGATATTTTTAAATATCAAAAATAAATATTCTAAAAAAGACAGGTCTTTTGGTGACATTTTTTACCTGCCAGGTGATCAAAAAAATTACGTGTGTGTATGAGTGAAAAACGCTATAGGTAAGCTGCAGAGCTGTTTGAGTCCTCGATCGCAGCGATTCCAGTAGCTCGAGCAAATCATGTGACCTGACGATACCCATGCTGCTGTGCTCCAAAATATAGAAGTAATTATTATATATTTTAGATTTTTGAGATTTTTTTTATTAATTAAAAAATATAAAAAATATTTTATATATTAAAAAAAATACGCACTAAAAAATCAATTTTGCAACTATGAATAGAAAGAAGTTAAATTTATTTACTCCTTTTATTAAATTCTATTTTTCATTAATATTTTAAACGGTCTTGTCTTCCTTTTCTGAATAAAAATAACAATAAATGGATAAATAATCCTCCAACATACAATATGTAAAATAGCTGATCAGTAAGGAGAGATATGCTGTTACTTAAAAATTCAATGAAAAAATAAAAAAAATGTAATCTTAAATTTAACTCTGACAATTTGACAATAACTCTACAATAGCAAAAGTAAAAGTAAAATCTTGTAGCAAAACGAGAAAACTGTGTTTATTAAATTAAATTTCGGCACTTCGGTTGACAAAATGCAATGACTCTATAAATAGTAGAGTGAAATAGAGTTCATGTAATCTTTTTTTATTACTCTGGTACTCAATATTAACTCAACAGCATTAGGATATGTTAATACAGTAGACTCCCTCTATAACGAGAAGTGAAATGACAGACTAATTACCTCGTTATAAGCCGATCTCGTTATATCAGACAATAATAATACTGTGCATACATATGAATCTGTAGTTTTCTAAACCATTAACTTCCTATAGTGAAGCCATTCCGAGCAATATAAGATGCTAATAAATATTGTTTGAATGGAGTTTTTGAAAAAAAAGTTATTTACTTTTATTGTCAATGAAATATATTAAAACATAAAAGAGTTGTTTACTTTTATTATCAATGATATACGTTAAAATAAAAAATCTGTACTTATATTTTTTTCCAACTACATAATATATAAAGCGTATTTTCAAGGATATCATAAACTATTGCTTCTGCAATTTTAAGAACTCTGTCATTTTTAACTGCTTTAAATGGTCCAGTATCATTCCCTCATATTTTCTAAAGATGTGAAACAGTTTTATTTATTCATTGTAAAGAAGTTTATTGTGGGCTGCAGTTAAGTTTATTGAGGGTCTGTTTGAAAAGGTATTTATTTATAGCCACGACCCGACCAAAAACGTAAAAAACACGTTTTTGGATCTTATTTTCTCTCGTTATAACCAAATTTGCCTCGCTATAGACGGTTATAGTTCAATAGAAATTTCACGGGACATCTAATGTATCTCGTAATAACCGTGTTCGTTATAGAGGGAGTATACTGTAATTTTTGGCTAACTTTTAAATAGAAATTTTTTATGTATTTTTTTTTTCGTTCTTTTGAATGGCCAAGGCAGAATTTTCAATTTCTGAGCGGAAAGCATCGAAAAATCAAAAAAACCGTTTTTTACTCATGTATTTGCACATAACCTCAAAACTCAGTTGGTAATTGAACATTTTTTCTTCAATATCATTATTGTTAAAATCATAATTTTTAACTTACAAATTCTCAAATTGCGAAAAAATCGTGTTTTTCTAATATTTTCCCACTTTATTGGCTCACAATCTTAAAATCTAGTAGCTAAATGATCGAATTTCCGCGTATTTTTGAACGCACCCTTCAATTTTGTTATAACACTTGTCTTTTTTTTTTCTTAGATAGTCAAAACTCGAAAAAAACCATTAGCTTTAAAATTGACCCTTCCTCAACAATTGTTTTTATCGCTTTTAATCGCATATCACTTTTTGTGCGCAAGCCTTAGCTGATAATACATATTGCCTACATATAGTCTAGTGCCAAATGTTTATCAAAATAAATAAGTTACTAGATAATGATAGAGCACGCCTATGGGATATATCATCCCTTTGTCCTAAAATTCGTTAATATCGAAAATCTCGAGTCGTAATGAAATTCTCGAAGTAGTTGGTCAAATCGAAGTTTAGAGTTGAATATTATAATTGCCATATTATATCCTATAGGCGCGCGTATCGTACTATATGGGCTAACACAGTCAAAGCGATACGAAGCCGACGCCGACACGAAGGCGATGTGAAGGTGACACTAAGACGAAAGCAAAGCAGTGGCGACAACAACAATGTCTGCTACGCGCATGAGCCGTAACCATGACAACGACAATGGGAGTATGCGCGTTGCAGACATTGTTTCTGTTCGTTTATATCCAAATTAATTTATAAAACAATTTTTACAATGTTAAAAAAATATTTAAAAAATAATAATATTCTGGTCACCTATTGAGGTGATCCTAGAGATATATCACTTTATGCAATTAACGAGTCAAACATAAAAATATTGATTAGAAATACTTTTTTCAAGTTTTGTCTAAGAAAAAAAAAGACAAGTGGTATAACAAAATTGAAGGGTGCGATCAAGAATACGCAGAAATTCGATCATTTAGCTACTAGATTTTAAGGTTATGAGCCAATAAAGTGGGAAAATAGAAAAACACGATTTTTTCAAAATTTGAGAATTTGTAAGTTAAAAATGATTATTTTAACAATGATGACTCATAGCGACATAGCCCGTAAGAAAATAGATGAAAAAGCATACATCTAACTATCTGAATTTAAGGTAAGGTAAAAAAAAGTGCGAAAAGAATAAAAACGTGGTATTTTCGAATTTTATCTTTATGAAAGAGTTAAATGGGAACTTTTATAATAGAATTTGATAATGTGGAAGAAAAAATGTTGAATTACCAACTGAGTTTTGAGGTTATTTGCAATTAAATGAGTAAAAAAACGGTTTTTTTGATTTTTCGATGCTTTCCGCTCAGAAATTGAAAATTCTGCCTTGGTCATTCAAAAAGACGAAAAAAAAATACATAAAAAATTACTAAATTACATTAGTAAATTAAACAAATTTTGTTTTTTTGTTCTAGAAAAACAAAAATTTAAAAGTTAGCCAAAAATTATTAACATAACCTAAGAAATTATTGAAAATTTCAATGATTTTCCTAGACTCAATTTTTAATACAAAAATTTGAAAAAAATCAGGCTATTTTTTATTCGAAAGATACATTTTCATGAATTTTTCTGATTTTTTAAAGCAAAATTGCGTCCAGAAAGAAATAAAGTCGAAAAAAGCTTCTTTTTAAGATTTAAGAGGTTCTATGGCCTCTGGGCAGCTAAAAATTTGTATAAAGTCATGTTTTTATATGCTTCTTTGAAAGCACAAGTCACGGTGCTGATCGGTGTGGGGGCACTTTTGACCATCTTTTCCCGCTATAGCCTTTGTAAAAGATTGCAGCAACTTTCAAAGTTTTTTCAGGTGACATACAGATCTACAGTAAAAGTAAATAACTTACATTTGTTGGTAGCTCGCCTCTTGAAAATCACTGACTCTACACTTTTATAACAAATTTCTGGAGATTCACAGCTACCCTAACAAATACCAGAGACATATGCTCAACTTTCTCTAATTCCTAAGATTATTAGATTGTTTGACTTAGGCAACTTTCTCCTCATTGAGTTCTATTATTTAGTGAAAGGGTTAGTGTGACTAATTTAGGGTCAGCAGTTAGAAAGTTTACTGTGTCCAAAAGTTTACAAATTTCAATAGATCTTACTTTCTATAGAAATATGTTACGCTTTGTTAGCTGAAAAAAAAAAGAAATTCCAAAGCTTCTTTCTTCAAAGTTTGAAAATTGAAAACGCCTGGACTTAGTGGAGTATCAGTATGTTGGGGAATTATATTTATAAAAATAATAAAAAGAAAGAATTAAAATTAAAAAAAATCTTACAGTATCTATTTAGTTAATAATTTAGATTTATAATAATATTATAATAAATCTACGATCCTAAAAAATGTTTTCGATTTATCTAGATTTATATTATAACCGTTAATTTATGTATCCAGCCGAATTCACGCGAGGCAAACATAAATATCAACACTGAAAGCAGAAAGCGTCCAAGTTCACATTTTCAACAAAACGAATCAATATCTTGGAAAAGTTTTAGAGAGATATTTAAGTGCCAGAAATTCACTCTTAATTATTTTAAACAATCGCGTGCACACGATATACTAAGGTAGAAGTATGCTCAATAGACGTTTTATGATAATATATAAATATAAAACTATCGAAAAAAAAACATAATTAGGGTAGTCTAAGGTTTGGTTGGGAATTTACAATGCTTTGTTTTCTTTAAAAAATATATGTCATGCATTATAGGTTATTTAACATATTTTATAACAACATATATTTAACATATTATATATAAATTCGATAAATTACAGTAGAGACATATATTGCATGGAGAGTTAGAGCATGGAGAAGACTTGCCAGAGATAGGGGTGAATGGAGGATTGTTCTCAAGAAGCCTTTGGCGCATAACAAGCTATGATGCCATTGATGATGATGATGATGATAACTCATATGACTCCTTTGCCTGGTCCATTTTAATTAAATTATTTCTCAAAAGTTCTCAAACATTTGGCAACTCTTTATTACAATACTTTAACCCTGGAATGCTACCTGGGATACGCTTGTACCCCAACCTTGTTTGAAAGTTACACCAATCTGCAGTAGTAGGAGCTGTGGTCATGTGCGCCTCAGTAGTTCTATCTTTCGTGAAGCCTTAATCCGTAAAAACCTTCGTGAAATCTTAAAATCAATACTTATTTTGAGAAGCATTTACAATAATAAATTGATGAAAATTTAGAACACAATGAAGATATGTATTAGTGTAACTAATACATTAGTTAACTGATAATTTATACAAAACTTGCAACTACAGAGATATGAAATTCTACAGATGGAAACTGTGACATTATTATTTTAAACAATGTGAAATTTATATGTATAAATTCGGAAATTTAAAAGATATTATTTCTATTTTGGTAATTGATGATCTTTGCATTGATTTGCACTTTGTTTTGTCAGAAAAGTTATCAAAGTCGAGTTAAACCAATCACTTGGTCTTCGCTATATTTGAAGAGACACATTTTTAAATAATTTCGGCCACATGAAGATATTCTACAGGGTGTGAAGGTACATTATCTATTAAGGAAGTCCATTCTTTTTTAAACACCTGCTCAGCGATTGCAAAATCTCCTCATTAAACCAAGCAAAGAATAAATGGTTTCACGAACACATTTTTTGACTTTTCAAATAATTATAGTGTAACTTTTTGTCTTTGATAAAATCATATAAAATGTGTTTAGTGATTTGGATCTTACCATATTAATTTTAAAGGATAAAAGAAATGATGTAATGCATTAATGTATTTTATCATGTATATAAATTAAAGTACACCAGTACAAATGAATAATTAACAAAAACAGGATATTTTGAATTAACTAGAAACAACTCTTATCACAAAGAAACAGAAGCGTTTATTAAAATTAAACACGTACTTGTATGTATAAGTTTCTAATTGTTTAGATAAGAAACAAATACTTCAAAGTCCTAGAAAAGAAACGTTAAATATTTCTTTAAGTATTTAGAAAAAATAATAAACAAATTCATGTGTTTACAGGATTTTGAACATTCTCTTTATAACCACTGAATGAGTATTCCTAGTATTTTAGGAAGTGACTTAACGTAAACACAGGATACAAAAATATTTTTGTGAATAAGAACGATGGATAAACAGAGAGTGATCTTATTCATATTGTAATTGAAAAAACCCTGGTTTGGATGAAGAAATGTTTTACAATGTACGTGTCTCGTAAGATATTACGAGATGACAACATAAAATTGGAATGGAAAACAAGTTATTATAATATAAAAAATTCGAATATAGAGGCAAAATACTTCTGTTGTAATTGGTATATTTAATTGAAAATTAAACTTAAAAATCCAAAAGTATCAAGTTTAGAACCTTTTCGGACTAATCAGTCCATCTTCATTAAACCAAAAAGCAAGTAATCCCATTAAATTAACCCTGGAACTGCACACTGGGGTCTGAAAAACCCAGGCGCATGAATCGTTCAATGTAACTTCGAACCCCAGTGTGCAGTTAAAGGGTGTTAAAATTTTGAGGTGTTTTTTGTTATTTGCTAGTATGGCAGATTCTAAGAGAAAATATGAGCGTCCACTGACAACAAAAGAATTAGAATGGGAAGCTGAAAACCTGTGGGCGAATGAAAATGAACCGGAGACCATCGAAGATGATTTTGGAGACTCATCAGATGAAGACGATGATTATGTACCTGAACATCAGTCTGACACTGATAACGAACAACAAAGTGACGACGATAATGAAGAAGAACAAACAGAACCCAATACCTCGCAAAGAAATATTGCCAGTTTACTGGGAAAAGGACGCCCATTTACTCAAGAGATTGTAGACATTATTGTGCTGCACACAAATCAAGAAATTCTTAGGAAGTGTCAGAGTGGCTTGCCGCAGAGTTACAAAAAAATAACCGACAACACAGAAGTCAAAGCATTTATTGGTTTGCTGTATCTAGCTGGTGCATTACGAGTCTCAAATTGTAATTTAGATGAGTTTTGGTCAATAAACTATGGTAATGGGCTATTTCGGCTAACCATGCCCCAACAAAGATTTCAGTTTTTAGCTCTTTGCTTGAGGTTCGACGACAAAACAGACAGAAATGCTAGAAAATTGGTTGACAAGTTTACCCATATTCGCCAAATATGGGACATTTTTATAAATAATTGCAAGCTATACTACACGCCCTATGAGAACTGTACAATTGATGAGCAACTCGTGAGTTTTCGTGGAAAATGTCCATTCCGATTTTAGATTGGCCAGTAAACCTGATAAATATGGAATGAAAGTAATGATAATAAATTATTTGAAGACATTTTATATGCTGAATGCCATTCCATACGTTGGAAAAGTTGATGTTGAGAATAATTAGTCAGTTCCTACATAATATTATGTCAGAAAACTTTCCGAACCAATATACGGTATTCACCGCAACATAACAATGGATAACTGGTTCATGTCAATACCTCTAAGTAAACAAATGTTGGAACAGTATCAGCTAACAATCCTTGTAAAGTTGTGAAAAAATAACGGGAAATACCTCTGAAGTTTACACAAAAAAAAAGAGGTAGGCACATCCATATTTGCTTTCGACAGAAACAAAACGCTAGTTTCGTACACTCCAAAGGAAAATAAAGTGGTACTACTTTTATCAACTTTGCATCCTGATTCATCACTTAATACCTTGACCGGAAAACCAAACCTTGTACATTCCTACAATGAAACAAAGGGTGGCACAGACACCTTTGATCAGATGTGCCACTCTACACGACTTCCCGTAAAACTAGACGCTGGCCTCTCAGAATGTTTTTCAATATGTTGGATGCTAGCGGAATAAATGCTATGGTTATATTTTCACTTGCAAATCCCAAATGGAAAGATGAGCAAAAACACGATAGCAAAACATTTTAAAAGAACTTTCAACTGCATTAATTGAACCGCACTTAAGGGAAAGACTACAAGTTACGAATTTGCCAACAACCCTACGTGTAAAAATTAGCGAAATATTAGGATTTAATGTAAATCAAAGAGATAATTTTGATGTTAGTTTGCCTAAAAAGGTTAGATGCTGCTTTTGTCCTCGTGGAAAAGATCGAAAAATGAGTTCTGCTTATTCGTTGTACCACAAACCGTACTGTTTAGAACATCGAGCTCAATTATGTAATGTGTGTCAGAACCAAAGTTGAAGTGCCTGGCTAAGAGTAAGAAATAATTATCCAGTAACAACATTTGTTTTATTTTAGTTAAAAAGACGATTAGACGTTAGATTTTAGTAAAAGTGACAGTAATCAAAGTACTCTCACGAAAGCCAATACAAAAGACAAGGAAAGGTATATCCACAAAGAAATGTTAGGACAGCGTATAGCAAGACTTACAAAAAAGGAATATTGAGAATTGGAACGAAAAGGTATTGGACAGAATGTACGAAAAGTTAGAAATGTTTTTTGTATAATTAAAATAAAACAATAGTAATTGTAACGGTTAATGTAAACTTTTCAGCTCTAGGCCTATAAGGGCAGTTGAATTTTATAAATAGTGTATAAGTGGTTATGGTCATGGTAAATCGGGGCAGGGTCCATTTATGAGCCATTCAGACACTTAGACATCCCAAGACGGGTCCATTGTATCACCCCTATCACACGAAACAGACCCATAAGGACCTAGACTTCGACGTTTATGGGACTAAGACTGTTACGGGCTCTCATATTTGCAATAATCAACAGAGGCTCCAAGTCTAAGCCCTTCCTGGCGTTTTTAACATTTAGTAACCTTTGACCTCACATAAAGCCACAAGTCTCATTTGAGTCGTTTGCATAAAGGATCCAGGAACCCAGGATCTGTCACCTTTGATAGGCCAGTGCCGGACACTTCCAGAGGACGTTTGAGGAGGTTTACTCCTCCTCATTATAAAGACGGTACCGTGGGTCATCCGCCAATCCAAGACATGAGTGGCCGGTAAGCATACTGACCTCCAGAGAGCACCTTCTACGGTCTAGAAGGAGAAATTGGATTGTAAGACTTTTGGATGGCCCTACTATGTGGAGCCTATCCTCTCTTATACCTCCACAATTTTTTAAGACTAAATAGTGTATAGATACTTTGGTTAGAAATATTTATACAAGAAAAATATATTTTTTAGCTTCAAAGAACAAATTCGTGAAAAAAATAATATCATTACTAACATTTAACAACAAATCCTACTAGTCGCGTGCTGGACAAATATATGCGATATGAAGGACATCATAAAAATAAAGCATACAATATTTTAGAGGTCAGAAAATTACACTCTTTCGCACGGAAATATCGCGTGCTCTAAGAACTTGATAGGACCATTCCCTCTTTTGTCGTGATTTTCGTGAAAAAATGTAAACCACGTATGTAGGTCGGATTTGAGAATAATCAACGTTGATGCATAAATCTCCATTAAAAATGTCTATAAAACAGATTACGATCGTTTCATAGGACGTGCATACACATACATATTTTTGTTGGTTACGAGGAGATATTTTGTAAGCCATGTATTGGAATGAGAATAATCTCATTCCAAAATTAAGCAAACAGACGTTGAGAATAATAGTAAAAGAAGATTTAAAAATTTTATATGCCACACGATCCCGTGAATCTGTCTTAATAGAAAAAGAAGATTTAGTATCATGGCGACGAAGATTCGTTCTATTAGAGAGGTTCGTTCTGCCCACAAAAAGATTTATTATCTGACGAAACGTGGGTGAATGCTAGTCAGATAGTAACTAACATCTGGCCAGATACTACTGTAACGAGTTATCGTCAAGCATTTATGGACGGTTTATCAACAGGGTTACGAGGACCAACAGGTAAAGGGCAGTGACCGATTGTGGCTCATATAGGTAGTGAGAGTGGCTTTTTAGACGATAGTGCACTAACTTTTTTATCCAAAAAAACGGGTGATTATCACGAAGGCCTGGACGCCCAACACTTTGAAAAATGGTTTAAATCCCGTCTTTCACCAGTCGAGATAAATTTGGTAATAGTGATGGATAACGCTTCTTTTCATTATATTATCCGATTCGTAGAACATCTGCCAACTATGGCCACCAGAAAAGCAGAGATGTAGAGTTAGTTAGGACAAAAAGGAATTCCATTTTTCAATGACATGGTTAAGGCTGAGCTTATAAGTCTCATTTGGACAGAATCATTACAAATATCGCCAGCATGTTGTACATAGAATGGCTCGTGCTAAAGTAGTCACAATTTTGAGACTTCCTCCTTACCATTGCGAGTTAAACCCTATAGAATTAATCTGGGCTCAAGTAAGGGTTACGTAGCTCGTGAAAACATACATATAAAGTTTCTGATGTCCAACGTTTGTTAGAACTCGCAATGAAACGGATACATAAAGAAGATTAGAACGGAAGCAGAGAAAATGTTTAGAGTGAACGGGATAGTAGACACTGTTTTCGACAAAATAATAGACTGGGGATTCCTCTTTGGACGAGTCACTGGATTCCGAAACTTCATAAGCATAAATTAGGTAATTATTTTGCAAAGTTTTGGTAACTATAAGTTACCTGTCAGAACACACATGATAATTTAATAATTATATCGGTCTCAGATTTAATTTTTACGTAATTACTTATATATTTAAATAAACAATAAATAGTTAAAATATTAATTTGGTACGCCCCTGCAAAGTTATTAAAGAGAACATCGGTTGGACGCTTTAAGTGCGATATTTCCAATGAATCACCTTCAATTGAAAATTGTTATAATATTATAAAGTACTTACACATCCTTGAGACAAAAGCTCGAAAATACCAATGATAAAAACGGCTTTAAAATAAAAATTACGTTTTTAAAATTACTATTTAAATTGTAATTGTATCACCCTTGGGACTAAAAATAGGATGACAATGTAAAAACTTCTCACCGCTAATAGCTTCAATATTTTTTGGTCAGTAGTTGCCAAAAAATTGCGTTTGGAAGTTACAGAAGTAATAAGAATTTGTCTGCACTGAGAGTAATAGTTGCCAAGTTATTATATAAATAAAATTATTTTATTGAGCGTTCTTTCAGTTAAAATGTAAAGACGATTAGTTGGCACTGTTTTAACCTTTAAACAACGGCAGAAAAATGCAGACTACACACGATATAGGTACATAATATTATACATATAACATCTTTAAGTATAACATTTTACTGATCTATTGTGTCAATCAGCGCTACTCAACAAGTTTCCGGAATGGTACGAAATATAATATTATCGTATTACTTATATAGTGAATTTATTAACAAACAACTTTTAATTATCTTTGTTTAGTTTCCTGTGATTTATACTATAGGTTTACCCAATAATCAAAGTTATGACATTATAAGAACATATTATTAGAAAAATAAGATTCCATCCACATAAATCATTGAAAAATGATTCACGTTATCTAAAAACTGTTATCCACAAAAAATTGTAGTGCGCCGGCGAAATCTGTGAAGATCGTATTACTATCAAATTCATACTTTGTCATCATAATACTACATTTTTGTTGATGGATAAAAATTAAATGATCGAGTATTATTTAGTATCTTAGTGGGAATTACATAGTAGGTAAATGGTCAATCGGGATGTAAAATATTATTTAAAACTATTATTATTATATTAAAATTATTATTCAGTTTACACCAATATGCAAACGAAAACATCACCCGAAATATTAATAAATAAAACTGATTAAATTGTGTTTAAATTTATTTAGTATTTAATTTACTCAGTTTTTAGTTAATTTAGTAATCTTAATTAGTAATTAGTTTTTAGCTAATATTTAAAATAACATTAATAAAATGAATTATATGTACAGTGCTAGTCAAAGTCCGTTCCCCCCTCGTATCTTTTAAACGGTTATACTTACTTATAATAGTGAAAATTGGAGGGAAGTAATAAACAGATGTAGTCTTCTTAACTAGTCATAACAAATGGCGCAATGGTAACAGATGACGTCACAGCGTCACTGTGACAGATAATTTTGGGGGCAACTTTAAAATCTTATGCTTAGATTTAGATTCCTTATGCAAAAACAAGTGACTTTTATTCGAAACTTACTTTCAAGTGATTGGAATTAAATCGTAAAGCTATTGTTTGAGGTCTACTGATCAGTGCTTAATTACTTATCGGTCTTCATATATGAAGACCGCATGAAGACCGTTACAAAGTATTATGTTAATTAATAACCAATTTCCGTGTTATCCAGGAAAATCCGAGTTCCCGAGGTTCTTAGTATAATTCCAAATTTAATTTCCTCATTTCTATAATATGTTTCTACTTTCTCTGACCAATTAGCATAAACTAGATAATACTGTTCAACCAATTACTTAAAACGTGAAACCCTACGGGTCTTATTACATTATGTCGGAATTTTTTATCATAAAACCAGTGTTAAATATTCAGCAATCATACAAGTCTGCAAATCCCAACTTTATTTTCTGACGACTGGTCGTAGGTAGAACTTTACATAAATGAAGGGCTCGGGTGTAAATAATGGTATCTGACAAAATTGTTGAAATTAAGTTTTTGCTTGAAAACAATGGTATATGCAGTTCTAAACAGGAATCTGTTGATATTTCGTTACTAGTTTAAAAGATGGCGCTGTAAATAAGTTGCAAATGGCAGCTAAGTGACATCGAATTTGCGTAAATAGTGGTATGTGTAAAACATGAGTCTCCTTTAACATTTAAAAAATGTCACATACCATTTTTTACACCCGAGCCCTTCAAATGTTAATAATATTTGTTACGTCATAGTCTGGTACTGACTCAGATCTAACCGTAAAAAAAGTTGTTGGATTGAAATAATATATTCTACAGAATATGTAAGATGTATATTTAGTACAAATCTTTGATAGTTTACTAAAATTTAAACCCACAACATATTTTTATTTAGTAAGAAATAATAGTAAGCAATCCGTAGAAAAAACTAACATATCGGCCTTACGTGTATGTGTGTATCGACAATAATACAGTTTTAGTCAAATTTAAATATTTTACTTATCTTAATGCACGAGAATAATAATCATGAATATAAAAAGCTTAAAATTAGCTTTTTAGTACCGTTACTAATGTAGCAAATTTCAACGGGATGTCTGCTAGTTACGTGGATGGATTTTTTCTTTATGAAAGAAAAATTGTAGTAGAATATGAATTAAGACGGTGGTGACCGCTAAAGTATGCAATGCTGTCACTAGAACAAAAGCTTCGCATCATTGTAGGGTAGACCGAGACTTTTTTTTCGTCTTTATAGAGGGGGGTCTGGAATCTTCAAAAGACATCTCAGTCCAGGACGCCGCCTGACTGACCTTAGTGCAGGATTCGTTCTTCGTACTCCCGGCGATAGTTCCCGAGGTACTTCAAAATGCCCTCTCGTCGCCGAGTCTACGCCGAACGCCTACCTGTTAAACCAGACCCTCCTCTGTCATCCAGTGATCCGGAAGCGGAATGACCACTCTAAGGCCGGCATCACTTTTGAAGTACTACCTTCATTCATTCATTCTCCATTTATCCACATCCACACCCCATTCATCAGCAAGGAGGCTCTATGTCTCGTTGCAGGTAGTGCGTAGAAGACCCTCATCGTTCCTAGTACGGCATCACTCCCAGGTGGGCATTTCCTCCTTCCCCACAGTCTGGCTCATGCATTCTAACTTATACAGTCTGACCCACTTTTCTAGCTTCAACTTCCAGGATCTTTCCCTCTTACCTTTATCGTTGGTCCAGCTGTCTTTCTTCCCCTCCTTTTTTCTTGATCACTGCACAGATATAGTTGTGTATACTAGTCCAACCTGCTTTGTTTTCAATCATTATATTAATAGGGGATACCGAAGCTAGTTGTCACAGTTTTTGGTTCAGGCTCTGTAACTCACACTTTTTATTTTTTTTTTAACCAAACTTTCTCAAAATAATGAGTTGGTATGTAGGCTACCCATTCATATTTTTTAAATTTTATATACCAGAGGTTAAAATGTTAAGATTTAACCTTCGACAGGATTTGTGTGACATGCCCCTAGATGGGGCATGTTGTCACAGTAGCTGGGGCCAATTGTCAAAGAAGTTACAAACTGACTATAAAGTCCTATACTATAAAGTTCTCCGCAAACAATGCATATACAGTCTTCTTCGTCCGATGAAATTTCTTTTTTTTTTTGGCATTACGTTTTTTGGGTAGAAGACATTCGTTTTAACGCTTTTCTCTTTTTTGAATATTTTCTTGTTTTGTCTAGACTTTTTATTATGCCAAATTTTTCATCCTTGACTAGAGTATCTGTCAGTATTACTGCGTTTATTTTGCGTTTTTTTACGTTGTATGCGGTTGGTCCTGTTCGCAGACTTTAGGAAAGGACGAACCATTTCTGGAGACAGCGCTGCTTTAAATCCTTCGAGTGGTGTCGTTTCCGACGTTTTGTAGTACTCCTGAGGGACCTAAAAGTAGAAACATATAAAATTCTTCAACTTTTGATTTGTTTAAGTTCAAAACACGGAGGAGGTGCCTACCTATTTTAAGAAAAGGAAATTATTAGTTTGACTTAAAAGGCTCTTAAAGGATTCTTATATGCAAGGTTTTCATTCGGATCTTCATTTTCTTTTATGTTGGAAAATTGATTATTTGGTGTCTTTTGAATTTTCTCACTGCTTGTCTCTAGGTTTTCTACATTATCTAGCCGACGATCTTCGTTTCCTGTACGTATTAGTTCATTTTTCTCTCCTAGAATATCAAGTGTGTCCACATCACTTTCAATTGTGTTCTCTCGATCGGTAACGTAACTGAGGAGGAAGTCTTGTTCTGAGAATATATCCCTGTTACAAGGATAGATACCAGTGATCCTAAATCCCGATATTATATTCCTTGGAGTTACTGCCATAGGCGTTGCCACTATACCAGGTATATTATAGATGGTAATAGTTTTTTCCGGGGTTTGACTTCGTCCATGCTGTGCAAGAAGAATTTATAAATTTTTTTTAACGTACCAAATACACTACGATCGAGTGGTTACAATTTGTGACTGCATTGAGGCGGAAATGAGAACATTACGACTTCACCTTCCTAGCGTAGTTCAATACAGCTATAGAAAGGCAGGAATCGTGATTATCTAGCAGTAATAGAACGGGTTTTTCTTTAGTGCATTTCACAGTAGCCCTTCCCCCACACTTCCAGGTGGTGCCATTCCGAGAAAATGCTGCTTTAAATGGACTCGTATGAATACGAAGAGTGGTTGCACAGAATTACCAGTTGCAGACACAGCTACGGCTAATGTAGTAAGTGTATCTCTCTGGGCAGATGTCAAGCTTCCAATTTGTCTAAAACCTCGCCTGGCAACTATGCGAACCGGTCTTTGTACCGTGACAATCCCTGTTTCGTCCGTCTTATATATTGTACAAGGATTAAACTTGTATTAGTCGAACACCTTTCCCAGATTATAAAGAAGAGCGCAACCTTTGTCCTATTAAAACTTGTAGCTCTAGAAACACTTGTGAGTTGTGGAATCCGCAACGACAAAGTGGGATGTCTTTTTAGAAAAGCCTAAAACCAATCGGCGCCTGCCACTGAATTATCATTCCATGTTTGTGGTAATGATTTATTTAGCGCTTTTCCATAATCATATGCGAGTTTTCAAACTTTTATTTCACAACCAACCCTAATTAAATTTTTTTCGATGGCTCGATAATATGGTTATCAATACAAATGAGTTTAATGTTTTTTATTTCACAAATAACATATTTCACATATTACCGTATTAATTTTAAGTTATTTCAACAAGTTTTATTAAAAAACCAACTAATGCGTCTGTAACTAAAGTAACGGAAATAATGCTCCCTTACTTATTATATTATGACAGAGATATTAGAATTTTCATGTATGTAATTAATAGATAAATAATTGTTCTTTGGCAACTGCTCTGCAAAAGCGATTCTATCGTTTTTAAACATCCCATCTCATCTCAACTCTGATCGGCCTATATTACCACACAATGAGTCATAGCATCCCGTCTGACACCGCGAAAAAATTCCAACATAAAGTCAATAGTGGGCACTATTTTTATCCCGAGAGTTTATTTAGGTGAAATGGTTATAATATTGTTTGCGTTCACTTTGTTCATAGCTTTCTTGCTCTCAAGAACTTTTAGAAAGATAAAGGAAACTGTGTGGCTCCCGGTTTTATTTGTTTTTCTAATTTTTTACGTCCCTTAAACAGGAAACATTCTAGAAATTTATAGTTTGCGGAAATAATAATTTTTCCATCACGGTACAGCAATAATAACGTTTCTGATAAAACCATTTTTGATAATTGAGAGTATTTTGTTATATTTATTATATACATAGTGAAATTTATTACGGCAACACTATATATAAATAGTGAAATTCGATATTCATATAAAATATAATATATATATATATATATATATATATATATATATATATATATATATATATATATATATATATATATATACATGTATAAACGCGTATAGTAAGCGTCACGCTCTTCCGGCAGGAATCTATGGAGGACTATCACCAAGCCGCAAAGTTCAATGCCAAAAATTTAATATTTCTTTGTTTTGCTATACCTTTTAATTGTTTTAAGAATTTTCATACACAATAAAGTTTTCACATGTTAATTTTTTAATATTTTATATGTAGTTTTATTGTATAATGTTACCTACAAAACATTTCATATTTGCCAAAAAGGGGGAGCAACTAAAAAATTAGTCTAGAGGAATTTTTAAATTTATCACTAAAACTATGTCAAATAGAGTTAAAATACATTGATGATGGTAGTTAAAACAAGTTTCATATGACTTGTAATATTAAATTATGTGAAAATATAGAAATAAGTATCTTACAACTTCTTAGAATAGGATTTTTTTAGTAGACGTCGACCACATCAAATATTGTAAATTTAATTCGAACGAAACTGATGGGATGTTTAGACTGCTTAGATTCAAGAAATAGAAATTTAATATGTATAGTACCATTAAACAGCGAAATTCCCCGATTTAGAAGAATTATCTATGTATGACTCAGATGTTTTTACCTGTAGCACGAAGAATGAAAAAACCGTTTAACCTGCCTACACATTGGCCTTTTTAGTTGTTCGTACACCTACTTTTCACAGTACGTGCAGGCAGGTACATAAACGCCAGATGGAATAACAGTGTAATTATTATTTTTAGGTCATAAAGAATCACATCTGTTGCGAAAGAATGTCTATAAAGACTGTAGTTTGCAGTTTGTGACGGTAAAAATCAAACGTAAACTGAGAAAAAATATAGAATATTTTATGGCTTTATACTGATAGCGCTGACATTTTGGAAATACTCTTTCCAAAAAATGTCTGTGCAAAACAAGAAACATTTTGGTCACAGATATTGAAAAATAGTAATACACTAATAAAGAAACCTTAGAATCTTTTAAGAACGCTGCAATAATATCGTTAATAGAGGTATTAATATCGTTAATGTGTGCAAATAGGTCGCAAAATTATGTTTTGCTCCCGTTTACTAATTAATATTTTATATACAGTGAGGGGCAAAATTATGGAATAAATTCATTTTTTCGAGAATTGGCGATTTTGGCGACAAATCCGTAAAGACGTCCATTTTTATTTTTCAGTTATGATTTTTTGGCATATACATATATACACTAGACTCCCTCTGTAACGAGAACTGAAATGACAGACTAATTACCTCGTTATAAGCCGATCTCGTTATATCAAATAACAAAAATACTGTATACACATATGAATATGTAGTTTTCTAAAACATTAACTTACTATAGTGAAGCCATTCGGAGCAATATAAGATGCTAAATATTGTTTGAATGGCGTATTTGAAAAAAAAGTTGTTTACTTTTATTGTCAATGATATACGTTAAAACAAAAATTCTGTATTCTGTAAATCTGTATAAAGCGTATTTTCAAGAATATCCTAAACTATTGGTTTTGCAATTGGAAAAAGTCTGTCGTTTTGACTGTTTTAAATTGTCCAGTATTCTATCTTTCATATTTTCTAAAGATGTGAAACAGTTGTATGCTTCTTCATTTGCGTTTTGTCCGTGGATAAAGTTTCTTACAACGTTTAAAGCACTTTTCACATCTTGTGTATTAGGACCTTCTTATTATTAGGTATATATATAAACCTAGAGCTAAGATTAATACTATTACATGAATTAATATTAAACTCAACAGTCTTCCGGGTTGAACCGCGTAGATTATAATCGCGCCGAGCTTTCGACATCCTCTTCAATGTCTTCTTGAGGGCTTCCGAGGTCTCATTCTCCCGAGCCCCCAGACAACACTACACTGATCACTAACCAACGCATTACTGGTGCTGGGAATAGAGGATGGGTCATTTATATCCTCGATGGTGCCGTGGTTTGGGTAGAGGTTGGCGTGGGGATCGGCACGGGGGTTAGCGCGAATATTTACGATGGCGGAATTTTAATTGGGAGGGTGGAGCGGACGATATTTTCTTTATGAGAGGTCACTATGTCGAAGGTAACCCTATGCCGTCATCTCTTTTAATGAGATAATTTGGCCTTTTTTCAATTTCTATTAGAAATTATTTCTATTTTATTAAATAAAATAATATCGTACAGGTAGATATGATTTGTGCAAACATGTGTAGAATGTCACGCAGAATTCTATTTCGCTATTTAAATTAAAATTCCATCCTACTCACAACATAACAATTAGACATTATATAAACAGGTGAACACATTAATCAAATTCCACACATGTCCTACAAATCCATTGAAGTGCTATGAAGAACCTGTATATGCCGTTTTCTAAATAGTTCAAATGGAATGTTTCGAACTTTTTATTTTGCAAATTAATATATTATAAATGCGTAAGCGACTGCCGGTTTTACTGTTTTCATGAGATGGTAAATACCTTGTGAAATGAACATTGATTGGTGCTTTCGAGATGCGATTTATCGCCGCATTCTGCGAATGCAGTAGCTAAGAAAGACAACAAATAAGTGTGATATAGAAGAACTATCTTTATTAATATATTCTTTGCCGAATTATCATTCAGACAGCCGAATAACACAATTGAAAAACTTATTATAAGTAAACTACAGATTATAAGCATTTTGTAGTAAAATTGTAAGTACAATAATTTACTATAAACTCAATTTTAAAAATGTTTTAGAGTATATGTACTATTTCAAATCTTCAGAAACAAAAGCCGTATTTGAAATTAATATGTAACATATTTTTTGAAGAATACAACATATAAAAAATTGAGCAAGAGCAATTACCCTTTCAGTCGATTTTAAAAAACACTAAAAACTCAAAAAGCCAAAAAGGCAACTTTAATCAAGAACAGTGTGCAACTTGATGGCAGCGAATATACAATTAAATAAGTTACAACATCCGTTGGTCCGTGGATTGTAACAAAAATATTGTCATGTAAGATTTAATGTCTTCTTCTTCGAGTGTCTTCTATCGGCAACAGTTTTGGAAAATTATTCTATGTTTTCGGTCTTTCTCAACAAATCGTTTGAGCCCTAACCTATTCAATCTCATTTGTTTTTAAGCCAGGAGCACTATCTTCGTCCTGGTCCACGTTTGCCCTCAATCTTACCCTCGATTACGAGCTGTAGAAAATCGTATCTCTTGTTATTCAGTACACGTCCGAGATATGAAGTTTTTCGCTTTTTTATGATTTCAATGAGATCACGTTCTCTGCTCATTCGGTGGGGATCTTCCAAGATGGTTTTATGTGTTCCAACAGTGTGGAATATATGTGGTACTAAATTGTACCTTTATAATTTTGCCCTAACCATTTCAATTCGGGCTCGGATCTTGGATCTTTAAGTCAGGATTGAGACCTTCATTGATGCAGTCGACCAGGTATTTAAATTTGGAGACTGGTTATTTCTGGACCGTATACATTTATGTGCACGGGTTTACTACTAATATTTTCATTTTTGCGGTGTTGATTTTCTAGGCCCAATAGATCTCATTCAACTGATATCTTTTTAAGATAGACACTTCTAACTTTGTCATCGACATAAGATATTTAATAATATTAATCTTCTTAATTAATATTAATATCAATCTTTTGATCCCTTAAGTGTGTTTTCGAATACAATTCCAGAGTATATCTTAAATAGGATCGGACTCAATACGCAACCTTGTCCCACTCCACGTTTAATTGGAGTAGCTTTTGATTTGTTAAATTGTATTGTTGCTACCTGGTGTTCATATACAATTCGTTCATAATACATATTTCCAACTGTAAACAATCGCACGTGAAAGAAAAACAGGGTTGTGCTGAGGTGTATTATATGATTTTTAAAAATATTTACTTCTTGAATCTAAGAATCTAAGAATGTAAGAATTGCTTGAAGTTTAACTGTGAGTAAAATTTAATTTTCAATTGAAGAAAAATGTGATAAAATAAAATATTTATTAACTGAGATATATATATATATATATATATATATATATATATATATATATATATATATATATATATATATATATTATTGTGATATTTAAAGTCTTGGTGCGCCAAGCAATAATTAGCTAATTAATTTTTTTGATTAATTAAAATTATTTAAATGATATGATTATGACTCTATCACAATTTTTAATTCTTTTATCTCAGGGTTAGATTCGTGCTTCAATATCTATGCTATTACATGTGAAAGGTAAGGTCCAAAGAATACCGGAATAATAAAAAACACATATGATCTAACACTATATATTGAAATAAAAATAATGAAATAATTCACACTCAAAAGTTTTCCATAAACAACTCTCATATAATGATTCTCAAAATTTTGTTCTACGTACGTGAACAATTCAAAATTAATGGTACAAACAATATTAATTGAAATCTCAAAATCCCAAACTATTCTAACTCTCCTAATCAAAATATTTATATCCTTTCTAAATTAAGTGTAAAAATTGTGTTATCAATAAAAGAAAAACTGCAGAAAACAAAAATATCTCTCTCTGATGATGAGTGGTCCAAATCCTTGTTCCTTGTAGACTATATTATCTCCTCTCAACCGCTCCCTATGTAATCAGCAATCTTACAACAGATTGTTGCACGTATATCGTCCTTAATGATCTCCTTCAAAAGCACAAATCATTTAAATTATGATAGCCTTTCTCCTCTCGATAAACTGAATCTCTCGTTGCCCGAATGAAAAATGACTCTTGGAATATCTTCTCTTTACGATAAACTGAATCTCTCGTTGGCCTGAACAGTGACTCTTGGAATATAAGTAGAAAATATGACTTACAATATTTTGCTGCTTCAGCTTCTGTCAGATACACTAACTCCACAAAAACTCACTAACATTCAACACTACTGCTTGCTACTTCTCAGGAACCGCCAGAGAACAATCACTGTTCGTCTTACAGACTTGGAAAACCAACTGATTATCTTTTCTCTCTCCTCAATCTAGCTAAACTTTCATTCCTACATACCTATCCCACCTTTTTTAATCTCCGCCAATCAAAACTCGTCACAATTCCCCCATTTTTTCATTTCGATAACAAACAAATTTTTACCTATAATTATAAAATTTCCTAAAACTTATTTACAAATAATATTTTTCTATAATTCTTAAAAACTAACAAAAACCTCTTTCTAAAATCTCTTCTATTGTCTTTAATCACTTCATTAATGTATTTGGAAAACCCGGTTCAATTGTCTTTGGATTTCACTTAAAATTATGCGGGTCACTCAAGTATAACAAAGAAATAATTTATGCATAGCTTACATTTTGTTTAGTACAGGTAATCCAAGAATTTAATAACTTTCCTTCTTCGAAATGTTTGTTGGTTATTATCCTGCTTATCTGAATTATTTTAATGTTTTTGAACTTTGAAATATTTTAATCAACCCAATATTTTTCTCGATTTTACATATCATAACAATATATATATATATATATATATATATATATATATATATACATATATATATATATATATATATATATATATATATATATATATATATATATATATATATATATATATATATGTAGCATCATCATAAGTTTTTCAAAACATAAAAACCTACCATTTAAATTATTTAGAGTCTGAGGAGCTACATGTGCTGCTTTCTTCGTCTGGATTGTCCAACTGTTATCCAACTTCCACATTTTGAACACTACTTTTTGTTTAACGTGTGTCACACATTATTTATACCATGTTGAAGTAATATTATTTATTGCATCATAAAACTATTTTTCATGTTTGCAAATTTAAGTATTGTTTTTGGCGGCTACATAATTTTTCATTTCTGTCTAAATGAGTTCAATCGGATTGAGCTCACAACGGTATGAAGGCAGCTTAAAATTCATCAGATGAGTTAATAATACTTTTGCAATCCCCAATTGGTTTTGGTGTCGACAATGTTCCTGTATTTAAATAAAATAATGGGGAAACAATATCAGTACCGGTTTTATCTGCTACTCTCAATAGAAATTGCACTTTTCGACTTTGTGGGGTTCTCTTGCATTTCTCAAGGAGTTCGTCTGCTGTATCAGTGTTTTACATTTTTCTTATCATATCTACTTACCTTCAATAACTTAAGGTAGAAATAGAGAAAAATAATATGTATTGTAATAAAACCAACGTCATCGAAAGTATCGGTAAAGTTATGAAACTGCATCCTGTATACTTTTCGAGCCCAAAAAAAAGAAATAAAACTTTTCGAAACATCAACAAGTTAAAATATTGGTTTCTCCTACCTTTACCTAAGTAATTACTACAAGCTAGTTTTACTTTTGATGAATAAATACTTTGTTTTTGGATACTAAAAGTTTACTACATAAAAATACTAGTAAAAAAATTATAAAAAATAACACGACCAGTAAATAACTTAATAGTAACTATAACGGTACAAAACACAAAATATATTAACTTATAAACTAACACGCTACAATTTGAATATAATCAGACTGAGCAGTTTGGACCTGTAAAATGACAATCATTCTCGCTTAAGGCGATAAATCATATTTAATACTCTCTTGGCCGAATGAGAAGGCGCATACCGTCGGAACACGTGCGTGTCAGACCTCGATAATTTGTTTATAGTTGGGAATATGCAATATGAATAGAGTATAGAGTATACTAAATGATTTTTAGATCTTGGGAGTCTAGAGTCTAGGATAGAATAAGAATGTAACCATTTTATATACGTACACGTACGTGTATATTATTAAATGTAAAATGCTGTATATAACTGTACCTTACCAGGTGTGGTTAGTACCAGTTACCAGATAGTAACAAAAGTTATGTAGGAAGACGGGTAAATTCTTAATACTTAAGCAATGGTGATGTGTTCTTTGATTTGTACTTCCGGCGTCTAGTCGGTGCTAGAGGGGCAAAAATCACGAGTGCACTACGGGCAACCCACAATAAGGAAATATGAACTCAAAATAACAATAAGGACCCTTGAAGAATATCAACATTAATAAACACTACACATCTGCTGACATGTGAAGGATAAGCTATATTCTGTTTGAGAATTATTGATAGCTCAGTGTAATGCCATAAACTACTTAGTGATGAACCAAAAGTCCTTTTCAAAAGAATAAAACATTGTTTTGAAAACCATTATTGTGCGTATTTTTTATTATTGTATGAATATTTATTTAAAACGTGAATATTTTTGAACAAACCAAGGCATGTGCTATATAAGCGCATATTTTTCACTTTTTACTTTTATGTAGTTTATTTAGTCTAACAATTTTTCCCTTTAGTGCATGCCACTGGATTTTATTGAATTTTACTAGCTGTTGTTTTCTATCTTTAGGTGTCTCGACCATTTTAGATAAAGTATGTAACACTAAAGAAATTTCCCAAGCTGCATACAACATAAACACGTAGGAATGATCAATTTAGAAAAATTCTTCCCGGTCGTGTTCCCTATTGCCTTAGTTCGAGATCTGGCAAGCTTCCACATTGCAAAATCTGTGATAAATCATTCAAATTAAAAAAGAGAAGTCAGTCGAGGAGTGAGTGGAAAAGGCCATCGTAAATCTTTCAATTTAAAGACAAAAATCAGGTCAGTTGCAAAATACGAGGTTTCAACTCAACATCCATTCGTAAAAGTTTTTGAAGCCATAACTGATTTTATTTGTGCCGAAAAATCGGTGTTTTTCTGTTTCGTTTTTGTAATCTGATTATCTAATAGATTCTCAGTTTATTAGGCTATAAAAAGAAACAAAGAAATCTTATTTTCCTCCAAATTTTACGAACGACCTAAAATCCTTGAAAATGTTATAAATGAGGATTTTTCCTTTATTTACCCTTGCTCTAGTTACAGTAGGTACCCCGTTAGCAAATATGTTACGAGTATTTTTGGATAAATACGTATCCCAATATAAGATAACTCGAATTCGAAGAAATCTTTACCATTTTTAGAATCTGGGTTATCTGACATCATGTAATGAATTTAGAACTACTTATCTAACAGAATCAAAACATTTCGGGACATAGTTTTTTTATAGTTTTTTTCCATATCCCAGATCTTGACATCTGATAAATTAAATGTGTGGTCTGTTGTGTTGGAATGGTGTGTGCTACTGCACAAGAATTTTTTGTTTTGAAATCACTTTTGTGTTGTGTAATTCTTTGTTTTAACCACTGTGATGTTTGCCCTATATACTGCCCATCACATTCGACCCAAGAAAGTTGGCAAATGATATGACTTTGATTTAGAAGCGGTGTCTGGTCTTTAGGCTTCGAGAATAAGCTGTAGTTGGATATGCTGTTATATTTGGCTATTTTGATTTCAGGAACTCCACTCAGCAGCTTAATTATATTGTTAGTTAAGTCATTTACGTAGGTTAACTTTATAAATATATTAAGGCGCATTTGAAGGCCGAACATAGTGCGCATATTAATTCAGATTTGAATTACCTTAACACTTTAAAGAATAATTTTGAAAAGAGAACAACAATAAAGTCTCTATTTACTGCTCATACTTCAACTAATAATCGTGTTCTTGAGTCTAGTTATCAAATTTCTTCATTCATCGCTAAAGCTGGAAAAAATCATACTGTATGAGAGAATTTAATAAAACTATCAATATCAGCATTTCTTGAAACGGTTCTTGAAAACGATGACAAAGATGTAAAAACTATGGCACTCAGTAACAGTACTGTTAGCAGTTGTTACTAGTAATGCTTTGATAAGTGATCAGTGTAGTAGTGTCTGGAGACACGGGAGACTGAAACCTCGAAAGCCCTGAAGAAGACATCGAAGAGGATGTCGAAAGCTCGGCGCAATGATAATCGACGCGGTTCAACCCGGAAGACTGGTGAGTTAAATATTAATTCCTGTAATAGTAGTAATCCTAGCTCTAACTGTACTAACCGCGGAAACCTTTCGGAACATTATATAAGATGCGAATCCAGAAATGATTCTTGTGCATTGTGTTATTCATTGGGAAAAACTTGGTAGCTAAAAACATCTCACCTGTTCTAACTACGTCGAGGAATTTGCCAAATGTAAGCGTCTCTTCAAGCTATTTTGTGAAGAACAAAATGAAAACCAGGTGAAACTTTTACTTCATACTCTACTAAGATTTATGAACAGTTTGATACTCTTAGTAATTTTTTAAGCGACAAACCTGAAATGAAGTATCTGTTAACAATCGATGGAAAAGCATTTGTGAGTTAAAATAATAAATTAATATACTTAGAACAATTTTTATTAAAATTAATTGGAATTTGAATTTCAGTTTTTCATTATACGTTTTGAAATTTTACTTAATATATTTTGTTAACAATTTCCTAGTAAGTTCTTCCTAAAAACCTACCACTTAAGTTTCTTAAGAGAACAATTCAATTTTTTAATATTACGCAGTATGTATGTTACATAGGGGTAGGGGCATAAGAATTTTAGAAAAGTTAAGGTAGAGTATGACACAAAAAAGGTTGGAAAACAATGATCTAAGCTGTCTGCAAAAACTACTACACCGACAGCATATCTAATATTATTTAGATGGATTGCATTGACTAATATGCCTTCCTGTTGTTTTTCCAGTGGTTGCGCGAAAATATGTTCAGAATATATATATATATATATATATATATATATATATATATATATATATATATAAATAAATAAATATATGTTAAACAACAACGGGGAAAGAATGCACCCTTGTTCCAATCCTCTATCTAAACATCCACATAAACGTTGGCTGTTTGGTTGTAGGATATATTATTATAAATATGACTTTCAAGTCTCTGTCATCTAAACCCACAGCAACTTACTTTCCATGGCTTAACACAGCACTACCGTTTACCACCTCTAATTAGCTCGCATCTAATATTTTTATAATTCATCAATAGCAGTAATTTTAATCGCTCCGGTTCTTTCAATTTTGGCTATAACGAGTAACAGTTAAAATTTATTTATTATTCCAAAAATAACTGTCGAATATTGAATACAAGTGAGTCAACCAATTAAAAAGAGCACCATTACAAAGTGACGTCATAAATTTATGTAAGTATTAATAAAGTAATTGTCATTAGACTCGAAAATGAGTAAGCTCGTTATAAAGTACTTATTAAGGCTAGATGTATCCAAGACGGAATAATATTCTTCTTGTGAGGTCATTTAATTAATTTAGTGCGAGTAGAAACTACTTTGGCCGTTATACACTTTTCACACAATTCTTAAATAATATTTTTTGAAAACGATTTGCGGAGTGGTAATCGAAACGTTACATTTTAGTTAAAAATGTAATTTTCATTACAATCAATTATGGCTTAATCCCATATAAACATAATATTTAATCTCCAAAGAACCTAGTAAAAACACTTAATGGAGAAGTAGGAAAGCGATATAGTCGAGGAAATGAAGCAATGAACTTTCGAAAATTGGCGCAGTAAGACGGATTGAGATGAAGTTTGAAATTTTTTATTTCTTCAAGATCGCATTAGTTCACAAAATTTCCTGACACTCTCACGAATCGAATGCACCAAACTGCATCTCAATCCGCCTTACTGCGCCGATTTTTGTGCTTTATTGCCTCGACTAATATCATAGAAATATTATTTTATAAATGCATAGAGCTTAACACCTTCACGTTCACTGTACTACCGGCTGAAAAAGACGTAATATGTTTTCGTAAAACACGTCTATTTCCATCTTGCGATTAACACACAAACTAAAGCGGTTAATAGAAATTAACATTCCAGATACCTGGTTTCTTATCTTAAAGAATTCTATATACAGAATGATAATTTATTATCAGACGTATCCTACCGATAACGCATACAAGGTAGTTACAACGAATTATACGTCTATATTTTTGGTGGAACTTATTTTCTAATATGAGATTACCAGACGAATTTAAGTGATATAGAAAATTAAGTTTGGTATTCCCAGTTGTCTCAGTCAATATTTTTTTTAATAAAATTAGAAAAAACGATTAACATAAGTGGTTTAAAACAGATATATTACTACATTTAGCTTTGCAAATTGATATTATTAGACAATTGAACACATATAGATTGTCTCAAAGTGACTAGTCTGTACAGGATAAATGCACAACATCGATGCCATACTTCTTTGCAAACTTGTATTAAAATAAACTTCACTTCTTACTACTTAGCCTAATCCATCTTTTGTGTTGAGGGTAGCTTAAGTACTAATGCCCACTAACGACCCTGTCTGGCCTTCTGTCAGTGGTTCTCAAACATAAATAATATTTGCTACAACATACTTGGGTTAAATTAAAATAAAATAGAAATTAAGAAATGCCTTTTATTTATGTCACACAAGCAGTTTGTTTTTAATTCTACAGTATGTGCTAGCGATACAAACCATTTGTTTATAGATTTAAATAAAATCGAATAAAATAAAACTAAAATATAAAGAAACATTTTAGTTATGTATTGTTCCGTTCAAAAGTTAAGGGGAGAAGGACTTTTAAAATTCGCACTGTATATGTTGGCAGTAACAAAATGTAGAAATATCCGAAAATAAAACTATTAAATAAGTTGAAAATAAAAGAAGTCATTGTATTTAATTTCGTGTGTAAGTAATCGTAATTGTACACCATTATATTTAGTTCCTTTTTCTGTCAATCGCTGTCACATTTAGTTTCTGCTTCACTATCATTTTCATCGTTATTATCGTCACTGTCATCACTATTTCCGTTATTTATATTTATAATAATTGGTTCGATATCATCCAACAAATTGTCAATTTCCCACATTTTTTTTCTGTTGCTATTACGTGGTTTACGTAGTTTTTCCATTTCTCTGGCGTAATGACCTGGTACGCTGCTGCAATTAAATTTCGCATTTCAGCTTCTTTAAAATTCCAGCTATATATCGTTTCACTTCACTCCAAACCATTTCGATGGGATTGAGTTCACAGTGATAGGGTGGGAGCCTCAGATTCTTCACATTATGCTTTTTGGCAATATCTTCTATTATGTACCTGTCATATTTTGCTTTGAAGGCCTTGACTACATCAAGTAACTCGCATTTTAGGTAGTCTTCTTCAAAAAATAGGTCCTTTGACAGAAGCCATTCTTGAATATCTTTTTTTAGTGTTGAACTGTTGGGAATTTGTTCTGACTTTCTGCTGTGATAGGAGGCATTGTCCATTACCACAACAGTTTTTTCTGGCAAATTTAGCATTAAGTTATTCGTTTCGTCGTGGTAGTCCTGAGTATTTTTCTTTGGCAAAAACGTGAGCTCTGCTCCATCAACAAATCCACTGGTAGATCCTTCGTACAATAAAACGAACCGTGCACCACGAGCTGTTAAAGCTTTTACTCCTGTTGTCAGACCACGAACAAAAGCATCGCGATGAGATGTAATTGTTTTACCAACCCATTCTTTTTTCACACTGTGCCCGATATTTACCCATGATTCATCAAAATACACTATGCTGTATCCTTCTGCACGGTATTTACGAATTTCGCGTAAATAACGATGACGCCACGAGATGATTTCTGGTTTTTCAATCAAAATTGAATTTCTGCCACGTTTTATAAACACAAAATCCATATCACTCAGCAAGCGATATAGCGTGGCCTGTGAAAACATGGGCAAAGTTTCTTCGACATTTACAACAGCTAATATGGTGTTTATTGTTGGTGGTATGTTGTCACGAAAAAATTGATGAACTATTCTACGAATTTGGCCCCTGACACCTTCATCGTACTTGTTGTCACGAGAATTACCAACCTTTCGCTTCTTGGGCTTTTCTTTGGAGATTGTAATCCAGCAGGTGATGAATATTCCTGTCGTATGCGAAACAGAGTCTTTTCGCAAACACCACTCATTTCTGACACTTTCCTAATTACACTTGATACAGAATCGTTGTTATCCTGATTAAGATGATAATTAATAATATTCATTAGTATCTGCTTCTCTGAAAGTTTCAGAGCTTTTCCACGTTTTCATTGAACAATGTCCTCCATTTTGCGGAAAAATTCGGCGTCAAATATAACAATAGCCAACAACAGAAAATAACAATAATTGCCAACAGCAAATCACAACAACAGCCACCAGCAAATAATAACAATAACAAAACAGTAACAGTACATCCAAGATGGTACAAATAATCGTAACTCGAATATGTTTACGCGCTCCAAAGAACAAATAAAGACTAATTAAGGCCCTGGATGTATCAAGCTTTTAAACATAAAATATTCTGTACAAGAATTACTCTAATTGTTTCTTAATTACTGAATAACTTAGAAGAAAGTATTTGCAGTTGATATCAATCAAAATTACAAATTCCTTACACATTATGGCAGTAATTAGCACCACAGGAACATAAATAACATTTTAAATTTGGCAGCTAGTAGAAATTACCGGAATTATTTTAAACTTTGAAACAAATGTTTATTTAATGCACATTTTATTATACTACTGCTACTAATAAAATAATGTATAGTATTATGTAAAATTATTAGCAAACAATATTTGTAAATTACATAAAATTGTACGTGAGGACTTGTTAAGAACTCCTGGTTTATTCCGTTTATTTTGAAAGATAGACCATAGAGAACGCCATCGCTCCCTGCATAAAACTGGCAACGTCTTGGCGAAATTCCCATAAGGTTAACATTGCATATCTTACCCTGTACAGACTAGTCACTTTGAGACAAAGTTTAGTCCATTCGTTCACGGTTTTTGCTGAGAATTTTAAAGCACCCCTTCGATTGTCATGAAATCTGAAATGCACATAGGAAAGATGTTAAAGAAAAAAGTTATATAGAGCCGATATGAAAATATTTAACCTTGAAATAACTCCCGAAATCGATAGAGAATTCAATTTATAACAAAAAAATGTTATGCAGACTTTTCTTGGTAAGTTATTCACGCATCAAATTGTTGATTTCCTACTTAAAAAATGAATGTTTTTGGATGGTTTTTTAAAAATAACTTGCAAACAGTAACTACATTTTAAGCAAAAAGCCATAACAATCAAATGGAAATTTTTCAAAATAATAGATCAAATGTTTTTTTAATTTTTATCGCGGCTCTACAACCCGAGTTACACCCTGTTGAAGGTGAGGATTTATTTAAATAATTAACCTGCAATCGAAACTGTTATCATCAAATAACGTGAAAAGAAGAGTTTTTAAAAAAAATCCTCACAAAGTTTTTAAAAGTATTTAATGAGATCTTTAAAATGAACTAAGGCATAAGTGATTCGGATGGAAAAAGTCTGAGTTATTAACAAAAAACACGATTATCTCATTAAAAAAAAAGAAAAAACGGTTATTGGCTTTTTCACAAAAATGAAGATTAATCTTATTCCATGTAAAATTAGTTTTATTTATGTATCAACAACGTGTACTAAAGTTCTAACCACTTTAAAATGACTAGATTAAAAAAAACGGGTGTGGCAGTCCAGTGGGACTGCCGGTGGAAGTTACACTTCTATACACGCATTCGCCGTTACAAATTTATTTGGGAGTCAATCTGCACAATCATTACATATGTAATTCTATAAGTAAGACATAGCAGAAAGAGAAACAGAATTAATAACAACTTACTAACAATGAAGGATTGAATCAATATTTTAATGAAAATGTATATTTTTATTTCCATATGTATGAAAGGAGTTGAATGCAAAAATTTTTTTACACATACTCTGCAGTAAAATTCATTGTTTATTGTGTTATTAATATAATAATACATTACAAATTAAACTGCCTTATTCATAAGTATTTAAAAATGACAATAATATACATAAAAAAAATACACTACAATACAGTGCAACATAATACCGTATAATAATACAATACAAATTAAAATGTAATATCCATAAGTATTTAAAAATGACAATAATGTAACAATATTAATAAAAAAGTCCTCCCCGACTGGAAATCGAACCCCGGTCTCCCGCGTGACAGACGGGGATACTGACTACTATTCTATCGAGGACATGACACAAAAATATTTTAAAATTGACAGTTCTGGATCATACAGTGATTGATTGAGATTATTATTTTGAAATACAAAAGACTAATATAATTATGAACATTTAATAAATAATACAAAACATATCACATAAATAATAATATTAATAAATATTTTATTATATGTATAATATTATATGTATATATACAGTGTGGAAACCACTTAAGTATGGAATAAAATTGTTTTTGTCCTTATTTTAGAAAATAATAAAAAACGTTGAGATACCTTAACTTTTAAATTTAAATGTGCGCTTTTTAAACTTAAATTTGAATGTACAGGGTGATCCACGCAAGTCTGGCATAGTCCATAATCTGTATTTTAAATGAAACACCCTGTATATTTTTATGTTTTTAAAAGCTCCTTAACAACCTCATCTCAACGAACTATATCATGTAGGGTCTATTATGAATAATAAAAGGTGAAATTTTAAAATTAAGTATAATTTGGCAATAACACAGTCTCCTATAAAACTCGTCCCGAACTTTGTTTAAAGTTTGAGGTAAAATATTCCGTATTTCTGTAGTTATCCTTTCTTTGAGGTCTTAAATGCTAGTTGGTTGTGTTGCAAATACTTTGTTCTTGAGATAACACCACAGAAAAAAATCCAAAGGCATAAGATCTTACGACCTAGCTGGTCACTCAATACTACCCCTTCGTCCAATCCATTTATTGAAGAAGATTTCATTCAAGTAATTTCTCACCATTAAAGCATAATGGGGTGTTGCACCGTCCTGCTGGAACCAGACAGTTTCATGCGGTAGGGTCAGATCTATTGGATTGGGATATAAGTTAGCCAACTGAGGAAGAATATCGTCTCTTAGCATGCTTAAATATTTTTCCGCTGTCAAATTACCATCTACAAATATAGGACCAATAATATGATCTCCTATAATAACTGCCCAAACATTCAACTTTTGGTGAGTGTGTGTCTCACGCCTCCACAGAGGATTCTCCGCTGACCAATATCTATAGTTTTGTCGATTTACGTCTCCGTTCAATGTAAATGTTGATTCAGCAGAAAAAAGAATTGGACCAAGAGCTATTTCATTTGTGTTAATTTTATCTATCATTCTTTCGCAGAAATCTGGATCGTCTTCTGTTAGCTCCTGCACAAAGTTTGACATGTCCAAGTTCTCTGAATTGTGCATAAATTTTAGACACAGTAACTTGTGCAATATTAGACAACTGAGGATACCTCTGATTAAAAAAGTTTGCTACTTCTACAATTCTCCCCGTAACCGATCATCATTAAAATGTCAATTCGTTGAGTCTCAGTTAAATATTTAATTTTTATTTCTGCAAGAAATTAGCTTTTAATTAGGAATTTATTATTTTATAAATGTAAAATGTCAACAAACCAACAACTGATTGATAACAATCCGCATTATTTACCGATTTAGTTTAATTAGCAGACTATCTAGACAGTTTTTACCTATTGATAACAAAAAATGCTAACACGGTTACTAAACCCTATTCATTCTACAAATTCCCAATCGTCAATAGAACCACGTGTAAGCCAAACAGGGTCGTACTGATGTACGACCTATGTATCATATGATTTTTAAAAATATTTACTTTTGAAACTGTTAGTGTAAGAATTTCTTGAAAATTAATCATTATATCACAATTAAACTAAACACGAATAAAAAATAACACGACCAGTAAATAACTTACCAATAACTATAACATAAATATAACACAATATATTAATTTAAAAATCAACACGATACAATCTGAATTTAAAAATAGCCTCTTGACGAATGAGACGGCGAATATCAACACGTGCTCATGTTTACTGATGGGAATTTGGTAAACGAATAAACTTTAAACAGAAATTTTCCCCAATATACTGACACTTATAGTAGAAGTGTATTGTCTGTATTTAGCTAATTAAAAATAATACCATAACACGTGATAAATTATTAATTTCAAAATTCCACCTTGTATTATTCATTATAGACCCTACATGATATAGTTCGTTGCAATCAGGTTGTTAAGAATCTTTTAAAAACATAAAAATATACAGGGTGTTTCATTAAAAATAAGGATTATGGACTATGCCAGACCTGCGTGGATCACCCTGTACATTTAGATTTATGTTTAAAAAGCGCACATTTAAATTTAAAAGTTAACGTGTCCCAGAGTTTTTTATTATTTTCTATAATAAGGACACAAACAATTTTATTCCATAAGTGATTTCCACACTGTATCTTTATATAATATATATAATATTAAATTATATATACAAAAGGAACATTTTTATATTCGAGAGAGGAAGAGAGAGAAAATATAGCTTCTGTCTCTCTCTTACTCATTATCTTACATATGTAATGGTTTCACAGATTCACTCCCATACAAATTTCCAACGTGGAGCGCGCGTATAGAAGTATAACTTCAAAAACAAAGACTAGATTTAAAAAAGTTTGTGAGTATTTTGCTGCTCCGAAATAGTTGAAGTGTTCATGGAAATAACCGGCTATGTCACAGATTCACCATTTTCAGTTATTGGATCGTTTAATTTTTAGTCCGTTGTATCTTTGTTGCTAGCTCGAGTCTTAGACTTCTAAAAAAATCTATAACAGGAGATATATTTTTCACATTCTGTGAATAGTTTAACTTTGCTATTATAATTCCAGCCCTGGGAATTCAATATTGTATCTTAAAAGGTAGTAACTTAGCCGCTGTTTCCCCTGGGGTAAAAAAACGGAACCCCAGGTTCCGAGGAAGATTTACAATATTTTATCGTCAAAGAATGGACTAAGAGGGTAGTTCGAGAACAACTAATCTAATCAAAATTACACAAAGTATCGATTTTAACTTCCTCATAAGTCAGAATCTGCAGAACAAATAACCGCTGAGTCTTCTTCAAGAAAACACGTAAACTGAACAAACCCGAAGGACCAGGTGCTAAAAAAAACCGAAATTGTACGGAATGATAAAAAGCTGAGGGAAACAATGAAAAGTAAAGACGACGATAAAAAGGTAAATAAAGTCACTACATATTGTGATATCTGCGAGTGAAAACCAGCTTAGTGTTTATCATGTTTTTATGTTAAACACAGTGTATAGATAAATTTTAATATTTATATTAACAATATTACCATTTAGTTTTTGTATAATTTTTTATATAAATATGTATTTTTGCACAATGTTTGTTCACAATAAAGTTTCAGTTTTTTATTGGAGAATATTAAATGCAGTTCTTAAGAATTTCTTTTTATGTTTTACCAGATAGCATAACCTGGTACTAGTTTCCCACAAGTTTGTGTGTTTCTTACATGTATAATGCTATCACTACACCTGAATCTTATAAAACGTATACATAGGGGGCCCTCACATTTCTTAAGCACTCCCAGTCAATTTCGACTGGTGTGTATACTTAAATATACAAATCTATAATACCAATCATTTAGGACTGGTAGGCAAACAATCATTATCGTTTAGCCTCAAAAGTCCACTGCTGAACATAGGCCTCTCCCTTGTGTTTCTAACCCAGTCTATTTTGCGCCATACTCATCCAGTTTTTATTTTGTTTTCTTAAATCATCATCCCATCGAGTAGGTGCTCGACCGACGCTTCTCTTATCTTCCCTTGGTCTCCATCCAATAACCTCTTTGTCCATCGCCCATCCGTCATTCTAGTTGTGTCCTGCTTATCTCCATTTTAGTCTGGCTATCCTTTTGATGACATCAGTCACCTTGGTTCTTCTCCTGACCTCTTCGTTTTTTATTTTGTCTCGCAGTGTTATTTCTAACATGGATCGCTCCATTCTTCTCATGTGACTCTCAGTTTGGTAGCCGAGGCTTTTGTTAAAATAAGTGTTTCTGCTTCGTATGTCAATACTGGGAGGACGCATTGATCAAATACTTTTCTCTTCAAGTATGTGGACAGCTCACTTTTAAAAGTTTCTCTCAGTTTTCCATATGCTATACACCCAAGACAGATTTTTCTCTTCATTTCATCGGTCTGATTATCCCTGCCAATCATAATTTATTCCATTTGTAATATAAACTATTCCTCTGGGATGTTGCCTTCATCGTACATATGGTTGGGAATTCGGGTGAGTCTCTCTATATTACAATCTTCTAAGGCTTCTCATCTACTTTCCCTAATATCTTCATTTTTTATTTTATCTTTCTTGTCATTCCACTCATCCATTTAAGCATTCATATTTCTGTAATATAAAGCAAATTACTGAGAAATCACTAGAGTATAATAGAACAGCATTTCTGTGTCTGATTGACCTAAAGAAACGTTTGACAAAGTAAGATTCAAAGATGTAATCCATCTTCTGTAATAGAGAAGTTCCCCTGAATATTATAAAAACTATTGAAAACATGTACCAAAACAACAAAATGGACGTCAGAATAGATGGACAACTTACAGAAGAGCCCCATGTTTTTCAATTTGATCATGGATGAAATCATCAAAAGCGTTAACAAATGAAGATGATACAGAATGGGAAACAAAGAAATAAAAATACTGTTACGAAGATGACGCAATACTGATAGCCCAAGATGAAGATAGTCCGCAAAGACTGGTCCACAGCTTTAACATGTAGTACAAAAAGCAAACTGTCTTGTAAAAAGTATGACTCATTACTGTTTAAATAATGCCCTAATCTTAAATGGATCAAAGACCAATATAGTAACCTTTTCACCTTCTACTATGCAGATTAGTCCATTAGTAAAACTTGACAATGGGTCAGTGGTAAATATCCACTCCACTAAGTTGTTAGGTGTTTACCTGGATTCTAATTTGTCTTGGAGCTCTCACGTTGATTATGTAGTGGGAAGATTGTCTGCACTGTTATGTTCTATGGCAACTTAGGAATTTTGTCTCCCTAGATATCTTATTCGGCAATTTATTACGTTGTACGTTAATGAACTAATTATTAAAATATTACACGATATGTTTTCAATACACGGTGAAACTATAAAATATTAAGAAGTTAAGAAAAATGTGAGATTACAAATTAAGGGATTAATTTGTGATTGAACACTCGGAAAGCGATTATTTAAATAACTGTACTTGCCCAAATAGTCACTCTAGAGGTATTTTGTAAATCGCAACCGATTTTTTGAGATTTCGTTTTTAGGGTATATTAAAAAAAATCTCAAGATTTTAATAAATTTGTTATTAAAAAACAGTTTGAAAAAGGGATGACTTTTTAGCTTATAAACATTTATAATAACTTTTTTTATGTCATACACTTGTACCTAAGTAAGCTCAATAAAAATCTGGTGAAAAAACACACTTTTATAAAAAAAAAAACGTAACCTTCTGTGACCAGATAGCATTTTTTTTTCTTAAAAACCATACCATCCATAAAATCCATTGTTTATTAAGATTAAGAGCTGAAACTTAACAAACTGTAAAAGAAGATCTAAATTTTATGATCCAACTGATAGATGGCATACATAGTGACGAAATAAAAGTTATAACCCGTTAAAATGATTGTAAAACACCGCCACTGAAAAGTGGAGGGGTGAACTGTTGCTGCAATATCTCAGCTTGTTTCTTGTTATTGGTCGAAGGTTCTGTTTTTTTTTTGGAAGTGTGCTTTTTCCTTTTGGTTGAGCTTACTTACAACTGTGTGACATAAAAAATATCAAAGTTATAAATGTTTAGAAGCTAATAAGTCAGCCCTTTTTCAAACTGTTTTTTAATAACAAATTTAATAAAATGTTGAAGTTTTTTTTTAATAAACCTTATAAATAAAGCAATAAAGAATCTATTGCGATTTACAAAATACCTCTAAAGTGACTTTTTGGGCAAGCACAGATGTTTAAATAATCGATCTCCGGGATAAAACAAATTGAATAATGTATAAACTATTTGGACGTTATGTTTGAAATTTGGGATACTTTAATAATTCATTAACTGGCACAATTTTAGGTATTTATATTACATGTGTTTATGCAAAAAACAAAGTTATTAACATTTATAAAATACTACAAAAATAAGAGTTTTTTTTATAGTTATCTCGGCCAATTGTTTATGTATTTTATTTTAGAAACTCTCAAAATAAAGAACTTATTATGATTTAAAACTTTCATTTGAAAATTTTTTCTCTAGGATGTATAATAAAGTTTTTATATGCAAAAAACTATGTTGTTCACTTTTTAAGACTGTTTAAAAAAACAAAACAAAATTAGCTGTAAGTCTTCACGGACTTCTTCACATTTTATCAGCTATCCCTCGTATACCTTATAGAACCTTCGAATATCTGTATAAGATTTTTTCTGCTTTTTTTCTTCATTGACTGGAGTACAAGTTGGTACAAGTATTAAAGCGAACAACCACGTGATTTTACAAAACTTTTCACATTGTCCAGCAAAATGAAATATCGGATATTTACATGTACCTATTAACTTTAAAACATAATCAATTATGATTATTAGGTGCTAGCGTTAAGGAATTCCATATAATTATAATATTCATATTTTTAACAATGACATTATAAACGTAAAGTTTAATTTGCATTTTAAGTTGTTTTTTCTATTCCTAATAATTGGAAACATCACAATTTTTGTTTAAAATGCCCACAGTGTTGACAAAAATACTTTAAAGCTTGTTACTAATAAACCAAAGTATCTGTATCATTATACCTATCAAATTTTTGGTTTAAACTAGTTGAAATATGTACAAAAACAATTTAAAATTTGTTATTAAAAACGAAATAATGGTATTTATTATATATCTGGTATCTACGATTGGTGTATACATAAAAATTACCAGTTGTTGAATTTTACACGTTAATAAAAATTGAAATTGTTTAAAACTTACAGGTTTTCAGGAGTGTCCACGGCAACAATAATCCAACGTGGGTAAAATATCACCTGAGGACGACAAAACCAGTAACCGGGGTAACAAGTGTTCACTTACAACAAATCACCAATTTTTTATCCAAAAGAAACAACAATAACTATACACTACTCACGGACACTAAACACCGAAGAACTAACGACAAGACAAGACGCTCTCTTCCAGGTAAGCGAAATCGAAAAACCAGAACGAGGAAAAAATTCTGAAGAGAAGAAGTCTTGCTTAGCGGAGGCTGTTGGCTTGCGCTTGTAGTTGTAGACGGTCACCACTGGTTAAACCACTATGTGCCGTCACCGACCGACGGACGACGGACACTAGAGGAAAATATGTGCTGTGGCCATTGACGTGCCTCGGGTGGGGAGACGGGTCGGTTGAAAGGTCATCCGCGCGTAGAGGGTGAGTTTGTAATGTCTTGGAGGCTATAATGGATTTTGATTTCAGGATATTATTGTACGAATATTTGCTAATAAACGATTAAAAGTACAATTTTAGAATTTATATCTTATTTTATAATTTCTAAATTATCGTAGGGTTAAATATGAAATATGACTAAAAAAATTAGAGTAGATGGATAGGTTAGTTCACAAATGTAGGTAGTTTATCAAAAAGTATTAAGAGCGTAGGCGCAAAATTTCGGGCCAATGCTTTTTAAATGCATTCATTTTTTTCGAATCCTAAAAAAAAGTAATAAGTATTTTTGAAAAATTTAAACGCAGAATGAAAGAATCCATTATTGCTGAGGGCCGAAAGTTCCTGAAAACTTCTATAATGTTTATTTTAATAAGTTACAGGGGTGAAAAAAAGGAGAAAATTTAGTGTGATTTTTAATTTCAAATATCTCATTCAAAAAAACTTTTTGTTTATTCTAAGAGACTTTCGGCCCTCGGTAATAATGTAATCTTTCATTTTGCGTTTAAATTTTTCAAAAATATTTGTTAGTTTTCTCAGGATTCGAAAAAAATGATTCCATTTAAAAAGCATTGGCCCGAAATTTTTGCGCCTACGCTCTTAATAACGTATCCCACAATCTTAAACTTTTTGTGCACAATTGTTGTACGTCCATATCTTAGATTTTTGTCATGAAAAAGCGTTGGAAAATTGCACCAAACTGAATGAAAATTTGGATTTAGCTTCTACTTACCCTCCACTTCACTTTTGTACTTGTGCCGTTGGTTGCTTTTTATTTTTTAGGGATGAAAACTACCCCTACTAGAAAAAAATCTTATAATTGTAAATTAAAGCGGGTAATTTATTCAAATCATCTTTTAATGAAGGGAATGAATGGAAATTAACATTAAACAACATAATTTAAGATTTTATTGCAGTTCAACGCATAAATCTCACCCCCTAGAATAGTTAAAATTAAAACAATATCGTTGAATAGCTTGTCATCACTGATTTGATTGGAAATTTGGATTTGAGTTATACTTGCTCTCTACTTCAAAATTTGACTTAAGCCCAGTGTTGCTTTTAATTGAAAGCCACCCCTGCTCAGGGGTGAAAAAACATATCTTCAAAATAGGTCAGAAAGAGAGTTGACTAATTCTAAACAACTTTTAATCTAGTTTTTCACTTTCAACTTTGATTTCGTTAGAAAGCAGTATGTTTATCTGACAAATCCAGGCGATTGTTCCTAGAATTCTAGTCGATTGATACTCAGAAAGACTGGTCTTTGATTGGGCGTTTTCCATGTCTTGATATGTTTGCGGATGTATATTGGTCAAGGTCAAGGTCAAAGAGATCGTGGGATAGTTTGACCGCCTGTTCGCTGTAACACAATTAATGTTAACCAGAGGGCACGTGTAGAATTCTGTTGGGCACTATCATCACCCAATTATTGGTCTATGTTGGGATCTAAGAAAGTTATCGAGAACTTCCATTGTTGCGATCTTAAAGTCGTTTTTTGAGCACCTTTCGCTGGAAGATATAAACGTGAGATCGGGATTGTAGCCCTTTTGCCATCTTGCAGAATGGAAGGTGGGTTTCTGTTTTGCATCATATAAAAGTCTGAAATAGTGAAACTCAGCCCATTCGGCGATTTGTTCTCCCTGTTAGTTACATTGGTTATATCCCCATGTATTATGGAGGCTGTTAAAGTCTCCAGTGTATATTGTCGGGTGAGAAAATGTAGAAAGTATGTTTTGTGGCCATTTAGCATTCGGTGGTTTGTATATATTGACTATAGTTATTTTGTCTACTTTCACAGCAAGTATAAAAATCTCTTATGTCGAGTAAGAGTGGCATGTGCTGTAATGTTTGATGTCTGCTCTACAATAAGTCGCGATACCGTACTGAGCGTGGTTGATTGAAGCTATTAGTGTGTATCCAGGAATTTGGCCACGGTTTTTTAATTGTAGGTCGTCTGCAGTATGTGTTTCTTGAACAGTAACCACGTCAATTTTGTTTTTTGCCAGTAGTTTGCTAAGATATTCGCTCTTGCTTCGGTTGATGTCTTCAATATTTATTTGGCATGCTCGAATTGTTGGTCCGATTGTCAACTGGCTCTGACAAGAGCCATCAATTGTTTGTTGTGTGCTGTTGTTTATTGCAATGTGTTCGCCAGGAGATCTACGAGAGACAGGTCTGGCGGTTCTATTGTTGCTAGTTCATTTAGCGTTACCCAGGGTGCACGTGTAGTATTCTACTAGGGATGTGAACTAGCTTTACACCCCCTTAATAAGGTAATGATTAGCAATCTGATACCTAAAGTCTGCTAAGCGGATACACCAAACTAAAAGAAGAATACGTTAATTCTGAACTTTTATAATTTATTTCTGTAGCCTTATATATGCCACTATACGCATATAATCTTAAGTTTTTATATTCTTAATCATAAATTGTGCATCCTTCCGCATATTTTTCTACCATCGAGGTCATGTTTGTTAATTATTATGATTAACCGGACGCTGTGCTATAACAGTAAACCGTACTTATTAATAATTTTAAAATAAAAAACATTTACGAATACATTAGCTACTAAAGTGACAAAAACAATACAATCTGATTGCTTATGTTCAATATAACCTTCAGAAAACTGCTCCTATAGTAAAAGAAACTTGTTTTTATATGACAATGTAGAATTTTTGCACATATTCTTAGTTCCCGATCATATATTTTTGTAAAATTGAAAATATACCAACCTTGGGATCTTTTTTATTTGTGTGGTTATTATAAGTTGGCAATTCAAAAGCAGGAAGTTCTGCGAAGTATATTATCAGTGTAAAGGAAGTGCAGCAATGCCGAAGACCTTTAATCTGATTTAACACAAATTTTTTATATAAATTCTGATTATTGAATAAAAGGGAATAAATTAAATATATAGATGATTATTTTATCTAGATAAATTTAAATCTATAGCTAACAAATATATTTAGCCGTTACACATTCTAATTTAATTTTTATGAATCTCCATTTATTTTCGAGAGAGCTGAATTTAGTCAAAGCTGCTAGTTATGAAATCTTCTTCTTTTTTAAGTGCTGTCTCCCAATCGGACTTTGGATATCATCATCACTGGATGAGAACTCTTGAACTATTGTTAATGTTTCATCTCTGTTTGTAGTTTCTTCTGCAGCTCTGTTTCTTAGTTTGTTAATTTCTATTTTTCCCTTTTGCAGGCTCCTTCTGAAAACTTTTACGTCCTTATTTTGCTCTATTACTTGATTAGTTTTTTCTACTTTCGCCCTTGATCTATAAGGCTTTTCGTAAGTTGACTTTTTCGTTCCTTGTATTTCCAACGGCTTTTCCATGTTCATCTTCTACGGTTTTTATTTTTAAAAAAGTTGTTCATTTGGTAGAGATTGTTTTCCAAAAGGAAAGTTAACAGTTGGCGTGTTCGCTTCCAAAATTTCCCAAGATTATTTCAAAGGAATCTTTCTTAGCTATTTGGCGTTAAAATCGCCATCTATTATTAAGAAAATGCCAGGATTTTCCTTGATTGCACAGGATATTTGATCGTCGAATATTTTGATTTCTTCGTCTGGATGTTCTGTAGTAGGGGCGTACACTTGAACGATCTTTAGGATATACTTTGCGCTTATTTTGATGTTTAAGTAGTCCATCCTTGTTGAGATTTGGTCTATGGACACAATTCTGTTGGCATTTATTTTCAAGGCATAAAGAAACCGACGCCTCCGACTGTCAATTCTTCTTCTCCTTTGTAGTACCATAAATGTCCTGATGGGAGTGTAATGAGACTCTGTCCCCTTTTTCTTACTTCACTGATACCCAACATATCCCAACCCACTTTTGAGAGTTCTTCCTCCATTTCTTCGAATCTTTCCTCGGAAGAGAGTAACCGATCATTATATGAGGCGATGTTGAGGTTTATCTTTTTGATGTACTTTAAGTAGGGTTGGTTTACAGTGGTCGGGTTTTTGGCATTTAAACACCGTGCTTGCCTTGCATGTTAGTGAGTATTCATATTTATTCCCACAAGTGGCTGGGTACCGTTGGTCGATTCTTGCAGAGCCCCACGTACAGAAACAAGGCTGATATTCAATGGAATTTTGCACAGTGCCCCAAGAGCATGACTAGCGACCGCGTGACCTGTGACAATTCAGTTTTTAGCACGATAGCCTCCACATTAACTTACGGAAGTTGAAGCAGCAATTATAAGGCAAAAAAGTCAGAAAGCTGCCGGTCCAGATAACATACTTATTGAAATGATTTGGGCCCTAGATGACGTTGGAGTGGATATAATACATCAAATTTGTCAAAGAGTGTGGGAGACAGGTAAATGGCCTGAGGACTGGACACAATCACTATATATTCCCATACATAAAAAGGGAGCGAAAGATTTATGTAGCAACTATCGCACAATTGCTCCAATTGCGCATTGCAGTAAGATACTCTTACACATAATTCTCGAGAGGATAAAGCCCTTTTTACTACCTAACATTGCGGAGGAACAAGCAGGTTTCGTCCCCGGACGTGGTACTAGAGAACAAATTTTAAACGTACGGCAGATTGTAGAAAAATCCAGAGAATTCAACATCACGACATATTTGTGCTTCATAGATTACGGTAAATCTTTCGATTTGGTCAACTAAAGTAAAATGTGGCAGGTTTTGTCTGAAATGGGAGTCCCCAATCATCTGATACTGCTAAATAAAAGCCTGTACAATAACAATTATGCCAGAGTTAGAATAAATGGGGAACTAACCGATAGTTTCAGGGTCACAAAGGGCGTTAGACAAGGCTGCATACTAAGCCCAATTCTATTTAACATCTATGGTGTATGGATAATGCGGAAAGCTACTGAGGACTGGAACGGTGGCATCACCATTGGCGGGAAGAAGATTTGCAACTAGAGATATGCAGATGATACTACTATCCTCGCTAGTTCTGAAGCTGAATTGATTCACCTGCTACAATGGATAGAAGACGTAAGCTTAACGATGGGCCTTAAAATAAACAGAGATAAAACGAGAATCATGATAATTGACAGAGCTAACAACAATCAAAATCATCTGGTCACGATAAACAATATCGCTGTTGTAGATAAATTTGTGTATCTGGGCTCATTAATAACCAACAAAGGAGGCTGTACTGAAGAAATAAAGCGGCAGTCAGCAATCGCTAAAAGCGCTATGGCAAAATTAACAAAAATTTGGAAAAGCCATTAAATAACTACCGATACAAAAATGAGACTAGTAAGAAGTCTAGTTTTTCCAGTTTTTACTTATGCATCGGAATGCTGGACCCTTACTGAGAAAGACAAAAAGAACATAGATGTATTTGAGATGTACTGCTGGAGACGAATGCTGAGAATACCATGGGTGGCCCGAAGAACAAATGAATCCATACTGGACCAGCGAAACATAAAGAAAAGACTAAGAACACAAATATCAGAACAAATAATAAGCTATTTTTAACATGTGCTTCGAAGAAATGGTCTTGAAAAACTTACCATCCAGGGAAAAGTAGAAGGCAAAAGAAATAGGGGTAGATCTCCCACACGATACACGGGCCATATTGTTGTTACCATTGGCGCTCCATTGTCAGAATGTGCTAGAATGGCAGAAGATAGAAAAACGTGGAGGAACATTGGGAAATTTAGCTAATAGCTTCATGATATCACGATACCTGCATCAGGTTAACGACTAAGAAGAAGAAGATTGAGATGCTACGTGTTCTCTGTCCTGTTGTATGGAGTTGAGGCCTGTACAATTACAGAGGCGACAGAGAAAACTCATTAACTTTGAAATGCGGTGTTATCGAAGAATGTGGAAAGTATCTTGGACACAACACATAACAAATGCGGAAACGCTACGAAGAATGAAAAAAGATAAAGAAATACTCAATACTATAAAGACAAGAAAAATGAGCTACTTTGGTCACATACTAAGAAAGGAGAAATACGAATTGATGCGGCTGGTCATACAAGGGAAGGTGGAAGGCAAAAGAGGACCAGGGAGAAGACGCACGTCCTGGCTGAAGAATCTGAGACAATGGAGTGGGAAAACGTCAATAGAACTTTTCAGAACGGCTGCAGATAAAGTCAAATGGGCCATGATGTTCGCTAATGTCCTTAGGGATAGGGCACGTTAAGAAGAAGAAGAAGGATGGGAAGAGGAAAAGAAGGTGTAGATAGAAATTTTATGGGTCGTAACATGGTTCCCCGTGGAGAAAGGTATTTAGGGGCAAAACCATGAGCTCGCGTGGGCAGGTTTGCTATTCCTGAAGTAGATCTGTCCTCTGCCGGGATCGCAAAGGAGTATCTACCAGCTACTCCATGGGAGATGGTTAGATAAAACATATCTGTGAAGAGGATTAATATTAATATGACGAAATATGTTATAATGAAAACTGACCCGTAAAGGGATAAAGGCAAACAAAAACATATTTATCATATAATAAGAATGATGTTAGGTTAATAAGTTATAAAACAATTATTAATTAACGAGAATTCTTTAAGGTAGAGTGTTGGCTGAATACAGCAATATCCTATATAATGTATTTGAGATAAATAAATAATCAAGTAGAATATTTTCTATATAATCTACTTAAGTATATTCGTTTAATTTCATAAATAAATATGAACAGGATATGATTGTGGGCATATTGATTAATATACAACTATCTGGTAGGTGGTTATGTATTGCGGTACTGATAATAAAGAATTATGGAGACCTACTACAAATTATAGGTATAATACGAACAAGGTGATATAATACAAGGCCATGATATATTTTCACGTTTTATAGTCAGCATAAACGATAACAACAGCTTAACTAGAGTTTTAAATACTTATTGTTAAAAGTGCGTTATGATCAGTAATATAAATGCAACTAAATAATTGATAATCGAATAAACATCGATGATTGTCTTCTTTTGTGAATTATATATTTATTGAAGATAAAAGGGCAAATGTGTATTTTTCAATAGTACGGTTTTTATTAAAAAATTATTTGACTTACAAACTGTCATATACAGTGGCGGCTCGTGGCTTGAGAGCATCGAGTTTATGCTTGAGAGACAATGTCGGCAAGGTATTTTTTGTCTCCTCAGATAGGTATACCGTCTAATAAAGACTTCAATCATCATAGATTTTTTTTTGTTTTTTTTTTGTTTTTTTCCTGTAAATTTAGAACCTAAACATATTTATAAATTAAATCTGGTCTACGTTGTTTGGAAGTAGCAAAATGGATTATAACGTCATCGTAAAATTTATTAGAGTTTTGGAGAGATTTTAAAAGTTTTTTTTTCTATTGACATTTGAGACAAGTTTGACATTCTCTCTTATTTCATGGTGTTTCGACAATACGTACGTGTTTTGATTCTTTTGAGAAAAGAGAAATCTCGTTAATTTGAGGCAGACGTTGGTGGTAATGAGAGAATTAATGACAATAATTTATTAATTTCGGTAACAGTTTGTTCTAATGAATTGCAGTATATAAAATTATACATATCTTGTAACTTATCCCACCTTCCGAAAATATTTGGATCAGCATATAAAACTTTTAATTCATTTTCTAATTTTATTTCATTTAATAATGATGGATAATTTTTAATAAACCTGTCTAATAAATATCTTGGAAATTCTTTGGCGTAACTTTTAAATTTAGAATCGTCAAAAAGGTAAAAAAATCTTCAAAATTCGAAGAACGAGTATCTATTTGCATAATAATAGTATCCAAAATTTCAAAATATACTCGTTTTTCGAGATCAAGCGAGTCCAAAACGTCACTGCGTACTTATATACTGGAAATTACTATTATTACGAAAATCTCTGACATTTTGCAGCAGTTTTGTTATTCTATTTTTGGGATGAATAATGTCAGTTAACTGATTTTGAACAACATTGAATATCAAATCGGTTTGGGTAAACACTTTCTTAAATATATTTAAAAGTATGTTAAAAGAGTAATCATTTAATAAAATTTAATGCAAACCGATTGCTTCACGGATCGAGATATCATCACTTTCAAAATCGTCGCATTCAACAATAAAATCAAAAACTTCCAAAAGTTGTTCACAAAAATCTGCTACAGTGAAAACTAACTGAGATTTAAAATTCCATCGCGTCTGACAAACTGTTGGCATTTTTTTTTTTTTCTTTTTCGAAACAAACCGTTCTAAAACATTAGTCCGTTTAGGCGAGCTTGAGAAAAATGAAGCAAATCCGCTTAAACTGGAAAAAAAGACATTCTTTAATTTTTTTACATGTATTCTGCAAAACTAAATGCATTCTATGTGCATGGCATCAGGGCAGCGCCGTCATAAGTGTGCCCTACCAATTTATTTTTGATATAAAAAAATTTTAATCTGTCCTTTAAAACACCAAAAATATATTCTGCCTTATGTCTTTTACTCACGTCTGTAAAACCTCTCATAAATATTACCACGTAACGGGTATCGAACAACAATATTGATAATTGTGAATAACATGATATGTCGGTAGTTTCATCTACTTCTAGTGACAAGCAAATGGTTTCCTGAATCTCAGATTCAATAACGTTACTCAAAATGTAACTAATTGATTCTATTAATTCATTCTGGATTGTTTTAGATACACCGCTAAATGTCTTCGAATCAGAAAGTAAATTAGAAAATTCCAAAGCGTATTTTTTAAACATTTTTATTAGTTCTCTCTAATAACCTTGATTTAAAGAATGCTCCGATTCATCGTGTCCCCTAAAAGATAATTCCTGACAATTTAAAAAAATTACAATGTCAATTAAACGACGTAAATCTGCGTGAATATTTTTTTATAACTTCGTTATGTAATGAAACGTAGATATTTTGTTTTCCAAATAAATCTAATTTAATCTGACTGTATGTATGATCTTTCGAAATATCATGTTTCTATAAAGCCCTAAATAATTCCTTTAAATTATCGTAACCAGATTCACACCACGGATTTTGATGTTTGCCCCTATTTGTCGAAAATAAAATGCAAAACAATCAGAAAAGTTTGTTTTTTATTTCATTCCAGTAAGCCATGAGTACTTGCTGTACCAATTATCTGAAAATGATATATTACTTCCCTTACCTCCCGCACTAATATTTATACGCCGGAACATTAATTAACTCAATTAACAATTAATTTACCTGAATTAGTTTACACTTTAATTTAAAAAAAAAAACTCACTTCATTCATTTTCTCCAATCTTAATGTCACTAAACTAGTAAAGAGCTTATATATGTGGTTCAACAGGCTAATAGGTCTATAATTTTCTAGGTCCGTTCTATTTCCTTTTTTTTTCTTTTTTTTAATAATAACATAAAATTATTTAAATAGAAAATGAATGACTCTAGCCTATAGCTATTAACGAAGTAAAAGAAAAATTTTTATATTATCTAACTTTATTCTATTGATAATATTCAAGATATTAAAAAAAATAAGTAAACATAGTACGTCATTGGATCTTTATCGAACCTTTTTTCCAAAAATCTGCACGGCATAATCCAAACCTTCGCCTTTCTTAGAATGTATTTCTAAATTAACAAAAGTATGATTTACTCCTCCATCTTTGACGATTACATTTGAGCCCGGAGTTTGTTCTTTTTCAGGTTCGGCAATGATGCAGTAAATTTTAGCGTCGCCATGCCAGGTCACCTATGAAAACAGAAATTAATCGTCTGTATGTGAATGATAATTATCAGGCAATATGAAACAATAAATGATAGACTCATAAAAATAACATTAGAAGCCAAACCAGAAAATTTATATGTCATTCGGGTGCCCACAACAGATACCCCAGATGAAGACATTGACGAAATTTACAACAAGATAGCAAACATCTTGAAGAAACTCCATAAAATAAGCCAATATTATGTTATAGTAGACTTTAACGCCAAGGAGGGAAAAACTGAGAATTAACCAGAATTGATAACCAATATACTTTATAAATGCCACCCAAGAAGGCTATCAACATAGACTTGTCCAAATAAAGAACACTAAAATCAAATCGACTACGTGCTTGTGCGGAAAAGATGGAAAACCTCAGTAATAAATGTAAAAGCAATGGCTGTTAAAAATGAACTGCAGGCTTATACTACACACAACTAGTCTTAAAGTCTTAACATACCACCACTAATCCCTCATTATTTGGTTACAATTATTAATAAAACACGAAAATATATTTTACTTATTTTTGATATATCTCAACTCATATAAAACGAGTTTTTTGTCTCGTTCGTTTTCCGTTGAAAACAGGTTGTTTCTTTTGGTATCTAAACACACTTCGATGTTATATTATCGCCAATTCTCCTCTTCTCAATATAAAAAATTATCATTTTTACGACCACAAGTCATGAATGTTTTTTGCATCGTACCAACCGCTTCGCTAATTCGTTAGAAAAAACATGTTTTTTGTCTACCTAGAACTGGGTCAATAATATTTATTTGGTCTCAGAACTCGTAAAAGGGCAATAAATCTTTTAGTTTTATTGTTTTATTTTCTTCGTAAATGTATAAAATAGTGGCTTTTTAGAACCCACCGTTTGGGACGTTTAGTTCGTTGAAACCGTTGAAAAATTGGTGGTTCCTGTTCCTATAAAATGTTGATATAAAGCGGCATTCAGAGACTTTACCACTGGTCCTCGTACCGACTCGGACAGTTCACATTCGAGACTTCGTCCTCGATCCTCAAGCAGGATAGTTTTCACTCGCGCCAGACTTCGTTCACATTGCAGAAAAATAAATAGTTTAGTATTACATAAATACTTCTGTTAAAAAACAATCTTTTGTAACTGAAGTGCAACATAAAATAAAGTGCTCTTAAATTCAACCAGCAATATTATTACCAGTTCGACTTATAAATGGTTTCGACGAAGGATTATTTAATCCAAGTCTACATACTTGGCCCGCTTCTTGTGTTGTAGAAAGGAGATAATTCACAACAACTAAAAAAATAAAACAGAAACAAAGCTAAGGGTAAATAATACGGAAGAATTCCATAAAGAAAAACCACAAATATTAGAGGACAAGGACTAGGAAATAAAAGAATGTACACCGCGTCAATTCCAAAAGAACAAACATTGGATGTCAGAGAACCCTTAGAATTAGTCGATAAAAGAAGAGTTGCTACAACACACCACTAAAACAGGAAACATTTAAGAAATGGCGAAGCTCAGCGGGAAGATAAAATGTATATGCATCAGAGATAAAAACAACCATATAAATAACGTGTGTCAAGAACTGGAGCCACATGCAAACCGCCATGAAAATCATGAACTATTTAAAAAAAATATTTGGCCCAATAGTTTAAGATACAACCAAGTTATTTAAGACTATAATGGAGAAATGAAATCCGACATAGACAGCATTGGAAAAATCTTGTAGAAACCTGGAAAAATTACTCCTTAGAATTATACAAAGACGCATGAAAAGATTCATCAGTCTCAAAACACAAGAAAGATGCAACCAAAGAAGCAGAACCAATCATTTTACGAGCAGAAGTAGAGAAGGCTCTAAGCAACTAAGAAACAAAAAAATTCCAGGGATAGATGGCATACCAGTGAAGACGCTAAAAGCAATGGTCGAGATTGGCATAGATGTAATACTGGATATATAACATGATATGGATCACAGGTGAATGTCCTGATGAGTGGTGCAAATCAACCTTTATCCCTATACATATTTATTATTTAGCGTATGGATTTTAACAGTACGATAAATACGCATATAGTTCAGTCGTCAGAAAGTTTACCTCTAAAAATCATACGAACAAGCTGCATTTTACTGAGAATGTCAATTTTGGGACCACAAAAAAATTTGCAAAAGTTTACCACCCCTAGCTGTAGGCTTCTTCCTAAAACCCCTCGTAGGAGGGAAAACAGAAGAAATCGATTTATCAAGAATATGTACGCCATAGAAAAAAATGTTTTAAATAAAAAATGTAGCTGAGATAATTTTCGATTTTTTCCAAAATTGACATTCTCAGCAAAATTCAGCTTGTTCGTACAATTTTCAGAGATTCAGTGGTATGTTCGTCTCTGACGACTGGAGTAATATACAGATAATAAAATAAAATGAAACTAAATATTAATTTCTAATTTGTACAGCCCTTTAATTGCTTCTGGGGAACATTCCACAAAGTCCTGTAGGTTTTCACGGTAGGCACAATTTGGGCAGGCTGAAATACAGTGGTTTATGGTCTGTTTAGGTGATCCGCAATCGCACTGTGGACCCTCCACACGGCCTCATTTGAACAGCGAGTCAGCACATTTACCATGTCCCGTACGTATGCGATTAAGCCGCGCCCAGGTGGGCCGGGGCAAATTTAATTCGATGAAGCCTTGAGTTGGGGTGGATATTTGGATATAGTCTCATTCCATTGTTGGCATGTATATCATAAAAAATCTGTATAGTATCCCTATTCATAAAAAAGGACCACTAACCATAGACAACAATTACTTAGCCTTATTCCTCATGCAAGCAAAATCTTTCTTTTGTTTTCACATTTCGATTACCACTTCGGAAATCGTTCTCATTTTGAGTTCATGATATATATTTTTTTAAGTACACCCTTATATTACTAAAAATACACCCTCATACTCACGTGGTTTTAGAGTTTCAAACCCCCACGAAAAGTTAAGATATTAACATTCATAAATTTAAATTGAATGAGAATAGACATGCGTCATATTCCGTTCATTATCTTCATCATCACGGTGCTATAGCCCTTGAATTGTCTCGACCTTTCTGCGTCATTCTGCTGTGTCCCTTGCATGAAAGTTAAAAAGAAGTTCTTAGTTTATTAGAGTATATTCCAACTTGCAAATCTCATAGTTACAACTCTGAAAAGGCATGGATTTGAATATTCTCAGGTGGTTGGTCAAGATTACGATGGTGCTGCAGCTGAAAGTGGGTATTTGCACGGTGTCCAAGCCTATATTTGTCAAGAATGTCCTCTTACTCTCTATGTGTTACAGATGTGTACGAAATTGCGTTCAGTTCGTGCAGTCTGTTGGTTCATTCGTTCTGTCCTGTTTGTTCTAAAATAAAAATTGAGGATCTGTTACCGTCCGACCATCAAAAAAGCCTGCTTGCGATGTACGAAATATAATGGGTTCACAAGCATGAAGCCGTTATAAGATTTAGCGAAATTTATTCAGTGACTGAGAGTTATAAAGTCATGAGCTATACACTGTCGCTATCAAAGCAACTACATGTAATTAACACAGACCTCATACCAGCTACGTTAATGATGTTGTTAATTTTTTTAACTTTTGAGACATAAAGTTGACGATGAGGACCTCCATTTCTATGAAAAAGCAAAGGTGTTGCTCGAAGAAAATGGTGGTATACAGCTTATGTCACACATCGTGGGAAGGCAGTTGAAGGCACTATCTGGTGTATTACCGTCAAATTTTTAGACCGGTTGTGAAATTGAAGGGGCATTTTGTATGTATTTGGCAGTGTGTATCAGTTGCCACACTGCTCCCTTAACAATACGCCCATGGCTCAAATTAAAATGTAAGAGGTCGCTGGTGGTGTCAACTGTGGCTGAGCGACAAGACAAATCAGCTATCAGCTTGCCAGTAAAGATCAAGACTCGACATAGTGCGTAACAGCTTTGCACATCTCTAGTGGCGAATTTGGGACCAATTTGAGAAGTGAGCGTCTTTTACACATGTCGAAATTTTAGTTAATACTATCATAAAATATTAAAGCAATTTAAATTAAGCAAAAAACTTAAACAATAATAAACTAGATATCAAACCATGCCATAATTGCAATCGCTCCAAAGTTCTAACGCTGCGCACTCGTCTCAGGTAAGCAATATCAATTATTTATTTTATAAAATCGGTTGTTTTAATATCCATATATATCGTTATTTTTTATTTTGTAAGAAACAAAATAGAATCAACGTTTTTTGTCATAATTTCATATGGCCTTCATTTTTATTGTAACATGTATTGTTTCTCATTAGTAGACTTCGGCAAATATGCATATTGCATATTTTGCATATTGTGCATATTTTATGCAAATATTTCATATTTTGGCATATTTGTATAAAAGTTTGCATAAAGTGCATAAAAGTTCAGATTTTTATACTGTATTTGAAAATTTTTAAACATACCAATTTATTTCAATTCTTGTATAAAATTTTGTAGTCATTTTAATCAAGAAATGATCTAAGTACGTAATCTCTACAGGTACAAAACATTTACAATTTCAAAGAAGATCAATTTAAGTAGCCCTCAACATTCTTAGAAAGTCTCGGTCACTGAGGCATTCAGTTATTGGATAATCGCTAAGGGTTCGCTCATTTGCATTTTATGATCTAATCCCCAAATCTATCTACAATTTATTGTATCTTAACAGCAGGTAAACGGCTAATAGTTTTGTTCCTAATTTAGGGATTTTCCAAAATCTCCCAGTTTATTGAATTAGGTACCTAAACATTTCTAATTTGATGCTCAGATTTGTAAATCATTTTTGTTTTGATATTCAAAGCGTAAACACTCGTTGTGCGTAACAAAAAGGAAGATTGTGATTTTATAATGCCTAAAACAACCAGTGCTTCAACTTGGATTAAACCTTATAAAGAGCTGTCTATAGATATGGGAAAAATCTACTGTTCAGTCTGTGGCAAAATTGTAAGTATCTAATATTTTCTATTAAATATCTAATATTTCATACATACAGGGTGTTTCCAAATGACACTTACAACGTTTGACTGTAGATACTTCTCGAAAAATTGAACAAAACGATATAGTTAATGAGGGGTCAAACTTATTTACTTTTCGAGATACAGGGTGTTAAAATTAAAAAAAATTAAATTCTTTTAGTTAATTTAATACTTTAGTTAAAGTACTTTACTTTAAAATACTTTACTTTTAGTTAAATTTAGTACTCGTAGGTTGTTTTTAAATGAAAAATAGCTTCCTTTAGTGAGAAAAAATTGTCCATGGTACAATACAATGGTGTGTATTTACAAAAATTTTTCACCTTTACTTTTTTTTATGAAGTCAGCTATTCTAAAACACAATTATTTTTATTGTAATTGAATTAACAAAAAAAAAACTTTTGTTGAATTTTAAAATAAGTTATATGATGTACTAATGGTTAGTAACAAAAACTAATTTGTGGATTAATACTGCATTTAAAACACTTAGCGAGTGTTTTTTTTTCCAAACCAGTTATTTGATTAACCAAAAACACCTTGTATATTTTTATATTTTAAAGGTTGGGTTAAAATAAAGGTTTTTATTTTTGTTTATAGATAGCATGTGAGAAGAAATTTCAGATAGACCAACATGTGAGAACTGCTTCACACATTGCAAAAAAGGAAAAATAGGAGGAAAACATCAAACTTCAATGGCTAAATGTTTCCAATCTACTTCAAAAAAATTAGATGAGCAAGAAACTTTTAATGAAGACTTGTGTCGCGCATTAGTGTCTGCAAACATACCGCTTTCAAAATTAGCAAATGTAAATTTTAGTTCGTTTCTAAAAAAATATTGCAAACTTAATGTTCCAAGTGATCGGTCTCTAAGAAGAAATACTGTGAACGGGCTATACTCGTCGGTGTTAATTAATATTAAGGAAGAAATTGCAGATAATTATTTTTACATATCTGTAGACGAAACCACTGATTCCTCAGGAAAGTATATTGCTCATTTATTGATTGGTGTTCTTAAAGAAGATACCTTACCAAAATCTCATCTTATTTCATGCCAGCAACTTGAGAAAACAAATGCTTTAACAATTTCGCGTTTTATACAAGAAACATTAGCAACTTTTTTTCTTCCGACAACTATTCCTTCTAATAAATTACTGCTTATTTTATCGGATGCTGCTCCTTATATGGTGAAAGCAGGACAAAATTTAAAAATATTTTTCCCAGATTTAATACATGTTACTTGTGTAGCGCATGGATTAAACAGAGTTGCAGAGGAAATACGAAAAAAGTTTCCTCTTGTAAATACCATGATATCCAGTGTCAAAAAAGTATTTCTTAAATCTCCTATAAGAATTCAACTTTATAAAGAAATGCTACCTAACATTCCTCTTCCACCACAACCTATTTTAACGCGATGGGGAACATGGTTAGAAGCAGCTAATTTTTATGCAGATCATTTTGTTAAAATAAAGAACATAATTGATACGTTAACAGATGAAAGTTCCCAATCTCTTTTGGATTCTAAACAAACTTTTCAGAGTAACTTGCTTCAACAAGAACTTTCATTTATAAAATCAAATTTTAGTTTTGTTCAAAAAACAATTACTCAGTTAGAATCACCAAAACTGTCATTGTTCGAAAAAGCAGCATTAATAAAAGAATTTGCGTCATGTTGTCGGAACGTTAGAGGTAATATTGGAAAAGATATTTTAAAAAATTTGAAGCTACTATGGAAAAAAATAAAGGTTACCATATTCTTTCTGAAGTAGTCAGTGTTCTAGCTGGAAATATTTCGGAAACAATTAATTTAGAACCAAATGTTTTGGTTAGTTTGAAAAATGCTCCCGTTACATCAGTTGATGTTGAACGAAGTTTTTCCATATATAAATATATGTACTCAGAGTTTTTGTTAGAAAATTTTGAACACCACTTGGTCATTTATTGTTACCATAATTTTAAATAAGTTTATTCATACTTAAAAATGATGTAGTTACTTAAAAATAAATGTAAATCTTAATGAATAGTAGGAAATATTTAGTTATGTACACTTTTTTTTTTAAATAAAATTACTATTTTACGATTTTTTTATTTATTTGTATGCATATTTTGTAAAATATTTGCATATTTTCGGGTAAACACGTGCATATTTATGCGCATATTTTCTACATTTTTATTTGCATATTTGCCGAAGTCTACTCATTAGTTTTTATTCGTTTTTCCAATACGGTAAAAAGTCCGTGCTGCGTAGATCATTTATCGAACTATCCGATGTGAAAATACTGTTATAACCATTCTTAAAAACAATTGGAATTTTCTTGATGTTATTTTGTAGATTCGCCACCCGTCCACTCATACACCATATACCTATACACACATATAATTGCACATTATTTGAAGATATATACAACACTTGAAAAAATCAGCTTGGCTTATTCAAATCAGCCTTACATCGTCGTTGGTTTTTGTAGAGCCGAGAGGTCAAACCATATGTGAACCTGTTTTCTGTGAAATCAGCTGTTGGAAAGATAAGCTTTTGGTAATTTTAAATTCATATATATATACCTGTAAATCGTTGTATATCTCTAAATTGTTGATATTTGTTTTGATTTACAATCATTGTAAACTGCTTATATGCATGTAATCAAGTAAACTTAGTAGTTTTTTTTATAAATAGGGAAGGGATAATTAAAGTTTCTATTCGCTCCGTGCGTGACTGACGCGACATCTACCGCCTTCCTCTGACAGTTTTGGACCTCCCAATTTGAGGTTAAACATAACATATGTTATACGAAATTGAAAACTATTAATAATTAGTTTTTAAATTATATTTTTTCAGTTTATGTATAAAATAAATTTAGTATTAAAAACTAGGTTTCTAAAAATTCATCAACTTTATCTTTTCAACCCCAAACGAAAAAGAAAGGGAAAAATCTAGTACTGGCAAATCAAGTTTTTCCATGTGGAAGAGCATGTAGGTAATATGTAAAAACAATAATAGTAAAAATTATAATATAAAAGCTAAAGTCATCTGGCAGGCTGCAGTTAGCTTGAAGCCTTATGAAATATCATTTAAGGTAAATTATTTAAATTTTTCCTATTTTAATTGCATAAAAATGAAATTATGTGATATTTACTTTTTCATAATAATAGCACGAATCCATCTTTTTCTTTTCTCTAATTTATATGTAATCTTTGGGAACCTATAAAAGCTACACTCACTATTTTTGCTATGATTAGCACAATTAAATACGCAACATGTATTTGCACCACCCATTTTTGATAAAATTTATGCGTAAAAAGATCCAAAAGGTCCAATTTTGTCATATTTCGCCGCTACGCATTCTGGCATCGTTTCAAGGTACCCCTACCATAGTCACGCACGGAGCGAATAGATTGTTCAATAAGGGAGGGAAAATTTAATTCTGTTTTTTTTTTAATAGGTTTTTATCTCTGACCCGACTCATTCTATTACATATTTTATATAAATATCTTGGATTACATTAATTGGTATTTAGTTGCATGGTTGTTCTTTTTTTACCTTTAATACCTTACCTAGAAATTTTTCATATAAATATAAGGGTTATTTCATGTACTTTTAGTCATTTATTTTCTTAACCACCCCCACCCCCGAAACTAAAAAATGGCTACGCCCATGTTCGTACTACTAAGTCAAATTTGTTAAATTTTAAGCGTGTAATTTTTCTTGAATTCTTGTAAAAACGATACTTCTTTTTTTAAAGATGATGAATATAATCAAAATTATTTCTTTCTTTCTCCCCTTTTTTTACCTATTGGTGTGTCGGATACGAATAGTATGGATGCGAGACATGGGTGGTGACAGAAGACACAAAACGAAAGCTGGAAGTCTTTAAAAGAAAAGTCCTAAGAAAGATATTTGGACCTATTATTGAAAACGGAGTATGGAGATCCAGCTACAGCCATGAACTTTAACAACTGTTCAAAGAGGCACCGATCTCAGAATTCGTAAAACTTCAGAGACTTCGATGGGCTGGTCATGTAGTGAGAATGGAGACTGGAACATTGACAAAAAGAGCCCTAGATAGTAAAATGCAGAGCGCAAGACCAAAAGGAAGGTCAGGGAAAAGGTGGGAGGATGAAGTGGCAGCGGACGCGCAGAATTTACTAGACGTGAGAACCTGGAGACGATCGGCGCGGGACCAACAAGGTTGGAGGCATAATTTGGAGGAGGCCAAGGCTCGATTTGGGCTTTAGCGCCATTGAGGAGAGAGAGAGAGAGAGAGAGAGAGAGAGAGAGAGAGAGAGAGAGAGAGAGAGAGAGAGAGAGGTGTCGGATATCAAAATTTTTGCACATTATATTTTGAACATATCCTAATTATTGGATTGTGTATTGACATTTAGAAGCCTTTTTCTTAAAATTAAGGAAACAGGATTTCGAAATCTTGGTTTTATTTATCGTAACAGTCATGATCTCTCACCTATTGTATTCAAATTATTGTATTACTCTCTGGCACGCGCGCTCAGGTTTTGAATACTGCTCTGTTGTTTGGTCCCCGTTTCATTAAGTCTACATTGATGGATTGGAGAGCGTTCAGTCAGAGGAAGTTTCTAAGATCTTTAGCTTTTAAAGCACATGTTAATATAAGAAATACTGAAAATTATTTCATAGATTATTCTGTAATAATGTCCTAATTTAACATTGCTACACTTAAGAACCGCAGGTTGAGAGCTCATTTGTTAAATTGGTTACAATTCTAAAGAACGTTATTATTTGTCCCCCGTTGTTAGCCAATGAGTACTTAAACACAATACATAGAACTCGACACACTGCACTCTTTTATATTTCTTTTCATAGGACTGATTATGCTCGTCATTTTCCCTTGTCCAGAATTCTCAGCTCTTGCAATGACTTCCTACTGGATCCATTCTGTCAAAACATTAATGTTTTTTAATGTTTTCAAAAAGCAACTTAAGAGTCTAATTAATCTAAATATGTGATATATTTTTTTTTTAAATTTTTTTGAATAAAATCCTTTATAAAAAGGTATGGAACTTGGCTACATGGAAAAGAAAATGCGAAGGCATGGGAGTACCGGTACGGAACGAATACCTATATACATTAAGTTTTGCAGACGATCAAGTAGTGATTGCACAAGACCAAGACGACCTCAGCTACATGATGAAGAAACTACAAGAAGAATATACCAAGGCTGGCCTAGATATTAACCTCGCGAAAACAGCGTACCTATCTACAAGTGAAGAAGACATAGATCTACAGATTGATGACAACGTAACAATCAAAGGAAAGGATAAATTCAAATACCTGGGTTTATAATCACGAAAAAGGCAACAACAGAGGAAGAAATTACACAAAGATTAGGACAAACAAGAACAGCAATCCGACAACTTAACTCAGTATGGTGGGATAGACACCTAAATATGAAGACAAAAACGCAGATTTATAAAACATTAGTGCGAAGTATTATGACATATGGGGCTGAAAATTGGATCATAAACAAGAAAACCAGCAGTAAGATAGTAGCAACAGAGATGGAATGCCTGCGAAGATGCTGCAGAGTAACAAGAATGGATAGGAGAAGTAATGACGAAATAAAGCAAAGAACATCAATAGAAACAGACATACTAACATATATAGAACAAAAAAGACTAAAGTGGTATGGACATGTAAGAAGAACTAGCGACAGCAGATGGATAAAGAGAATAACCGAATGGAGCCCCATAGGAAGGAGGAAAAGAGGACGACCCCGAAAATCCTGGAGGAACGAAGTAGACGACGCCATGAGTAAGAGAGGACTAAACGATGGAGAATGGAACAACAGAGAGAGATGGAAACGGTTGAGCGAGGGAAGGCAGTGAATACTGTAGAATCCCTAAATATATATATATATATATATATATATATATATATATATATATATATATATATATATATATATATATATAAAGGTATATAAAAAACCCAGTTGGGCTATGTTGAATTGACAAAACGTTTTCGGAATAAGTATTCCATCATCAGTGTCCTAAAATAGTATTTAACCACTTAATTAAAAGAACATGAAATAATTTAAAGTTTTGACTAAGGTTAATGTAAAATGTGGTTAATACTTACTAGTTAATACATGGATGTAGCCACTAAATATGTGGGTAAAAACCCTTTAACAATTAATAAATGAAATTTAGTTTACATTATGTCTAATTTACAGTTAAGATGGTAAAGTTACCGTTGGATTGGTAACATGGCGACATATGACTCTACATTAAGTTGCAAGTGCTGAGACAGTATGTCTACGAGGACTTTATCAAAGCAACTGATTGAAATGACAATCTTGGCAGGTTATGACGGAAGTTATGACAGAGCAGTCAGTGTAACTGTATATGTCTATTTAAGACAGAAGCCAACGTTGTTTAAAATTGTGAAAGTTACTGAAAGTTGTGAAAGTTATTGTGAAAGTACAGGAACTTTGTTTCCTTGTGGATTATATTTTTTTAACTTTTGTGATTTGATATAATACTGCTTTAATGTACAAATTTTTACTGTTTAATTGTTTCTTTGTTATTGTTTTGATGTTTATTGTACATTATCTTTACTTTTGACTATTTGCTGTATGTTATTGTAAATGGTTCTACCGTTGAAATAAATAAATAAAATAATTTTAGTTTCCTAAATATATATATATATATATATATATATATATATATATATATATATATATATATATATATATATATATATATATATATATAAATTTTGTACTTACAGACGCATTTCTGATAATCAACGGAATCGTTGGCTTCCTGATATGATCTTGGAATACCATTTCGGATAGCACAGCTTTGCTGCAATCACCTTCCCGCAATCCAGTTTCAACAACTGCTTCAATGCTGTTCGATTGATCGCCAAATACCTCAAAAGACAATACAAATATACAGATTGCAGTTAGATATAATTTGAAGCTTATCATTTGCTCTTCTAGGGAATACCGATATAAAACGAAAGTAGAATAAAATAAAAACCGTCAATATATTGTCAATAAAACTGACATATGTTAGTATCTAATTAGAAATTAGGTAATATCCAGATTTAAACCACATAGCTCTCACTACCTCTAAGGGAAAATTAACTCATCCCAGATTCTTCTTCCTTTTTTTTTCTCCCAACCTCCAGTAAGTTGTAAGTTGAAAACATTAAAAGCTCCTCCTCATTAAATAAATCCATATTTTCAGAGTTACCAGACATCCTCTTTTAATAAAATTAGAAAAATATTGTTCCACAAAATTTATTTTGAGAAAAAAATAATTAACAGCACAAGTGACAGTGACACAAAACATTTAAATATTCTTAGCACAAAACACCTTGTTTATCCTTAATTGTGAATCTGCTGATGCTTTCAGTTTCCGTTCTCGTTCCCGTTTCCGGTCAATTGTGCAGCCGCCTTAAGTCTTTCTGCATAAGAAGGTGTTCTCGGTCCCAAAGAAATTCGGGTGGCATTTCTTTGAACGTTTTTCAACAAAGTCGAACCAAATAAGGATACCACGTTGGTCCAGCGTATTCAAGTATGAGTAAAGAGTGTAAAGTTTACAGAATGATTGCATTGAAACTCTCGAAAAACACCGCCGAATAAGATACAGTCTTGAGTTCGTACGTTTACAGAGTTAATATGGTCAGACCAAGTTAAGCTGCTGTTTACGATAACACCAAGTTCACTATACGAAGACACAGAATCACACATACCTTAACAGGCAGCCATTAAAGCCAGGCAGCTAGGGTACGGCACAAGTGGGTTATTTTTACCAATTCGAAGCACTACACATTTTTCCGCATTTAAGGGTAGTAACCACTGGGAACACCAAGTTAAAATAGAGTCCAGGTTCATTTGGAGGCATTCGTTTGTGATTGGATTGACATATATTTTTGTGTCATCAGCGTAGAGCGATATTTTACTTGAAACATAATAAGGAACATCGGTGGTATAAACCGTAAAAAGCAGAGGTCCAAGGAAAGAACCCGGAGGCACTCCACTTTCCACTACCTGCCCTATGAGAAGTATTCGCCAACTCTAACTTTGTAATATCGATCTGTCAGGAAATCATCTATCCAAAAAAGTAAAGTACCGCGAATTCCGAAATGGTCTAGATTATATAGAAGTCTGCGCTTAGATATACGGTCAAAGACTTTAGAGAAGTATAGATAAACAACGTCGACCGGCTGCGAACTGTTAAGAGATGACGTCCAGTCGTTAACACAATGTAGGAGATTGATTAGAATAAAGCGACCAGAGACAATTCCATGTTGTTTTGTTGGAATAACATATTCCTGGAGAAGGAATTTGGTCATCTCCTTGGAAATAATAAGCGTGTCTGCGCATTTTAACAGTTTTGGTGTTAAACCAGGTGAAGCGACTGTGCGAAGTTTAATTAAATGTTGTTTGACATGATCCACTGTGAATTCAACTTGCTGTAAGGATGCGCTGACACGATTACAGTTAATAGCAGATAGATAGCCATCATTCGATTCTTTAGTAAAAACTTGTGAAAATGCTACAGAGAGTTTCGGAAGATTCTTTGTCAGAAGAGCATAAAAGTTGGTTGGGTTTCCGAAGTAGAGGAATGGAAACTTTAGACGTTAAGGAGGAACGTATGTATTTGCAGATTTTTTAATGTTACCACTTTCAATAATATTTGCTTCAAAATTTTGTCTAAGAGTTTTTAGCTGTTCGTCATTAATAAGCACTAAATCTAAAATAAAGGGTTGGTTATTAATTCTAAATCTAATAGGTCTAATAGGTTCTGTGATGAGTTGGATCAGGTTCGAATTTACTACAAAGCTTTTAAATAAATCAAGAGCGTTTTCGGCGTCAGATAATGAAGTTATTGGCCAAGTGATCTCTGGGAAATTAAAATCTCCAGTAATGATAAGATTATCAAGATATAATAGTTCTTCAAATTTTGTAAAAAAAAAAAATTATCGTGTGCAAGTAGTGTAACAGGTGGACGATATATACATACTAAATTAAGGCAAAAATAATTTAATAAAATTTAATAAAATGTTAATTTTGAAAGTTGTGGTAATAGTATTAGATAAATAAATGCATACACCGCCACCCACACGATTTTCTCTGTCTATACAATATATTGTATATCTATTGATAGTAACAGATGAATCAGGAATTGAGGGTTTAAGCCAGGATTCGGCAATACAAATAATGTCCGGTTTAAGAAGTTACATTGTGCATACAAATTCGTCAAACAGTCATTAAATTTGTCGGTAGAAGAATTATAAACGAAATTTCGTGATTCTGGGAGTACTATTCATGTATTGTTAAATCATGTTTACCGTTATTTTTGCGAGTTTCTAGTTAATTTCGGAGTTCTTTTAAACGTTGGATAATCTAATTTGTTGGATAGGCGTATTGTCAATTATTGAGAATTTTTCCGTCGTTTTGTTCTCCAAAAGTTTTGCTTTATTTCTCAGAATCCTTTAACGTGGAATTCCGAACTCATTAGAACCTTTATCATTCGGAGAAATCGTTGGTTCGCTTGGTAGACTCTGTAGAAGGTGATTTGCTTTTCCTGGCAGCCAACAGTTTCCAAAACAAGCTTACCTTATTCGCGTCGTCATCATTGATGCCTGACTCCGTTAATCTATGTAGTTGGTGGCCTCCCTCATTTACTCGTATTAGACAGTATAGTCAAAAGTTTTAGAGCTTTTGGCAATAAAAAAGCTATTTTTTTATTGTCCAAGCTTGGAGCCAAATGTGTGTTGTGTGGACTAATTGATGGCGAAAAATAAATTTAGGTTAACAGAGTGAAATCTGGCAACATGGCCGCTTAGTTTAACAGCTGTCATATTTTGTTATAATATTTTGTTTTTGTTATTATTTTCATTAAATTCGTTTATTAGCTATGGAAGTTAAAGTTGAAATTAAGAAAGAATTTACTGAATATGACCAAACATGTATAGAGGATCATCTATCCACATTAGTAGATCTCCAAGACTTAAAGAATGAAAAAGAGGAAGGTCTAGTAGATCACAAAGACTTAAAGAATGAACCAGCGGAAGAACATTCAGGTGAGGCAAGAAGTAATAATACAATATTTGGTAAAATAATACAATATTTGGTTTTCCATATATTTATAATAGTGTTAAAGTGTTTTCCTAAATCCGTTATGGTACATAACCTTTATGGTAGTGTCTAGTGTTTGTAGTCCCATATTTCACATTTCTTTTATGAATTGGTCTTCTTGTAAATTCATTGTTTTCCATTTGTTGTCCTCTCTCACGTTTGTTATCTCATGATGTTTTATAAGATACTAAACCACCATGCTCACAAGCAGTATTTTATGTTCTTTTCTAATTGTTGTGGTCCTAATTATTGCTGGGGAGATTTATAATCTTAGTACCTTATTTCAGTAGTTTTTTTTTAAATATCTGTGCTATTGTAATCTCTTTCATCTTTTTATTTTTTCTTCGTTTTCTGTTTAGTTCTTTAAAATCTGTTGTGGTATGTCTTTGTTTTCCTTTCTGTCTTTAGTGTTGTTCATCATTTATTTATGTTGGTCTGGTCGCAGTTATGTTATGTTCTGTCAGTCTAATAACTCAGTGAAATAGCAAAAGATACCCTATTGGATATTCTGATGTGGTCAAGTATTTATTAAGTATTTTTATATAGCATAGACCTCTAGGACAGAATCCTATTCTGGTCCTGCAGTGGATTAGGTGGAGTTATTGTGCATAATTACATTGTACATATCAAAAAATACATATTTTTTACTACTATCCGCTACAAGTGCAATCTGATCTTCATCATCTTAATGTTATCATCATCATTGTCACTAAAGCCCTATAGTGAAGCCTTGTCATTCCCAAATTTTGTCAGTCAGCCCTATCCACTGCCAATATCTTTTAACATCTCAATTTCTATAAATAAATAAAGTATTTGCTGCATCTTTAATATTATTCTTACATGTTTCCCACTATTCAATATTTGTTAGATTCCCATTAATTATATTTCTAGTTTTGATATAGTTTTCAAACCTTGCTGGTATTTGCGGATTTTTGAGGAGTTTAATATTGTTCCTCTTTTGGTTTGTTTTGGCTTCTCTCCTTCATAGTATTTGAGATTCTAGCTTGAATCTTTGCACTAACTAGAAGCTGGCCTGAATGAATATTGGTGCCTCAATAGATGAAGATGATAGGACGGGATTTAGGGGTTACCCCTAAAAATATATATTATATAAAGTAAATAATATATATAAATATAATATATATAATAATATATATAAATAAAAAATATATATATTATATAAAGCATATAAAGTAAAAAATATATAAATAATAGTAGCAAACTTAAACCAACACCAAAAAATGCCTGTGAAGCTCTTGATATATTTAACAAGAACTTATTTCCTCTAGTTTATAATTTACTCCTAATAATGGTGTCCTCACCTGTAACAACCTGTACATGTGAAAGGTCATTTTCATTGCTGAAAGTACTAAAGACTTATTTAACCCTCTGTTAGTTGCTAGGAAAAACAGCATCAAGAGTCGCTACAGTGTCTGAGACTGACAATTAAAAAAAATAGTTATTGCTATAAAATTCATACAAATATTTTATATTGTGTATAGGAATGACTGAAACATATTTTTGAAAATATTTTATTGAAAAACAACATATACAAAATGAAAAACACTAATATAACAATATATTGTAATTAAATAATATAAAATTAAATTAAAAAAAAAAAGTTCTTCAAATCTTTGAAATGGAAAAACAGTTCGTAATTTTTAGTTAAGAGAAATATAGATTAACTTAAAAAAAAAATAACTCAGGTTTTTAACAAAAATATAAAGTAAATATTTCACTTGATTTAGTAAGTGAATTGAGACATTTTATGTTGTAGCGTCACTCAGGCAAAGCTGAAATATTCCATGAATATGTTGAAGGCACATGAATTTTATGCATGAAAAGCAAATAGACCTGTTCTTTTTGGTAGTACAAAATGCACAACGACCCTTTGTTGGATTTCTTCCTGGAATTGCAGGAGTTATATCTGTGATTCCGCAAATTTCGCGAATTTGGCATTTGAGGCTAACTGGCAGATTTGTAGTAGTAACACGACTTTTTAAATAGGGATATATAAGCTCATTTGCAAGGTTTCTTAGAAAATCAAATCGTTTTACGGTTTTCTCCTTCTTATCGTTTGCTTTAAAGATAACCATTGAATTAATGCCAGATATATTCAATATGGCATAGAATATAACCATTGGCCAATGCTTTGTGCTTCTTGAACAGTTGTAGTTAGCACTCAGCTGGTCTACCATGTCGACTCCTATTTTTGTTGAATTGTGTATGGCGATAATTTCTGGTTTATTTTAATTACCCCTACTATAATCAATTGCATCATCATGATGTAGTGAGGATTAAAGCAATACATTTTAATTTTTTTTAGGAATATGAGAAACTAATGTAATATGTTGATTAAAACCAAACATACTTGAATTTATAGGATGCTTTGGTTTTGTGAATTCAAACGGCAATTATCTTTTATTCTTCCTAATGGTTCCCACTACTGTAATTTTCTTCTCGTATAACTTGTTCACCAACTCGATACTTGTAAACCAGTTATCAATTGTTAGATTTCGGCCTGAATCACAAATAGGTTCACATAGCCGTTGAACAACATACCTAGGTCTGTTACTAACTTGAAAACGTCCTTCAGGTTGTTGGCCAACATATACCTCTAAATTAGCCATATAAAACATTTTAGCATCAGAGAGAACAAAAATTTTTATGCCTTACTTGTTCAGATTTGATGGGATATACTGACGAAATCGACACTTACCCCTAAATCCTGGTAACATCTCATCGATGGTGATATATTCAGAAAGACTGTATAAACTTCTACAATGAGTTACAAAAGTGTCGAAAAAACTTCATATACGAGCCAATTTGTCTTCCTTTAGTCCGTTTTCACGAGTTGCTTTGTCATCGAGTCGCATACACCAAAGGAGAAATTTAAATCGTGGGAGTGACATAGTCAGGCTGAACATTTCTATAATTGATCCACCAGTGTTCCAAAACTCATCTGGATTCACACGATTACCTTTCAGACGTGCTGTGTAATAAATCAGTAATATTACTGCCTGCACTTCTAATATATCAGTGTGTGTCTAGCATCCCGGTCACGAACAAAGTTATTTCTTATTGAGTCTATATATTTTTTTGTACTTTCCAAAATAATTTCTAACATAGCGTTATTCACAAAATATTTCCAAATATCACTAGGAGTCTTCAAGTCATGTGTAGATAATCGCGACATCGGCTAACGTACTACGTAATTTTCTTGTCTTGTTCTAACATTTCTCGATGGAACAGCCTTTTTCTATCTGGTAACTCCATCTTTTCCGAGAAACGCTAAGGTATTACTTCCACTTTCTTCTTCCTCGTCTGCCACATCTTATTCCGATTCAATTTTACCATCACGTTCCTTAATTTGATCGATTTCGTTTTCACTTCCCTCATCGTCAAAATAATTTTCATCGTCGGTAGGAACCATTTCCCATAATTCCAACAAGCGTTTTTGTTCGGCTTCAAAGGACATCTATAAATAAGAATTGACAAAAACGATAACATGAAATAATAATAAGATGCTAAATATTTACCTGATCTGTAAGTTATGCCAGCAAGTAATAACAACAAAGTTAGTCGCTACGGACTCTCGCACCGAAAATATCTATAAAACTTGCACAACTGTACCCAGGCAGGTAAGAATGTACACTAACGGCGATACACTGAAAGTGGCGATAGAAAACTAACATTTATTTATAAATCCCGAATGAATAATTCTGTCGTCGGTGTGTGACACCGATAGCGACTAATGGAGGGTTAAGAAATTGTACTAGCGAAGATTGACTAAATGGTTTAGCTTTGATGTTTATCCATCAGGATATTCAAATAGATGAAGAAGAGGTATTAAACCCTTAAAATATAGATACCTGAATATTTGGCACTGCTATCTTTGGCATTGGTACATCATCATCATCATCATCATTCAATTTTCGCTTATCCACTGCTGGACATAGATCTCCCTCATAATTTTCCATCTATTTCGATCTTGTGCCTCTTGCATCCAATTCCTATGACAACGTTTTAGATCGTCAGTCCAACGTGTTGGTGGACGACCTCTACTTCGGTAGGCATCATCTCTTGGTCTCCATTCCAGTATCCGCTTTGTCCATCTATTGTCTGTCATTCGAGCCACGTGATCTGCCCAGTTCCATTTTAGTGTTGCTACTCTCTCTACTGCATCAGCCACTCCTGTTCTTTGTCGTAGCTGGCGATTTGGAATCTTGTCTCGTAGTGAAACGCCCAACATAGCACGCTCCATCGTCCTTTGACACACACGGATCTTTTGAACTGTTCTCCTTGTCATGGTCAACGTTTCGGCACCGTAAGTTAACACTGGCAAAACACACTGATTAAACGTTTTTCTTTTAAGGCATATTGGTATATCAGACGATTTGAAAATATGGTTCAGCTTGCCGAAGGCTGCCCAAGTCAGTCTTATACGACGGAGAAGCTCAACGGTTTGGTTATCTTTTCCTATGCGAATCTCATGACCTAGGTATTTATAGGCCATTACCTGGTCTATGGATCTTGTTCCTACGCATATATCTTCGCTGACTACAAGATTTGTCATCATCTGGGTTTTAGATATATTTATTTTCAATCCCCCTTCTAGCGAGGAAAGGTAGAGCTGATTTAAAAGTTCTTTGGCCTCATCTATCCTATCAGCTATTAGTACAATATCATCTGCAAACCTTAGATGGCTAAGCTTTTCTCCGTTTATGTTTATACCCTTGTCGGTCAGTTTTGCCCTTTTACATATATATTCCAAAAGCGTAGTGAACAGTTTCGGCGATATGGTGTCCCCCTGGCGTACTCCACGTTGTATCGGGAATTTCTGGGTTTGACGATCACCCACTCTAACACTGGCTGTTGCGTTTTGGTATATATGTTTAATTATATTTATATACCGATAGTCAATTCGGCATTCTGTCAAGGCTTCCAACATTTTTTGTTGATTTACGGTGTCGAATGCCTTTTCATAGTCGACAAATATTAAAGCTAGTGGTTTATTATATTCAGTGCATTTTTCTATAAGATTTTTTATTACCAGTAGGTGATCGTTTGTTCCATAGCCTTTTCTAAAACCCGCCTGTTCTATGGGCTGATAAAATTCCAATTTATTTTCTAGTCGTTTCGTAATTAGTATTCGTACTCATTGGTACACTAGTAACTAAAACCCAAATTTTAAGAACTCAAAATGGAGGTAGCATAAAAAAATTCGCTGTCCAACCCAACCCCACCCCACAAAAGATTTCTAGGTGCCCCACTATATATATATATATATATATATATATATATATATATATATATATATATATATATATATATATGTATATATAGTATACTTCCTCTATATCGAACACGGTTATTACGAGTTTTCGCCTATAACGAGGTACATTAGATGTAACGTGAAATTTCTATTAAACTATAACCCTCTATAGCGAGGTAAATTTGCTTATAACGAGCAAATCTCGGGTCGGTTTTGGCCCGACCGTAGCTATAAATAAATACCTTTTTAAATGCCGTCTGCAATAAACTTCTTATAATTTATGATTCACAAGTGTCATTGTAGGGGGTTGACCATTAACACATAATATAGGTCCTAATAGACAAGATGTGGAAAATGTTTTAAAGGTGGTCAGAAACTTTATCCAAAGAAAAAACGCAAATGAAGAAGCATAAAATTGTTTCACATCTTTAGAAAATATGATAGATAGAATACTGGACAATTTAAAGCAGTTAAAAATGACAGACTTCTTCCAATTGCAGACGCAGTAGTTTATGTTATTCTTGAAAATACGCTTTATACAGATTTACAGAATACAGATTTTTTGTTTTAACGTATATCATTGACAATAAACGTAAACAACTTTTTTTCAAAAACGCCATTCAAAAAATATTTATTAGCATCTTATATTGCTCCGAATGGCTTCGCTATAGAAAGTTAATGTTTTAGATAACTACATATTCATATGTATGCACAGTATTATTGTTGTTGGATATAACGAGATCCGCTTATAACGAGGTAATTAGTCTGCCATTTCAGTTCTCGTTATAGAGGGAGTCTACTTTATTTATTTATATATATATATATATATATATATATATATATATATATATATATATATATATTGAAATGATTTCAATATGTTAAAAAGGATACAACTTAAATGGATTTTTATATGAGTTTGTTGTTCATGAATTTCATGAAGCCATCACAATGTGGGTTCGACTCTGAAATAAAAGAGAGAAAAAGATTAGTAAATTGTTAAATAAATTAATTTTGACTTACCTGGTATAGTGTTAATAATTTCTGAATAGTATAGTTGCCTAGTGTATAGGTGAATCGTCTAAACGTTAAAAAGAACAAAAAAGGAAGAATTCTTAAAAAATATTTAAACATAGAAATTTTAAAAAAACGTCAGAAAATAAACTGTCAAGCAAGTCTGTGGGAGCTAAATTAATAGGGGTTTTGTTAAATAAGAAATTACAATGATGTGGAGATGAAAAGAATAAATTGTATTAGCATTGTAATAGAATAAGTTTTATATCTGAACATTTTTTTTATAAATTCCCAAATTAGATGTGATTAAAGTGATTATGAGAAATTAATGTGGATTGACAAATGTGTCAGAACAGGACAGTTTTATGGTTTAAAAAAAATAGAAGACGAAAAGAAAAAGAACGTTGGTTGCTGTTAGCAACGGATAATAGGTTTTTTGGGGAGGCCGACGAGGATTTTTCGACGAAGGGGAGCCCTGAAACTGTGGAATAGGTCGGGAGTTTTTTTTTAACTCGTCTAATTAGAATTTTAGTTTTTCCACAGTTTCCACAGCAGAGATATCCAGAATTTGTTCCAGAGAGTAAGAGAAACAATTTGACTTATAAATTATTATTGGAGTACAGAAATGTCATTTAAATTGAGAAAATTAAAATTCATGAATTAACATAATTGCGATAGGTCTTAAAAAAATTAAAAATATTAATGATCATTAAATTAAAAATAGAATAGTACGTACCTTAACTTCCGAAGAGAGGATTGATATTCCAGTTTCACCGATTATTTTGCGAGTAGTTAATTTTCTTTAAATAAATCAGAACTGTTTTAAAGTGAGGTTGGATAATAATTTTGGGGATCATTTGAAATTTTGATTATATTTGAATGCAAGTTAAAAGTCAGCGGAATAAAGTGTTCATTTTCTTTTTCTTTATAGTTCATTTAAACACTTTATAAAGTTGCAATATTTATTTAGTTTTTAGGTACTTGTAGAGAGTCTCCACATTTTGTAATACATTTTTATTGTCACGACACTAAACCACATTAAGATTTATACGATTCCTATTTTTGTAAATTTTTAAAGGCAACCCAAGTTGCAGACGAATTTTATTGTTTATATTAAATTTGTTCAATATTAATAAATAACGTGCTTCATTTGGGTTAATTTATCAAAAGTCTAAAGTAAATTTTGGTTTAATTTCTTTTTGAACTCTACCAGGAGACTACAGAGTCGACGTCACACAGTGACAGTTTGCTTAGAACACATAATTGAGCTAGCTGAGGTATATATTAAATTAAACAACGAACCACATATTTTAAAAATTACAACATTTATTATAAATAAAAATAAAATTAATAAAATACAACTTTTTCAATATATATATATATATATATATATATATATATATATATATATATATAATTTTCCTTGGTATATGGCAGGTTCTTTCGGTCTGGAATTAAAACAAGTCTATTTTTTTTGTCACTTAATATTTCGCCAATATTGATTTTTGGCTTCATCAGAAGTGCACAAATTTATTAAAACAAAGAGATAAGCAACATTAAGATAAAATTACATAAATATTTACTTACAGAGGTAGAACTGTTCACAAAAAAAAACAAGACGAACATTTGTTTTACACTTTCACAATTAGACTGACAAATAAATATGATAAAATAAGTTAAAATACACATATAACAACAAAAAGTGTATAGTGGAATAGACGAATTTCTTTATATTTTTATATATAGAATAAAGTAGCAGGTACATGGTAAATTCATTTTGACTTGAATGGATTCCAGAATATTGCTGTAGATGCTGCTTAACTGATTCGTATCTGCTTTGTAATTTATTATGTTATTGTTATATTTATATTGTTATATAAATATTTATATAGTTGGTTTATATTTTAGGTTGTCTGCAGAAAAAGGACAAAATGAACATTATGAAAACATTAACTGAACATTATTCATCTTGTAAAGAAGAAGATATAAGTACAAGTGGTGAACAAAAACTATTAAATGAAAATATGAAAGTTCAGACTGGAAAAAGATCTTACAAATGTAAAATTTGTTTAAAACAATTTTCACTGCTATTTAATTTGAAACTACATTCGAGAATACATACTAAAGAAAGGCCTTACAAGTGTGAAATTTGTTTGAAGTCGTTTACTCAAAACGGTTCTATGAAAAGGCATTTGAGAACACACACTAGAGAAAAACCTTACAAGTGCATTAGTTGCTTCAAGCAGTTTGCAAATGCTTCTGGTTTGAAATCACATTTGAAAAGACACACTGGAGAAAAAGATTACAAGTGTGAAATTTGTTTAAAAGAGTTTGTTGAAGCGCATAATTTGAAATTACACTTGATGAGACATACTGGAGAAAAACCTTACAAGTGTGATATTTGTTTTATGCAGTTTATTAATTTCAGTTATTTGAAATCACATTTGATGACACACACTGGAGAAAAACCTTACAAGTGTGAAATTTGTTTGAAGCGATTTACTCAAGCCGGTACTTTGAAAATACATTTGAGAATACATACTAGAGAAAAACCTTACAAGTGTATTACTTGCTTCAAGCAGTTTACAAATGCTTCCAATTTGAAATTACATTTGAGAACACACACTGGAGAAAAACCTTACAAGTGTGAAATTTGTTTTAAGCAATTTTCCCAGTCAGGTACTTTGAAAAACCATTTTGGAATGCACACTGGACAAAAACCTTACAAGTGTGAAATTTGTTTTAAGCAGTTTACTCTAGCAAGTACTTTGAAATCACACTTGATGACACATACTGAAGAAAAACCTTTACCGTTACCTTTTAAAAACGGTGCGAAATATTTTTTAAAGAATTTACTCAACTCTGTGGCGCATGGCGATTAACCTCTTATTGTCGATGGCAGTCATATATACAGGCTGTTTCATTAAGAATTGTTCATATAGTAACTGGAGAAACCTTAGCACAAAATACGAAGATTTAACCTAAAAAATTTAAAATAAAATTATCCTTCTCACCTATGTATAGCGTGTTTTATTACAAATATTTTAAAATGATCTTAGACCAATATTTTTTGTTCAAACTTGAAAGTTTACACGTGTTAGCATACTTTAACTAGCGAAAGATAGTTTTCCGCTGTTACGATAGGTGTAATGTAGGGATAGATACTTCCTTTCTCCCCTCACAATCTACGCCACTGCCTTAAAAATCATTTCAGCACGTTTTTTTATTCTTGTTACTTTTTACGTAAATTCCTTTTGTTTCATACCAGTTACTGTAAGGATAATTCTTAATTAACTGATCAGTTCGCCTGGAACATCAAGACGAAGCAGAACTAATCTGACTTGACAATGGCAAGTGTGACCTTTCCGAAACATCGCCAAAACAATGGTTTTCCTAAAAACTAAAAATATTTAACACAGAGTCAAACCCGGAAAACAACTGAAACCATGTATATATATATATATATATATATATATATATATATATATATATATATATATATATATATATATATATATATATATATATATATATATATATATATATATATATATATATATATATATATATATATATATATATATATATATATATATATATATATATATATATATATATATATATATATATATATATATATATATATATATATATATATATATATATATATATATATATATATATATATATATATATATATATATGGTTTGTTTTACATGTGTAATAATAATTTTCAGTGTGTTTTATCAATATATAAAATATGATTTTTTTTTTAATTTGCATTTCTCTTATTTCCTTTTAATCATGTATGTTTTTACACTATTATAAGGCAAAGGCATTTCAGAACTCAAAGAGGAAACCTGCCTGAGATTAAATTAAAACAATTGATTTAAAGTTGGCGTCTTAAGGTCATTGAGATATATTTTGAATGGAATACTATACTGATTAAATGAATTAATTGTTTGCTATGTCAAATTTTTGAAAGTTATAAAATCAGTAACTGTATTTAAATATAAATCCCGATGCACGTCATTATCTATGTCAGAGATATCTAAGTTGACATTGTCGCCAAATTGAAAAAATTTCTGAATTCATTTTAAATCACATAATAGTGTAATTTTCACCTCCACTAGAGCTCTTATTAATTCTTAATAAGTACCCAGAGAAATAAGGTAAGAAAGTACCTTGTTGGGGACTTTGACACGGCCAGGTATTAGAAAAGCTGAGTTTGATTTACCTCTATAACCAAAACCTCTATGTATTCTGAAGTGGCTTCGGTGGACTTTTTACATTATTATCTAATAATTCAAGCCCAAAACTGCACCAGTTTAAGAACTTTTCTCTACCAGTTAAAAGTAAAGCATTTGTAACGAATTTGGAAGTAAATATTTGATAAAGCGCGTTTAAAGCTTATAACAATGTGTAAACCGTTTTATGATGTAGCTTGAAAAGTCACCAATTGATATAATGCGAGCGGCAGCTACATAGTTGATGGAAATTGTTTCGTGGGCTCGAAACTAGGTTTTGAAATTGGTATTTGGTACAACAGAACAAATTACCAGAGATAAAATAAGATAAATGGACAAGATTACCTTAGATAAGAAGAAAAAGGGCGCCACTTAACTTTTTGTAAATAAAAGGGGAAAGTTAAGAAACCTTTAGTTTAACTAAAGGTTAAGTAATTTTTAAGAAAAACCAAAATTGTAAAAAATATGGAAGTTAAAATCGTTGATTAAATGTAAATAAATATACTGAACAAATAGCAGATTTGCACAGCCTGATCTTTACTTTCTGATTGAAGTAGAACCAAGGAATATAGACGCATATACCTCTATATTCTTTGATATAACTATCAACTTGTTAAAATGTAATATTTAATCGGGAGACTTGCTGGTAGTAGAATAAATAAATACCTATGTCAGTTTAAAACAAAAACAATTTATTTCAACAAATGGTTGAAATATAAAAGTAAAAAAATTCGCCAATACAATTACATGCAAACTTTTACCTTATCTGAGCAGTAAAAAGATGGTTGTAGTTAATCATAAAACAAAAAAATTAATCTTTACTGGGTCAGGACTTAACTCGAGTTGATGAAGGGAAACTCTAAACCTAATAATTTAATTTAAATCTTATACAATTGTATATATGTGTTACATACATGTATACAATATGTTAATATACGTCTAGGGTTAAGATGTTAGGTGATCAGAGACCTTTATGTGTGTTGTGTGGACTAATTCATGGCGAAAAATAAATTTGGCGTTGACAAGGTGAAATCTGGCAACATACTTTAACTAACTCCGGTTTAGCTGTCATTTTTGCTAAAATCGTATATAGAGCATTAAATCAATATTTGTTAATATTATTTTCATTCATTTAGTTAATTTAGCCATGAAGTTATTGAAATTAAGAAAGAATGTACTGATTATAACCAAACATATATAGAGGATCAACTAACGACATTAGTAGATATCCAAGACTTAAAAAATGAACCAGAGGAAGAACATTCAGGTGAGGCAAGAAGTACCTAATAACAAAGAATATAGACGCTAGAAGCGTCTATATTCTTTGGTAATAATACAATATTTGGTTTTCCATATATTTTTGGTAATAATCAGAATAAATTTTAAATTAATTCTAGCATACCCATAGATTTTATAAAAACACTATTTTTTAGAGAGTATTTTGAAATAGTGAAGAGTTATATTTAGTGCGTTTTCTTTCTATTAAAATTTATACAGTATAATAGTGTTAAAGTGTTTTCCTAAATCCGTTATGGTAAATAACCTTTATGGTAGTGTCTAGTGTTTGTAGTCCCATATTTCACATTTCTTTTATGAATTGGTCTTCTTGTAAATTCATTGTTTTCCATTTGTTGTCCTCTCTCACGTTTATTATCTCATGATGTTTTATAAGATAATAAACCACCATGCTCACAAGCAGTATTTTATGTTCTTTTCTAATTGTTGTGATCCTAATTATTGCTGGGGAGATTTATAATCTTAGTACCTTATTTCAGTAGGTTTTTTAAATATCTGTGCTATTGTAATCTCTTTCATCTTTTTATTTTTTCTTCGTTTTCTGTTTAGTTCTTTAAAATCTGTTGTGGTATGTCTTTGTTTTCCTTTCCGTCTTTAGTTTTGTTCATCATTTATTTATGTTGGTCTGTTCACAGTTACCTTATATTCTGTCAGTCTAATAACTCAGTGAAATAGCAAAAGATACCCTATTGGATATTCTGATGTGGTCAAGTATTTATTAAGTATTTTTATATAGCATAGACCTCTAGGGCAGAATCCTATTCTGGTCTTGCAGTGGATTAGGTGGAGTTATTGTGCATAATTACATTGTACATGTAATACATTAATTACAAAAATACATATTTTTTACTACTATCGTCTGCAATCTACTATACTCTACATTTTCATTGCTGAAAGTACTAAAGACTTATTTAACCCTCTGTTAGTTGCTAGGAAAAACTGAGCATCAAGAGTCGCTACAGTGTCTGAGACTGACAATTATAAAAAATAGTTATTGCTATAAAATTCATACAAATATTTTATATTGTGTATAGGAATGACTGAAAAATATTTTTGAAAATATTTTATTGAAAAACAACAGATACAAAATGAAAAACACTAATATAACAATATATTGTTATTTGTAATATTAAATTAAATTTAAAAAAAAAGTTCTTCAAATCTTTGAAATGGAAAAACAGTTTGTAATTTTTAGTTAAGAGAAATATAGATTAACTTAAAAAAATATCTCAGGTTTTTAACAAAAATATAAAGTAAATATTTCACTTGATTTAGTAAGTGAATTGAGACATTTTATGTTGTAGTGTCACTCAGGCAAAGCTGACATATTCCTTGAATATGTTCATGGCACATGAATTTTTGCATTTTGTGCATTAAAAGCAAATACACCTGTGCTTTTTGGTAGTACAAAATGCACAACGACCCTTTGTTGGATTTCTTTCTGGAATTGCAGGAGTTACATCTGTGATGCCGCAAATTTCGCGAATTTGGCATTTGAGGCTAACTGGCAGATTTGTAGTAGTAACTCGACTTTTTAAATAAGGATATATAAGCTCATTTGCAAGGTTTCTTAGAAAATCACATCGTTTTACGTTTTTCTCCTTCTTATCGTTTGCTTTGAAGAAAACCATTGAATTAATGCCAGATATATTCAATATGGCATAGAATATAACCATTGGCCAATGCTTTGTGCTTCTTGAACAGTTGTAGTTAGCACTGAGCTGGTCTACCATGTCGACTCCTATTTTTGTTGAATTGTATATGGCGATAATTTCTGGTTTATTTTAATTACCCCTACTATAATCAATTGCATCATCATGATGTAGTGAGGATAAAAGCAATACATTTTAATTTTTTTTAGGAATATGAGAAACTAATGTAATATGTTGATTAAAACCAAACATACTTGAATTTATAGGATGCTTTGGTTTTGTGAATTCAAACGCAATTATCTTTTATTCTTCCTAATGGTTCCCACTACTGTAATTTTCTTCTCGTATAACTTGTTCACCAACTCGATACTTCTTCTTCTTCTTCTTCTAATGGGCGCTACAACCCTTTGTGAGTCTTGGCCTGCTTAACAATGTTCTTCCATTCTGCCCTGTCGGATACTTTCCTTCGCCACTGCCTGATGTTCATGGTTTTAAGATCCCTCTCTACGTCGTCTATCCATCTTTTACGGGGCCTTCCTCTTGTTCTGTTTCCTTGGGGGCTTCCGATCAACTCGATACTTATAAACCAGTTATCAATTGTTAGATTTCGGCCTGAATCACAAATAGGTTCACATAACCGTTGAACAACATACCTAGGTCTGTTACTAACTTGAAAACGTCCTTCAGGTTGTTGGCCAACATATACCTCTAAATTAGCCATATAAAACATTTTAGCATCAGAGAGAGCAAAAATTTTTATGCCTTACTTGTTCAGATTTGATGGGATATACTGACGAAATCGACACTTACCCCTAAATCCTGGTAACATCTCATCGATGGTGATATATTCAGAAAGACTGTATAAACTTCTACAATGAGTTACAAAAGTGTCGAAAAAACTTCATATACGAGCCAACTTGTCTTCCTTTTGTCCGTTTTCACGAGTTGCTTTGTCATCGAGTCGCATACACCAAAGGAGAAATTTAAATCGTGGGAGTGACATAGTCAGGCTGAACATTTCTATAATTGATCCACCAGAGTTCCAAAACTCATCTGGATTCACACGATTACCTTTCAGATGTGCTGTGTAATAAATCAGTCCTATTACTGCCTGCACTTCTAATACATCAGTGTGTATAGCATCCCTATCACGAACAAAGTTATTTCTTATTGAGTCTATATATTTTTTTGTACTTTCCAAAATAATTTCTAACATAGCGTTATTCACAAAATATTTCCAAATATCACTAGGAGTCTTCAAGTCACGTGTAGATAATCGCGACATCGGCTAACGTACTACGTAATTTTCCTGTCTTGTTCTAACATTTCTCGATGGAACAGCCTTTTTCTATCTGGTAACTCCATCTTTTCCGAGAAACGCTAAGGTATTACTTCCACTTTCTTCTTAATCGTCTGTCACATCTTGTTCCGATTCAATTTTACCGTTTTTGTTCGGCTTCAAAGGACATCTATAAATAAGAATTGACAAAAACGATAAAATGAGATAATAATAAGATGCTAAATATTTACCTGATCTGTAAGTTATGCCAGCAAGTAATAACAACAAAGTTAGTCGCTACGGACTCTCGCACCGAAAATATCTATAAAACTTGCACAACTGTACCCAGGCAGGTAAGAATGTACACTAACGGCGATACACTGAAAGTGGCGATAGAAAACTAACATTTATTTATAAATCCCGAATGAATAATTCTGTCGTCGGTGTGTGACACCGATAGCGACTAATGGAGGGTTAAGAAATTGTACTAGCGAAGATTGACTAAATGGTTTAGCTTTGATGTTTATCCATCAGGATATTCAAATAGATGAAGAAGAGGTATTAAACCCTTAAAATATAGATACCTGAATATTTGGCACTGCTATCTTTGGCATTGGTACACTAGTAACTAAAACCCAAATTTTAAGAACTCAAAATGGAGGTAGCATAAAAAAATTCGCTGCCCAACCCAACCCCACCCCACAAAAGATTTCTAGGTGCCCCACTATATATATATATATATATATATATATATATATATATATATATATATATATATATATATATATATATATATATATATATATATATATATATATATATATATATATATATATATATATATATATATATATATATATATATATATATATATATATATATATATATATATATATATATATATATATATATATATATATATATATATATATATATATATATATATATATATATATATATATATATATATATATATATATATATATATATATATATATATATATATATATATATATATATATATATATATATATATATATATATATATATATATATATATATATATATATATATATATATATATATATATATATATATATATATATATATATATATATATATATATATATATATATATATATATATATATATATATATATATATATATATATATATATATATATATATATATATATATATATATATATATATATATATATATATATATAGTATACTCTCTCTATATCGAACAATGTTATTACGAGTTTTCGCCTATAACGAGGTACATTAGATGTAACGTGAAATTTCTATTAAACTATAACCCTCTATAGCGAGGTAAATTTGCTTATAACGAGCAAATCTCGGGTCGGTTTTGGCCCGACCGTAGCTATAAATAAATACCTTTTTAAATGCCGTCTGCAATAAACTTCTTATAATTTATGATTCACAAGTGTCATTGTAGGGGGTTGACCATTAACACCTAATAATATAGGTCCTAATAGACAAGATGTGGAAAGTGTTTTAAAGGTGGTCAGAAACTTTATCCAAAGAAAAAACGCAAATGAAGAAGCATAAAACTGTTTCACATCTTTAGAAAATATGATAAATAGAATACTGGACAATTTAAAGCAGTTAAAAATGACAGACTTCTTCCAATTGCAGACGCAGTAGTTTATGTTATTCTTGAAAATACGCTTTATACAGATTTACAGATGTACAGATTTTTTGTTTTAACGTATATCATTGACAATAAAAGTAAACAACCCTTTTTTATTTTAATGTATTTCATTGACAATAAAAGTAAACAACTTTTTTTCAAAAACGCCATTCAAACAATATTTATTAGCATCTTATATTGCTCCGAATGTCTTCGCTATAGAAAGTTAATGTTTTAGAAAACTACATATTCATATGTATGCACAGTATTATTGTTGTTGGATATAACGAGATCCGCTTATAACGAGGTAATTAGTCTGCCATTTCAGTTCTCGTTATAGAGGGAGTCTACTTTATATATATATATATATATATATATATATATATATATATATATATATATATATATATATATATATATATATATATATATCATCATCATCATCATGTGCAGCTTTATCAACCGTTTCCAATTACGGTGCAGCCTCCCTTATTTCAATGTTATTTTATGTTCTTATTATTATTCGACGATGTCTTAGTTATACGTTGTTCTAATAATTTGCGCTCATTTGCGCCCATATTTTTCTATCTTGTGCTATTCGAGACCACGTTGTTCCTGTTAATTTTCTAATATCATAATCCCATCTGAGATTTGGGCGCCCCTTTGGTCTCTTAGCGTTCCTGGGGTACCACGTAGTTGTTCTAGTGGTCCATCTGTTATCTGTTCTTCTTGCCATATGTCCTGCCCATTGCCATTTCAGGGATTTTATTCTTTGGATTACATCAGTCACCTGGGTTTGCCTCCGTATCCATTCAATTCTTTTACGATCCCTCTTTGTTATCCCTAGCATACATCTTTCCATTGCTCTTTGAGTTACTTGGAGTTTCGACGTTATTTCTCTCTTTAATATCCAAGTTTCACATCCATATGTCAAGACGGGTAATATGCATTGATCAAATACTCTCTTCTTGAGGTATAGTGGCATTTTGGACTTGAAGACTATGGAATTTCGTCCGAATGCTGACCACGCTTGTTTTATTCGTCTGTTGATTTCCGGAAGTAGTGATCCCGATTTATGTATGAGCTGTCCCAGGTATATGTATTCATCTACTACTTCTAGCGAGGTTTCATTAATTTTTATTTCCACGTTGGCGATCAGATCATTGCACATTATTTTAGTCTTTGCTAGGTTCATTTTTAGGCCTACCTCATTGCTGGCTGTATTAAGGTCATTAATTTGCAGTTGTAATTCTTCAGGATTTCTAGCAATTAGAATGATGTCATCAGCGAATCTAAGATGGTTTAGGTATTCTCCATCTATACATAGACCTTGGTTGTTCCAGTCTAATTTCCGGAAGATATTTTCTAAGGTTGCAGTGAAGAGCTTAGGGGATATGGTGTCTCCTTGTCGGACTCCTTTCTGAGTGGGAAATTCTGGGGTATTTTCATATATGCTTACTCTAGCTGTGGCCTCTTTGTATATATTTGCTAGCGTTTCGACATATGGTTTATCTACTCCTTGGTCGACAAGAGCTTCTATGACTGCTCTTGGGTATACGGAGTCAAATGCTTTCTCGAAGTCTATGAATGCTAGCGCCAGTGGTAGATCATATTCTTTTGTTCTGCTCATTACTTCCCTTAATGTTTGAATATGATCCATTGTGCTGAAGCCACTTCTAAAGCCTGCTTGCTCTCGGGGTTGTGCAGCGTCAAGTGTGTTCTGTATTCTGTTGTTAATGATTTTGGTGAATACCTTGTATATCACAGGTAGCAAGCTGATCGGTCTATAATTTCTAATGTCTTCCTTGCTACCTTTCTTGTAAATAAGGATTATGTTGGCTGAATTCCACTTTTTTGGAATATGTCTCGATTTTAGGCAGTCTGTGTATATTTTTGCTAGGATTTTCCAAGTTGTTTGACCAGCAATCTTTAGAAGTTCGGCTGTAACACCGTCATTACCGGCTGCCTTGCCGTTCTTCATGCTCTTAAGAGCTGCCTCTACCTCATCCACGAGAACATCTGGTACATCTTCTTGAACCGCAATTTCTTCTTCGCCTATTTCTTGTGCTTCCGGAGCTTTATATAGACCCTCATAGAATTCGGTTACATGTTTTATTATTTCATCCCTATTTGTGATCCTTTCGTTGTTGTTTCCCAATGCTATTATTTGCTTTCTACCGATTGCCAACTTCCTCTTGGTTTTCCTATAGTTTTTATGGTTTTCGATTGTATTTTGTACAAGTCGTTCATTGTAGGTTTTTATATCTTCTGCGATTTTTTTCCGTATTACTTTGCACAGTTCGGTATATTCAATTCTATTAATATTGGAGTTAATTTTCATTTCTCTTCGTTGTTTCAGGAGAGCTGTTGTTTCATCTGAAAGTTTTCTATTGCTGTTGTGTGCTTGTGATCCTCCAACTTCTTTGGCGCAATTTAAGATTGTTTCCATTAAGTGTGTGCTATTCGTTGGGTCTTGTAATTTTTCTTGAATTAAATTTTGATAGCGTTCCGAGTTGTTGCTTAGGTTAGTGATATTTACCCCTGCAGTTGGTTTCTGGAGTAATTTCATTCTTTCTAGTTTAGTGTTTAGAACGACCCGAGATCTAATTAGTCTGTGATCGCTACCTGTTCGGAATTTGTTGAGCACACTTACATCCTTTATGGTTTTCAACTTATTAGTTAGGATGAAATCTATTTCGTTCTTGGTAGTTGCATTGGGAGCTAACCATGTCCATTTCCTATTGAGGTTCTTCTTAAAATAGGTATTGGCGATTGAGAGGTTCTGGTAATGTGCGTATTGAACCAGTCTCTCTCCCCTTTCATTTCTTTCTCCAATGCCAAAGTTGCCGACACATTGTTCTTGATTTGATTGTTTACCCACTTTGGCATTAAAGTCCCCGACTAGATACTTAAATTGGCTTTTGTTCTTGTTAAGCACCTCAGTTATTTCATTGTAGAATTCCTCTATTTCCTCATTGGAGTGGGATATGGTTGGTGCATATACTTGCACAATTTGGATGGTGTATCTTCTGGATAGTCTTAGACTTAGATATATATATATATATATATATATATATATATATATATATATATATATATATATATATATATATTATTGTGATATTTATAGTCTTGGTGCGCCAAGCAATAATTAGCTAATTAATTTTTTTGATTAATTAAAATTATTTAAATGATATGATTATGACTCTATCACAATTTTTAATTCTTTTATCTCAGGGTTAAATTCGTGCTTCAATATCTATGCTATTACATGTGAAAGGTAAGGTCCAGAGAATACCGGAATAATAAAAAACACATATGATCTAACACTATATATTGAAATAAAAATAATGAAATAATTCACACTCAAAAGTTTTCAATAAACAAATCTCATATAAGGATTCTCAAAATTTTGTTCTCCGTACGTGAACAATCAAAATTTATGGTACAAACAATATTAATTGAAAACTCAAAATCCCAAACTATTCTAACTCTCTTAATCAAAATATTTATATCCTTTCTCAATTACGTGTAAAATTTTGTTATCAATAAAAGAAAAAAACTGCAGAAAACAAAATATCTCTCTCTGATGATGAGTGGTCCAAATCCTTGTTCCTGGTAGACTATATTATCTCCTCTCAACCGCTCCCTATGTAAACAGCAATCTTACACGGATTGTTGCAAGTATATCGTCCTTAATGATCTCCTTCAAAAGCACAAATCATTCAAATTATGATAGCCTTTCTCCTCTCGATAAACTGAATCTCTCGTTGGCCCGAGTGAAAAATGACTCTTGGAATATCTTCTCTTTACGATAAACTGAATCTCTCGTTGGCCTGAACAGTGACTCTTGGAATATAAGTAGAGAAATATGACTTACAATATTTTGCTGCTTCAGCTTCTGTCAGATACACTAACTCCACAAAAACTCACTAACATTCCACTACTGCTTGCTACATTTCAGGAACCGCCAGAGAACAATCACCGTTCCTCTCCCAGACTTGGAAACCAACTGACTCTATCTTTTCTCCTCCTCAATCTCGCTAAACTTTTTCCTACATACTTATCCCACTTTTTTCAATCTCCGCCAATCACAACTCATCACAATTCCCCCATTTTTTCATTTCGATAACAAACAAATTTTTACCTATACTTATAAATTTCCTAAAACTTATTTACAAATAATATTTTTCTATAATTCTTAAAAACTAACAAAAACCACTTTCTATAATCCCTTCTATTGTCTTTAATCACTGCATTAATGTATTTTGAAAAAACCCCGTTCAATTGTCTGTGGCTTTCACTTAAACTTATGCGGGTCACTCAAGTATAACAAAGAAATAATTTATGCAAAGCTTACACTATGTTTAGTACAGGAAATCCAAGGATTTAATAACTTTCCTTCTCCGAAATGTTTGTTGGATATTATCCTACTTATCTGAATTATTTTAATGTTTTTGAACTTTGAAATATTTTTAAACAAACCAATATTTTTCTCGATTTTACATATCATAACAATATATTATATAAATATAATTTTCCTTGGTATATGTCAGGTTTTTTCGGTCTGGAATTAAAACAAGTCTATTTTTTTTGTCACTTAATATTTCGCCAATATTGATTTTTGGCTTCATCAGAAGTGCACAAATTTATTAAAACAAAGAGATAAGCAACATTAAGATAAAATTACATAAATATTTACTTACAGAGGTAGAACTGTTCACAAAAAAAAAACAAGACGAACATTTGTTTTACACTTTCACAATTAGACTGACAAATAAATATGATAAAATAAGTTAAAATACACATAATAACAACAAAAAGTGTTACAAAGTGTTACAAAAGTATTTACTTACAGAGGTAGAACTGTTCACAAAAAAAAACAAGACGAACATTTGTTTTACACTTTCACAATTAGACTGACAAATAAATATGATAAAATAAGTTAAAATACACATATAACAACAAAAAGTGTATAGTGGAATAGAAGAATTTCTTTATATTTTTATATATAGAATAAAGTAGCAGGTACATGGTAAATTCATTTTGACTTGAATGGATTCCAGAATATTGCTGTAGATACTGCTTAACTGATTCGTATCTGCTTTGTAATTTATTACATTTTTTGTGTCAGTAATATAACACATTTCGAGAAACAGCCTGTTTTTATAATTAGTTACTGTTTGTAGGATTTCAACATTAGTATAGTCAAATTTGTGACTTGTGTTGATGGAGTGTTCGCGCATGTGTTTTTACCTTTGTGGTAGTCACTTTTATGCTGGGTAATACGTTGTTTTAACCATTGGCTTGTCTGTCCAATATAGAAACCTTCGCAGCCTAAACGATATTTTATAGATCGTATTGGTAGTACACATTACTTTATATTTAACACAAGAAAATAGACTTTCTACCAATTCTGATGTTATTGTATGGTTTGAAGGGGGCTGTAATCTTATTTTTTAAATTATCAACGAAGGCCAATCTTTTATATGTAAAGTTTTGTGGCGCATCTCTATCCAATTGTCTATCATAATAGTGGGAGTTGTAAATTAATTGTTTAAGGAGTATCTTCGGATAACTGTTGTTAATGAATATCTCAAGTAATTTGCTCTAATTGTTACTTAGAAACCAGTCGTCGCATATGTTGAGTATTCTGTTTTTCATAGCAAGAAATGTACTGTATTTCTGGTTTTTTGGGTGGTTGGAAAAAAAGTTTAGAAATCTGCCTGATGCAGTAGGTTTTTAATACCAATCTAGTATTACATAATTGTCTTCCGTGCGGATAACTTTAGTGTCCAAGAAAGGTACGCTATTGTTAGTTTCTCTTTTAACAGTAAATTGTATTTTGTCATTAAAAGAGTTAATAAAAATAGAATTGTTTTAATTCCAGACCGACAGAACTTGACATATACCAAAGAAAATTATTTTAAATAATGTATGGTCGATACCAAAACAAAAACTTATTAAACGAAAAAGACAGAAAAGATTTGATTTCACGTTCAAAGCGTCTATGTATCTATTGATACGTATTTCGACTTAAAAAGTCTCATCAGAATAGTTATTCATAGCCGTTCTTAACGTGAAAAATAATCTTCTGTGTCTTATTAGAAGCAACAATAACATGGCTTCATTATGGACGCAATAGCGACATCTGATAGAAAAATCGGTAAGATAGTTTCGAAACAAATTCAGATTTCTGCTTTAATCTGGAGCCTTCTAAAAATTGCAAGACATGACCAGACGATGATAAAGAAGATGTTAAAAGAGACATGGGGAATCTAAAATTTGCATTCCACGACATGTCTATTCATCTAGGCAGAAATCCTAACGAATTTGTTTCTCGTACTCATACAGAGTAGATCCGAATAAAACGAAAAAGACAGAAAAGATTTGATTTCACGTTCAAAGCGTCTATGTATCTATTGATACGTATTTCGACTTAAAAAGTCTCATCAGAATAGTTATTCATAGCCGTTCTTAACGTGAAAAATAATCTTCTGTGTCTTATTAGAAGCAACAATAACATGGCTTCATTATGGACGCAATAGCGACATCTGATAGAAAAATCGGTAAGATAGTTTCGAAACAAATTCAGATTTCTGCTTTAATCTGGAGCCTTCTAAAAATTGCAAGACATGACCAGACGATGATAAAGAAGATGTTAAAAACTTATTATATATATAAATTTGACTTAATATGTCTTAAATATTTATTTTACGTAACAACTTTTTATTAGCTGTGTCTTTGCGCAAATATGCAATTTGTATTGGACCTAACTTACTCACTATATCTTGTTTAATAAGATTTTGAAACTGTTTTCTTGTAGCAAGTTAAATTGTAATTGTTAAAGTGTCAATTGTGGTTTACTTCCTTATAACCACAACATTTACTCACTTCAGGAATATTATTCTTAAGTAATTACGTGCTTCACGTTATTTTACATAAACATTAAATATTTATATAGTTGGTTTATATTTTAGGTTGTCTGCAGAAAAAGGACAAAATGAACATTATGAAAACATTAACTGAACATTATTCATCTTGTAAAGAAGAAGATATGAGTACAAGTGGTGAACAAAAACTATTAAATGAAAATATGAAAGTTCAGACTGGAAAAAGATCTTACAAATGTAAAATTTGTTTAAAACAATTTTCACTGCTATTTAATTTGAAACTACATTCGAGAATACATACTAAAGAAAGGCCTTACAAGTGTGAAATTTGTTTGAAGTCGTTTACTCAAAACGCTTTTATGAAAAGGCATTTGAACACACACACTAGAGAAAAACCTTACAAGTGCATTACTTGCTTCAAGCAGTTTGCATATGCTTGCAGTTTGAAATTACATTTGAGAACACACACTGGAGAAAAACCTTACAAGTGTGAAATTTGTTTTAAGCAATTTTCCCAGTCAGGTACTTTGAAAAACCATTTTGCAATGCACACTGGACAAAAACCTTACAAGTGTGATATTTGTTTGAAGCGATTTACTCAAGCCGGTAATTTGAAAATACATTTGAGAATACACACTAGAGAAAAAACTTACAAGTGTATTACTTGCTTCAAGCAGTTTGCATATGCTTGCAGTTTGAAATTACATTTGAGAACACACACTGGAGAAAAACCTTACAAGTGTGAAATTTGTTTTAAGCAATTTTCCCAGTCAAGTACTTTGAAAAACCATTTTGGAATGCACACTGGACAAAAACCTTACAAGTGTGAAATTTGTTTTAAGCAGTTTACTCGAGCAAGTATTTTGAAATCGCACTTGATGACACACACTGAAGAAAAACCTTACAAGTGTGAAATTTGTTTTAAGCAGTTTACTCTAGCAAGTACTTTGAAATCACACTTGATGACACATACTGAAGAAAAACCTTTACGGTTACCTTTTAAAAACGGTGCGAAATATTTTTTAAAGAATTTACTCAACTCTGTGGCGCATGGCGATTAACCTCTTATTGTCGATAGCAGTCATATGTACAGGCTCTTTCATTAAGAATTGTCCATATAGTAACTGGAGAAACCTTAGCACAAAATACGAAGATTTAACCTAAAAAATTTAAAATAAAATTATCCTCCTCACCTATGTATAGCGTGTTTTATTACAAATATTTTAAAATCATCTTAGACCAATATTTTTTGTTCAAACTTGAAAGTTTACACGTGTTAGCATACTTTAACTAGCGAAAGATAGTTTTCCACTGTTACGATAGGCGTAATGTAGGGATAGATACTTCCTTTCTCCCCTCACAATCTACGCCACTGTCTTAAAAATCATTTCAGCACGTTTTTTTATTCTTGTTACTTTTTACGTAAATTCCTTTTGTTTCATACCAGTTACTATAAGGATAATTCTTAATTAACTGATCTGATCAGTTCGCCTGGAACATCAAGACGAAGTAGAACTAATCTGACTTGACAATGGCAAGTGTGACCTTGCCGAAACGTCGCCAAAACAATGGTTTTTCTAAAAACCAAAAATATTTAACGCGGAGTCAAACCCGGAAAACAACTGAAACCATGTATATATATATATATATATATATATATATATATATATATATATATATATATATATATATATATATATATATATATATATATATATATATATATATATATATATATATATATATGGTTTGTTTTACATGTGTAATAATAATTTTCAGTGTGTTTTATCAATATATAAAATATGATTTTTTTTATTTGCATTTCTCTTTTATTTCCTTTTAATCATGTATGTTTTTACACTATTATAAGTCAAAGGCATTTCAGAACTTAAAGAAGAAACCTGAGGTTAAATTAAAACAATTGATTTAAAGTTGGCGTCTTAAGGTCACTGAGATATATTTTGAATGGAATACTATACTGATTAAATGAATTAATTGTTTGCTATGTCAAATTTTTGAAAGTTATAAAATTAGTAACTGTATTTAAATATAAATCCCGATGCACGTCATTATCTATGTCAGAGATATCTAAGTTGAAATTGTTGCCAAATTGAAAAAAATTTCTGAATTCATTTTAAATCAAATATTTCACATAATAGTGTAATTTTCACCTCCACTAGAGCTCTTATTAATTCTTAATAAGTACCCAGAGAAATAAGGTAAGAAAGTACCTTGTTGGGGACTTTGACACGGCCAGGTATTAGACAAGCTGAGTTTTATTTACCTCTATAACCAAAACCTCTATGTATTCTGAAGTGGCTTCGGTGGACTTTTTACATTATTATCTAATAATTCAAGCCCAAAACTGCACCAATTTAAGAACTTTTCTCTACCAGTTAAAAGTAAATCATTTGTAACGAATTTGGAAGTAAATATTGGATAAAGCGCGTTTAAAGCTTATACCAATGTGTAAACCGTTTTATGATGTAGCTTGAAAAGTCACCAATTGATATAATGCGAGCGGCAGCTACATAGTTGATGGAAATTGTTTCGTGGGCTCGAAACTAGGTTTTGAAATTGGTATTTGGTACAACAGAACAAATTACCAGAGATAAAATAAGATAAATGGACAAGATTACCTTAGATAAGAAGAAAAAGGGCGCCACTCAAATTTTTGTGAATAAAAGGAGAAAGTTAAGAAACCTTTGATGTAGAGGACAATTAGGAACAAACAAATTATGTTCTAAAAACCAAAATTGTAAAAAATATGGAAGTTAAAATCGTTGATTAAATGTAAATAAATATACTGAACAAATAGCAGATTTGCACAGCCTGATCTTTACTTTCTGATAGAAATAGAACCAAGGAATATAGACGCATATACGTCTATATTCGTTGATAGAACTATCAACTTGTTTAAATGTAATATTTAATCACGAGACTTGCTAGTAGTAGAATAAATAAATACCTATGTCAGTTTAAAACAATTTATTTCAACAAATGGTTGAAATATAAAAGTAAAAAAATTCGCCAATACAATTACATGCAAACTTTTACCTTATCTGAGCAGTAAAAAGATGGTTGTAAATCTTATACACCTGTATATATCGCTCATCGACTTAAATAGTGGCATAACACACAAAAAAAATTCAAAATGAGGTTTTTGTCGCAAATGACTTTAAAAATCGGTATCTTCGGACAGCATTAACGTTGTAACTGCAGTGTCACAAATAACCACCTGGAACGCATTGTGTCGGTATGGCCTCGAGCATTTTCTGTTGAAACCCAGTCTGCTACACTGCCACAAGCTGACAAGCTAATTTGTCCGTGACCAGCGACACAAGTGAGGATGCACACGGAGAGTGAAATAGTGCCATAACCCTGCTGTCGGTCAATGGTAAGCTTTTTTCGATTATAAATATTGCCTTATTATGTAATGATGCGTTATTGATATGGTGTGAGTATCAATAAAAATACACGATATGGAACATTAATATTGACTTAAGTTTGTTACGGCACTGTTGTGGTCCAAATTATTGCAAAAAATGGCAATTGTTTTTTAAACAGTGTCATATTTTATGATATGGCATTGTTGTAGACTGATGTGACTGGATTCTATGTAGCATATAGTATTAACAGTTGCGTTGTGACATTATTTATGATCAATTTTGGTAATTAGTTTGATAATAACTGTCTTAACAGGGTGATGTGACTTTATCATTATTTGTAAAAACGAGACTATTATTACTCATTCTACCTTGACATATAATTATTTTATTGTTTATTCCAGATTGTGTATTTGGCTTTGATATCGACTTGGTGCTTAGAGTAGCCTAGCAGATTAATTCCTATTTTTTAAAGATGCATCAGCATAAGTCTATGACCATAAAATGAACTCAAGGGGAGCATTAATGCTTAAACTATCGCAGCTGCTGCCTACGAAATAGTGAAGCAGAAAAAAGACGAGACACCACTTTCCTCTTCAAGTAAAACTGCAAGTAGCTAGTTAATCTACCTAGCCTTTCTTCTAACTGTGAGTTTGCTACACGTGCAAATGCTACACAAATCTTTTTTAGACCTAAATGTATAACGTAATCATTAATTATTATTATGTTTTGCTTCTAGGGGTTGAAAGTGATCATCCTGATGAAGCAGGACCTGGATACATCGAGTGTCTAGAAGACGTGGCTGTAACACAACATGCTGAACCATTATTTCTTCTGCGATCGGGAGAGAGCATAATTCAAGAGACCGATAAGTGCCTAACGAACCGTAACGAGACTGACACCTTAAATAGTTCTTCTGTAACCTATGCCAATTTAGAGAATGTAGCGCCCTTCCACACAGAAAGTGTTATTCTTTCAAAGTTTGTTCCAACAACTTCCCAAATTGAAGTCAATCATATTGATAAGTCTGAAAACAATGACTGTAACAAAACTATGGCTGTTAGGTATTCAATGTTATCTTAAGCCTTCGACACCTTTTCATCTCGAATCTGGGGAAAACACAGTCCAAGAGAACGATGAGTGTTATGGCGAGCACGCCACTGTGTGTGTGTGTGTGTTTTATCTCAATATTCAGACTACTTAGAAGATGATAAACACCCACGCTGAGTATCTCGAGGTGTTTACGATATGATCAAGAACTATGAGTGATTTTTAGGATATAGTTTGTATTTCTTAAGTTAGTATAGTTTTATACCCTAAACTGTTAACATCTAAATAAATTTGTGCATTTCATTCAGAGTTACGTTATTTAATTCTCCAACGAACACACATCATTCTATACAGAATAAAAGTAGCACAGTCAGTAGAATTTCCAATTAGAAAAAGTAAAGCCTTTTTTAATCGATTTTAATCGTTAATTGGAAAATTGGAGAATTAGTGACTTAGTATTTGAGTTCCGAGTGTAATGACTTAGTATTTGAGTTCCGAGTGTAAGGCCACGAGGAAGGAAAACTGAATGAACCCGTAAGCAACTTCGAAGAATTCCAAGTGTAAGGCCACTTGTTGTGTAAAGCCACAAAGTAATTCGGAAGTTCTGGGGAGGCGCAACTAGCAACTTCGTGAAATCTTCTCAACCAGCTTCAATGAAAAGCCACTCGACCCTGGAAACGGTGAAGCATTTCCACAGAAAAAACAATAACATCTCGGCTACCATTTCGACTACATACAGTTTAGAATTCCGACCAGTTCCAGTGTAAACCCAGTTGATCCAGAAGGTACAACGTTCTCCACCCGTTCTCTACCCGTTCCAGTGTAAATCCACTTGATCTGAGACGCTGCAACGTTTTCTACCCGTTCCGATGTAAAGCCACGTTCTCACGGAAGTACTTGAGGTTAGTCGAATTATATTAATTTTTTATTTGTTTTCATTTTTTTTATTTTACTCTGTTTCGCAATTTTCAAACTTTTAAGCTATCATATCTAGTATTTGCATTTTTTTTAATTGTTTAATTTATTTTTGATAATACAATGGCAACTAACGACGTAACAGCAACTACGCCAATAATTTCCGCTACCACTTCTAATAATTATATTAATTGTGACAAAGCTATCAAGCTTATAAATATTTTTGATGGGTCTTCTTCAAAATTATATTATTTTATACATTCTGTTGATTTCCTTTTTGCAAAATTTGACCCAGCGAAATTGCAAATTTTTCCTTTTATTGTAAAAAGCAGGTTAGAGGGAAAATGCATGGCAAGAGATAAAAAATGCTCTCCTTTATCAGTTTGGTGAAAATTTGGATTTGCAGTGTGTAAATTTTGAGTTATGTTATTTTAAGCAACGTTCTAATGAAAAACCTACAAATTTTGTTGATAGAAAAATCGGTAAGATAGTTTCGAAACAAATTCAGATTTCTGCTTTAATCTGAACCTTCTATAAATGCAAGGTATAACAGACGTTGATAAAGATGTTAATAGAGACATGGGGAATCTAAAATTTGCATTCCACGACATGTCAATCAACTAAGCAGAAATCCTTAACGAATTTGTTTCTTGTACTCATATAGAGTAGATCCGAATAAAATGAAAAAGACAGCAAAGATTTGATTTCACGTACAAAGCGTCTATGTATCTGTTGATACGTATTTCGACTTAATAAGTCTCATCAGAACAGTTACATAGACGCTTTGTACGTGAAATCAAATCTTTGCTGTCTTTTTCATTTTTTTGATAGAATTGAAAAACAATTAATAAGAATCAATAAAGTTATCTAATACGATTCAAATTTGAACAATGTTGAGAAAAAATGTTTAAATAATTTTCATAGTAAGACTGCAATTCTGACCGCTATTACGGGCATAAAAGAACCTTTGTGTCAAATGCTTCGCTCTTTAAATCCTACTTCGTTAATTCAAATTAAGCAAATTTTAAACGATTATGAAAACCAACAATATTTCAAACAAACAAATGACAATTTTTCTAAATTAAATATAAATAATGACAATAAAATTTCTACGCAAAAAACATTTTCTGATCCCGGTTCAACAAATCAATCGATAAATCCACCAATTAAATTAACCATTCCCAAGTGCACTGTTTGCCATAAATATGGACATAAAGCAGAAAAATGTTATCGTAAACCACAATCTCACAATGTTGTTCATAATACCTATTGCGACATTGATAGTTCGGAAAAGAAATAGAAATCGAAGTTGATCAGGATTTTTTAGTACAAGTTCCGCTAACAACTTTACAGTTTACCAAGTAGCAAATAAACCGCCTCTTTACGCGCATATTAAAAATTTGAATATTAAGTTATTAATTCATTCAGGCGCAGCTATATCAATATTGAAACCAGGTAAAATTTTAGATTCTTATCACTTTGATAATGAAAATTTTAAAATATTTGGTATTAATAACAAACCAATTCAAGTTACAAAAAGCGTAAACTTTAAGTTATTTTCGAGTGTTCAAAAATTCTATATAGTAGACATAAATTCTCCTTTTGATGGAATACTTGGTTATGATTTTTTAGAAAAGAATAAATGTGTTATTGATTTTGGTTCGAATACTTTATTTGCTAATCGTGAGGAAATCCCATTGTTTTCATCTGATCGGGAACATAGTATATTTAGTCTAAATAATATACACGAACATCAAGTCCGAAGTGATAATGTTATCGACTTAAATGAAAAAATCGATACTATTGTAAGTAAACTACAATTAGACCATCTCGATAAAAGGTTACAAACAAAGATAAAAGATATTCACGTGAAGTTCCAAAATATATTCTCGTTACCTAACGAACATCTAACTTTTAGCAGTCGAATAAAATATAGTATCCGTACTAACCCTGAAAATGCTAGTCCGGTAAATTAAAAAATTATTTTTCGCTTTTCGGCCTTCCTAAGATGATTATGTCAGATCACGGGGGTGAATTTAATAATAAAAAGGTGCAAAGTTTTACTAATTCATTGAATATCGAATGGCACCTTACTTCGTCTGAGTACCATGCCTCTAACGGTATAATTGAGCGTTTCCATGCTACGATAACAGATACTTTGCGAAGTTATCTTTTAGAACATAACCAGTGTGACTTAGAAGATGCACTTTTAGTCGCTATACACTCGTATAATTCTAGTAAACATCATTCAACATCCACTACACCCTATAGTTTAGTATTTCCTTATAAAAATGATAGAGAATTTGATGAAATTTCGTATAATAATCAGTTAGAAAATATAAGGGAAAAACAATGCGATCAAAGGAAAAAGCAAAAGAATCGTTTTGATAACTTAAGAACGAACAATTTGGCCCTTATGGACCGGTTTCACCAACAACAAATAAATCACTGAATAGTTAATCGTCGAATAAAATTTATTAGTAGAATATTAGTAGACTATTTGTAATCCACAGTTAGTTATTCGTCGAATAAGTTCAAAGTGTAATGATTTTCCACAGACTGTACTCGTTGACACCTCTCTTGGCCTCCACCTCTTAGGTGCTTGGCCAAGCGCATCGCACTATTTTTCACTGTAATCATATACAACCTATAATATTTGATATTGGTTGATTAATTTGTCAAAATAATAATAATTGTCAATGTCAATACATAATTTATATAAAGCGTCTTCGTAGCTTGTGGCCTTGTGTTCAAGTAAAAAGAATTTGGTTGGGACTTCTCAAACATCATCATTTTAATTTCAGTTATTTTGTGCTTCTGGCCTGATTGATCAATCTCAAAATTTGATCCCAGCTGCTTCTGAAGACATTTGAAATCTAAAAAGTCTTTGTAAGACAGTTCATTAATAGTGAACTCTTTCTCTCGTTTTGTTGATGTCCTTAAAATTGTGACATATTGTTGTGGTATGAAGATGGGTCCACTTCTCAAGGTCTTCTTAATTTGCTTTTCAATGACAGCATAAGCGGCCCCTCATTTTGTGTGTGACCAACAATCAAAAAATTATGGTTGATTGCCTTAATCTTGAGAGTTCTTACTGCATAAGCATACATTGATATTATGTACCTGTTCTTGTTTTGGCCACAACAATTATCAGAGTACAAAGTAACTTCTAAATTATCATTAGCTACCTCTTTTGACAACTTTGTGAGATAATTAAAAATACAAGTTGCTATTTCGTTAGCACGTCGCATGCCCTCGCCTTGGTGCCAAAAGTAACAAGTTGTTTGAATTAATGATATTAGTTATAGTGAAATTGTAACAATTAAGTTTTGACTTATAGTAAAAAAGAGAAACATTGCCAATGGGACATTGCATAAGCTTTTGTAAGTCAAAGCAGCAGACATAGTGGAGCGGATTTTCCTTCGCTTTGTTCTTGTCTAACTCTTTGGCAATCCTGCTCAGCACTTTTTCGTATTGATAGTTTTCATAATCTTCTTGAATCTCTTGGTCATTTTTGAGACCTTCACACAGACCACATTGGTCGTTTTTTGGGATGAAGAAGGAAATGTTAAATTCATTCCGAAATATACGAGAAAAAGTAACCAAGGAGGCAGATTCTTCCCCTTCCTTTTTTTTAATTCATAGAATAGTCACGGTAAATTTTAGCTAAGCTTTTGCCACCACCTATAAATTCTCGGGTAGACTTTGCCCTGGTATAGTGACGCTCGATTCTTGGTATCTTCTTCATGAAATAACGTATATAATCTTTAACTTTCGGGCTAAGAGTTTCATGTTTGCCATGTCTACCCCTTCCTTCTGGCTACAGAAAGCCCATATCGTTTGTTTTTTTAATAACTGTTTGTATCGGGCGATCATTGATGCCTAGAGTATTCATGTAGAAGAGCTTACAAACTCTAATCCTTACCCCTGCTATTTGAAAGGAAAGGAATTGTTGGCACGCCTTGGTTTTTCCTTGTTCGTGAACCGGATTTTTGGGACAGTTTGGTCCATGGAACTGGAAATATAGTTTCTTTGTGCTTGCAAAGACCCCATATCCTAGTAGTTTTGGAAAATATTCTGTCTATCGTTATGGCTAATGCGAGATGGACAATTAAATTTGCAGTTTTCTGGACATGGAGGCAGCATTTTTCTTGCTTGTACAACATTTTTGCTAGTCAGAGAAGAATATGCTTTCTCTTCGTTTCTCAACTTCTTAACAATGTCCCTCTTAAGTGGGGGTTTTTGCCTCTTTATTGTACATTTCACAGGAGAGTCAACTATTAGTTGACTGACTGAAGGGTCGGTGGATGATCTTCTTTGACCAATGTCACTGTCAGAAATATAATTAGGGTCGGCCACTGAGTCGTCATTATCGAAATCAAACTTTTCAATACGATCGGCTTCAATTTGGGAAGTTGTTGGTACATCTTTTGAAATTACTATACTTTGAGAGGGGTAAGGCTCAACATTTTCCAAACTATCATCAGTTATACAGGATCTATTTAAGGTATCAGTCTCATTACGATTAGCCAGATACTCAACTTTTATTCTGTATAGAATGATGTGTGTTCGTTGGAGAATTAAATAACGTAACTCTGAATGAAATGCACAAATTTATTTAGATGTTAACAGTTTAGGTTATAAAACTATACTAACTTAAGAAATAATAGATAAAGAATATTATTGATAAATAGATAAAGAATATTATTGAATAGATAGAAAACTGTGTAGGTTATTTCTGGACAATGCGCGATCTGGCGGCCTTAGGCAAGCAACATCTTTTTAAAAAATCTCGTAATTCTTCAAATATAAAGATTAATATTGAGGGTTTGATTACAAAAATAAAACAAACGTTGGTTCTTTTTCTACTTTATTTTTTTTATAAACATTAATTACATGTCTTCTTCTTAACATGCCATACACCAAAGTGCGTAGGCGACTATCTCATTACTAGAATTCTGTTCTTGGCGGCGTGACACAGCTCGCCTGTATTGTGTATTCCTGTCCATTCTTTAATATTCCTTAACCAGGATAATTGTTTGCGGCCGGCTCCTCTCCTACCTTCGATCTTCCCTTGTAGGATTAACTGTGGTATTTCATATTTTGCTCCTCTCAATATGTGCCCAAGGTAACCAATCTTGCGTTTTTTAATTAATTCAAAGAGTTCTCTTTCCACGCCGGCTCTATTAAGGACGTCATCGTTTCGAACTCTATCCACCCAAGGTATGCGCATCATTCTTTTCAATGACCACATTTCAAATGCTTCAAGTTTGTTGATAGATGTTTTTTTCAAAGTCCACGTTTCCATGCCATAAAGCAAGATGGACCATATGTAGCACTTAACCATTCTGTAGCGTATTTCGAAATTTAGGTTTTGATTACATAGGAGCGGTCTGAATTTCACAAAAGCTTGTCTTGCCATTTGTATTCGGGTTTTTATCTCTTGTTGTGGATCCGATTGGTCATTGATTGTGGTGCCAAGGTATTTAAAAGTTTTCACGCGTTTTATGCGATCGTCACCTATGCATATCATCGGGTTTTCTGGAGGGTTTCTGCTAATGACCATATATTTCGTTTTCAAAATGTTGATTTTGAGGCCATATTTTTTACCTATGCTATTCACCCTATCAAGTAATAACTGCTGATCTTCCAAATTATCAGTTATAATCACTGTGTCGTCCGCATAGCGTAGGTTGCTAATTGGTATGCCGTTCACCTTAATGCCTAATTCCGTGTCTTCTAATGCTTCCGCAAATATATTTTCAACATATAAATTAAAAAGCATCGGAGAGAGTATGCAGCCTTGGCGGACACCTTTCCGGATTTCAAATTCATCCGTATATTGGTCTTGCTCAATCCTCACCTTTGCCATTTGGTTCCAGTATAGATTCTGAATAATTCTGATCTCCTTCTGGTCAATGTTGGCCCTATGTAGTAGTTCCATCATGATATCATGTTTAACATTGTCAAATGCCTTCTCGTAGTCGATGAAGGTGAGGTAGACATCTTTTCGTTGATCTAAACAGTTTTGTATTAAGGTGTTCAAACATAAAATTGCCTCTCTTGTTCCTAGTCCTCCCTTAAAACCGAATTGTGTTGACCCGCTAAGTTCTTCTAGTATCTTGTACATTCTTGAGTGTAATATCCTAAGGAAGAATTTCAGCAAGTGACTCATTAAACTGATTAAGCGGATTCATTGCATTTTGTGGCATTAGCTGTTTTTGGGATCATCACAAAGGATGACTGCAGCCATTCTCGCGGAATGTAACCAGTATCATAAATTCTATTGAACAGCTTTACCAAGATTTCGATATTCTCCTCGTCTAGTAGTTTTATTGCTTCTATATTAATTTCATCTGGACCTGTTGCTTTATGCATCTTTGTGGTTCTAACTGCATATTCTATTTCACTTCGCATTATTGATGGCCCTGATAAGTTTTCGGAAGGAAGTTTGCGCGTTGGTTGTGTTGGTCTTTCCTCATTAAAAAGTCTTTCTGCGTATTCTTTCCACGCCATTGCTATCTCCTCTTCTGACTCTATGTATTCGTTTCTGTGGTTGCGTATTCTTGTTCTGTGGTGGCTTTTGTGTATATTCGATATTTCTTTGATCTTCTTATGTAGTCCAAAACTATCTCCTTTTTCCTGCAATTGTTCTATTTCTTTGCACCTTTCCACCATCCAACGTTCTTTTGCTTTCTTAATTTTCTGGCGAATTTCTTTGTGTATCTGTTTGTATTTGTCTTGATTACGTTGTTGTTTATGTTGCCTTCGCTTTTCCATTAGATCCATAATTTCGTCCGTCATCCATTCGTTATGCTTTCTCTTTCTGATCTGTGTTTTAACTTCCCTGTTTACTGCCAGAATCGTTCCTTTAATATCATTGACCATCTCTTCGATATCATCATTTTGTTCTATTATTCGCATTCTTTCATTAATTTGATTTGCATAACTCTTCTTCAGATTTTCGTCTCTCATCAGTTCTCTTGTATTTATAGGCGTGCTGGTGTTTGTATTTGTTCTCTTAATTTTTGCTAGTTTTAACCTCTCATCTGCTATTAGCGGATTATGATCGGATGCAATATCAGCACCTGGATATGCTGCGATTCTTTTGATAGCGTTACGAAATCTTCTGTTTATTAAAACGTAGTCAATTTGGTTTCTAATTATTCGATTTGGACGGTCTCCTGGTGATTTCCAAGTATATAACTTACGAGGTGGGAGCTGAAACCATGTGTTCATGACGACAAAACCGTTCTCCTGGCAGAATTCACACAGCAGGTCGCCTCTTTCATTTCTAACGCCAAGGCCGTACTCTCCAATTATGTCTTCATATCTTCCTTTATCCACCTTGGCGTTAAAGTCGCCCATTATTATGTTTATATCCTCTTTCTTTGTTAGTCTTATTGCTTTTTCCAGATCTTTATAGAACTTAGTTATTTCTTCTTCTGACTTATCTGCTGTTGGTGCATATGCTTGTGTCACATTTATGTTTACTGGTTTGCCTGTCATTTTGATCAACATGACTCGTTCGGAAATTGGAACAAAATCTGTCACCGATTTACTGATCTTCCTGTCAAGAGCAATAGCCACTCCATGTCGGTGATGTCTATCTTTTGGGTCACTACACGAGTAATACATAGTAATCTTATCTTTCGTAAACTGTCCAGATCCAGTCCATCGGACTTCACTGACTCCCATTATATTTATTTTTAGCCAATTCATTTCCTTTATAAGGTTGTGTAGTTTTCCTGGTTCGTAAAGACTATTAACATTCCATGTTGAAATTCGTTGGATATCATCTATTTGGCACTTAATCTAATTACATGTATTTAAATGTAATTGGTTAAACAGTGGCTATTCTGTAGTTTCTATAAATTACAACACAGAAACAAAGAAGGAATAGCATCACATTTCAAGGTGGACTTATAAACTCCGTTCGCTTAGCTCGGGCATATTTTGACAGATTCATTGTCGGAAACCTACAACACAAAAATTCCTACTTCTCAGTATTAATAGCTAAAGTATCCTACTATTGCATACAACTTTGTTTAAAAAAAGAAGAATTATTCTAAATAGTGGAAGTGTATACTGAACACATCAAATTTTGGGTAGTATATATTTAAAAAATATATTTTAGTTGTTATAATTTAACATAAATATTTATTATATGGTGCAGATAAATAAATATTTATTGTCGGTAATTCGCAAAGTTCTATTTTATTTACTATTTCTGGTCCAAAATTAATTGTGCAAATGCTTTCACACTTTCGAACCCTGTCCATAGGCCTTCAAGTCTTCTCTGTCAATTTTATTAATCCAAATATAAAGCTAAAAAATAAATAGTTTGTTTTTAATATTTTCTGTGAAATAATGTAAAATAGTATATTTATAGAGGTGCTTTACAAAAGGACAAATAAACAAAAGTTTTGTAGAAAAAGTTCTTAAAACATTGAAGAATTGCCACATTTTTAATGACGATTTCCTAAAAAACTTTTACCTAATTCTATATTGGCAACAATTCTAATACACATCATAACGTGAAAGGAAAGAAGTTTGGGACAACATCGGACATTTTAAGGCAATTATTAAAAAATAAATAAAATCTTATATCAGCATTTTCTACTTACCGCCCTATCTTTTGGAAAAATATGCATTTGAGCATCCTTATTGTAATTATTACAACCATTAACGCAACAGTTAAAAACCGTAATTATTTAAATATGATGGCAAAAAAGCAAACAATTATTTAATCGGAGATAATACAACTCGAAACACTGTGTCGAAACCATCGAGCAAAAAGACAAAAGAGGGAATCTAATCGTTATGAAAAGGAGACCAAAAAAGTGGCCTCTGATGGCGGACATATCCGGAAATGCGAATGCGCCAAATTTAAATTTCATGACACTTCACAATAATCATACAGTGGTGTAGGGGTTCTAATTTATCTATTTATTTGTTATATTAGATAATATTAATATTACATAATATTAATACATAATACACTTAAAATACTTTTTTTTAAACTAGGACACAATAAAGTTTTAATTAAATAATAACAATAATAGTCTAAAATGTGAAGCAATTGTTAAAAAACTTCAATAGAAAATACAAATAATCTTTCATGTGACAGTTGGGACAAACAATAACATCAGAAATGACATAACCTAACTAAATTTGATTTCTTAAACAAGGAAAGAGTCTGTCTTTCCTTGTTTAATGTGGCCTCTCAAGATGGCACTTCCTGTCTAATAATATTTTTGCCCCCACTACCTTTACATTCCCTCTTTTGTCTTTTTGCTCGATGGTCGAAACCACAATAAAAATGGCGTACTTGTTTTGTTGGTTGCGGTATTGCGCAGTCACGAAGCTATGCTATGAATCCTACGCCCTCTGGTGTCTTTAGGAAATACAAATTTCAGAGGACTGTCACCATAGTATTAAACTGTGCTGTCACTCCCATAAGAGATCCCGGGCATGGTTAAGATGTTGTAGTGGTCAATGACCTTTATGTATGTTGTGTGGACTAATTCATGGCGAAAAATAAATTCGGCGTTGACAAGGTGAAATCTGGCAACATACTCCCACTTCGCTTTAGCTGTCATTTGATTTGCGGAGTGCGGAGTGAAAGGAAAGGGGCACTCCACGCGTTCACTCATGCTCCACTCCACTCAGTCATCATGTCTGCACACGCACTCATGAACATGGTGACCATGGGCATATTTCCTTAATAGCTATGGAAGTTAAAGTTGAAATTAAGAAAGAGCTTCCTGAATATAACCAAAAATGTATAGAGAGTCATATATCGACATCACTAGATCTCCAAGATTTGAAGAATGAACCAGAGGAAGATCAATCAGGTGAGATTAGAATAAATAGTAACAATGCGGTATAATAGTAAAACAATGATACAATTGCTTCGAAAAATTCTTTAATCAATTCTTGTATTTTTAATTCTATTGTTTTGAAGGTAAGGAATGGTTCCTGAATAGGCTCATTATGTGTTTTTCTACCAAAATTTGGTTTTCTGAAGTGTTTTCTAATTCTAAATATGTCTTGTTCCATGGGTTAATAAAATCTGAATATTGTTTGCATTTTTAATTTGTTGTTGTTAATATAGACGAGAGCAGATATGTTTTTAAGTGCATTGAGATGGCATTCTCGATAGCAATGAAGAATATAGAGGCAAATGTGTCTATATTGTTATCTTATATTTAACTGCCTTTTTATACTATTATCTTACTAGTATATTATATTTGCTGGGTATTTTAGAGTCTGTTTTTTTTTTCATATTTTGTGGTGTTAAATAAGTAATTCTAAGAACAAGTCACAAGTAATTGGAGAAATTCAACTGAATGAAAAGAGTTTATAATGGATGTCAAACAAGAAGTATTTGAAGGTAATTGTATACACTGGCCAAAGAAAGAAAAAGAGGCTGATATACTGGGAAGTGATGAACTAGACTTTAAAACTTTTTAAAGTCTAGTTTGCACTATTCTAGTATTTTAGTCGAGTAGTGAGTAATTTAGTAATTAAAATACACACTACTGTCTACAAATCGTTCACACTTGTAAAGTTCAAAAGGGTGTGTTTTAGCAAGATGAACAGCCTACAACACAATAAAGTAAACAAACTGATTGAGCTAATCATAACAGCTATTTTAGAAGAAATGGATGAGGAAATTTGTGCTATTAATAAAAACAAGCTATGGGTATGAAAATGGATTGATAGAGGAAATAAACTAGTAGCTACCAATTTTCTTTTGAAAGAATTAGTATTGGAAATACTTTGATAGGTACTTTCAGAATGTCTGAAAGATGTGTACATTTTCTGTTAATGAAAATTCACTCTCAAATACAGCTGAAGGATAACCTATTGAGTTGTGCGAATCCTGCAATAACAAAATTACAAGCAGGTCTATACTTTATTAAATTTCTATACAACTTTTAAACTTGTTTCTTTGTGCTAGTGAAACACATTTTTGCAGCAACTAATGAAACTAGTTCGACTGGTTAGGACTTGTTTAGCTGGTGAGCTAAACAAGTGAGCATAAACATGTGGTAAGAGGTGCCACTTGCCCGAAAAATATAGAATAAAATGGATCAACTCAACTAAATGACTTACTAATCTACTTGATTAAATTATTGTTGTTCAGACATGTTTAGTTACTAAATTATCCGCTACTTGACTAAAATACTAGCACAGTGTGAACTAGGCGTAAGAGAGAAGTTCCCACTTTTTGAAATATAAGTGATATTACAATCATTTACCTATTTTTCACTGGGATTGCTATGAAGTCACAAATATTGACAGTTGCCAAATATAACTCTGACAATTATTGCTGCCATATTTATACAAAGTGTAAATTTTTATATATAAAAAAACACTTTGTTTTGATGTCATAACTGCATACCCATGTGTTGTCACTAGCAGAAAAGTCACTTTTTTTAAAAAACCTCATACATTTTTTAATATAATTTTCAAAATAAATGTTGATATGATAACACAAATAAATAATATGAGCAGTAATTTCATGTATTTATATAAAAATTTTATACTGTGTTTAACCCATTTTTATTTAATTAATTAATAGTTACAGAAGTAAAAATTGAAATTAAAGAAGAGTTTGAGAAAAATGATTATATATATCATGAGAATCAGCTACCCACCTTAATAGATCTCGAAAAGTTAAAGATTGAAACAGAACAAAAAGATCACTCAGGTAAGGCAAATATTTTAAAAAATTACTCAAAATATGATATAAACTCTTAGTTCTGGTATACTGTAGTGACTTTTATTTAATCTCTTATTTTCAATAGGGTCTAAGATTATATTATAATGGAATTTTTATATAGCAAGGCTTTTCATATTATATGAGGGTTTTTATGTTACGTATTTAACCTAATTTTATTTTATTTATTTATAGTTACTAAAGTAAATATTAAAATTAAAGAAGAGTTTGAGAAAAATGATCATATATATCAGGAAAATCAGCTGTCATCAGTAGATCTTGAAGTGTTAAATATTGAAACAGAAAAAAAAGATCACTCAGGTAAGGCAAATATTTTAAAACAATACTCAATGTGATGTAAACTCTGGCTTATTTAAATATGGTATCTACAAATCATTTAAAGCTATGTTGTTCCAATTTTTAAAACCAGATAAAAAAATAACATTGAAAGCTATTGCAGTATCTGTATCCAACCTGCAATACCAAAATTATTTGATTGTCTAGTTAGCAAGCAGATTTCTTGGAGGTGTAAGGGTCTTAGATGACAGGGGCAACATGGCTTCTCCAAAACTAAATCAACTTTAACTAATCTATTAATGTATCAACTTGATATTTTAAACATTGAAGCAGGAAACAGACTGATTCAATTTACACATATTTCTCTAACACATTTCATCGTGTTGATCAGGAAATTCTGTATACTAAGCTGATTTTCAATCTTTGTTTCTTGGTGGAGAAGCTCTTTCACTGGTCGCATTTAAAGAGTTAAAATAGGTTGTTATTTTTCTGAGGAAATTGTGGTTCCGTAGGGAGGGTTCGTCATAAATTCATAAGGGTGTGCGCCTTTCAAAGTGCGGGATTAGAGTACCATCTCCAATATAGTCTCCATGACTACATTATCATGGAGAGGTCTATGAGCTTGATTACTTAAACTGTGACGAGCGATCTGTTTGGTTTAACTTTGATTTTTAAATTAATAAATGGTAGAATTAATTGTCCCTCTCTTGTTAGTCTAGTCAGATTGATCTTAACCATGTTTTGTGTCATCTAAATACTTTTAATGTTCCATTTTGTAGAACAACCTATGGTGCTAATAGCCCACTGAATAGATGCTTATCTTTGTTCAACAACCTGAATGTAGATGTATTTAATATGTCTCTCAATAAATATATAAATATTTGTAGAAAAGAGTTACTGGTACCTTAGAGTGTGGAAACTTAACGTAATTGTAATAATACTTTATGTTTTTATTGCAGTTAGGTAACACTTTATATATTTTTTTATTTTTAATTTTATTTTCCTATCTTTATAGTCCTGGATCTTAGAATTATAGAATTAACTGCTGGGTTTGTAGGTTTTAAGATTTTATTATGCATATATGTGTGTATATATGGGTATATACAGTATAGGTAAAAGTTTATGGTCGGTATGGACCTTATGTGAGATAGAGTGAGAAACACTTGTTTAAAAAGAGAGAGGTATATTAGGTCCGCCCTTTAAATCGCCGAACTTGCATGAGTGGAAATAATAAAAAAAGGGGAAATTCAACGTTGCCAAACTTATTGGTTTTATTTGACCTGTTGTCTTTTTAGCATTTGAACAATGTTCTAAGATAATCAAATTTGGGCGAAATGGATTTAAATGGTAGCTTACTGTTTTTTATTGGGATTATGCCACAATTTTACTTTACAATAAGTGTAATATAACATTTTGATTTTCACTTCGGAAATCGTTTTATATAAATAAAATTAATAATGATTCGTATTTTAAGTACGATTTCCGAATTAAAAATCTAAACATCAAAATAATCTTATTTTAAAGTCACATTGTGCCTTATTTCCAATAAAAATAATAAAATGAATATAACTCCACAATAAATAAACCTTCCTACGAAATTATTTGGCGACGTCTCATGTCGCGTAGTCAAAGCACCGAATCAGATGTAGAGGTGGGTCTTTGATGTTTTTATCGTTAAGAGCGTAGGCGCAAAATTTCGGACCAATGGCCTTTTAAATGCATTCTTTTTTTTGAATCCTGAGAAAACTAATAAATATTTTTAAAAAATTTAAACGCAGAACGTAAGAATACATTATTACCGAGGGCCGAAAGTCTCTGAAAACTTCTATAATGTTTATTTTAATAAGTTATAGGGGTGAAAAAAGAGAAAATTTAGTGTGATTTTGAATTTTAAGTATCTCATTCAAAAAATTTTTTTGTTTATTCTAAGGGACTTTCGGCCCTCGGCAATAATGTCACCTTTCATTCTGCGTTTAAATTTTTCAAAAATATTTGTTAGTTTTCTCAGGATTCCAAAAAAATGAATACCTTTAAAAAGCATTGGCCCGAAATATTTGCGCCTACGCTCTTAACGCAACTAAACCGATTTTCGTAAACAATAACTATGATTGTTTAACAGTAGTTTCAAGTAAGAGAGTACATACATAAACAAACATAATGGATATTATCGTTTATGTGTATATTTATTAAAGTGAAAGAAACTAATGAAGGATATATTTATTATAACTTGAAAAATAAACTAAACAATACAAATAGTAAATCGTACTTACATTTACATTACACGTTATTATTAAATCGCGAATCGTCTAAATTGACATTTAAAAACATAAGTTTTTCTACTTTACTTCTTGTTAACCGTGTTCTTTTTTTATTTAAAATTAAACCAGATTTTGAACATGTGTTCGCATTTACAATACTTTATGAATATAGTGGTTAAGTTAGGATATACATGGCAATGGTTTTTCCACCATTGTAATGGACTCTCGATACAGGTGTACGTTTAGATGAGTCATGTCCAATTAATTGTTCAAAAATACACCATGGACTTAAGTCCGGTTTATCTTTATCGGTTTCCTTTTCTTGTACTGGTTGATTTTTAATAGTACAATCTTCTTTTTCTTTTTTTATAGAAGTAACCAGCTTCTTAACTCTTTCTTTTGTTTTTTTATCTGCATTTTTATCAGAAAATCCCTGCACTTTAAATCGTGAATCCATAAATGTACATAATGACAATGTGCCACTCTGTTCTATCCCTCTAAATCTTTTTGCTAAACCCGATATTAGTAATTGTACCACGTCGGATACTATGGATGTAAGGTTACCGTTTGCTAAAATTTTATTGCAAGATTCTTGCAGGCAGTGTACCATAACAATCACTGAACTACCCTTCAAGTATTTTTGGCCACTCATTGTACTTGTTATTTTTTTAAAAGCCGTAAAATTTGGGAAAGTTGAGAACAAATAATCCAGTCTTCATTATTTAGATTTGGTCTAAGTCTAAGTCTGTATTAACTAATACAAATGTGGAATGGATTGCCTCTTCTAACTCAGTCATTCTTTTTAACATGTAATAGGTGAAGTTCTACCTAGTTTCCACATCTTGGATTGGCCGTTTGGTAACTTTGTTATGTTGTAATTGATACTTTAAAAGCCTTTATAAAGATAAGGTACTTTTTTTGAAATGTGTTTTTTAGAAATGAAAATTTGAAATTAGTGAAATAATTTCACTAATTTCAAAAGCGATCTTTTCTGAATTATGGTTTCCAGAAAAATGGCAGCAGACTAATAAAACCGTTTTGAATTCTAAATTTTCGGTTAAATATTGTCCTGTTAATGCGATGTAACTCTCAGTTACTCCATATGTCCAGAGGTCAATAGTAATACAGATATTTTCTACTTCTTTAACAACTTGTGATCTAATAATTTGCTTAGTTTTGATATAACACTCCTGAAGTAATGAACCTGACATAATGAACAAGGCGGTTCTTGTTGGCGGTTTATATCCAGGAATCCACCCTGCAAACTTTTTAAAAGCTCGTTCTTCAACTATGGAAAACGGATGAAACGAGTCTTTGCATAGGTTTAGTAAATCCATATCTATTTGTTACTTTTGTTCTGAACTAATATTTTTATTAATGGAAGTATCCATCACCTTTTGACGCTTGGGAGGCGGTGGCAGTATGTCAGTACTTGTAGTAGAAGTAGTCGAAACGGACAGAAATGCGTCAGGAGAAGTTTAAATCATTGCAATATTCAGAAAGAGGACCATAAAAGCTGCATCTTCTACAAATGTGCATTTTTTAAAAATAAAATTATTATTCTAATACTAGGTCAATAATTTTGACTAAGAAAAATAATTCATAATTGAATATTTACAATAAATAAATCCTTTGACGAACTATCAATAAAGATTTGAAATCGAAAATGCAGATCAATCGTAAATCGGAATTCATTCATTAATCAGAATACCTAGTTATAAAAAACAAAAGAAAGAGTTAAGAAGCTGGTTACTTCTATAAAAAAAGAAAAAGAAGATTGTACTAGTGAAAATCAACCAGTACAAGAAAAAGAAACTGATAAAGATGACTTAAGTCCATGGTGTATTTTTGATGAATTTATTGGACATGACTCATCTAAACATACACCTGTATCTAGAGATATAAAAGAAGTCGACATGTATTTGTCTGATGATATTACCCACAAAAAATTTCGAACGGAGATTGGAACTGTCCATTACAGTGGTGGAAAAACCATCGCCATGTATATCCTAACTTAACCACTATATTCATAAAATATTGTAGTACTGTAACAAAATCTGTTCCTTGTGAACACATGTTCAAAATCTGGTTTAATTTTAAACAAAAGAAGAAACAACATGAAAAGTGGAAAAACGTATGTTTTTAAATGTCAATTTAGACGATTCGCGATTTAATAATGTGTCATGTAAATGTAAGTACTATTTGTATTGTTTAATTTATTTTTTAAGTTATAATAAAATACAATATGGTCGGTATGGTAAAATAAATTTTACCATACCGACCATAAACTTTTACCTACACTATATATATATATATATATATATATATATATATATATATATATATATATATATATATATATATATATATATATATATATATATATATATATATATATATATGTATATATATATATATGCACATGTGTACATACAGTCCATCTAATTTAGATAACGATTTACGTCATTATATACGTCAGAGATTGAAGTTGACATAGTTGCCAAAGTATAAAAAAATCCTGAATCCATTTTAAATCAAATAGGTCACATAATTATTAATATACTCTTTACAACGACTATTTAAATACTTACATGACATTTTTGAAATAAAACACACTAATTTTGTTCTAAAAAGAACAGATTTTATTAAATAGGTAAAAATATAAAACAAGAGGTATTCACTTTAAGATTTAAAATAATAAAGTACAAAAAGTGTCAACACCGCAACTGTCAAATAGGTGTTACCAATTTATGCCAAAATTTTACCTTCGTTCAATTACAGTTACAGTGTGTTCCGAACAAATGTTCTTGATAAAAACGCTTTATAATGCATTTATACATATTAAATGAAACATAATATTGTGTATTTCTTTAAGTTAACATTAATAGAAACTTTTAAATATTAGTTCTACGCGTATATAATAAAATATGTCTAGTGGCTGTAATGCCAGTGTACTCGGTAAAGTGATTCTAAAAAAGAACACACCTACACCCTAAATATTTCGTGTTGGTATCATGTGACGTCACAGGCTATGACGCCGATGACGTACATCGTTAACTAAATTAGATGAAGTGTACATGTATATGTGTATATTTATTTTTCATCATCATCTTTGGCTCTACAACCCTGTGTGGGTCTTGGCCTGTTTTCAAGAATTAGTCTCCATTCCCCCCTATCTTTCGCCCTGGCTTTCCAACTTCTGACCCCTAGATTCCTCAAGTCATCTTTGACTTGAGTTTTAAATCTAGATCTTGGCCTGCCTCTCTTCCTGGTTCCTACTGGCTCTTGATATAATATCTGTCTTTGGGGGTCTCCAGTGTCCATTCTTTCAAGGTGTCCTAGCCACCTTAGTCTATTAATTTTAATAGACTGGATGATGTTGCATTTTTCATAGCATTGATAAAACTCAAAATTGTAGCGCCTGCGCCATATCCCGCTTTCTTGTACTCCTCCGTGTATGTGCCCAAGTATTCTTCTTTCATAGCGGCCTAACAGTTCTTCGTCGCTTTTTACCATAGTCCATGTCTCTGATGCGTATGTCAGGATACGTTTAATAAGAGTTTCATATATTAGTATCTTGGTTTTTCTGTTAATTATGTGTGATGTTAAGAGCTGCTTTAGTCCAAAGTAAGCTCTGTTCGCCAGGTATATTCTTCTCTTAATTTCTACGCTTACTAGGTTGCTGTTATTTAGTTGTATTCCAAGATATATAAACTCCGAGACCGCTTCGAATGTGTCTGCTTCTGTTACCAGATCTGGTGGTGCCGCTATTTGTGTGCTGTTCGTGACCTTGATGTATTTTGTTTTGGATACGTTGACCTGCAGTCCCATTGTCTTCGCGGCTTTTTCTAGAGAATATATTTCTAGAGAATATTAGATATTTATTTTTAGTCTACATTATTTAGTGAGTATTTAATTTTATTATCTTAAAATACTGTGTACTTAACCACTATTTTGTGTATTGTAAATTGTAACATTTAATGGGGTTGTCCCATATATTAAATAAATAAATAAAAAAGCTAGTTGAATGTTATGGTTAAAAGAGGGCAAATATAATCCAGTACAACAAATACTCCATTGTACAACAAATCACACTAATTTTGTACTAACAGAACGTGAGTTTAATTAATAGTAATAGTAAATAAAAACAAATCTGGAGTGTCAACACCGCAACTGTCAAATAAGTTTTACCAGTTTACGCCAAAATGTCACCTTCGTTCAATTGCAGTTAAAGTGTGATACTGTACTTACTATAAATTTTCTTTTATTTTAAAATTTCCAGACTGTGAAAGTTTGTTTAAAGTATAAGCGTTTATGCTAAATATACTGCCACATTAAATAATGTATTTACCCTAGAGTTGAAACAATTTTTGGTTCCCCTTTTTTGAATGATCCCTTGTCCCAACTATTTATGTTACTTACTTTTATCAATCATTCTACAACAGCCATAACTTTTGCTACATTTATTCCTTCTGCATTTAATGATTTCGAATTTTATCAAATAATTTTGTTTGGTTATTGTTTTAGGTTTTCAGCAAGAGGAAAATATAATGGAAACTGGGAAAGGATTATTTGATCATTCCTGTAATAAAACACCACATGTGAGACAAGCTGAAAAGAAACGACATTTTAGGATACAGTCTGGGGATAATCTTTATAAATGTGAAATTTGTTTTAAGCAATTTACTAGATCCAGTTCTTTGAAAACACATTCGAGATTACACACTGGAGAAAAACCATACAGCTGTAAAATTTGTTTTAAACAATATACTGAAGCAGGAAGTTTAAAAAATCATTCGAGACTGCACACTGGAGTAAAGCCTTACAAGTGTGAAACTTGTTTTAAGCAGTTCCCTCGAAACTATGAGTTAAAAAGACATTTGATAGTGCACACCGGAGTAAAGCCTTACAAATGTGAAATTTGTTTTAAGCAGTTCCCTCGAAACGCTGAGTTAAAAACACATTCTATATTGCACACTGGAGAAAAATCTTCTCAATGTGAAATTTGTTTTAAGCAGTTTGCTAGATCCAGTTCTTTGAAAACACATTTGAGAGTACACACTGGAGAAAAGCCATACAGATGTAAAATTTGTTTTAAACAATTTACTGAAGCAGGAAGTTTAAAACATCATTTGAGACTGCACACTGGAGTAAAGCCTTACAAGTGTGAAATTTGTTTTAAACAATTTAATCAAGCCAGTAATTTGAAAACACACTTGAGAGTGCACACTGGAGAAAAACGTTACAAGTGTGACCTTTGCTTTAAACAGTTTACTAGTATATATGATTTGAAAAGTCATTTGACTGTGCACACTGAAGAAAAGCCTTACAAGTGTGAAATTTGTTTTAAGCAGTTCCTTCAAAACAGTGATTTAAAAAGACATTCGATAGTGCACACTAGAGAAAAATCTTATCAATGTGAAATTTGTTTTAAGCAATTTAGTCAAGCCAGTTCTTTGAAAACACATTTGAGGGTACACACCGGAGAAAAACCTTACAAGTGTGATATTTGTTTTAAGCAGTTTGCTACTTCCAGTTATTTGAAATCACATTTGATGACACACACTGGAGAAAAACCTTATAAGTGTGATACTTGTTTCAAGCAATTTGCTTATGCAACTAATTTGAAAGTACATTTAAGGTTTCACACTGGAGAAAAACCTTACAAGTGTGAAATTTGTTTTAAGCAGTTTGCTAGATCCAATTCTTTGAAAACACATTTGAGTGTACACACTGGAGAAAAACCTTACAAGTGTGATATTTGTTTTATGCAGTTTACTGATTCCAGTTATTTGAAAACACATTTGACAACACACACTGGAGAAAAACCTTACAAGTGTGAAATTTGTTTTAAGCAGTTTGCTAGATCCAATTCTTTGAAAACACATTTGAGACTACACACTGGAGAAAAACCTTACAAGTGTGAAATTTGTTTCAAGCAGTTTACTCAATTAGTTAGTTTAAAAACACATTTGAAAAAACAACACACAGCAGAAAAATCTAACATCACGTGACATTTATTTTAAGCAGTTTACTCTAGTGGGCTATTTAAGAACATTTGGGAGTGCATATAGAGAAACATATTAAATGTGAAAATACCTAGATTGAACAATTATACAAATTCACATTGGATAAGGTTGAGTTTACCGAAAGTACAAGCTGATTATAGCTGCAAATGTCACACATGAAACAAAAAATTTCGGTTTAGCAGTGTTGACATATTTTTATAATGTAGATGCTGTACGCTTCAAATATAAAAAGATAAAACTTTAGAAAAGTACATTTTGTTCATATTATGTTATGAATTCTGCAATTTTTGATTTATATAAAAAACGAATGAGTGAATATTTGTTTCTTTGGAGATTAATTGCAGTTAATTATTAAATTATTTTTTTTGCAATTACCCTTTGATAGATTAGGGGATATATTTGGCAATCGTCAAATTAGCAGTTGCCAAATTGCAACAGATGTTTGCTATTAATCTTGAGAGACAAATATTTACTCGTTATTGTTTCATATAAATTAAAAGTTGCACAATTCATAAAATAGTATAATCAAAATGCAATTTTTAACAGCTTTCTCTCTTTATGTTTCTCTTCTATTTGTTAGACAAAAAGGTGAACAGAATATCGTTAAGATATGTGAGCTGGTTAGGTTCATCATAGTGAGTAGATGTGTGATACTTAAAATCCAATTAACGTAATCGATGTTATCACCTCATAATTATTAAAAACTAATTTGTTATATTTTTATAAATAAACTAGCTGACTCCGCGAACTTCGTACCGCCTTAGAATGAAATAATGTCTTAAAAAAATAAAGCAAAAAAAGCATCATATGCATGAATAAAGTAGAATCAATTTAATGCTTTCTGATAAAAATATTTTTATTTTCTTGCGTTAATTAATTATACAACGATGACGGTTTTCCGGCACGCGAATAATTATGTACGTCTGAAACATGGAAACTAAGTTAATTTAGTAAACTTCCAACTACTGGCTTTGTGATTTTTATTTTGTCATTGCAGAAGCCAAAAGCACAGGAATTCAAAAATTCTGTAAGATAGTTGACTACGTCATTCTGATTTATAACTGTATCATCTGTTTTGAATGAAAACAACTTTCCTGGAAAAACTTTCGAGTAGTACATTCAATCGAATATACATATCTATAAAATTTCATAAAAAGTCTGTCACACTAATTTCGTTATTAAAAAATAGGGATTGGTAATAGAAGGGTGAAAATTAAGGGTTATATGTATTGTTTAATGCCACGTCATAAATAAATGAAAATTTTGTTCAAAAAATAAAAAAATGTTTCTGATGGACCACTCTTAGATGAAAAATAGATCACGATCGATTCTCATACCTCCTGAATATAAATATAAAATTTCATGAAAATCGGTGAAGCGGTTTCGGAGAAGTATGGCAGCTCACTCTGTGACACCAATATGGCTTTTAAAAAAAGGGGGTTGGTAATAGAGGGGTAAAAATTTAGGTCTGTATGTATTTTTTAATGCCACATCATAAAAACATAAAAATAAAAAATTTTGTTTAAAAAATAAAAAAAAAATGTTTGGGTTGAACCACTTTTACCAATAGGAGTATGAAAAATAAATAAGAACCTATTCTCAGACGTACAGAATACACATGTAAAATTTCATCAAAATCGGTCCTTCCGTTTCGGAGAAGGCAAGCCAACAGCATGCTGTGTTCCCCAGCGGTCACCCATCCAAGTAGTAACCGCGCCCAACACTTTTTAACTTCGGTGATCTAACGAAAACCATATTATGTCTATGGTTGCCGTAAATAAATTAAACCGGCTTCATTTTTCTTTTTCTGGATTAACATATACTTGGAATGTACTGAATTAGAATATAGTATGAAAAAAAAAACATTTTCTGAAAGTTATATACAATACTAGAAGTAGCTACATACATATGATCGATTAGGATTACTTCCGTAGTGAACATAGTCCAAATATTTTTGATAGTGTGAAGTGAACATCACCTAAGATACAAACTTGCGGTTACACGACATAGGACGATGTTCTTATGTTAAATATAATTGCACTGACATAGTTTTAAATTGGAAATACAAATATAAGTAATTCTTAGCTGTAAAATTAATAAACAGCTGATAATGGAATTTATTAATTGAGAGGGAAATTACTAGAAATAAAAAGCATACGTCATTAATAAATGGTTTATTTTTAATTTTCACAACTAATAAACAATTACAAATAATAAGATACTCGTGAGTATTTTGTGTATATTACACGGTTCTTTGACTATTCTAGAAGTAAAATGAATACGCGTGGAAAACAAGTTGTGGATACATGTGCCGTTAAAATTGTAAAAGTACATGTTCGAAATGAAATGAAAGTTTTTTTTACTTTTCCGAAGTTTTAAGAATTAAAGTGAATACTCACTTTTAGTAAAATAAAGTTATAAGATAAAATACAGTATTGAATAAAAGTTATGACAAAAAAGTATTATGACTAAACTTCGGCAAATATGCATTTTGCATATTGTGCATATTTTATGCAAATATTTCATATTTTGGCATATTTGTATAAAAGTTTGCATAAAGTGCATAAAAGTTCAGATTTTTATACTGTATTTGAAAATTTTTAAACATACCAATTTATTTCAATTCTTGTATAAAACCACTGATTCCTCAGGAAAGTATATTGCTCATTTATTGATTGGTGTTCTTAAAGAAGATACCTTACCAAAATCTCATCTTATTTCATGCCAGCAACTTGAGAAAACAAATGCTTTAACAATTTCGCGTTTTATACAAGAAACATTAGCAACTTTTTTTCTTCCGACAACTATTCCTTCTAATAAATTACTGCTTATTTTATCGGATGCTGCTCCTTATATGGTGAAAGCAGGACAAAATTTAAAAATATTTTTCCCAGATTTAATACATGTTACTTGTGTAGCGCATGGATTAAACAGAGTTGCAGAGGAAATACGAAAAAAGTTTATGCTACTATTTATTTAAAAATGCTACCTAACATTCCTCTTCCACCACAACCTATTTTAACGCGATGGGGAACATGGTTAGAAGCAGCTAATTTTTATGCAGATCATTTTGTTAAAATAAAGAACATAATTGATACGTTAACAGATGAAAGTTCCCAATCTCTTTTGGATTCTAAACAAACTTTTCAGAGTAACTTGCTTCAACAAGAACTTTCATTTATCAAATCAAATTTTAGTTTTGTTCAAAAAACAATTACTCAGTTAGAATCACCAAAACTGTCATTGTTCGAAAGTACAGCATTAATAAAAGAATTTGCGTCATGTTGTCGGAACGTTAGAGGTAATATTGGAAAAGATATTTTAAAAAAATTTGAAGATACTATGGAAAAAAATAAAGGTTACCATATTCTTTCTGAAGTAGTCAGTGTTCTAGCTGGAAATATTTCGGAAACAATTAATTTGGAACCAAATGTTTTGGTTAGTTTGAAAAATGCTCCCGTTACATCAGTTGATGTTGAACGAAGTTTTTCCATATATAAATATATGTACTCAGACAGAAGCCACAAGTTTTTGTTAGAAAATTTTGAACACCACTTGGTCATTTATTGTTACCATAATTCTAAATAAGTTTATTCATACTTAAAAATGATGTAGTTACTTAAAATAAATGTAAATCTTAATGAATAGTAGGAAATATTTAGTTATGTACACTTTTTTTTTAAATAAAATTGTTACTATTTTACGATTTTTTTATTTATTTGTATGCATATTTTGTAAAATATTTGCATATTTTCGGGTAAACACGTGCATATTTATGCGCATATTTTCTACATTTTTATTTGCATATTTGCCGAAGTCTAATTATGACTGACCTTCAAAGAATAATTTGTTAGCTTTATGTGTTGGATGTATCTACTTCCTTTCTTTAGGTCAGTTTTCCGCAGCTGCAGCCTTCATCACTCCAACATACCTCAATCCCAGATCATCAACACAGATTGCGCAAACTTCACCCATACTATTTCACTGGTTTCCAAAAAATCAGCGTCTTTGAAATAATATCAAACATCTGAGAAATAATGGCGATAGTTTGGGAACTAGAAGATCAATTGGTAACAATGAGAAAAGAAGTTTATTCAAATATTCGCTTAAATAATGTAAAAAAACTACTTTCAGATTTTGTCCATCTAGAGACTGTGAAATCCTTGTCAAAATTTTCCACTTTTATATGTTAAAGCTGTATACTCGGGTACGACTATTTTCTACTTTAGAATGTACCGTTTTTAAATAAAATGAACGGTTCAAATTTATATAAATATATTTATTTATAAGTTTACAGCACGATTATATCTTATCAACTAACCTAGCTAATATCAGCGCTACTTATATGTATAAGTTATTATGTGCTAGAATATTCTGGAATAGTCCATCTCTATTTACTTGCATTAACGCTTCGATTCCATCCCAGTCAATATATCCGGAAGGTTCTCGAAGACAGATCATCGTCGTCTCGAGATGCAACCGTTATATGGGCTACGTCGAAATAAGCAAAGCCCATACTCATTATAATCTTTTCATTGTTTGTATATGACCTAGGATTAAGATATTGAAATTAACCTTTTGTCATAGAAATGAATTAAGTATTTTTAACCAAAGAGAAAGCCAAGTTTAAAGCAAAAATTTTAGTTTCTCTGGAAACAGTAATGGGGTTTTTTCTTAATGATTGTAAACAAAATAAAGCTTTTTGATTGGACAGTTTTTGTTTGAATGGGAGAATTGATAGTTGATATATGAGAGAAACAAGGCAGTTGTCATTTGATCATCGAAAGGAAAGGTCGCGTCTCGATAGAGGGTGTGTTCGTGAATTTGGATACCGGCATTGTGAAAGGAAGTTAGCAGAATTGCGGAAGGAGATTACAAGTAGATGAAAAGATATCCTTGGATGTGGGCAGTTTCTGGAATACATAGGAGATAGTTTGGCGGCACCAAGTTGACAGAAAGAGGTCCTTGTGTCATTGAGAAGTAGCCGAGTGTTTTGGAGAATTAAATTTAAAGTGTAAATTGTTGGAGAATTGAGTCAGGTGTTTCGCACAGTCACTGCAGGAGGATTGCGGATACGAAAAGAAGAAAGCCGAAGCGAATAGTGGCAGATCACATTGCTGTGGAGCGTGGACGATTCTGGGTATGGTCCAAATACAATCTACGAAGGAAAGGTCAGTGATTTTCTGTTCAGAATTAAAAATTTTGTAACTGTAAATGAGGTTTGTTGACATCATTGTCGCTACCATTTTAACTCAAGAGTAGACTTCATTTGTAAAATGTTTAAAAGTTTTGTTTTTGCAATAAAGTAAATATTAACAACCAGAAAGATAAAAAGTTTTAAAAATATTCTTTGAAATTGGCTTTAAATTGGTTTTATTTTCAAGAAGATTTAAAATATTCTTTTTGTGTAAATTTTATTGTATTCATTTACGCTGATTGATAAGATAACGGCAAAATTTGATAATTGTTTTATTCTTTAAATAAAATAAAGAATACCAATTTTTTTGTAACATACTATTTTTATTATTATCCTTTTTTCTCTATCCCGACAACTAGGGAAATCTTTGAACCCACACAACATAGGTTAATATAAGGAGATTTTTCACCCGGAGAACAATTAAGTTATGTTTTTGATTTGCTAAATTAATCAAGTAAAAAAATAAATAACATTATATATATATATATATATATATATATATATATATATATATATATATATATATATATATATATATATATATATATATATATATATGTAAAGAAAAACTATTGTTTTGTTTTCCTTTAATAATGTTTCTATTTATATTCTCATTTTGTTACGCCACTGTCAAAACATTAAGTTCTTCTTTTTGTTTTTATGTTAGACATACTTGTGAGGTGTTTTGACAGTGACAATTCATTAATCTTAGGATTGTCAATTGTCTGGCCATTATTACTTTTGCCTGTAATTTGTAAAATTAGAATATAAGCTTTAAATGTTGTTTCTTTTTTACAGGTAATGTATTTGTTAATAATTATTATTGTACAAAAAATAATAAAGTTTACTTTTTTACAGAGAAACGCAGTTGAGTTTATTTTAAAGTTTGCTGATAAAAAACCTTACATATATATATATATATATATATATATATATATATATATATATATATATATATATATATATATATATATATATATATATATATATATATATATATATATATATATATATATATATATATATATATATATATATATATATATATATATATATATATATATATATATATATATATATATATATATATATATATATATCTACGGCATAAAGTGGACTCCGCCCATGTTAAAATTCAGGTTCAAGTGAGCTCCGTGGTCAAGTCGACACCGATATACGGAGCTCACTTAACCATTCCATAATATTGGCTCTGTCGATTCGTCAACATGTATAGTTTCATAATTTTTAAAAATTTTGTGGAGCCCTTAAGTACCCCTGTATCATGAATGTATATTGCTTAGTTCACGTGTATATCTTATAGGGGTCGTTCAGATCTTTTTCATTGTATATTGGAACCATAGGTATATCGGTTTAAGTAAGCTCTGATAGTTTGGCAACTCTGCGATTAAGCTGTATACTTCTCGCGTATAGTCTGAACGGTTTATATGGACTCCTTATTTTTGTTATCATTCAAACGCATAACATTGTGTAACAGATATGAATACTATTAACTACCTGTTTTTGGTAGGTACGTGCTTTTCTAAAAATAGCTTTATAGATACAAAAGGATTTTGTTACCAAATTGGATTTTTTTCACATGCGGAAATTTCCTAATGTATTTTGTTAACGTGAGTATGTCTTCATACGTTTTATTTAAGAATTCGATAGATAAGAACTTCTTTTATTTTATCCATTGTTTTATGATATCTTTTATACAGATTTTTTATTATTTTATTTCTTGTTTTATCTGTGTACTACAGATAGTAGTGCACAAAAAAAAGAAGAATGCTTAATTTATCTAACAACAATTATACCACTTCACCCATATTACATACTTACACCCATATTACATACTGAATGTTTTGTCTCCTATTTAGGGGTAATATGTAGTCAATATAAGTGTAGTTAGTGTCAAATTTGCAATGATCAATATAAGTAATAGCTTACTGACTGTACTTTACATGTTTAGTTCAAATAAATAAACCTTGTCCCTTCAGAAAAGAGCGATTGGAATGGCAAAGTCAACTAAGAAAGTGTAATGAATCTTGTATCACCCCAGATTCACACAGGTTAACCGGTGTTTGAAGGCAAGAGTCCTCATTGCAGATTTAAGGAAGATAACTACCATAAGGAAGTTCCTTTCGAGAGTTCAGATGGCGAGAAGCAGCTTATTTTTTTTTGTATGTCTTGCAGATGTGTTGGTCTAGCTAGTTATTCCTCGATTCTAGTCATAAAATGGGTTGTTATTCGTGGAGTGGATGTTACGAATCTAGACTTTGTTTCTTTTGTTCTCTAGCTACTTATCTTCGGATATTATGTGGATTGATAACTACGATATTGTAGAGCTTATGTATGGATGTGTCTTAATATCCGCTGAATTTGGCTGACTAATTTATAGCTAAATCTACGTGTTAAGTATGTATTGATATCACCCATACAAGCAAGGTATATTCGGCAGCAGAAGCATAGAGTTCAAGCGTCTACGTTTTAAGAGTGGAAGGATGTGCTTCCCATTTTTAGCTGACAAGTTCGCGAAGAATATTATTTTTCTGGTTCTAGTTTTCCATTTAGTTTTAAACAAAGTTCTGTGAATTACAAAGTGTGTTTAAGGATTTCATGACACTATTGGTTCAGGTATATGTTCAAATTTGTGAAAACGTCTCTGTTAGGGACATTGAAGGAGCCCGCCTGACTTTTTCCAGGGTTTGGCTTAAAATTAATTTATAATCTATTTTTATTTTGTTTAAGATATGATATTTAGATTTTTCTCCACTTCAGCAACAAAATTTTTTGGTTGTGCAACAATAGATGTATCGTCTACAAAATAAAAGTCCTAGTATTTACTGGTATGGGTTGTGTAAATATTATACAGTGTAGGTGCCATTACGGTACCCCAAAGGAGACCGTTCTACTACGTTCTCCATCTTCATCTTCTATTCTTATCATTGAGTGATACGGAAAATCTTCTGTTGTGTAGGCATACGCGGATAATACAAGTGAGTTTATTACCTAAGGGGATATCACATAGATTTTGAAGAAATGTGCTTTAGTTTAAGGTGTCGTAAGCAGAATTTAGATTGACAAATACCACTCCTCATGTCTGATATTTTTCATATGCGTCTTTGCTGTGTTGGGCAAGATTTAGTATGTGTAACGAACATGATATATCCTGTCATATATAGCCACTTTTATCTTTCAATTGAAGTTTTTCTTCTAATATCGGTTTATATTAAGGATCATATGCAGAAGTATTTTGTATAGCTGAAAAAATAAATAGATATATTGGTCGATAGCTTTTGTGGTCGTTGGGGTTTTTGTCAGGTTTAAGGCAACAACTTTGTCTTTGCTTTGCTTGTCTACACACTTTGTATATTAGCCATTGTTGTATTTTTTTGTCCAAATTTTATAATTAGTTTTGTGCTTAGATCCTCAGTCAGGAGCCGTAATATTGTTCATAATATACGTGGATAGTGGATCCAAATTCAACATCGTTGAAAGGTTTCCTCAGCTGACTTGTTTGTCCTCTCTCATTTTATGTTTTTCTTTGCCGGCATTTATTATGTTTATTTCGTTATTTTCAGCGATCAGCTTAATACCAAACACCCTAGGTTTAGCCCTCTATTTGCTTCCTGCAGTAGAAATACGTCACATTTGTGTTAAGCACATATGTCTCATAAGCTTAAGTAAAGTAGAGTGTCTTTATCTGTAGATATGTCCTTAATATTTATAGACATAATTAGAATAGTTGGTCCTAAAAAGGACCGAATTGATAAAAATCATATTGAACGGGTGATTGAAGAATTAACCGATTTAACAATTATTCATTACCCAGAGTACGCTCGATTGCGGTGGTCTTATTGTTACTTCAAATTTCGTGAAGGCTTCCACGATGAACTTCATAAAATGACTAATCTTTTACTTTTCAATAAAAATTTTAATTTTACATACTGTTACTTTTAGACGATATTTCGAGTCAGATTTGTTTAGTAATAACTGTACTTAATATATAGTCTCTTTGTGAAATGAGCTTGTAATATCGGTTTACAACACATATATGGATAATAAGAAAATAAACAGGTTAAAATGTGACAACAAACTGCTATATAACAGTACGAGACAATATTCATAAGCTATCAGCTGTAAAAGTCATTGCCTTTTTTCCTGTCGTATCATATTTTAGCATATCATATTTTGAGTGAAATTGATCCTAAATTCGTCTAATAATATTAAGTTTTTAAAACAGCTGTGTTTTTATGCTCATTCGTTCACCTTTTGTAAAGCAGTCTGTGTAAATATAAGGGATTTATATAATCTTTTCATTTCGTACTCTTTTCGTTTCATAATTATAGTTTTCTTCCTTTTATTTTCTATGGTAATACATATACATACCCAATTCAAAAGGGTGAAAATCAGCGAGTTCTAAATTGAACATAAACATTATTCTCTCTTTCTCCCTATACCTTATATAAAGATCATCGTCATCGTATAGTCCGAACGCAACAAGATTCTATTGCCTTTTCTTATTTTTTTTTCTCCTCATTCCTATTGAAAATAAAGCCACGTAAATTCCGTTTATAAAAGTTATGTCAATATTTCTGAAGTGCCTTTCCTAGGATAATTATTTAAGCCTAGTTCGTTTGATTACATGCAATTGATTGGATAGTCCACAACAGATAAGTATTGATTGTAGGAAGGATAGCAGGTGTTGATAAATATGATGGGTCGATAGATAGTCCCGTTATTCCTAAATCTAACCGTATGTTACCTCCCCCTTCATTTGTGGAAGTCCTAAGGGCATTTTTTCTCTTGGGGCATCCTCCCAATTTAACTTGGCAATGCAGTAATTATAGAGTCTTTGGATAAAGCCAGCGAAACTTTAGCATTGAGATTTAGTTTCTTGTACGACGTTGCTATCTTTATATATGTGTTTGACCTTGTAAGTCGGAAAATACCTCTGCTGGCTTTTCCAGCAATCCTGGTCTAATTAATACGTTCTCGTCACGTATCCACACATTAGCACTGGTTTGATCACTATTTTATATAAAATATCCTGATTTTAGAGATTCGAATTACACTTCTGGATTTAAATTGCCAAACTTAAATGGAGCTTCGCGGGGTCAGACTGCTAGACAAAAAGACCAACGTTGGAATACTACAATACAACATTGGAGACCTTACGAAAGTAAACGACCAAGAGGAAGACCACAGATGAGATGGGTTGATGATATTAAAAGAATAGCTGGAACAAATTGGAAATATGTTGCTCAGGATAGAGACCGATGGAAGGAGTTAAGAGAGGCCTATGTCCAAACGTGAACGACACAAGGCTAAGAAGAAGAAGAAGATGCTTTTTAGCAAGTTGGTACTTGCTCTTACTTCTAAATTGACAGATCAGCTGTTTAACTGCCTGTACTGAACTTTCTTCTTTATTTTGCAAATATATATATGAAAACTAATAAAACTCTGGCATGCCGTTGATTAAAATATTGGATACCCTATACTATTGAATCAACGGAAATACTAAGATCACACGGGGAGAATATTATGGGTTATTTCTGGTTTCGTCATAATTTACACTGAAATTACTAACAAGAGAGTGCTCTCACTTCCACATGTCCAAATTGATATATAGTACCAACAGATGCTAGTTATATACCATCAGTACTAATAAAATGGAAACTATCGAATTAATGTCAATTTCTTTGAATAATCAAAACAATCGAAAATATATACCAAAACAACACAATAAAAGTAAAAGTAGAAGAAGAACTAACCGACCCTATTGAAGCTGGCAATATTTAGCTTCAACTAGCAATTTAAATTAAAGGACCAATTTGACAAAAATCATATTAAAGGGGTGACTGAAGAATTAGCCGATTAATTAATTAATCATTACCCTGGATATGCCCGATTGTGGTGGTCTTCTTAGTACTTAAATTTTCGTAAAGGCTCGTTCTTTCAACCCCATAAGTAATGCCTAATGTTTTACTTTTTATTCAAAATTTAAATTTTACATGCCGTGTATTACTTTTTGACGATATTTCGAATTAGATTTGTATAGTAATAATTTAAGGTATTAAAGAGCCTCTTTGTGGAAAATAAATAAGTTTGTGATATGGTTCGCAACTCATAGGTATATAGATAATAAAAAAATAAACAGTTAAAATAAGTGTAAAAAATTTCAACTCTATACATCGGCGCCATTGTTCAGGTGATGGGTTTATCACAGATATCAAAGGTTACATTTTAATTCAAGGTTCTATTTGCGTATTTTCAATATTAAAAGAGTAGGAAAAGACATGTTTATGCTTTTATTATTTTTTTAAATCTATTCTATTTCCTTTCTAGAGTTCCGTCTTTTTTGAACGACCTGTGTTCTTTTTTCAATTGGGCACTTGTCCAAGGCTATGACAAATACTCTCTCCTCTGCTATTCTACATTAATATGACTGATTCATTATTTTCTCTAAACACTCTGTCCTCTGCTATTCTACAATAATATGACTGATTCATTTTCTCTTTCTTGCACCTATTTTAATGTTTATCCTGTGTATCTTTTTCTTCTTCTTCTTCTTTTTATATAGACATGACTCTGTCTGTTTTTCAATGTGCCTCCAGTAAGTTGCCGTTCCATGGTTTTCGTGGTCTTCCTACTGATCGTCTTCCTATTGGGTAGCCTTCTCTTGCCGTCTCTAATACTCTATTTGTTGTCATTCGACTTATATGATCGTTTCATTCTACTCTTCTATTTCTTAACCAGTTCTTGATGTTTTCCACCTTGCATCTACGTCGTATATCTGTACTTCTAGCTCTGTCCCATGGTGTCTTACCATCAATTTTTCTAAGTGTTTTATCTCTGCTGCTTCTATGTGTTCTATGACCTGTGTCAGGTCTTGTTTCTGCTGCGTATGTCATTATTGGTCTGATAACTGTTTTGTAAATTCTGCCTTTGGTTTCTTTCCCGATATTTTTATTTCTTCATATTTTTCATTTAGGCAGCCCGCGTCTCTGTTTGCTCTATTCAGTGGATCTTCCACATCAGTTTCGAGCTTTCCGTAGCTAGATAATGTGATACCTAGATATTTAAACTCCATCACTTGTTCTATTAGCTGACCTTCCAGCTCCAATTAAGATCTTAGTAAACTTGCTGTTATAACCATGCATGTTGTCTCTTTTGGAGAAATTAACATGTTAAATTTTCTGGCGGTTATATGAAATTGGTGTAGCATACGTTGTAAATCATCTTCACTTTGAAAGAATAGTATTGCGTCGTCTGCATAGCAGATTATTTTAATTTGTTTTTCTCCCATTTGGTATCCTCTTTTATTTCTTACTTTTTTATTATTTCATCCATAATTTGGTTGAACAACAGCGGACTCAGGGAATCTCCCTGTCTTATCTCATTGCCAGCTTCAATAGGGTCGGTTAGTTCTTCTTCTTCTTTTACTTTTATTGTGTTGTTTTGGTATATATTTTCGATTGTTTTGATTATTTAATAAAATTGACATTAATTTGATAGTTTCCATTTTATTAGTACTGATGGTATATAACTAGCATATGTTGGTACTATATATCAATTTGAACATGTGGAAGTGAGAGCACTCTCTTGTTAGTAATTTCAGTGTAAATTATTACGAAACCAGAAATAACCCATAATATTCTCCCCGTGTGATCTTAGTATTTCCGTTGATTCAATAGTATAGGGTATCCAATATTTTAATCAACGGTAAGCCAGAGTTTTATTAGTTTTCATATATATATATTTGCAAAATGAAGAAGAAAGTTCAGTACAGGCAGTTAAACAGCTGCTCTGTCAATTTAGAAGTAAGAGCAAGTACCAACTTGCTGAAAAGCATCTTCTTCTTCTTAGCTTTGTGTCGTCCACGTTTGGACATAGGCCTCTCCCAACTCCTTCCATCGGTCTCTATCCTGAGCAACATATTTCCAGTTTGTTCCGGCTATTCTTTTAATATCATCAACCCATCTCATCTGTGGTCTTCCTCTTGGTCGTTTACTTTCGTAAGGTCTCCAATGCTGTATTGTAGTATTCCAACGTTGTTCTTTTTGTCTAGCAGTCTGGCCCGCGAAGCTCCATTTAAGTTTGGCAATTTTTGTTGCTATGTTCTCGACTTTTGTTTTTAATCTTACCCAGTCGCTCCTCTTTTATCTGACAGTCGTATACCTAACATTGCTCTTTCCATTGTTCTTTCTGTTGTGGCTAGTTTATTCATGTTTGCCTTGGTTAGGGTCTAGGTTTGCATTCCATATGTCATGATAGGAAGGATGTATTGGTTGAGCACTTTGCTCCTCAAGTATTGGGGTATTTTGCGGTTCTTAAGCATCCAACTAAGTTTTCCAAATCCTGCCCATGCTAGTCTTGCTCTTCTAGTAATTTCCGCACTTTGGTTCTCTTTGTCAAGTCTCAGGATTTGACCTAGGTAGATTTACCTTTTGGCCTGAAAAGCATACCAAATACAAAAGGGATAATAAAATGTACTGCACAAACTATTGCGATATAAGATATATATATATAAGCTATATATCTGTTAATTATTAGGATATACAGTATTTTTTCTAATACACCTGGAACGATTGAGTGAATAGGTGAACTATCAAATAGGAGGAAAACTGTCGACTTATTTTCAAATGTACTGCAAAGTGCTTAAAAAAATTTAAACGAATTAGCGTAACATCTGTTTTGAAAACTAAATATTATGAGACGAATTGGAGATATTATATTACACAAACTAAACCGCTTGCCTACAAAAAATATCAGGAAAATATGATACGGCGAAAACGACTAATGACTTTACAGCTAATTGCCACATAAGTATCAATGTAACTACAGCTCACAAAATGGGTTCAATTACATTGCAATTTTTAAATTTTTCGTGATAAAATGAAGTGATTGATTGTTGTTTTGAAAAGGTAAGTTGTTTTTTATTTTTGTATTCCTATCATCTGATATTGTAATATCAACAACATTTTTCATAATATATTCTGAAATGCGCTTTCTATTACTGATAACGAACAAAAGTTTTTTTAACTTCTCGTTAATATAATTATGTAGGAATTTAAATTTTTATCTTGTTCTTACTATAGTGCTAAAGCACAAATGAATTTATAGTCTACCGTATTTTTTCCTGGTGGTCATAGTTTTTAATTGTAGTATAGCTTATGTGTTTATAATAACTAGCACATAGAAAATAATAAAATTTTGTAGCCTGTGCTTTATGTTTATTATCCTTTATTGTATTGGAACATCTAGAAGTATAGTAATACATTTTAATTGTTGAACAAAAGAGAAAATAAAAACACTTTTTGTGGTGTGCCACTTAACCATACACAAAATCGTACACAAGTAGTCAAATGGTAGTAAAAGTTTCCGATATAGGCCGCCAGACGGCAAAGGCATCGCCGCGCTCGATGTCTATACTATGAAATGTTTTTCATATAGTCTTCGGATCAGATTTTTTCAAAACATTAAATTACATCTTTTTGTCTTTCTTTATTTAGGCTAACCGCTACTGTTTTTTTCTTCAGCGTTTCTTCTTAATCTACATTAATGTTATATTTACAATTCTTTCTGGAACGAGCTATAATTTTTCTCAAATAACCATTTTGTGTGGTTTAGTCGCCTTACGGTTTAGCGTGCTTTGGCTCTTTAAAGTCCCTTTTCATATTAATATCGTTAGAGAAATTTTTCCCAGATGACTAAATAAATTTCTTTAACATACAAGAGAGAGGACGTAGAGTAGGGCATAACGTAACTTAGATGTTGAATGAAAACTGCAAATTGCTGCTTAGATTGATAAATACCACTCCTCATACCTAATATCTTTTGTACCCATCTTTGCTGTGTTGGGCAAGATTTAGTATTGGTGACGTACATGATCTTTCCTGTCTATAGCAACTTTTGTCTTTTAATTTGAGTTTTTCTTCTGTTTTACCTCTTGAGCAGTATTTTGTAAAGCTGACAAAATAAATATATTGACCGATAGCTTTTGTGGTCGTTGGAGTTTTTGCCAGGTTTAAGCAAGGCAACAACTTTGTCTTTGCTTTATTTGTCTGAAGACTTTGGATATCAGTAACTGTTGTATTTTTGGTCCAAATTTTATAATAAGCTTTGTGCTCAGATCTTCAGTCAGTGCCGTACTATTCTTCATTATATACGTAGATAGTGGATCCAAGCTCAACATCGTTAAACGGTTCCTTCAGCTGACTGGTTTTGTCCTCTCTCATTTTAAGTTTTTCTTTGCTTCTTTGCCGACAGAGATAGCACTTTTACATTTATTATGTGATTTTCAGCGATCAGCTTAATACCAAATACACTATTTTTTGCCCTCTATGTATTTTCTGCACTAGAAATACGTCACATTTGTGCTAAGCGCATATGTCTGATAAGGTTAAGTAAAGTAAAGTGTCTTTATCTCTAGATATGCCCTTAATATTTATAGACATTATTAGAATAATTGATCCTTAAAAGGACCGATTTGACAAAAATCATATTGACCGGGTGATTCTGATTAGCCGATTAATTAATTATTCATTACCCAGGGTACAACTGATTACGGTGGTCTTATTTGTACTCAAATTTTCGTAAAGGCTTTTCTTTTGAACCCCATAAGAAATGGCTAATTAACTTTTCATTAAAAATAATTTTACACACTGTTACTTTTAGACGATATTTCGAATCAGATTTGTATAGTAATAAGTATAGTTAATATGGAGTCTCTTTGTGAAAAGTTAATGAGTTTGTAATATCGGTCACAACTCATATATGAATGATAAGGACATAAACGGTTAAAATAAGTGCACAGAATTTTAACTAAATATATCGGCGCCATTGTTTAGGAGATAGATTTATCCCAGAGATTAAAGGTTAAATGTATATTCCAGGTTCTATCTACGTATTTTCATTACTAAAAAAGTATATTTAAAATAAAGGCCTTAAGATATATTTAGATTCTATGAAAATTAGAATCTATGGAAATTAGCAAATTAAAAAATACATACATAATTATTCTGAATGACAAAATTGAGACAAACAGTTGCCCCAAGCATTGTTTATATTGTAAAGGTTATCGTCATAGTATAGTCAGAACGCAACAAGGTTCTATTGGATTTTCTGCTTTTTGTCTCCTCATTCCTATTGAAAACTTAGCCACCTAAATAACGTTTTAAAAATATATATCAATATTTCTGTAGTGCCTTTCCTAAGATAACTTTTTTTAAGCCTACTTCGTTTGACTACATGTAATGGATTTGATAGTTCCCAACAGATAAGTATTGATTGTAGGTTGGATAGCAGTTGGTTGTACAGGCATGTGTTGATAAATATGATGGGGCGGTAGGTAGTCCCATTATTCCTAAATCTGACCATATGTTACCTCCCCTGTTGATTCGTGGACGTCCTAAGGGCATTTTTTCTCTCGGGGCATTCTCCCAGTTTAACTTGGCAATGCAGTTATTAGAAAGCCTTTGGATGTAGCCAGCGTAACTTTGGCGTTGAGATTTAGTCTCTTGTATGACGTTGCTATCTTTATATGTCTGTTAGACCTTGGCATTAGTTCCGGTTCGGTATTGGTTAGTATTCGGACCTTTGTAAGAGGATGGCTTTGTAGATCTGATGGCTTTTCTAGTAATCCTGATCTAATTAATACCTAAGTTTTACTTACATTGTTTTGTCAGCGTTCTCGTCACATTTTCAGTCAATAGCACTGGTTTAATCACTGTTTTATATATCCTGATTTTAGGGATTTGTATTAGACTTCTGGATTTAAAAGTGTTATGTGGGTTATATTTACATCAGTTAGCTACCTGAATATATACCCTAATTTAATAATAAATATCTGGGAGCTTACATCAACAAAGAATTAGATTCAGACTAAGACTAAATGGCAAGGGCAGCGTTCTTAAAATTCAAGCAATTGTTCTGTGACAAAAATCTTACTACTGCGCTGAGACTGAGGTTTGTTGAATGTTACGTCTGGTCTCAACTATTGTAAGGAGTAGAAATATGGACAGTAAAAGCGCAAATAGTTAGGAAGCTTCAAGCCTTTGAATTTTAGATATACCTGGAACACATACTAAGGAATATAAAGTCTTCTGCAGGCCATCATGCAGGGTAGAGTCGATGGCAAAAAGGGAATAGGTAGAAAGAGGAAGTCATGGCTGCGAAATATTCGTGACTGGACAAACATGACTGTAGACGAATTATTCCACGTTGCAAAAGACAGAGATACTTTTAGAAATGTGGTCGCCAACCTCCGTTAATGGGGACGGCATAGGAAGAAAAATAATGATACGCTAAACAAAAAAAACAGAGATGAAGATAGGCGCCAAGAAACTCTGTGTTATAAAACAGTTGAATAAAATACAGATTCTCGATTCAAATATTCAAAAATTTAATGAACAGCTTACTAAAATAGAAATAACGTCTATTTAAAATGCAATTCATTAATGGCTCAAGGTACAAAGCAGTCCTAGCATCTGCTAATGATATTGATCTTATAAGAAACGAGCACGAAAAATGTTTTACTTAAAATCAACAAAATAAAAACCAAATACAAGCGAATCAACAGAAGAAAGCAATTCAATACAGAGCATAATTCACTTAAGACCTATTTTAATACATGAATGCGAATCATGGACAATGACTAAAACAAATAAGGAAGAACTCCGAATATTTGAAAGAAAAATAATAAGAAAACTTTTTTAACCTCATTATCATATTGCTACAAATCCGTATAGAATAAGAACACATACTAAATAAAGAAAGCTCTTATAAATATATTGTTTAGGAAAATAAATCGCTTAAGGTAGATCAGACACATGCATAGACGCCAAGATGTCAAACTTGGTTAAAAAACGTAAACTAATTTTTGAAACCAAATTCAGTATTTTGCTTTAATCTGTGCCTTCTAAGAATTGCAAGGAAAAACAGACGTTGATAAAACTGTTTGTTATTAGAGACATGGGGAATCTAAAAATTGCATTCCAAAACATATCTCCTCAACTAAGCAAAAATCCTTAACGAATTGGTTTCTAGTACTCGTCCAGAGTATATCGGAATAAAAGGAAAAAGACAGTTAAGCAAGAAGAAAAGTGCAAGGCATTTACGTTTTAAGGGTGAAAGGATGTGCGCCCCATTTTTAGCTGACAAGCTTGCGGAGCATACTATTTCTGGTCCTTAGTTTGCCTTTTAGTTTTAAACAAGATTCTGTGATTGACAACGTGCGATATAAACTATCTACAAGGTATTTATAGGAAATTCAGAGTTCAAGGATTTCATCACACTATTGGATGTTCAGTTTTGTGAAAGCGCCTGTGTTGGGAAAATTGAAGGAGCGTTCCTAAGATTTTCGGGGTTTGGCTTAAAATTAAATCGTAGTTCATTTTTATTATATTTAAGGCATCTACTAGATTTTTTTCCACTCCAGCAACAAAAGTTTTTGGTTGTGCAATGTATGGTCTACATGAAAATCCTCGTATCTACTGGTATCTGTTGATCATTTGTGTAAATGTAATACAGTGTAGGTTCCATTACGCTACCCCAAGCGAGACCGTTTGTCTGCGTTCTCCATATTACCATTGAATGATACGAAAAATCTTCTGTTCTGTAGATATACGCGGATAAAACGATGTTTACAGTTTGTCATACAGTTTTTGGAGAAATGTCCTCTAATTTAATGTGTCGTAGGCGGCATTTAGATTGACAAATACCACCCCTGATACTTGATATCTTTCGTACCCGTTGTTGCTTTTTGCAACAACGGGTACGTTATTACGTACGTTATAAGTATTGCGAATAAAAATAAATAAGCAAGAAGAATATAAGTGAACCATATTTAAAATAAGTGACAGAAAAAAGAATATTATACCTATATACATTTACTTCTAAATTAAAAATAAAATACTCGTATGCCTGATAACGAAAGATACAAAATTTACAAGCGACAAAGTATTTTTTTAAAACAACCGAACATATTATATGTAATAATTGTAATAGATATGTTGGCTATAATCAAATTACCATAAAGTCACCGAAATATTTTATCTGAGTAATGACTCACTACTGATTGCTACGTTACGTTATACGATACATTTATAGTTAAAAGCGAAATTAGGTGTTATGCCTCCTTATTATTTTAGTATCTGTTACAAGTTACATACTAAAGTATTATAGTAAGATATTGAATTCCCTACATTTAAAAATTGAAATATTGAAATTAGACAGTAAAAAATTATAATTTTAAGATTGATTTACAAATTATTATAATTTAAATTTTACTACTTTATGAAACAAATATTGTACATCATAAAACGTAGCAATCGAAACATCGGAACGTACATTTATATAATAAATTTTTCAGTGTCAATGCATTAAAAAAATACTTATACATAAAAATTGCCTTTTCCAAGCTTATAACACTAACTTAAGTTTAAAAATAATTAAAGCAAGTAATATAAATTACCACCATAAAATATTTAACTACATTAACCAAGTATTGAAATTTCGGGATGACTAAATTGATTGATATTTAAATAAATTTCAAGTTCCAAAACGTACCTGCTGTAAAATTTAAAAATCTACGACTAATCAAATTATTGGCAACATCGGAGGAGTTTAGTTGTGTACGGGGAAGAATACATACGGATCCCAAAAGTGTTTTACCCTATTACGGAGTTCATTTAATCCTACGTGATGGTCGGAGTCTACATAAAGCGCTACCCAGATAATAATATACACGGTGTATATTCTCCTGGAGTTAGTATAATACCGTTTTAGTACGGGGCCCACATTAACCGCTAGATCTATATATATATATATATATATATATATATATATATATATATATATATATATATATATATATATATATATATATATATATATATATATATATATATATATATATATATATATATATATATATATATATATATATATATATATATATATATATATATATATATATATATATATATATATATATATATATATATATATATATATATATATATATATATATATATATATATATATATATATATATATATATATATATATATATATATATATATATATATATATATATATATATATATATATATATATATATATATATATATATATATATATATATATATATATATATATATATATATATATATATATATATATATATATATATATATATATATATATATATATATATATATATATATATATATATATATATATATATATATATATTGTTATGATGTGTTTTTTGTTTGAATGATGAGCAATGAGTATTTTTAATAATATAGGGTTTTTATCGCGGTTCTCAAAGAATTAGCTTGTAAGTACTTTTTAAAATTTTCTTTATTATAACTATTATGAAACACACATATATATCTAACCTAGCCAATGTAAATTTAAAATAAACTATCTTTAAATTGATGTTCTTATAAAACTAATTAAATTCTATAGACAATGTTAAATTTAAACAAACTATCTTCAAAATTGAAATTGTTATGATATTAACTAAATTATATTAACAAAATTTTGTACCTTTCTTTCACTGAATGCCTAAATGAACTATTTTCCACTAAGTATATAGATTCTAATCACCACTGAATGTCTTCGTACTTCAGTTATCCTTGTTTTTTGTGAAATTACTTTTTTCAATTATCAGCTTCTACCAATTTAAGATATATTTTTCTTCACCAGCATCTATACACCACCAACCAAACCAGCAAACAGCATTTATATTTATTCTTCTTTTCAATATACCAATATCCAATTATTATAAGTTGATTTATACTAATCTCCAACCATAATATAATTTAATTTCTTCCAATATACCTTTTTTTATCTTCAATAATTATTTGTGTATAATTATAAATGTGCATTAAATTATATGCATAATTTTTAATCTTCATTTAACTCACTATATTAAACTATTGGACTATTTGTACTTGATTCACTGACTCTAACTAACTTTCATAATAAACTGCTTGACTTCTGACTAAAAAACTTAAAAACTCTTGACTTCTAACTAAAAACTGCCATCTTGAATCCAAATCACGGGTATTTATATGTTTTTGGATTTCTAGAACCATCTCGTAAGATATCATGTTCTATTCAGTTCTATTTAATACATGTCTGAATTTTCTGGAACAAACCATTTCGCAAACATGGCCATCTCCGGAGATCCAGAGAATTCCATTCTTTTCTATTAATAATTTTGTTTACATTTAGGCTTTTCAGATCAGAATATATAATTAAATTAGTAACTTAACATTCTAATTTAATAAAATACACATTTCAAACAATATATTATTATAACCCACTTTATATTCGTAAATATTCTTAAACGTCACTTCAGAGTATAAATATCTGTCAATCTCCGAGAGTATTTTTGGTTGCCTAAGCACATGGCTCACTTATATATATTTACAATATTAAAATACAACTTTTTACAATTATTATATGCTAATTTCTTAAAATGCCCTCACATAAATATATTTTTATTAAATTCTCTAGTATATAACTTATTTAAAACAACCAAATATCTAATATTATGTAGTATATAACTTATAAATTATTTTCTATAAACCCTAATTGTCACAATACCCCAAAAATAATATTTAAAATAAATAATTTACTTATTATTTTTTTAAATATTAATTTTCTCATACCTTATTAAATTTAATAAATCAAAATTTTTTTTTATTTAAAATGTGTTAAATACATCGTTCGCTGTCTATGTCAAAACAGAGAACAACGGATCACAGTTCGGCTATTCTATGGTCAAACTGTCATGTCAAATGGAGAGAATAAAATATAACCTTAATTACAATATAATCGATATGGTGTTCTGTTTGTTTATAGACAAAATCTAGGAATTATTTCCATTCAAAATAACTTCATCAATATAAATTGGTAAGTTTTACACTTTTTATACAGACATTTACACAATCAATTCTGTATCTAACCCCAAATTATGATTTTTAGGGTACCAAACAATTTCCATATGTACAAAATTCAACAAGTATGATGTCAAATTTATTCACAACAAAGAAATCTACCATCTATCTATGAAATGGATCTATCAGTAAGTTTTTTTTTTAAATTCTTTTTTTTTGTTTAGTTGACATATTGGGCATTGGGTAGTAATTTCTTTTGCTATACTTATGTCATTCTTTGCAAAATAATTGTTCCTAAATAGCATCCATAGCTTTCTTGAACCAATATGCATATAATCGTTATGTAAATTTTTCAATATTTTCTTTGCTAAAGTTCTAGTTATTACATATACTTCTATGCCATTTATTATTTTATAATATACTCCATCTTTCCTAAGGACTTTTTGTTTTTCACTCAAATTGATCTGATCTCTTATAATTTCTTCTTTAGAATATAATCCAGTACTTTCTACTAATTGATTTAATCCAATTTTTATTGTTCGCTGCCCTTTTTGTGGTGTATTTTCTAACCTTGATAAAGCATCTGCCACTATATTGGATTTTCCAGAAATGTATTTGATTTCAAAGCAGTATTCACTAAGTATTAGACTCCACCGATGTATTCTACTGTTTCCATATTTGTTATTTAATATAGACGTTAAAGCTTGGTGATCTGTTTCTATAGTAAATTCATTACCCAACAAATAAAATCTTAATTTTGTGACACAGTGTATTATACTTGCTAGTTCTAATTCTGAAACTGAGTAACCCTTTTCATGTGGCTTTGTAATTCTTGAAATGAATTGTATTGGGTATTCGACCCCATCATGTATTTGTAATAATACCCCTGATAATCTCTCTATTGATGCATCTGTTCTTAATATGAATGGCTGTGTGTAGTCAGGATAGTATATTTTCAAATTTGACAGAAAAATGTTTTTAATTTCTTGGAATGCTAGTTCTCTTCTCTGATCCCATCTCCATTTTACACCTTTTCTCAGTAGTTCAAGTAATGGAATTTCTTTTATACTTAGATCTGGTATCATCCTTTTATAATAATTAATTATTCCAATAAATCCTCTTAAAGTTCTTAAATTGTGTGGTGTTTTATATTCCTGAATGACTTGTGTCCGTTCTGGATCCATTTCGATTCCCTTAGTGTTAAGTTTATAACCTAGATATATGACTTCTTTTTGAAAAAATGTACATTTTTCTTGATTTATTTTTAGTCCAACTTTGTCTAATCTATTTATTATAGTTTTTAGGTGTTTCTCATGATCTTCAGCCGTTTTAGAAAAAATTAATATATCATCAATGTAGTGAATTACAAAATGTTCATATTGATCCAAAATATCATGAAGACATCTACATAGAGCACTGCAAGATGATTGAAGTCCAAATGGTACTACTTTGAATTGATATACTACTCCATCTATCTGAAATCCTGTATACTGTCTACTTTTTCTTTCTAGAGGTATTAACCAGAAACTATGCTGTAAATCGATTTTAGTGAAAAATGACATTCCTGTAATTCTTCCTAATATTCCATCTATACTCATTGGTGCTTCAAATTGCTTTTCAGTAATCTTGTTAATATTCCTTGCATCCAAACATAACCTGATTTCACCTGATCTTTTTCGTACTACTACTATGGGGTTAATAAAACGTGTGTCTGCCTTCTCAATGATCCCATCTTCTAACATATTATTAATTGTTTTGTTTACTTCTTCTCTGTATTTATATGGTATTGGGTATGATTTTGTTTTAAAATCTTTTTCTTCTTTAACTTTTATACTATGGATATAATTTTGTGCAATTCTATTTTCTTTATTGACAAGTCCCCTGTGTTGCTGCAATATGGAAATGACTATTGATTTATATTCTTCAGGGCAATTTAAAACTTTCATTATATCTTCTTCTTTACAAATAAAATTATTCTTCATTATGTACTCATTATTCCTTGCTTCCAATTTTACGCACTCCGCCTCGTAGGCATCCATCTGCTTAAAATTTCCATTCCTTAAATATTCACTACAATAATTATTCTTTACATTCTTCTGGGACATTTCCCTATCATCAAAATACATTTCTTCTTCATAAACATCATTATTTTCTTTTAATAATATCCTATTAACTCTTATTCCTTCTTCTACCTCATCTTTCTGCATAAATTTAATTATTTGCCCTTCCAAAGTTACCATTTTTTCTTCAAAATCTATCTTTACTTTCTTCTTTTCCAATTCATCATTTCCCATTAATATATCAACACATAAATCCTTGACAATAAATCCTTGCATATTAATTTCTTTATTAAGAATATTAATTTTAAAATTGGCTAGTTTATCAATTTCACCCAACTTCTTATTATTTGCACCAATAATTTTAATTTTTGGAATCTTTATTATATCTGATAGTTTTAATGTATTAAAAATAAAATTCTCCGAGACTAATGTACTTTCTGAACCAGTATCTATCATAATTTTAATCATTTTATTTTTGGCCAAAGCATTTATATAAATTAAATTAATAGATTCAATAATTTTCTCTTCATCTAAAGAAATAAATTCAGAAGGTTTTTCATAATAGCAATGGCCTAACTTGTAATTCAGAAAGTTTACTGCACAAAATTTTGATTATTAGAATTGTCAGATTGTATCTGACCACTTGGATCATGTACTATGTCTTTCCCTACTATGACTTCTACTCACATTTTCTTGCCTTGTACGATTTCGTTCCCTGTCTTCGCAGCTCCTATTCCTTCGAACACAATTTACCTGTCTGTTATAGTTAGGTCGCTCTGTATTTCTTCTATTGTTAAAATCTTGTCTATTATTATTAGTACTGTTATTAAAATGTTGTCTATTATAATTAGTATTATTAAAATTTTGTCTATTATAACTAGTATTATTATTAAAGTTCTGTCTATTTGGATTACTGTTATTATTATTAAAATTTTGTAAACTATCACCATATCTATTATATGATTGTCTATATTGTTGATTATCATTATTATATTGAAAGTTATTATTGTTTTTTCTGTTGTTATTATTACTTGTCATATTGCCTCTTTGTATTCTTTGAATAAAATTAATAAAACTATCTATTGTTTGAATATTTTGTACAGTTACGGTTTGCACAACATCAGCATCAAAATGTCTAGATACATTTAAGACTGTTTCATCCTCTCTAAGTGGTGGTTCTAAATATTTTGCAACTGTTATCAATTTCAATGCATAATCTACCATATTTGATTTTAAATTTTGATTATACTTTCCAAAATATAGAATTTCTCTAAACTTTGCTTGCTCTAATTCACCCCAATAATAATTTAAAAATTTATTTTCAAATGTTTGAAAGTTATCTAAATCATTTTCAATACTAGCAAACCAAGTTGCTGCATTGTCATTTAATGTCACTCTAATATAATCTTTAATATCATTAATATTATTCACAAATCTTAATTTATGTTTTAAACTATTTATGTATACTCTAGGATGCAAATTTTTTATATTACCAGAGAATTTAATCCCAGTCTCATTTGTTAAATTTAAGTAAGGTCTACCTATGTCTCTCATTTGTGAAATATCATCTATTCTCTGTTCCACATTTCTTATTTGATTACTATTTATTTGGATATTTTGTTGTATATCGTCTAATTTTTCTTGTGTGTTTCTCCTGTCTTCGTTAATTTTTACTTCCAAGTTACATTTCTGTAACTCTATTTTCTGTTCTATATCTATTTTATTATCTTGAATAATCCTCTTTACTTCTGTCCTCTCATTGTCTATCCTTTTCTTGTAGTCATTCCGTATACTTTTTATTTCATTTGCAACTTTTTTCTCTGCAGCTTCAAGTTTTTTATCCATTTGTTTTTCCATTTGTTTTACAATTTTATTATTATTATCTTCTATTTTCTTTTCTAATTTTCTATAATTCTCTTCCAATTTCTGTTCCATTTTTTTCATGTCTTCTTTGACTTCTTTTGAATTCTCTTCCAATTTTTTTATGTCTTCTTTGATTTCTTTTGAATTCTCTTCTATTGTCTTGTTCATCTGCATCATTAATGACATCAAAGCTGCCATATTGACATTTTCCTCTCTTTCTGGATTCATTTCTGCAGTATCTTGTGGAACTTGAACTAAACTCTCCTCTTGTATAGGTTGTGTTTCTACTTCCACATCTTCTTCATTCTTTTTGCTTCTTGTACCTTTCTTTCCTTGAGACATTTTGAGACTTTACTTGTTCAAATATAATTAAAAATAAAATCTATAATTTTTTCTTTCTAATGAAAATTAATTTAATTATATGAGAGCACTTATCTTCCCAAACTAATTCTTTTAAATAGAGAGCCCCACGTTGGGCGCCAAATTGTTATGATGTGTTTTTTGTTTGAATGATGAGCAATGAGTATTTTTAATAATATAGGGTTTTTATCGCGGTTCTCAAAGAATTAGCTTGTAAGTACTTTTTAAAATTTTCTTTATTATAACTATTATGAAACACACATATATATCTAACCTAGCCAATGTAAATTTAAAATAAACTATCTTTAAATTGATGTTCTTATAAAACTAATTAAATTCTATAGACAATGTTAAATTTAAACAAACTATCTTCAAAATTGAAATTGTTATGATATTAACTAAATTATATTAACAAAATTTTGTACCTTTCTTTCACTGAATGCCTAAATGAACTATTTTCCACTAAGTATATAGATTCTAATCACCACTGAATGTCTTCGTACTTCAGTTATCCTTGTTTTTTGTGAAATTACTTTTTTCAATTATCAGCTTCTACCAATTTAAGATATATTTTTCTTCACCAGCATCTATACACCACCAACCAAACCAGCAAACAGCATTTATATTTATTCTTCTTTTCAATATACCAATATCCAATTATTATAAGTTGATTTATACTAATCTCCAACCATAATATAATTTAATTTCTTCCAATATACCTTTTTTTATCTTCAATAATTATTTGTGTATAATTATAAATGTGCATTAAATTATATGCATAATTTTTAATCTTCATTTAACTCACTATATTAAACTATTGGACTATTTGTACTTGATTCACTGACTCTAACTAACTTTCATAATAAACTGCTTGACTTCTGACTAAAAAACTTAAAAACTCTTGACTTCTAACTAAAAACTGCCATCTTGAATCCAAATCACGGGTATTTATATGTTTTTGGATTTCTAGAACCATCTCGTAAGATATCATGTTCTATTCAGTTCTATTTAATACATGTCTGAATTTTCTGGAACAAACCATTTCGCAAACATGGCCATCTCCGGAGATCCAGAGAATTCCATTCTTTTCTATTAATAATTTTGTTTACATTTAGGCTTTTCAGATCAGAATATATAATTAAATTAGTAACTTAACATTCTAATTTAATAAAATACACATTTCAAACAATATATTATTATAACCCACCATAGATAAAGAATATATATTACTGAATAGATAGGAAACTGTGTAGGTTATTTCTGGACAATGCGCCATCTGGCGGCCTTAGGAAAGCAACATCTTTTTAAAAAATCTTCCCGTAATTCTTCAAATATAAAGATTAATATTGAGGGTTTGATTACAAAAATAAAACAAACGTTGGTTCTTTTTCTACTTTATTTTCTTTTTTACGTTTTTATATAAACATTAATTACATGTATTTAAATGTAGTTGGTTAAACAGTGGCTATTCTGTAGTTTCTATAAATTACAACACAGAAACAGAGAAGGAATAGCATCACATTTCAAGGTGGACTTATATCTCAATCCAATATAGCGGGCTTCTGGTCCAAAATGAATTGTGCAAGTCTTCTCTGCCAATTTTGTTAATCCAAATATCATAAAGCTAAAAAATAAATAGTTTGTTTTTAATATTTTCTGTGAAATAATGTTACATAGTATATTTCTAGAGGTGCTTTACAAAAGGACAAATAAACAAAAGTTTTGTAGAAAAAGTTCTTAAAACATTGAAGAATTGTCACATTTTTAATGGCGATAATTTTAATTCCTAAAAAACTTTTACCTAATTCTATATCGGCAACAATTCTAATACACATCATAACGTGAAAGAAAGAAGTTTGGGACAACATCGGACATTTTAAGGCAATTATTAAAAAATAAATAAAATCTTATGTCAGCATTTTCTACTTACCGCCCTATCTTTTGGAAAAATATGCATTTGAGCATCCTTTTTGTAATTATTACAACCATTAACGCAACAGTTAAAAACCGTAATTATTTAAATATGATGGCAAAAAAGCAAACAATTATTAATCGCAAATAATACAACTCGAAACACTGTGTCGAAACCACAATAAAAATGGCGTACTTGTTTTGTTGGTTGCGGTATTGCGCAGTCACTGTCTTATGCTACGCCCTCTGGTGTCCTTAGGAAATACAAATTTCAGAGGACTATCACTCCCATAAGAGATACCCGGGCATGTAACCCACTTTATATTCGTAAATATTCTTAAACGTCACTTCAGAGTATAAATATCTGTCAATCTCCGAGAGTATTTTTGGTTGCCTAAGCACATGGCTCACTTATATATATTTACAATATTAAAATACAACTTTTTACAATTATTATATGCTAATTTCTTAAAATGCCCTCACATAAATATATTTTTATTAAATTCTCTAGTATATAACTTATTTAAAACAACCAAATATCTAATATTATGTAGTATATAACTTATAAATTATTTTCTATAAACCCTAATTGTCACAATATATATATATATATATATATATATATATATATATATATATATATATATATATATATATATATATATATATATATATATATATATATATATATATATATATATAATATATATATATATATATATATATATATATTATCAATTATATATACATATAACTGTATTGATAATACACGTTTAAAAATGGCTCACGTAAGGAATCTTATGCTACGCATGTGCATCTATATTCCTTGGAAGATTCCTCTTCCTTGTAGGTACCTGGATAATTTTGTTCTTTCTATTGTACTGCAAGCAATCATCAAAATATACCACGGTTTTGAAACAATTTCTACGTGGAAAGACAGTAAAATGATGCATTTTCATGAATGCAAACTATTAGGAGCCCAGAATTTCTCATTTCAGTAGTTTGTCTTAGTGATGTTTTAGTTACAACTGTATCACTTAATCGTCTTCTTCAGTCACCAAAATTAGATTTGAAGAAGGCTACTGAAGCCATAGAGGACACTAAATGCATTCTTTAAAATAAAAGATCAAATGCTGAATCTGTTTTTAGCAAACTTTACTATGAAGTAAAGGAAATACTGAAAAAGTAGACAATGAATTGAAGATGCCTCGTATAGTTTCTCATCAAACCTGTCGTCAAAACCAACCTGCTAACTCTTGCGAAGAATATTTCGGAAGATCTATTTATTTACCCCTTTTAGACAATATCTTAACTGATTTAGAAGAACGATTTTTACTGAAAGTTACGAATCTATTTAATCTTCTAGTTGTTTTTCTGCAAATATTAATTACACTGCCAGTCAGTGCAGCATCAACATAGCGTAGTTTTTCTAGGCTTAAGCGTCTAAAGATTTGACTTAAAAATAGAACTTCAGAGGAAAGGTTAACTCGTTTAGCACTCATCAACGTGCATCCTGAAATTCCTCTAGATGTTGATGCAATCATAGAACGATTTGCTAAATCGGATAGGCGAAAAGAATACATTTTATAAAATTATATAATATTTAATTATCTTATTCTTTAGTATTTTTAATCAATGAACTTTTATTTACCACTCGTTGCCGGCTGTTGCTGACAATTCGTAAGAAAAGTTTCAATACCGAGTAAAAAAATATTTAACTCACTTGTAGCCTAATAAGTCTAATTCCAGAAATAACTATTCTTAAATTATATTATGTTTTTCTTCATTAAGGAAGGGTGGCTATAATTACAGCAAATTGCTCTCTATCTTAAGTTGTTCTAAGTATCTATGTGTGTCCATGCCTGTCTAGTCTCTTACATTCTTCAGCCAGGAGCATTTTCTTCTTCCTGTGCCTATTTTTCCTTCTACTTTCCCTTCTATTATGAGTTGTAGAAAGTTATATGTTTCTCCACTGTAAATATGCCCTAGATAACTCGTTTTTTGTTGTTAACAATGTTTAGGAATTCGCTCTCCGTCCTCATTCTTCTCAACACCTCGTTGTTGGTCACGTGCTCAGTTCACGAAATCTTCAGCATGCTTCGAAAAACACACATTTTAAAGGCTTCTATGCGCCTCATACTTCTAATTCCGAAGGTTCATGTTTCCACTACGTATAGCAATAAGGAATAAATTAATGTTTTTACTTTATATCGGATATAAGACCTATTAATGTTGTACCCTTCTTTGCACCCGTGGGGTATTTGAGTTTTAATAACTTCTCATTAGTTTAATATATCGCTTAAAATAATTATTGAGAAAATGGTTCTCTTAAATAAGGCACAAATCATATCAATCGTAAAGGTGCAAAAATTTAAATCCTATATCAAAATCACCCTCAAGATCCATGGCCCTCCCCCTCTCCGTCAAAAGTTTCTGGGGATCAGCCACTGAAAGGTGCAAAAATCTAGACAAAATTTCTGGATCCGCCACTGGATGTGTATATTACTCATCCAGCAAAAACACAATATTACCCACATACCACTGGTTTAGATGGTTATGATGTGATATCTGGTGATATTACATATTACCCATGACCAAATGTGTGTTTTGTGGAGTAATTCATGGCGAAAAATAAATTTGATGTTGAGTTGACACTGTTGACAGACATAGTGAAATCTGGCAACGCAACATAAAATAAACCTAATCAACTCACAATACATATTTATGCAATCCAATACCAGATCCAGATCTGACTTTGAGTCTAATAGCAGCAATACATCATACATATCCAATCATTATCCAATATTGTATATACCAAAGAACATAGACGCTATATCAGAGAACTACAAACACACTGTGTTCTTAGTTCTCCGGCTATACTCTGAATCTAGAATCAACTTTAGAAAGGACTCTTGAAAGGAGCACTCATGCATAGTACATAATCATGCTCGAGGGCATATTCCTGAATAATTTTCGTTAAATTTGCGTACTAGCTATGGAAGTTAAAGTTGAAATTAAGGAAGAGATTCCTGAAGATAACCAAAAATGTATAGAGAGTCATATATCGACATCACTAGATCTACAAAACATAAAGAATGAACCAGAGGAAGATCAATCAGGTGAGATTAGAATAAATAGTAAACAATGCGGTATAATAGTAAAACAATGATAGTAACTTGCTTTAAACTGAAAAATTCTTTAATCATTTCTTGTATTTTTAATTCTATTGTTTTGAAGGTAAGGAATGGTTCCTGAATAGGCTCATGTGTTTTTCTACCAAAATTTGGTTTGCTGAAGTGTTTTCTAATTCTAAATATGTCTTGTTCCATGGGTTAATAAAATCTGAATATTGTTTGCATTTTTAATTTGTTGTTGTTAATATAGACGAGAGCAGATATGTTTTTAAGTGCATTGAGATGGCATTCTCAATAGCAAATAGCAATGAAGAATATAGAGGCAAATGTGTCTATACTGTTTTCTCATATTTAACTGCCTTTTTATACTATTATTTTACAAGTATATTATATTTGCTGGGTATTTTAGAGTCTGTTTTTTTTTTCATATTTTGTGGTGTTAAATAAGTAATTCTAAGAACAAGTCACAAGTAATTGGAGAAATTCAACTGAATGAAAAGCGTTTATAATGGATCTCAAACAAGAAGTATTTGAAGGTAATTGTATACACTGGAAAAAGAAAGAAAAAGAGGCTGATATACTGGGAAGTAATGAACTAGACTTTAAAACTTTTTAAAGTCTAGTTTGCACTATTCTAGTATTAGTAATTTAGTAATTAAAATACACACTACTGTCCACAAATCGTTCACACTTGTAAAGTTCAAAAGGCTGTGTTTTAGCAAGATGAACAGCCTACAACACAATAAAGTAAACAAACTGATTGAGCTAATCATATCAGCTATTTTAGAAGAAATGGATGAGGAAATTTGTGCTATTAATAAAAAGAAGCTATGGGTATGAAAATGAATTGATAGAGGAAATAAACTAGTAGCTGCCAATTTTCTTTTGAAAGAATTAGTATTGGAAATACTTTGATAGGTACTTTCAGAATGTCTGAAAGATGTGTACATTTTCTGTTAATGAAAATTCACTCTCAAATACAGCTGAAGGATAACCTATTGAGTTGTGCGAATCCTGCAATAACAAAATTACAAGCAGGTCTATACTTTATTAAATTTCTATACAAATTTTAAACTTGTTTTTTTGTGCTAGTGAAACACATTTTTGCAGCAACTAATGAAACTAATTCAACTGGTTGGGACTTGTTTAGCTGGTGAACCAGTGAGCATAAACATGTGGTGAGAGGTGCTACTTGCCCGAAAAATATAGAATAAAATGGATCAACTCAACTAAATGACTTACTAATCTACTTGATTAAATTTTTGTTGTTCAGACACATTTAGTTACTAAATTACTTGCTACTTGACTAAAATACTAGCACAGTGTGAACTAGGTGTAAGAGAGAAGGTCCCACTTTTTGAAATATAAGTGATATTACAATCATTTACCTATTTTTCACTGGGATTGCTATGAAGTCACAAATACTGACAGTTGCCAAATATAACTCTGACAATTATTGCTGCCATATTTATACAAAGTGTAAATTTTTATATATAAAAAAACACTTGGTTTTGATGTCATAACTGCATACCCATGTGTTGTCACTAGCAGAAAAGTCACTTTTTTTAACAAACCTCATACATTTTTCAATATAATTTTCAAAATAAATGTTGATATGATAACACAAATAAATGATATGAGCAGTAATTTTATGTATTTATATAAAATTTTTATACTGTGTTTACCCCATTTTTATTTAATTAATTTATAGTTACGGAAGTAAAAATTGAAATTAAAGAAGAGTTTGAGAAAAATGATTATATATATCATGAGAATCAGCTACCCACCTTAATAGATCTCGAAAAGTTAAAGATTGAAACAGAACGAAAAGATCACTCAGGTAAGGCAAATATTTTAAAAAATTACTCAAAATATGAAATAAACTCTTAGTTCTGGTATAATGTAGTGACTTTTATTTAATCTCTTATTTTCAATAGGGTCTAAGATTATATTATAATGGAATTTTTATATAGCAAGCTTTTCATATTATATGAGGGTTTTTATGTTATGTATTTAACCTAATTTTATTTTATTTATTTATAGTTACGAAAGTAAATATTAAAATTAAAGAAGAGTTTGAGAAAAATTATCATATATTTCAGGAAAATCAGCTGTCATCAGTAGATCTTGAAGTGTTAAATATTGAAACAGAAAAAAAAGATCACTCAGGTAAGGCAAATATTTTAAAACAATACTCAATGTGATATAAACTCTGGTTTATTTAAATATGGAATCTACAAATCATTTAAAGCTATGTTGTTCCAATTTTTAAAACCAGACAAAAAAAAAACATTGAAAGCTATTGCAGTATCTGTATCCAATGTGCAATACCAAAATTATTTGATTGTCTAGTTAGCAAGCAGATTTCTTGGAGGTGTAAGGGTCTTAGATGACAGGGGCAACATGGCTTCTCCAAAACTAAATCCACTTTAACTAATCTATTAATGTATCAACTTGATATTTTAAACATTGAAGCAGGAAGCTGACTGATTCAATTTACACATATTTCTCTAACGCATTTGATCGTGTTGATTAGGAAATACTGTATACTAAGCTGATTTTCAATCTTTGTTTCTTGGTGGAGAAGCTCTTTCACTGGTCACATTTAAAGAGTTAAAATAGGTTGTTATTTTTCTGAGGAAATTGTGGTTCCGTAGGGAGGGTTCATCCTGTGAACCCTTGTGGTGCCACTATTTGTGTGCTGTTCGTGACCTTCATGTATTTTGTTTTGGATACCTTGACCTGCAGTCCCATTGTCTTCGCTGCTTTTTCTAGACAATATATTTCTAGAGAATATTAGATATTTATTTTTAGTCTACATTATTTAGTGAGTATTTAATTTTATTATCTTAAAATACTGTGTACTTAACCACTATTTTGTGTATTGTAAATTGTAACATCTAATGGGGTTGTCCCATATATTAAATAAATAAATAAAAAAACTAGTTGAATGTTATGGTTAAAAGAGGGCAAAGATATTCCAGTACAACAAATACTCCATTGTACAACAAATCACACTAATTTTGTACTAAAAGAACGTGAGTTTAATTAATGGTAATAGTAAATAAAAACAAATCTGGAGTGTCAACACCGCAACTGTCAAATAAGTTTTACCAATTTATGCCAAAATGTCACCTTCGTTCAGTTGCAGTTAAAGTGTGATACTGTACTTACTATAAATTTTCTTTTATTCTAAAATTTCCAGACTGTGAATGTTTGTTTAAAGTATAAGCGTTTATGCTAAATATACTGCCACATTAAATAATGTATTTACCCTAGAGTTGAAACAATTTTTGGTTTCCCTTTTTTGAATGATCCCTTGTCCCAACTATTTATGTTACTTACTTTTAACAATCATTCTAACAACCGCCATAACTTTTGCTACATTTATTCCTTCTGCATTTAATGATTTCGAATTTTATCAAATAATTTTGTTTGGTTATTGTTTTAGGCTTTCAGCAAGAGGAAAATATAATGGAAACTGGGAAAGGATTATTTGATCATTCCTGTAATAAAACCCCACATGTGAGACAAGCTGAAAAGAAACGACATTTTAGTATACAGTCTGGGGATAATCTTTATAAATGTGAAATTTGTTTTAAGCAGTTTGCTAGATCCAATTCTTTGAAAACACATTTGAGAGTACACACTGGAGAAAAACCATACAGGTGTAAAATTTGTTTTAAACAATTTACTGAAGCAGGAAGTTTAAAAAATCATTCGAGATTGCACACTGGAGTAAAGCCTTACAAGTGTGAAATTTGTTTTAAGCAATTTAATCAAGCCAGTAATTTGAAAACACACTTAGGAGTGCACACTGGAGTAAAGCCTTACAAGTGTGAAACTTGTTTTAAGCAGTTCCCTCGAAACTATGAGTTAAAAAGACATTTGATAGTGCACACTGGAGAAAAGCCATACAGATGTAAAATTTGTTTTAAACAATTTACTGTAGCAGGAAGTTTAAAAAATCATTTGAGACTGCACACTGGAGTAAAGCCTTACAAGTGTGAAAGTTGTTTTAAGCAATTTAATCAAGCCAGTAATTTGAAAACACACTTGAGAGTGCACACTGGAGAAAAACGTTATAAGTGTGACCTTTGCTTTAAACAGTTTACTAGTATATATGATTTGAAAAGTCATTTGACTGTGCACACTGAAGAGAAGCCTTACAAGTGTGAAATTTGTTTTAAGCAGTTTCTTCAAAACAGTGCTTTAAAAAGACATTCGATAGTGCACACTAGAGAAAAATCTTACAAGTGTGAAATTTGTTTTAAGCAGTTTCTTCAAAACAGTGATTTAAAAAGACATTCGATAGTGCACACTAGAGAAAAATCTTATCAATGTGAAATTTGTTTTAAGCAGTTTAGTCAAGCCAGTTCTTTGAAAACACATTTGAGGGTACACACTGGAGAAAAACCTTACAAGTGTGAAATTTGTTTTAAGCAGTTTGCTAGATCCAATTCTTTGAAAACACATTTGAGACTACACACTGGAGAAAAACCTTACAAGTGTGAAATTTGTTTCAAGCAGTTTACTCAATTAGTTAGTTTAAAAACACATTTGAAAAAACAACACACAACAGAAAAATCGAACAACACGTGACAATTATTTTAAGCAGTTTACTCTAGTGGGCTATTTAAGAACATTTTGGGAGCGCATATAGAGAAACATATTAAATGTGAAAATATCTAGATTGAACAATTACACAAATCCACATTGGATAATAGTGTTTTAAGCAAAATATAATAATTTTGTGATGAATATCTTCTATTTGATAGACAAAAAGGTTAACAGAATATCGTTAAGATATGTGAGTTGGTTAGGTTCATCATAGTGAGTAGATGTGTGATACTTAAAATCCAATTAACGAAATCGATGTTATCACCTCATAATTATTAAAAACTAATTTGTTATATTTTTATAAATAAACTAGCTGACTCGGCGAACTTCGTACCGCCTTAGAGTGAAATAATGTGTTAAAAAAATAAAACAAAAAACCACTCTAAAATAAAGTAAAGTAAAATAAAATAAAGAATACCAATTTTTTTGTAACATACTATTTTTATTATCCTTTTTTCTCTATCCCGACAACTAGGAAATCTTTGAACACACATAACATAGATTAATATAAGGAGATTTTTCACCCGTAGAACAATTAAGTTATGTTTTTGATTTGCTAAATTAATTAAGTAAAAAAATTAATAACATATATATATATATATATATATATATATATATATATATATATATATATATATATATTATCAATAATATATTTATATATAACACAAATCCCAAAAAGTGAACACGCTACCACTGACCTTTCTGACGTACACCAGATAAATTTTCACTGAACAACACTGGTTCCGTTTAAAACATGTCTGATTCCGTCTGCGCGTCCTTATTTCGCCAAGCAGAGTGGACATTCGGGTTGTGTTATTATTCTGTGACTCACGTATTCGATAATTCTACCGTTATTCCTTAAAGCATGTTTGTGCAATGGAAATTTATTTGAACATAAAACTACTTGACAATAACTAATATATTATAATGTTAGTTTTCTTTTTTTTTCGTTGAGCAAAAACTGCATCTTGTATAATTTTTTTCAACATCTGGTAAATATGCTGCTACATTTCTCAGCCGAATTTGAAAATTTTTTAATTTTTTTTTGTTGTGAAATATCACATCGAGATTTCTTTATGGTAAACATACCTATGAAGGCGAAGCCTAAAATCCTTTAGGGAAGTATTTTATTGATAAGTACCTACATAAAATAAACATGCATTGATAATACACGTTTCAAAATGGCTCACATAAGGAGTCTTATGCTACGCATGTGCATCTATAGTCCTTGGAAGATTCCTCTTCCTTGTAGGTACCTGGATAATTTTGTTCTTTCTATTGTACTGCAAGCAATCATCAAAATATACCACGGTTTTGAAACAATTTCTACGTGGAAAGACAGTAAAATGATGCATTTTCATGAATGCAAACTATTAGGAGCCCAGAATTTCTCATTTCAGTAGTTTGTCTTAGTGATGTTTTAGTTACAACTGTATCACTTAATCGTCTTCTTCAGTCACCAAAATTAGATTTGAAGAAGGCTACTGAAGCCATAGAGGACACTAAATGCATTCTTTAAAATAAAAGATCAAATGCTGAATCTGTTTTTAACAAACTTTACTATGAAGTAAAGGAAATACTGAACAAGTAGACAATGAATTGCGCTTGTCCCAACTATTTATGATACTTACTTTTATCAATAATTCTAACAAAAGCCGTTGGATTCTTTACTTTAAACTTTTGCTACATTTATTCCTTCTGAATTTAATTATTTCCAATTGTGTAGTTTAGGCATCAAATAATTTTGTTTGGTTATTGTTTTAGGTTTTCAGCAAGAGGAAAATATAATGGAAACTGGGAAAGGATTATTTGATCATTCCTGTAATAAAACACCACACGTGACACAAGCTAAAAAGAAACGACATTTTAGGATACAGTCTGAGGATAAGCTTTATAAATGTGAAATTTGTTTTAAGCAGTTTACTAGATCCAGTTCTTTGAAAACACATTCGAGCTTACACACTGGAAAGAAACCATACACGTGTACAATTTGTTTTAAACAGTATACTGAAGCAGGAAGTTTAAAAAATCATTGGAGACTGCACACTGGAGTAAAGCCTTACAAGTGTGAAATTTGTTCTAAGCAGTTCCCTCGAAACGCTGAGTTAAAAAGACATTTGGTAGTGCACACTGGAGAAAAATCTTACAAGTGTGAAATTTGTTTTAAGCAGTTCCCTCGAAACACTGATTTAAAAAGACATTCGATAGTGCACACTGGAGAAAAATCTTATCGATGTGAAATTTGTTTTAAGCAGTTTGCTAGATCCAATTCTTTGAAAACACATTTAAGAGTACACACTGGAGAAAAACCATACAGATGTAAAATTTGTTTTAAACAATTTACTGAAGCAGGAAGTTTAAAACATCATTTGAGACTGCACACTGGAGTAAAGCCTTACAAGTGTGAAATTTGTTTTAAGCAATTTAGTCAAGCCAGTGGTTTGAAAACACATTTGAGAGTGCACAGTGGAGAAAAATCTCACAAGTGTGAAATTTGTTTTAAGCAGTTCGCTCGAAACACTGATTTAAAAAGACATTCGATGGTGCACACTGGAGAAAAATCTTATCAATGTGAAATTTGTTTTAAGCAGTTTACTAGATCCAATTCTTTGAAAACACATTTGAGAGTACACACTGGAGAAAAACCTTACAAGTGTGATATTTGTTGTATGCAGTTTACTAATTCCAGTTATATGAAAACACATTTGATGACACACACTGGAGAAAAACCTTATAAGTGTGATACTTGTTTCAAGCAATTTGCTTATGCAACTAATTTGAAAATACATTTAAGGACTCACACTGGAGAAAAACCTTACAAGTGTGAAATTTGTTTCAAGCAGTTTACTCAATTAGTTAATTTAAAAACACATTTGAAAAAACAACACACAGCAGAAAAATCGAACAACACGTGACAATTATTTTAAGCAGTTTACTCTAGTGGGCTATTTAAAAACATTTGGGAGTACATATAGATAAACATCTTAAATGTGAAAATACATATATTGAATAATTACATATACAAATTCGTTGTGTAGAATAGTGTTTTAAACAAAATATAATAATTTTATGACCAATATCTTTTATTTGTTAGGCAAAAAGGCTACCAGAATATCGTTAATGGGTGTGAGTTGGTTTAGGTTCATCATAGTGAGGAGATGTGTGATACTTAAAATGCAATTAACGTAATCGATGTTATCAGCTCATAATTATAAAAAACTAATTTGTTATATTTTTATAAATTTGTAATAAATGTGCAGATCTAAGGGTTGCTTAGCTCTGTCACCACTGTTAAAGGAGATTTAGCTCTGCGAGCGGATTTGAGTCGTACTGGTCCACTAGTTCGAATTTGTCGTGATTTCGCCCTCGCGGATTTACAAGAGGGTAGGAAAAATAGGATAGGGACTGAAGGACACTCAGATGTAGGCCCTGTAAAGAGTTATAGGTTACTGGCTTGCGTTAGAAGCCGGGGAGATGTACAAAGCGAAAACGTGTTCTCTTCTAGTCTCTACCTGAACGGTCAAAAAAAAAGAAGCCACTTTCAACTTACTACGTATTTAACAAATCGTAAATATACAACTAATACAACAAGATATACAAGTGAAATTTGTTTTAAGCAGTTTACTAGATCCAGTTCTTTGAAAACACATTTGAGAGTACACACTGGAGAAAAACCTTACAAGTGTGATATTTGTTTTATGCAGTTTACTAATTCCAGTTATATTAAAACACATTTGATGACACACACTGGAGGAAAACCTTATAAGTGTGATACTTGTTTCAAGGAATTTTGCTTATGCAACTAATTTGAAAATACATTTAAGGACTCACAGTATCGTTTATCAAATTTTGCGAAGGGAGACGAGAAGATATTTTACCAAGAGAGTTAAAAGGCAGACAACCTACCATCATTCGTTTTCCCCAATGGTTAGTATTTATTGTTTCGTTACCTTAGGCCCTAGCTAAAGAATACGCCTTGTAGTCCAAACTGGAACTCAGGAACAGTCTGAATGAACGCTGGAATGCACTGTACGTTTTGGCGGTACTAGGAGGGACGAAAATTCGCTGCTATCTCGCTACCTTGTGTCGGACACGATATCACGCTAATTGAGCTGAACACACCGGGACGGCTGACCGATTAACACACCTTAGGTCGCCCCGCACTGACTGACTGAGCGCCGGTCGCCGGGCACCACTCTCTGGCTCGGTTGCCAGAACTCTACTGCCTGGTTGACCAACTTCTTTTGTTTTTATGTACCGCCAACGAGTACCCTAAATTACTTCGTCACAGTCCGAAGTGGAGCTTTGCTTTTTACCGTTTTCCCCTAGAATTTCTGCTGATTGCGCCGTCTGCTCCACGTGTTAAAATGGATCATGCCATGTGAAACCTCCTAACTCAGCTCAATTCTTATCGCTGGTGTGTCGCTTTGATGTATTAATTTCCGACGAAGGTCTAAGTGTCGTAATTTTTAAACATTCAGAGCTGACCTAATATCGAAACTTACTTGTGTAATACACGTTAACTAGGTCAATTTTCATTCTTTGTTTAATTTGAAATGTATACGTTAAACTCTGTCGAATTTATTCTTTATTTAATTTGGAGTATATAATGATTTTTTTTAATTAATTCTAATTATTCTTTTCTAGGCTAACTACCCCTTATTTTATTTTCTTGCTATGTTGACTTGTTCCACACCGGGCTAACTGATTAACGATTGCATTTGGGAGGTGGGGTTGTTTCCCTTGGTTATGTGGCTGATACATTACAAATTAACTAGCTGACTTGGCGAACTTCGTACCGCCTTAAAATGAAATAATGTGTTAAAAAAATAAAACCAAAAAAAGAACACTCTAAACATATTATGCACGAATAAAGTAGAATCAATTTAATGCTTTCTGATAAAAATATTTTTATTTTTTTTGCGTTAAATAAATATACAACGATGACGGTTTTCCGACACGCGAATAATTGCATATATCCGAAACAAGGCAACTCTAAGTTAATTTCGTAAACTTCCAACGATTGGCTTTGTGATTTTTATTTTGTCATTGCAGAAGCCAAAAGCACGGGAAATTGTAAACGTTTAAAATCAAATGGTACGTTCGTTGAAATCATCTGTATATGCGGGGTCAAGACATTCTCTTCTTTGTATTTTTCCTTGCTGATCGTTGTCCCAATGACATTATATATTAGACTTTTTACAGTCTCATTTCACTGCACAGTCGAGGTTGATTAATGTTGCACAGCATAATGACAACTGATCCTACTTGAGTGGGTGTTCAGGCAATTCCAATGAATTCAAAAATTCTGTAAAATAGTTGACTACGTCATTCTGATTTATAACTGTGAAAACTGATTTGAATGAAAAAAAAATTCCTGGAAAAAACTTTCGAGTAGTACGTTCAATCGAATATATTTCATAAAAAAAGTCTGTCACACTAATTTCGTTATTAAAAAATAGGGATTGGTAACAGAAGGGTGAAAATTAAGAGTTATATGTATTGTTTAATGCCACGTCATAAATAAATAAAAATTTTGTACAAAAAATAGATCACGATCGATTCTCATACCTCCCGAATATAAATATAAAATTTCATCAAAATCGGTGAAGCGGTTTCGGAGGACTATGGCAACTAACTCTGTGACACTAATATAGCTATTAAAAGATAGGGGTTAGTAATAGAAGAGTGAAAGTTAAGGGCTATGGTATTTCTTAATTCCACATCATGAAAAAGTAAAAATAAAAAAAATTTGTAAACAAAATAAAAAAAAATGTTTGGGATGAACCACTCTTACCCCTTACGGCTATGAAAAATAGATCACGAACTATTTTCAGACCTACAGAATACACATGTAAAATTTCATAAAAATCGGTTATGCCATTTCGGAGAAGTATGGCAACTTACTCTGTGACACCAATATGGCTATTAAAAAAGGGGGGGTTGGTAATAGAGGGGTGAAACTTAAGGTCTGTATGTATTTTTAATGCCACATCATAAAAACAAAAATAAAAAATTTTGTTTAAAAAATAAAAAAAAATGTTTGGGTTCAACCACTCTTACCAATAGGAGTGTGAAAAATAAATAAGAACCTATTCTCAGACCTACAGAATACACATGTAAAATTTCATCAAAATCGGTTCTGTCGTTATGGAGAAGAAAAGCAACGGCATGCGGTGTTCCCCCCAGCGGTCACCCCTCCAAGTAGTAACCGCGCTCAACACTTTTTAACTTCGGTGATCTAACGAAAACCATATTATGTCTATGGTTGCCGTAAATAAACTAAACCGGCTTCATTTTTCTATTCCTGGATTAATATATACTTGGAATGTACTGAATTAGAATATAGGATGGAAAAAAGAACATTTTCTGAAAGTTTTATTTATTTAAGCCTTAACTAAGCCCTGCAAAAAATTATTTTGTTTTGAGTAATCTGCCAGTTTTCAAGATGAATTTAAAAATGATTTCGATGTATTTTCAGAAGAGAACTTCTTACGGTACTTTTTGGGGCATTTACAGTCATATGCAGAGGGAAATATCTTCGCATGCGTTACTTTATTACTGTGAGTTGTGTACTCTTTACCGCTGTTATAAACGATTCAACATTCTTTTGGCACCTTAAAACAAATTAAATTGCAAAACGTATTTTCCCTTACAAAAAATATCCAAGACAGTCAAGAGAAATAAATAGACAAAACTTTCTGTTCGTAACACTGTTCAACCAATATCAAACACTTCGAGTAGCAATCCTAAACTAAACTGTAACAAAATTGAACTCGTAAATGACAAAAAGTGGACTTTGTTCACTTCTATTCTGAACCCTCCTTATAACACAAATCCCAAACAGTGGACACGCTACCACTGAACTTTCTAACGCACTTCAGATAAAATTTTACTGAACAACACTGGTTCCAAAACATGGTTGATTCCGTCTGCGCGTACTTATTTCGCCAAGCAGAGTGGGCATTCTGATTGTGTTATTATTCTGTGACTCAGGTATTCGATAATTCTCCCGTTATTCCTTAAAGAATATTTGTGCAATGGAAATTTATTTGAACATAAAAATACTTAACAATAACTAATATAATATAAAGTTAGTTAGTTTTCTTCTTTTTTGTTGAGCAAAACCTGCATCTTGTATAATTTCTTTGAACATCTGGTAAATAAGCTGCTACATTTATCAGTCGAATTTAAAATTTTCATTTTTTTTGTTGTGAAATATCACAGGTCGAGATTTCTTTATTTTAAACATATCTATGAAGACGCAGCCTAAAATCGTTGCGGAAAGTATGCAAATATTGATAAGTACATAAAATAAACATGCATTAATAATACAGTAGAGACTCGTTTAACCGAAATAAAGGGCGACCTTTTTTTCGGTTAACCCCATGACCGTTTAAAAATCTAAAATCGTTGCGGGAAGTATACAAATATTGATAAGTACATAAAATAAACATGCATTAATAATACAGTAGAGACTCGTTTAACCGAAATAAAGGGCGACCTTTTTTCGGTTAACCCCATGACCGTTTAAAAATAGCCCACGTAAGGAGTGTTATGCTATAATACGCATGTGCATCTATGTATATTCCTTAGAAGATTCCTCTTCCTTCTAGGTACCTGGATAATTTTGTTCTTTCTACTGTACTGCAAGGATATATTTGTACCTTTGTGAGGTGTTTTTATATCTCGATGAGCATTTCTGTCAGTTTTAGTCGACTTAACAATACCAAATTATACTTATTTTATAATTATTATTATAAAGTAGACACATGGCACAGAATAAATAACAATCAGAATGCCCACTCTCAGATGCCACCTTTGAAGTTTGTCAGCACGCGATCGCCATATTTTAAATGGAAACATAGACTCGAAATGAGAAATTTCTGACAAGCTACGACAGAACTGTAATTTAAATTTTTAGATATTAATAATTTAGTACATTTGAAATAATTAAATCTATTCTTCAACTAAAAGTACGAATAAAATAGTGCATATTATGTCTATAGTTGCCGTAAATAAATTAAACCAGGTTAATTTTTCTATGCACACCAGATAAAATGTCACTGAACAGCACTGGTTCCGTTTAAAACATGATTGATTCCGTCTGCCTGCGCGTACTTATTTTTTCAAGCAGAGTGGGCATTCTGAAAACGGTTACATTAGTACCTATTGTAAATCAAAAAGTATATTACCCATGACCTATAAATGACATGACACCTTATGTGTGTTGTGTGGAGTAATTCATGGCGAAAAATAAATTTTATGTTGAGTTGACAGAGTGAAATCTGCAACGCTACATACTACATAAAATAAAACTTTTTTTTTGAAAGGAGCACTTGACTTATGGGCAATATGGATATTTCCTGAATAATTTTAGTTAAATTTAGATTTGTGTAATAGCTATGGAAGTTAAAGTTGAAATTAAGAAAGAGTTTCCTGAAGATAACCAAAAATGTATAGAGAGTCATAATATAGGTAAATCACTAGATCTCCAAGACCTAAAGAATGAACCAGAGGAAGATCAATCAGGTGAGATTAGAATAAATAGTAAACAATGCGGTATGAGTATAGTAAAACAATGATACTAACTCGCTTTAAACAGCAAAATTCTTTAAACAATTCTTGTATTTTTAATTCTATTGTTTCGAAGGTAATGAAGAATGGTACCTGAATAGGCTCATGTATTTTTCTAATAAAAATTTGGTTTGCTAGTATTTTAGAAAAAGTGTTTTCTAATTCTAAGTATATCTTGTTCCATGGGTTAATAATTCTGAATAAGGTTTGCATTTTTAATTTGTTGTTGTTAATATAGACCAGAGCAGATCTGTTTTTAAGTGCATTGCAATGGCATTCTCAATAGCAAATAGCAATGAAGAATATAGTGTCTATATTATTTGCACATATTTAACTGCCTTTTTGTACTATTATTTTGCTAGTATATTATATTTGCTGGGTATTTTAGAGTCTGTTTTTTTTATATTTTGTGGTGTTAAATAAGTAATTCTAAGAACAATTCACAAGTAATTGGAGAAATTCAACTGAATGAAAAGAGTTTATAATGGATGTCAAACAAGAATTGTTCGAAGGTAATTGTATATGTAGGCCAAAGAAAGAAAAAAAGGCTGATATTCTGGGAAGTAATGTTTTAACTTTTTAAAGTCTAGTTCACACTATTCTAGTATTTTAGTTGAGTAGTGAGTAGTTTAGTAACTAAAATCACACTACTGCCCACAAATCTTTTGCACTTGTACAGTTCACAAGGGTATGTTTTGCAAGATGAACAGCCTATAACACAATAAAGTAAACAAACTGATTAAGCTAATCATAACAGCTATTTTAGAAGAGATGGATGAGGAAATTTGTGCTATTAATAAAAAGAAGCTATGGATATGAAAATGGATCGATAGAGGAAATAAACTAGTAGCTACCAATTGTCTTTTGAAGGCATTAGTATTGGAAATACTTAGATAGGTACTTTTAGAATGTCTGAAAGATGTCTTTTCTGTTAATGAAAATTCACTCTCAAATGAAGCTGAATGATACCCTTTTAAGTTGTGTGATTCCTACAATAACAAAATTACAGGTAGTTCTATACTTTATTAAATCTATACAAATTTTAAATTTGTTTCTTCACACCAGCAAAATGCATTTTTATGGCAACTAATGAACTCATCTAATTCGACTGGTTCGGACTTGTTTAGCAGGTGATCCAGTGAACACGAATGCGTGGTGGGAGGTGCTACTCACCCAAAAAATATAGAATAAAATGGATCAACTAAACTATATGACTTACTAATCTACTCGATTAAATTTTTGTTGTTCAAACACATTTAGTTACTAAATTACTCTCTACTTGACTATAATACTAGCATAGTGCGAATTAAGCAAAAGAGAGCGAATTAAGCAAATATCAATAAAACCTAATAATAGACAATAAAAGCCTTCTGTGGATAGATTTCTGAGATCATCTACCAAGGTTGCACAAAATAGAGGGGACAGAACTCCGCCTTGTGGAAGCCTCCATCTACTTTTGCTTGATGGTTGCTTTTACCCAGAGTGGACATTACTGTCCTATTCTCCAGGAATGCCTTATCCATCTGCATATTACCGCAGTTGCACCTCATATACTCAGCTCCTATCAGAGAGCTGGTAGTAAGATTATTAAATGCCCCTGCTATATCTAAAAAAGCGGCCATTGCTATCTCTTTGTCTTCCATTGACTTTGACTTTGTGAGCCCTGGTCTGCCTCAAAATATCCTTCTATCCTTCCTTGTCGAGTGTCTGTCTTCTCCATCCCCTTACTTCAATCGTTCTGTACATAATAAGAATACAAAAATTAAAAACAACGGTTTCAAATCACCATACAGCGGTAGAGTATAATGTTGTACCAATTGTGGATTTGATCAATACTTAATGAATAGGTACAGCTTATATAGATACTTTGAGGTTCTGTAACTGTTTTATTGTAGCATTATTATATAGGATTAAACTAAAATTGATTGTAATGAGAAATAAATATTACATAATCTTTTGATTTTCAATCCGAAAAACGTTTTTAACTATTTTTATTTAAATTCTTTCATGGATTTTACTGAAAATATTTTTGAGATTTTAATTTACCTTTCTAAAAATTTATAATTTCTCATCGGTTTTACTGAATTCATCTATAGTAATGGACACTCCATACAAACGGGATGAGCGTGAGCATACCGACTGATTATCAACCTGCTGTCCAAATACTGTAAGTATTTTTATGAGCTCTAAGTTGAGATGAGGGTTTTGTGACATAAAGTTGTTTATGTATTGTGTTATGTGCTCGATGTCTTATTTTGAATGGCTACCGGTGTTTAACGTGTTTTTGTAAAATTTGTAGTTGTGGTAATACTCTGTAATTGTCGGGTGGCTATGAATGATGAGTTTTGTTGTGTATTTTGATCCGTGGGTTGTCTTTGTGGTATGTTAGTAATTTGTGTGTTGTATGTCGCGTCAGTGTTTTGAATATCAGTTGATGTGTAAGTACTTATTTTGAATGTCAGAATTGAAATTGACCAGGATGAGAACCTGGAGGATGGTGTTTGTTGTAAGGGATTTTGGTTGGGTGCCATAGAAACGACGGTACCTCGAATTGTGAAGCATATTTCATCTCAACGGAGTTTTTAATTAGAAGAGGCCTTTTTTTTTGTTCTTGCGGTCCACTCGTGAGGAATGCGTTTTTTCTTTTTTGTGTTATTTATGCTTTTCATATATAGCTTCTCCAAATATACGTCCATACATTCGATGTAGATATTTTATGTTGCCTGGTTGTAATACCAAACCTTCCCTGTAACTCCTTTTTGGCAAGATATCATTTCTACTTTTGTCACGCCGTTACATTGATTCTTCACTGCTCTTCCACTTCATATATTATAAGGTACTTTTTCTATGATGATTAATACCGAATAATGACTCTAGCGCACTCTACTAAATAAAGGCTTTATTTTTCTGTATCTTTCGTATTCTTCACCCTCTTGCCATTCCTCTCCTGATGTCATAAACTTTTCTCTGGTCAATAATACCGAAGAACCTGTCGGACACTTTTCTACCACTAAGTAATCTTTGATTTTTATACGATTTGGTAATTATTGTCTGCTTTTAAAGGATAATTAAAAATTTCTTCTTTTTTTTAATTTATATGATTGCATTAATGAATTTTCGGTACGAGCATGATTACTTGTTTTTAATCGTCTCTCGTTCACTGTCGTTCTATTTTACTTCTGCTATTGTGTATTTGTGATATAGCATCGAATTCCTCCTCATATTCGATTACCTTTTCGATTGTCAATTTATATCGGAGATGCACGCATCCGGTAACTGATGGTTCTTTATTTCCTTTAAAGCCGCATTTACTTCTCACATTGTGATGGGTAAAAGTACTTCGGATTCCTGAATTATGAGAGTGCCTACACTTCTTCTTTTTATGTGTCTGTCATTGTTTCTGTGGTCTTCCTACTGATCGTCTTCCTATTGAGGAACCGTCTCTTGCCGTCTTTACTACTCTATTTGTTGTCATTCGGCTTATACGATCGCTCCATTCTACTATTTTATTTCTTACCCAGTTCTTGATTTTCTCCACCTTGCATCTACGTCGTATATCTGTACTTCTAGCTCTGTCCCATAGTGTCTTACCATCAATTTTTTTCAAGTGTTTTCATCTCTGCTATTTCTAACATCCTTTTTGTCCTCTCTGTCTGAGGTCGTGTTTCTGCCGAGTATGTCGTTATTGGTCTGATGACTGTTTTGTAAATTCGGCCTTTCATTTCTTTCCCAATATTTTTATTTCTCCATACAGTTTCATTCAGGCAGCCTGCGGCTCTGTTTGCTCTATTCACTTGATCTTCCACTTCATTTTCGAACTTTTCGTAGCTGGATAATCTGCTGCCTAGATAGTTAAACTTCACCACTTGGTCTCTTATCTGACGTTCCAATTTACATCTTAGTAAATTTGCGGTTACAACCATGCATTTTGTCATTTTTTGGGAAATTAACATGTTAAATTTTCTGGCGGTTATATAAAATTGATGCAGCATACGTTGTAAATCATCTTCACTTTGAGAGAGTAATATTGCGTCGTTTGCATAGAAGATTATTTTAAGTTGTTTTTCTCCCATTTGGTATCCTTTTTTAGTTCTTACTTTTTTTATTATTTCATCCATAATTAGGTTGAACAATAGAGGACTCAGGGAATCTCCTTGTCTTATCTCATTGCCAGCATAAATAAGGTCGGTTACTTCTTCATTCACTTTTACTTTTATTGTGTAGTTTTTGTAGATATTTTCGATCGTTTTGATTACTCCTAGAGGTATCTGTCTTGCTTACAATAAGTGGATAACGTCCTTTAATTTGACCCGGTCAAATGCCTTCTAAAGGTCGACGAAACAGATATGGCGGTTTGTTGTATTCTAATGATTTCACTTGCACTTGCCTCATTATAAATGTAGCGTCGGTGCATGATCTTCCCGACCTAAAACCTTGTTGTTCTTCTGCTAATGTTATAATTTCATTCAGTTTATTGGTTATCACTTTGGTTGTTAATTTTAGTGTTGTGTTTAATAAATTAATTCCTCTGTAATTTTCCGTGTCCGATTTGGCTCCCTTTTTGAAGAGAGGTATTAACGTTGCTTAATCTCCATTCTTAAGTAATTCTGTTTTGTTCTATTATTTTTTGGATTAGTTTTAATAGTTGTTTGGTCAGATCTGGTCCTCCGTACTTTAGGAGTTCGTTCGGAATTCTGTCCTACTGGTGATTTCCTATTTTATAATTTCCTTAACGCTTCCTTTACCTCTTCCTCCTCAATATTTATTTCTTCTTGTATGTTTCGTTTTTATTAGTTCGTTCATCTCTTTTCTTTGTCCTCTGATCATTCTCCATATTTTTTTGTGTTCCGTAGAAGTCGTGTTCCATCTGTTGCTTAAGAAGCTCTGCCAGTGTTCCCTTTTTACCTGTCTAACTAAAGTATTCTTTTCATTTCTGATTCCTTTATAGTGGTTATATGCCTGCTGTGTTTGTTATTTTCTGTATTGTGAAAAGGCTTTCTTATTTGTCTTCACTTCCTCTCTAAACCATGGAGAGTCCTTACTCATTTTGGGAAATTGTCTTGCGGTCTTTGGCTGGTATATATGTCTACACTTACACTCCTAGTCCTGACTACACTGCCCACTTCTCAGTCACTGGACAGTGAGAAGTAGGTAGATTGAGACCTTAGTGACGTTTGACGGTTCTTGTATTTCTGAAGAACAAGATACTACTGGTATGTCACGAGTGAGGGGAGTAGGCAGATTGAGACCCCGAACTCGAACGGAATCATATTCCTCTTGATTATACAGTGTTTAACCCATTTTTATTTAACTAATTTATAGTTACGGAAGTAAACATTGAAATTAAAGAAGAGTTTGAGAAAAATGATTATATATATCATGAGAATCAGCTACCCACCTCAATATATCTCGAAAAGTTAAAGATTGAAACAGAACAGGAAGATCACTCAGGTATGGCAAATATTTTAAAAAATTACCCAAAATGTTATATAAACTCTTAATTCTGGTATCCTGTAGTGACTTTTATTTAATCTCTTATTTTCAATAGGGTTTAAGATTATATTATAATGGAATTTGTGTATAGAAAGCTTTTTATATTATATGAGGGTTTCTATGCTATGTATTTAACCTAATTTTATTTTATTTATTTATAGTTACGGAAGTAAATATTAAAATTAAAGAAGAGTTTGAGAAAAATGATCATATATATCAGGAGAATCAGCTGTCATCAATAGATCTTGAAGTGTTTAATATTGAAACAGAAAAAAAAGATCACTCAGGTAAGGCAAATATTTTAAAAACTTACTCAAAATGTATTATGTATAAACTCTTAATTCTGGTATCATATAGGGACTTTTATTTAATATCTAATTTTCAAGAGGGCCTGAATATTATACTCTTTGTTAAATGTGGTTGATTAATAATATGGACTATGGTTGAATAAGAATATGGACTATGGATAATATGGACTTCTCACTCTGTATCATTTATGAAGTAGAATAACCCATTTAGAATAAATTTATATTAACTACAATTTATTTATTTATTAACGGGAGAACCTCTTTTTACAAATCAATTTCAAATATAAATATAAAGAATCCCAAACTAACTATATTAACCAATAATCAAAATAATAAACAGCAAAAACATATAAATAACTATCGTAAAAATGAATACATTGAAAACAAAAATATGGAATCTACAAATCATTTAAAGCTATGTCGCTGGATAAGACCCTCGGGAATGAGGGAAGGTGGTCGAGTTGCACTATCCATAGCTTGTTGGACCGGAGCATATAGGGATCACGGTCCGTGGACATATAGGTTATATATGGACACTAGGTAGCGGGAAAAATATCTTTATTAAAATACAACCAAATGTTTATTACAAGTAAGAATCTGCAATAAAAGTTGATTATTATTATAACTAAGAATCTGTAAGGAAAGGGGTTAGATATCATAATACTAAGAATCTGAAAATAAAGTGTTAATTAGTCTTAGAACTAAGAATCTGTAAAAGAAGGTCGTTAGTTATGACACCTAAGACTAATTAATGCAAAAAGTAAAAATTGAAAAAAAGTGAAAATTTTTCCCAAAATCCCAAAAATTTCGGAAATCAAAAGTTATTTATAAATGTCAGATTTTTCTCAAAATGCGAAATTTGTATTTGTTGTAGTGCCTCCGGGACTACTCAACAAAGACATGCAACAAAATATAAACAAATAAAAAGTTATTAACAATCAAGTTATAAACAACAAAAAGTTAAATGAAAAGTAAAAATAATCCTAAGATATTTTTATATTAAAAATGTTTCAAAGTCCCAAAACAGCATATAAATATCAGAAAAATAATCTATTAGTTATTTTCGGGCTGAAAATATTTCAGAGTCCCAAAAAGATAAAAAAATAAATATAAAATTATTATAATTTTTCTTAGTTAAATTCTCTAAGTTAAATTAATAACCTAAGAGAAAAATAAAAAGATCAAAAATTCGGCTAAGTCCCGCTCAGGGGCTTAGTAAATCTGAAAGAGAAAACAGTTTCTACCAAAATTCTACTAAGTCGAAAATACCTGGAAAATACCAAATAATTCTTACCAAAAATCCGTCTAAGTCAAAAAGACGGATTTAATTCGAAATAAAAGATTTCACACGAAATCTCGTCGAACGAGAAGTCGAAAAGCTGAAATAAATATAAATAAAATAAAAATTCGGCACTAAGTCTCGCTCAGAGATCCTGAAAATCCTGCAATAAAACAGTATAGGTAAAGGTAAGTAAAAGTCAAGAGTTTCTAGGAACTGAATCAACCAGAAGGTCTCTTATATGCCAAAATGGTTCTGCGGAGCCCTGTCCTGACCAGAACGAATTGTTGGCCATCGTGCACCCGTATTTATTTAGAAATAATTGGGTCAACGGTTTCTGGCGCTCTGCCGTTGGACCTGCACGATAGCCAATGCTCAATTTTGGATATTACCATTGGCTGCAATTATGTTGCCATTTGACCAATGGTAATTCCGCAATTGAGCAGCAGTTTCGGGCAATACAATTGACTTCCAATTACTTTTGCAATTTGACCAATCGTAAAGCCCGAATCCTGCTATTGGCGACACTATGTTGTTCCAATTTTTAAAACCAGACAAAATAGTAACATTGAAGGCTATTGCTGTATCTGTATCTAATCTGCAATACCAAAATTATTTGATTGTCTAGTTAGCAAGCAGATTTCTTGGATAAGGGTCTTATATGTCAGGGGCAACCTGGCTTCTCCAAAAACAAATAAACTTTGACTAATCTATCAACCTGTCAACTTGATATTCTAAACAACATTGAAAGCAGGAAGCAGACTGATTCAATTTACACAGATTTATCTAAGGGGTTTGATTGTGTTGATCAGAAAATACTGTATACTAAGCTGATTTTGAATGAAGCCAACCCAACACAGATTTCTCTAAGGCGTTTGAACGTGTTTATCAGGAAATACTGTATACTAAGCTGATTTTGAAATGGGTTCGACCCAAACTTTGTTTTTTGGTGGAAAAGCTCTTTCACTGGTCGCATTCAAAGAGTTAAAATAGGTTTTTATTTTTCTGAGGAAATTGTTGTCACATCTGCAGTTCCACAGAGAGACAATAGTTCTTCTCTCCTATTTGAGAACCATTGAAAGTATTTCAGATTAGGAACTGCTTCAGGAGGACTTAATCATTTGTCAGAGTGGTGCCAAAAAAATAAGCTATATTTGAAGATCAACAAATGCAATTTATAAGTTTCTCTAGGAAAACTACCGGGCTTAAGTCAAGTTACTTTATTGATAACCAGCCACTAAAAAACACATCTACAGTAACAGATCTGGTTGTTATTTTCGATGAGAAATTAACTTTTGTCGATCATTCATTAATTCTATATCAATTAGGGGGTCAAAGATGTTGGGCTTTATTACTAGAAATTCTAGTTTTTTCTCCATTGCAGCGACAAGAATGGTCTATTGTTCTTTGGACAGATCTATGCTGTAGTACTGTTCAGTCACATGGTCGGCTAATTTCCAGATACATTCTGATTCTTTATGAGAGGGTTCAGCATAAATTCCTACGGCCTGTGTGATTAGAATAACAGACCATGACTACACTATCATGGAGAGGTCTATGAGCTTCCCTGCTTTAACTGTGAGGAGGGATCTGTTTGAAACTTGACTTAATTTTAATAATACTTTATGTTTTTATTATAACTAGGTAATACTTTATATATTTTTTTATTTTTAATGTTTTTTTCCATCTTTATAGTGCTGGATCTTAACTGCTGGGTTTATAGGTTTTAAGATTTTATTATACATATATTTGTGTATATATGTGTATATAGTATTTTTCATATAAAAATGCGTGCAGGTCATTCAAGATTTACGACGTCAGAACCCCATAGCGTTGCCAATACATCAGAATAGTAAGTGAGGAATTTTTAAAATGTGAAATATTTGCCAAACTATTATATAACACTTAGTTTTAAGACTACTGCAACACACTAAAATAAATAAGAAAACATTTTAATACAAAATTATATTTTCTAAATTTTAAACTTAGCTCTATTTAGAGCATTAATAATAAAAACACAATACACAACAATAATTAGTTTTTAAAGCTATTAATCTAAATTTAATATGTATTTATAAATACAATTTATTAATGTATAATATATTATGATCAAATTGTGTAAGAAATCAAAACATAAACAAAATTCTTACTCTAAAAAAGCGGCAACACTTTAAACAATTTTGCCACACGCTGAACTGTCAAAAAATTTGAAGTATTCCCATATCAGTTGCGTACAATTGTCTAATATATTTAATTAAAATTATTATTTTGTGGAATATTAGACTTGAAGAGTTATTTCGTAAAATTTATATTATTAATAATCACAAATGTTTTTGGTTATTTAATCAATATAATTCTAAAATTCCCAATATAATGATGATTACATTTTTCTGATTATTATACCATGTTGACGCCTATGAAAGATCGAGCAGTTCCGTATGGGTTTCGTATTATTAGCTGTGTTAAGAAAATTTGAACTCTAAGGTTGACGTTCTGGAAATTTTAAATATAAGTGACGTCACTTTATATAAATTGTAACGTGCACGCATTTTTATATGAAAAATACTATTTATCTGTACATGTGTACATGCATGTGTATGTGTATATTTACTTTGTTGAATGTTATGGTTAAAAAGGTCAACGACAATCCAGTACAACAAATAGTCCATTGTACAACAAATCAAACTAATTTTGTACTAAAAAAAAACTGAGTTTAATTAATAGTAAATAACAAAAACAAATCTGGAGTGTCAACACTGCAACTGTGAAATAAGTGTTACCAATTTATGTTAAAATGTCACCTTTGTTCGGTTGCTGTTAAAGTGTGATCTCGATAAGTGTGCTTCATAAAAACGCTATATAATTCACTAATACAAATTAAATGAAACCAGTTATGGTGTGTTTCTTTAAGTTTACATTTTAAATCTTCAAATATTATTTCTAGGTATATAATGAAATATGTATCGTGACTGTAATATCAGTGTACTTGGCTAGAGATTCTAAGAAGGAATTAAAAATATATCTAAATGGTAATATTATTAATATTACCATTTAGATATATTTTAATTATTTTACTGTACTTACTACAAATTTTCTTTTGTTCATAATATATATTATCTAAGAGTTGAATCAATTTTTGGTTCCCCTTTTTTGAATGATACCTTGTCCCATCCATTTATGTTACTTACTTTTATCAATAATTCTAGCAAAAGCCATAGCCATTGGATTCTTTACTTTAAGAGCGTAGGCGCAAAATTTCGGGCCAATGCTTTTAAAATGCAATCATTTTTTTCAAAGCCTGAGAAAACTAACAAATATTTTTGAAAAATTTAAACGCAGAATGAAAGATTACATTATTACCGAGAGCTGAAAGTCCCTTAGAATAAACAAAAAGTTTTTTTGAATGAGATATTTGAAATTAAAAATCACACTAAATTTTCTCTTTTTTTTTCACCCCTGTAACTTATTAAAATAAACATTATAGAAGTTTTCAGGGACTTTCGGCCCTCAGTAATAATGTAGTCTTTCATTCTGCGTTTAAATTTTTCAAAAATACTTATTGGTTTTTTCAGGATTCGAAAAAAATGAATGCATTTAAAAAGCATTGGCCCGAAATTTTGCGCCTACGCTCTTAAACTTTTGCTACACTTATTGCTTCTGCATTTAATAATTTCCAATTTTATAGTTTAGGCATCAAATAATTTTGTTTGGTTATTGTTTTAGGTTTTCAGCAAGAGGAAAATATAATGGAAATTGGGAAAAGATTACCTGATCATTCCTGTAATAAAACTCCACATGTGAGACAAGCTGAAAAGAAACGACATTTTAGGATAGAGTCTGGGGATAATCTTTATAAATGTGAAATTTGTTTTAAGCAGTTTACTACATCCTCTAATTTGAAAACACATTCGAGATTGCACACTGGAGAAAAACCATACAGGTGTAAAATTTGTTTTAAGAGGTTTACTGTAGCAAATTCTTTGAGACTACATGTGTGGACACATTCATCAGAAAAACCTTACAAGTGTGAAATTTGTGTTACTCAATTCACTCAAAAGCGTGATTTAAAAAATCATTCGGTAGTGCACAGTGGACAAAAGCCTTATAAATGTGAAATTTGTTTTAAACAATTTACCCTGGCAGGAAATTTAAAAAAGCATTCGAGACTGCACACTGGAGTAAAGCCTTACAAGTGTGAAATTTGTTTTAAACAATTTACTGAAGCAGGAAGTTTAAAAAATCATTGGAGACTGCACACCGGAGTAAAGCCTTACCAGTGTGAAATTTGCTTTAAGCAGTTCCCCCGAAACACTGATTTAAAAAGACATTCGATAGTGCACACTGGAGAAAAATCTTATCAATGTGAAATTTGTTTTAAGCACTTTACTAGATCCAGTACTTTGAAAACACATTTGAGAGTACACACTGGAGAAAAACCTTACAAGTGTGATATTTGTTTTATGCAGTTTACTAATTCCAGTTATTTGAAAACACATTTGATGACACACACTGGAGAAAAACCTTACAAGTGTGAAATTTGTTTCAAGCAGTTTACTCAATTAGGTAATTTAAAAACACATTTGAAAAAACAACACACAGGAGAAAAATCTTACATGTGACGTTTATTTTAAGCAGTTTACTCTAGTGGGCTATTTATGAACATTTGGGAGTACATATATTCGCTCCGTGCGTGACTGACGCGACACCTACCGCCTTCATCTGAAAGTTTTGGACCTACCAATTTTCAGGTTAAACATATGACATATGTTTGACATTGTTAAATACAGGCGAAAATGACAATTATTAATAATTCACTTTTTAATTAAATTTTTTCAGTTTATGTACAAAATAAATGTAATAAAAACTGGGTTTCTCAAAATTCATCATAATATATCATTTTAACCCCAAACGGAAAAGAAAGGGACAAATCTATTACTGACAAATCAAGTTTTTCACGTGAAAGAGCATATAATTAAAAACAGTAATAGTAAAAGTTATGATATAAAAGCTAAAGTCATCAGGCACTCTGCAGTTAGCTTGAAGCCTTATAAAATATCATTTAAGGTAGATTATTTAAATATTTCCTATTTTAATTGCATAAAAATGATTTTATGTTATATTTACTTTTTCATATTAATAGCACGGATCCATCTTTTTCTTTTCTCTAATTTATATGTAATCTTTGGGAACCTATAAAAACTACACTTACTATTTTTGCTATTATTCCATCCATCCATCCAATGGCGCTACAGCCCAAGTCGGGCCTTGGCCTCCTTCAACAGGCTTCTCCAATCATCTCTATTTACCGCTGTTCTTTTCCATGAACGCGTTCCCAGGCAGTTCCTGGCATCCTCATCGACTTCATCTTCCCATCTCTTTTTAGGTCTTCCAACAGGTCTTTTTCCCTGCATTCTTGCATTTAATAATTTTCTGGGGATTCTATTCTCATGCATGCGGACCACGTGCCCTGCCCATCTTAATCTCTGCAGTTTAGTATGTTGTGCTAGAGTTGGTTCGCTATATTGCTCGTATATTTCTCTATTATACCTAATTCGCCAGTTGTTGTTTTCACTTATTGGGCCCAGGATCCTACGTAATATTTCTCTTTCAAACACATCTAATGCATTGGCAGATTTCTGTGTTTCGCAACCCATGTTTCGCAACCATAACTTACTGTGGGCCTGATTATTGTTTTATAGACCCGGAGTTTTGTTTTCCGGTGTACGTCTCGCGATTTGAATATGTGGCCCATCGCGAAATAGGCTTTATTTGCCAGCACAAGCCTTCTATTTATTTCCGGTTCTTCTTCATTGCTTGCGACCAGATCCATTCCTAGGTATGTGAATCTATTTACATGTTCTATATCGTCAATAAAGTGTTGTTGCATCGGTCTATTTGATCTGGTTTGTATGAGTAGTTTTGTTTTATTTGTATTTATTGCTAGCCCTACTGCTTCTGCACTCTGTTTCAACTCAACGTAGGTTTCTTCCGCTACATTCATTGTTCTGCTCATTATGTTTATATCATCTGCGTATGCTGCTAATTGGGTAGACTTGTTTGTAAGTATGTTATTTCCGCTCACCGTCAACCGTCTAATTACATATTCCAGAACAAGATTAAAGAGCGTTGGAGCTAGTCCGTCGCCTTGTTTCAGTCCTTGCGTTATTTTTGCTATTATTTATTATTATTGCTTATTATTATTAGCACAATTAAATACGCAATATGTATTTGTACACATTTTTGATAAAATTTATGCGTAAAAAGACTCAAATTTTGTCATATTTCGCCGTTACGCACGCTGGCATCGTTTCAAGGTACCCCTACCATGGTCACGCACGGAGCGAATAGAGAAACATCTTAGATGTGAAAATACATAGATTGAACAATTATACAAATTCGTTGTGTAGAATAGTGTTTTAAACAAAATATAATAATTTTATGACAAATATCTTTTATTTGTTAGGCAAAAAGGCTACCAGAATATCGTTAATGTTTGTGAGTCTTTTTAGGTTCATCATAGTGAGTAGATGTGTGATACTTAAAATCCAATTAACGTAATCGATGTTATCACCTCATAATTATAAAAATCTAATTTGTTATATTTTTATTAATAAATTTCACATCTCGATTTTAAAAGTAAAATCTAAGTGTTAAAAGTAATGAGTGTTAACAGACTTAGTTCAAAACTTCATAAACCTTTGAAATATGCATACCCGAAAAAAAATTAATCATAAAAACATTGACTATTTTCCACAAGGAAACTACGTTCCTGTAGCTGCCTGTATGCCATGTATTACAAAAAATTTGTTAAAATCCTTTATAAAAGGTATATAAATTTAAAAACCCAATCGGGCTATGTCATGAAAACAAAACGTTTTCGGAAACCATGTTCCATCATCAGTGTCTAGGTGTACATGTTTTGAGCCACTAAATATCTGGGTAAAAACCCGTTGAAAGTTATAGGTTACAATTTAGTTTACATTATTTAGTCTTATATATATATATATATATATATATATATATATATATATATATATATATATATATATATATATATATATATATATATGCAGTATACTCTCTATAACGAACAGAATACCTGGGCCATATAATACGCAATGAACAACGATACAACCTACTTTGGACCATACTTCAAGGTAAAGTGCATGGGAAAAGAGGTCCAGGACGAAGAAGAATATCCTGGCTGCATAACCTACGAAAATGGTTTAACTTAACCACTACAGGACTTTTCAGGGCAGCAGTCAACAAAGTCAGACTAGCCATGATAGTGTCCAACATCCGTAACGGATAGGCACCATAAGAAGATAACGAACAGGGTTATTACGAGGTTTCGCTTATAATGAGGTACATTAGATGTCCCGTGAAATTTCTGTTGAACTATAACTCTCTATAGCGAGACAAATGTGTTTATAACGAGAGAAAATAAGATTGAAAAACGTGTTTTTTTACGTTTTTGATCCGGCGATGGTTATAAATAAATACCCTTTTTAACTGCCCCGCAATAAACTTAACTGCCGCCCTCAATAAACTTCTTTACAATAAATACAACTGTTTCCCACCTTTAGAAAATATGCTTTGAATTGAAGAAGAAGAATCTTTAGAAAATATGATAGATTGAATGATACTGGACAATTTAAAGCAGTCAAAAATGACAGACTTCTTCCAATTGCAGAAACAATAGTTTATGTTATCCTTCAAAATACGCTTTATACATTATGTAGTTGGAAAAAAATGTAAGTACAGCTTTTTTGTTTTAATGTATTTCATTGACAATAAAAGTAAACCACTTTTTTTAAAAACGCCAAACAATATTTATTAGCATCTTATATAGCTCCGAATGGTTTCACTATAGGAAGTTAATGTTTTAGAAAACTACATATTCATATGTATGCACAATATTATTGTTGTCTGATATAATGAGATCGGCTTCAGTTATCCTCTCCTCCAGTTATCCACGCTCATTATCTCTTTAGCAACAGTTCTTACTTCGTCTATCCACCGCTTCCTTGTTTTTTCTACTGGCCGATGTGCAATGCTATATTAATATTGAGGTAATATACGTTTTTATTTTTATACAATATAAAGGTTTTTTTTTTATAAGGAGATTGTTTTGTGCACATTGCTCGATGTTAAATGTCGCAGCATTCAGTAATATATATTCTTTATCTATGGCAGCATTCACATATACCTATAATTCCTCTTCTTTCTAGGTACCTCGATAATTTTTTTCTCTATAGTATTGCAAGGATATTTTTGTACCTTTTTGAGAAGTGTTATTATATATCTTCGACGAGCATTTCTGTCGGTTTTAGTCCTCTTAATAATATTTATAGTTATATTATTTTATAAACAGCCACATGATATAAAAGTACAAAAACGGTACCACAGTCAAAAACCATTGAGTAAACCGAAAGTATATTACCACAGGTGGTTGTGATATTACCTAATGTGTGTTGTGTGGAATAATTCATGGCGAAAAATAAATTTGATGTTGACAGGATGAAATCTGGCAACAAAGGATGAGGGTTATTTTTGTTCAGCAGAGCACATTTCAAATATAAAAAGATAAAGCTTTAGAAAAGTACATTTTGTTTATATTATGTTATGAATTCTGCAATTTTTGATTGAAATAAAACAACAATGAGTAAATATTTTTTTCTTTGTAGATTAATTGGAGTTAATTAATAGAAATTTTTTTAGCATTTACCATTTGATAGATTAGGGGATAGATTTGGCAATCGTCAAATCAGCAGTTGCCAGATTACAACAGGTGTTTACAACTAATCTCGAAAGAGACAAATATTTACTAGTTATTGCTTCGTATAAATTAAAAATTGGAGAATTCATAAAATAGTATAATTAAAATGTACTTTTTAAAAGCTTTATCTCTTTATATTTGAAGCATACAACATATGCATTAAAAATATGCCAACACTGCCAAACCGAAATATTTTTGACATTTGCGGCTATATTCAGCTTGTATTTTCGGTAAACTCAACCACAAAAAGATACTCTGCTCACAGTATAAACAAAGAATCCGAAATTTTTTGTTCCATGTTTGGCATTTGCGGCTATGATCAGCTTGTACTTTCGGTAAACTCAACCGTTTTTGTCCTAACCTCACAGATTCTAACCACGCCACCCACCATAGATAAATAATAATAATATAGTATCACTAGTATGTTCTTGTTCTTATAATAATATAGTATGTTCTTATACCTATGGTTTTTGTTTCCTATGTTTTATTTTTGTTACATCGGCATTTTTCCGGAATAGTTTTAGTTTTAAATTTGTTTATCAGCTATGGAAGTTAAAGTTGAAGTTAAGAAAGAGTTTGCTGAAGGTAACCAAAAATGTATAGAGAGTCATATTGGTCATATATCGACATCACTAGATCTTGAAGACTTAAAGGATGAACCAGAGGAAGAACAACCAGGTGAGATTGAGCTAACTCGATAGATTAAGTCATAAAAATAAATAGTAAAAATGATGTATAGTCACTTTATAACTTCAACTTTCTTTAATAAATTCTTGCATTTTACATGAATTTTGTGATCACTTTTAACTCCATTGTTTCAAAGGTAAACGAATGGTTCCTAAATAGGCACATTAAACCATGAAAAAATAAAAATATTACAAAAATATAATTTATTCCCACAATACTCAGTTTAGGGCACTCTACATAACCAAATATATTTTCCTCAAGGCACAGTGTTGCCGTATTTATTTTAGTAAAATATGTATATGAATGTTAGAGATATAAAGTTACTTTTCGGAAATAATAATTTGTGTTATGAGAAGCTACAAATTTTAAATAAGTATAAAACTTGCCATATTTTTTTGTGGAATGTATATGAAGGTTTAAAATATAAGTTCCTTTTTATGAACTTATAATTTGTATTATGAGAAGCTACAAGTTTTGAATAAGTATAAAACAAATATTTTCTTTTAAATGCAGTTAAATATTGTAAATTAGCGAGTGTCCTAAACTGAGTATTGCCCGGAAAATTTTATCCACATTCAGATAAAAGTGATGTAGGTAAAATTTTCAATTTAGGTATTATCACCTTGTTGTAGACTTTTGATTTATTCAAAATAAGTGTAATGGTTTTTTTCTAGTTTTTGGTTTTTAGTAAAACTTCTATTGTGATTTGGTCTTCTGGACATTTATTATTTTTCATTTTCGTTTTATTCATTTGTTTTAGGGCTGCTATTTTTCCTTATAAATAATTAGAACAATTTTTTCCATTACTGAGCAAATTATATGTGATTGGGAAATGGATATATATTAGATAGTCAGATATGGACCATTGGGTGGTTCTAAATCACTTAATGGGTTAAATGGGTTCTAAATCACTCAATGGTTCTAAATCACTTAATCATTTAATGGATTTCTGCTTCTTAATTATAACCAATATAGAATGTTTGGCATATTTTTAAATTATTCATTAATTATCAACCACACTGTATATTGTTTAAATATTTACAACATACATAGTCTAGTATGTTAACTAGATAAATTTCTGTTAGCATCCTTATCACAAAACTAGCACAAATATTGAATTCACCTAAAAAAATGTTTCTCTTTTCTAACAAATACAATTCTAGAATAGAGGAAAATGTACTGGCCTTAAATTTACTAGGTTCAAGACTCAATTGTGGTTTTCTAGCCTGCAGTTTTATGATGGTTAAATTAGAGCCATATTAAAGTTGTCTTTAATAAATAAAAATAAAGATAAAATTTAGATTTGAAAACATATAAAACAAAAACATGCTTTTAGTTTGTTTATTGCATTGATTTCTTCTAAATTTGTGTACTTTTCATTTTTGCTTGATAGTAACATGTATAGTTGGTTTATATTTTAGGTCACCTGCAGAAAAAGAACAGAATTACAATTATGAAAACATTCACTGAACAGTCATCTTACAAAGAAGAATATGTGGGTCGACAGGCTGAAGAACAAACATTAAATGAAAATATCAGAAAAGTTCAGACTGGAAAAAGATCTTACAAATGTGAAATTTGTTTAAAACAATTTTCTCAGCGACTTAATTTGGAAATACATTCAAAAACACATTCTAAAGAAAAGCCTTTCAAATGTGAAATTTGTTTTAAGCAATTTACCCGGGTTGGTAATTTGAAATTACATTTGAGAAAACACACTGGAGAGAAATCTTACAAGTGTGACATTTGTTTTAAGCAGTTTGCTCGAAACACTGATTTAAAAAGACATTCGATAGTGCACACTGGAGAGAAAGCTTACAAATGTGAAATTTGCTTTAAGCAACTTACTAGAGCCAGTATTTTGAAATTACATTTGATGACACACACTGGAGAAAAACCTCACCAGTGTAAAATTTGTTTTAAGCAATTTACTCGAAGATGTTCTTTGAGCAGACATCATTTAAATACACACGCTAAGGAAAAACATTATCAATGTGAAATATGTTTTAAGCAGTTTAATCAAGCATATAATTTAAAAGCACATTTGAGAACACACACTGGAGAAAAACCATACAAGTGTGATACTTGTTTCATGCAATTTACTCAGGCTGGTATCTTGAAAAAACATTTGCTAACACATATTAAAGAAAAACCTTACACATGTAGCATTTGTTTTAAGAAGTTTCCTCTAGCAGGTAATTTGAGATCACATTTGAGAAGACACACTGGAAAAAAGGCTTACAAATGTGAAATTTGTTTTAAGCAACTTACTAATGCCAGTACTTTGAAATCACATTTGATGACACACACTGGAGAAAAACCTCACCAGTGTAAAATTTGTTTTAAGCAATTTACTCAAAGTAGTGCTTTGAGAAATCATTTAAGTACACACACCAAGGAAAAACATTATCAATGTGAAATATGTTATAGGCAGTTTAATTTAGCATGCAATTTAAAAATACATTTGATAACACACACTAAAGAAACACCTTACAAGTGTGATATTTGTTCCAAGCAGTTTACTTTAGCAGGTAATTTGAAGTCACATTTGAGATCACACACAGGAGAAAAACCTTATCAATGTGAAATTTGTTTAAAGTGTTTTTCTCATGCATCTACTTTAAAAACACATATGAATATACACAGTGGAGAAAAACCTTTTAAGTGTGATATTTGTGTCAAGCAATTTACTTATGCAAGTCGTTTGAAACGACATTTAATGACACACACTGGGGAAAAACCTTACAAATGTGATATTTGTTTCAAACAGTTTACTAATTCCAGTTATTTTAAAACACATTTGATGACACACACTGGAGAAAAACTTTACAAGTGTGATACTTGTTTCAAGCAATTTACTTATGCATCTAATTTGAAAATACATTTAAGAACACACACTAAAGAAAAGCCTTACAAGTGTGATATTTGTTTTAAGCAGTTTACTCAAGCAGGTAATTTAAAAACACATTACAGAATACACACCGAGCAAGACAAACCTTAGTAGCATAAGAAATTGTTTTCTGCAGGTCATTTGAAGAATATTTGAATAATCGGAAAGCCTTACAAGTGTGATATTTGTTTCAAGCAGTAATTTAATGGCACATTATAAAATACACACTGAGTGACAAAAACCTTAGTACTGTGAGAAATTGTTTTAAGCTGATTTCTGCATAAGGTCAATTGAAGAATACTTGTTCACTTTTTGGGATTTGTGTTATATATAAATATATTATTGATAATATATATATATATATATATATATATATATATATATATATATATATATATATATATATATATATATATTGTTATGATTCATTTTATCAGCCAAGGAGAAAAATAAAAATAAATACATAGACCAAGTAAATAAATTTTCAAGACATCCTGTTAAACAAAATTTATGTATTATATTACGATAAGATTATATTAACAGAAAGTTTTGCTTGTCAATGACTGATTTTGTAAAACAATCGCAGGTAAAATATTTTTATATAGAATTAGAAAGCCCATACTCATTATAATCTTTTCATTGTTTGTATATGAGCTAGGATTAAGATATTGAAATTAACCTTTTGTTATAGAAATGAATTAGGTATTTTTAACCAAAGAGAAATCCAAGTTTAAAGCAAAAATTTTAGTTTCTCTGGAAACAGTAATGGGGTTTTTTCGTAATGATTGTAAACTAAATAAAACTTTTTGATTGGACAGTTGTTGTTTGAATGGGAGAATTGATAGTTGTTATATGAGAGAAAGGGGCAGTTGTTTTTTAATCATCGAAAGGAAAGGCCGCATCTTGATAGAGGGTGTGTTTTCGTGAGTTTGGATACCGGCATTGTGAAAGGAAGTTAGCAGAATTGTGGAAGGAGATTAAAAGTCGATGAAAATATATACTTGGATCTAAAGTGGACAGTTGCTGGAATACATAGGAAATAGTTTGGTGGCACCAAGTTGACAAAAAGAGGTCCTTGTGTCATTGAGAAGTAGCTGAGTGTTTTGGAGAATTAAATTTCAAGTATTAATTGTTGGAGAATTGAGTCAGGTGTTTCGTACAGTCGCTGCAGGAGGATTGCAGATACGAAAAGAAGAAAGACGAGGCGAATAGTGGCAGATCACATTGCTGTGGGGCGTGGACGATTCTGGGTATGCTCCAAATACAATCTACGAAGGAAAGGTCAGTGATTTTCTGTTCAGAATTGAAAAGTTTGTAACTGTGAATGAAGTTTGTTGGCATCATTGTCATTACCATTTCAACTCAAGAGTAGATTTCATTTGTAAAATGTTCTAAAGTTTTGTTTTCCAATAAAGTAAATATTGAAAAATCAGAAAGATAAAAAGTTTTAAAGATATTCATTGAAAATGGCTTTAAATTGGTTTTGTCTTCATATATATATATATATATATATATATATATATATATATATATATATATATATATATATATATATATATATATATATATGGTGTCCAGAAACTCTCCTGACAGATTTTCCTCAGATAAGTAGTTTTTTTAATAACTACAGAACGGTTTTCAAATTTTTCTCGAAAACGGTGTATCCTACCGACTTAAAGTAGTAGTACCTTTTAGTACTAGAATATCTAAAAATTTAATAATCTAATATCACAAATGCTTAAAAGTTACAGATAAAAAAGTTATGCGTTAAAATACCCGTTAACCTGCTAAAAACGGACGCCTATGAACGGTACTAGAAATTCCCAATTAATGGAATTGATTCAACTCTGGACGATAACTAATCGTACCAGTTTTTATTTTTCTAAATAGAAGAGTTCTGGAGTTATTAAAAAAAAACTACTTACAAGGCGCCATCTTCAAAGAGCTCTAACTCCCTTATGAAGCATTTTCGGACTAGGTGAATTGGGTTAAATAGTCTTAAAATTATCTGAGGAATCTGCGGTTTTCGTTTGTCTGGAGAGTTTCTGGACACCCTGTATATATAAATTTAAATAGATTTTTCCAAAGATTTATTTAAAAAAATATTTTATTTAACACAAATAAAAACGTAACAAAGATGTTTTACTATCATAAAGGCAAATTCCTGACTAACTTACAATAACAACTTTAATACAGAATGAAATATAATATTAAAATGCAACATATAACTTTCAGAAAGGTATGATGTCTTAATCAGTGTTGTATAGTTGACTGGACTTAGGTCATTGTCCTATTATCATCAAGGTCATCTTAGTTCGTAATTTATGGGTCTATAACACCTCTTTCCCTAGAAGGACTCCTGTTATGGAAGCTCGATTGTTTGTTGCATCTTTTCAGCCTTCTAGAAAGAGAATCAGCGTGTCTGTGGTTAACTCCGGCCCGGTGCTCAATCTTGAAATCGTATTAACCAATTAAGGGCGGCATGGTCGGTTAGGATTTAAAACTTTCTTCCATAGAGGTATTGATAGAAGTGCTCTACTGATTTCATTAATATTAGAATTATTTTCTTGTGACGCAATAATTCCGCTCAGGTTTTGAAAGCACTTTACTAAAATATCCAAGGACTCGTTCCTGTCCTCGTTGAATCTGAGATAGCACTCCTCCAATTTATACATTACTTGCATCTGTATCTAAGTTCTTCTGACAGTGGATATCCTAATATTGGTGTTGTGATTAAATGCTTCTTTAAGGTTTCAAAGGCAGTTTGACAGTCTCCATCCCAGCGTAATCTCTTGTTTCCTTGGTAAGTCGCGTTAATGCGGGAGAACTTCTTAATAAATCTCCGATAGTAAATACATAGTCCAAGAATACTTCTCAGTTAATGTTTGCCAGTCGGTTCTGGCAATTCCTTTTGCCTTATTCTCTTGTTTGAATCAACAAATTAATTTAAAATACGCAATTCTGAAGATTTTTATCACTTTTATCAAATAAAATGTTTATATCTAATTATAAATAGATAACTTTTAATGGTGGTAAGCGAAATAATCGCATTTTTGGCATTAAATTAAATTATTACTAAATATCTCACCGAAATTTCTGCAGAAAACGTATACGTTTTACCTATGTATATTTCTATAAACTACATATATGAATAATTGAAGATAAATCCTAAATTAAATATTACTGTATTCATATTGTTTATTATGATTATCATTGTTATCTACTTTTTGTTTGTACCAATGGCCATAGTTGTAGAGGTACTTTATGTAAATAAATAAATAAACTTTTTGTTTGCAATATTTATGGTTATTATTCTTTTCTTATTGTATTTTTTGAAATTTTGGGCACCATGTAAATATTTAAATAATATATGTTTCTTGCCTACATAGTTGTTTACTTTCCACCCCATTTCAAGGTAAAATGACGATCCCGCTGAGAAATAAAATTTTGCGCTACGAGCTTCCCACAGCATATCGACCAATGACGTATAATAAATAACCCCAGCAGTAAGCTATGCTTGATTTATTGCATGTCGAAGATCTATCGCTTAGAGGCTGTGCGTATGTTTACTACAACAAAGGCGTGCTGGTTTATTTTATAATAAGTTTATTTTTTTATAACACGCCATTGTAATTACTATTTTAATGGGAATAAGCCACAATTGAAGGTTAAAGTAAGTTTAATGACGATCAAATTAAATATTGATTCCCATTGAAATAGTAATTACTTTAAAATGCCACACGAAAATAGCTTTAGAATAAGAGACATATGTAAGCATATATCTAAATAATTTTTCTATTATAAAATAGATGACTCAGTCAGTATTTAGTTACTTTAAAATATATTTATTATCTCATAACTTGCAATCGTCACCATTAATAACCGATATTATTGTCGAACTTTTGTTTTTGTACAAGCCTTCTGTCTTGCCGGTGTAAGGTCGTCTGAAGTCGATATTTATTGTGTTTTTGCGTTTGAACTAATTTGTGCCTTATTTGCATCATATTTGCTTTACTAAATTTTATTATAATTCATCTAAAATACCATATTGTGGTGTGTCAATAAAATATTTTGGATTATTTGTATTTTTCATATAAATCATATTACTATTTACCTATTCACAGTATTTAATCTGCACAAAATTTTTAAATTTCAATAGATTTGCATTCAAAAATAGTGCGCCACTGTCATCTATAGTAATTTGTAAGACCATTGTCAATATATATATATATAATGCGTATATTATTAGTGTATGTATGAAAACAAAAATAAATTTTTCTTCTAACTCCCCAGGAAAAGTAAAGGTTCTACGCCACTGAAAATATTTTTTTTATTTAATTACAACCAAAACAAAACATTTTCACTAAAAAAAAATTCGATCATTTTTTGATAACTTCAAAATTAATGTGTATGTTAAGGGGTTAACATATGTAATCAATTGTTTGTTGTTTTTTTTGTTTATTTTACTATTTGTCTGTCATAATAAATATAATATAATGTCAAACCAATCAAATACACTGCTGAAATTGATCAAATCTTACTAAGAGTCATATCAGTTTTTTTAGTAACCAGTGGCGGCTTTTAGAGGTAGGCAGGATAGGCCGGGCCTACCCAATAGTTTTAAGAGCTTTAAAATTGAAAAACATATTCAAAAATTATGTTAATGCATGTAAATAACTTTTAAATGTACTAAATCACTTGATACATTAGCGTCCGTTAAAACAACTATGTTATTATATTACCACAGAAAGCATCGAATCGTATTCAGGCATTTTAAATATCATTAATAGGCCCGATCGGAACTGGCCGACCCAGCTCACATAAGATCCCCGTACAAAAAGCGTTTGAAGTTAAGCAGCTTGCCGAACAACGGTTTATATTGTCGTGTTTATGCTTGCTGTTTAGGCACCAGACGATCGGGCCTATGCCGATCATCCTTGTCACTTGTAACGTAATTATCGAATTGTAATATAAATTTTCTTTTAAATTATGATAAAAAAATATGTAACAATCTATAATTGTAACATATTTTTAAACAATCAACACAAGTGCACGGTTGCCCAAATAAATTTTAAAAAAATCGTAAAATTCGAAAAAAAAGATTCCCACTCTCAAAAAAAAATGTATTACACACACTGGCGGCTACAGAATTTTTTTTGGGGTGGTCATGGATCTTGAGGGTGATTACTTTTCCCTGATGCAAGGTCACTTTTAGTCAACCACCAATAGGATAAGTGGGTTTTCAAATATTTTTAGGGGGGGGGTCATGACCCCGTAACCCCTCCCTCTGGATCCGCCACTGATTACACATAGCTATTTGTAATTTGCTGGCTTGGCCTACCCAAAATTTTAACACACCAGCCGCCACTGTTAGGAACCAGCTGTAAGTAAGCAATAGATCTTTATAAACTGATCATTTCGCTGTGGAAATTTGTGATAACTACTTTATGATAATTCCACAAATTTTGGTAAAACCCTTTTCAAAAATAGGTAAAAAGAGTTGCAATTAAAATTCATCCACTAGTTTTAATTTTATTTTACTTACTTAAGTTGCGTTAAAATTTTGGAATTTAGCGCCCGAGAAAGTTTGTTTAAAAATTTAAAAATAAAGAGAATGTTCATAGCATCAACTTAAATTACTGTATATTTTACTATTATGGTATACGTACTATCTATCGTACATTGCAGACAACGTTAAAATTAACTTGTACAACTGATAATAATTATCATACGCCTGGCAACGCAGGATGTTATTTTTTAAACAACGAAAAAAGAATTTATGCCTTAATTTTGCCCCTCATTGTTTATATTAGTTTTTATAATAAAGGTATATACTTCAATTAAAATACTTTATTATATTCATTTATTCTTATTAGTTATTTTCTTATAGAAATAATACATTTTAAAATCAGTAACCAGTTTCCAACTTATCAGAAAGTCTCTCTAACAATAAACCATTTAAACACGTCAACTGCCACTGCAATTATTTACCTTTATGTTCATCCAAGTACACTCATTTTGTAATATCTACCTTCTGCTTTCGATTTCTTGCAGTCTGTAGTCCAAAAGATTCTTATCCAATCTATGCTTACACAAATACTGACCGTTGAGAAACACGACAGGAATCTCGTAACGATAGAGCCTCAGATACCGAAGATTTTCTTTTTTGGATATATCGACGGTACTGAAATTGATTCTACTCAGATAAGTATTAAGCTCTAGTTTTAATTCATCGCACAAGGGACAGGGTTCTTTGGTGTATAAAGTTAACGTTGGACGTTCGCCTGCAGGTAGATCGTCACACCTTTAAAAAAATTCTTCAATCAAATTAATAGAAAAGATAACATAGAAAAAATACTAATTGGCTGTACTAAAATTATTCAAATGTATAATCTTTGGGAATTAAATTAAATAAAATTGTTGTTTTTTATCAGTTACCGTATTTCTCCAAAGGACATTTCCAACCGCATAATTTTAACAAACGGTACAATCAAGTGGCCTTCGAGATCGGCAGATTTGTCCCCAAATGGTTTCTTTTTTTGGGGCTTTCTTAAACCAAATATTTATCGGCAAAATTTTAAATGTGCTAAAAATTTAATGGAGTTATGGTTGAAAATTGTCCAGTATTGTGTCAACATTACGCCGAATCAATTCAGAAATACAAGTGTATACCATTTTTCAAAGTAAAAATGTTGCACGTCACAATTTAAATAAAGTGACGTCACTTATATTTAAAATTTCCAGAACGTCAACCTTAGAGTTCAAATTTTCAACACAGCTAATAATACGAAGCTCATACGGAACTACTCGATCTTTCATAGGCGTCAACATGGTATAATAATCAGAAAAATGTAACCATCATTATATTGGGAATTTTAGAATTATATTGATTAAATAAGCAAAAACATTTGTTATTATTAATAATATAAATTTTATGAAATAACTCTTTATGTCTAATATTCCACAAAATACTAACTTTAATTATATAGATTAGACAATTTTACGCAACTGATACAGGAATACTTAAATTTTAATGACAGTTCAGCGTGTGGCAAAATTGTTTACATTGTTGCCGCTTTTTTAGAGTAAGTATTTTGTTTGTTTTGATTTCTTACACAATTTGATCATAATATATTATATATTAATAAATTGTATTTATAAATACATATTAAATTTAGATCAATAGCTTTAAAAACTAATTATTGTTCTGTATTGTGATTGTGCTATGCCAAAACAACTAAATAGTCTGTATAAAGCTGATAAGCTTTCATATAAGATAGATTATTTTTAACAAGAGATAATGGCGGGACGTTTTTACTATTAATGCTCTAAAAATGGTAGGTTTAAAATTTAGAATATATAATTTTGTATTAAAATGTTTTCTTATGTATTTTAGTGTGTTGCAGTAGTCTTAAAACTAAGTGTATTTACTGTTAATAGTTTACTATACTATACTGTTAATGAAAGTTGCTACTTTCAACTGCTCCTTTGTTCTCAAGCAAGTGGAGCAACAGTTAGTCAGCGGAGTTCAAAAAGCGATGCTGTAGTAAACATTCACATACTTTTCGTCATTCACATACTTCGAAGATAATGGTCGAAAAATTTTTTAAAATTCAAGTCACATGGCAAGTAGACCCTCACGCTTGTCTTGCTTCTACCGTAATGAGGGTCTGTACATGTTATGGATTCTATAAATTTTTTGATGCAGTTTCTTTGTTCATCATTTTTTGGACCCACTTTATTTTTATGCAAGACAACGCAAGGCCACACGTAGCCAGGATGGCAACTTAATATCTGGAAACTGTAGATGTGCCAAAAATGAACTGGCTGGCTCAAAGTCCAGATTTGAACCCGATTGAACATGTTTGGGACCAACTCAAACGAAGGGTAAGAAACAGAATACCTGCTCCAATAAATCGTGAGCAGCTTCGGTTGGAGCTCATGGAAGAATGGGAAGCTTTTCCTCAAAACGACATCCAGAATTTGATCAATTCAATGCCAAATCGAATGAGGAGTGTAGTTCACAATAGAGGTGGTAATACACAGTATTAATAATCACGACTTAATTGTAATTTTATAAAGAAAACATTTATAATGTACAATGTTAATTTTATTTTATTTTTCAATGAAATCATTATTTTGGAAGAAGTTATGTTTTGACATTTGTTATTTAACAAATGATTGCATACTGCTTTAGAACATATTCTTAAACATTGCACAAACATCTAATGACAATCACTTTGTGGTATGATTCGTAAAAATTAAAAAATGGCAAAAATTTTAGGTGGCCTCTTTTTCGTGACACGCAGTGTATAATATTAGTTTTTATTTAAACATATTTTTTATATTTTATGGAAATAATATTCAATTAAGGTTAACCATTTATTTCTAGTACTGTTTCGTACCAAGAACTATTTAGGTAATTCAGTTTTACCTGTGCTAAAAGTTTTATGTCATTGAATATCATTTGACAATAGGAATTAAATTTATTCCTTGAATCAGTCTTAAGTTTATTAATTTAAACAGAAACAGGTTTTCCAAAAAAATATATAAATAACAAGGATTAGTTTTCTTCATCTATAAAATAAGAAAACAATTTGTATGACAATTAAATCGTTCAAAAATCCTGATTATTTTTAATAATAACAGCACGCCTATGACTCGTCGATTTCCTTTCCTCTCAGACCCGCAAAGGCCTACATTGAAAATATGAGTCACTCGCTACAATTGTGGTACTATGGTATAGCAAACACTTAGTATGTATTAAGGTATATACTATATTCAGAATTTAAAATCGTTTATAAATTATAATAGCAGTTCATAAATGCACATCTAAAATCCATAAAAAAATATGATTTTACTTAAACCTAAGATTCAGTTCTGAGATCCAAGATCCACTTACAATTTCTCTATCATCATGGAAGAAGCTCCTCCTCCACCATTACAGATAGCACCGACTCCTTTCTCTCCAGCCTTGAGAGAGTGAACGAGATGGGTGATGAGTCTGGCACCAGACATACCGATGGGATGGCCTAAACTGACAGCACCTCCGTGGATGTTAACTTTGTCTGGATTGAGCCCAAGGATTTTTTGGTTAGCTAAAATAACAACACTGAATGCTTCATTGATTTCCCACATGGCAACTTCGTCTTTGCTGACTCCGGTTTTTTCGAGCAATTTTGGAATAGCTACGGCAGGGGCTATTGGGAAATCGATTGGGTCACATTCACCGTCTTGGTAACCAACAACCCGAGCTAAAGGTTTAGCGTTTAACCTCTTGGCATGTTCGGCAGTGGTTAAGATTAAAGCAGCTGCACCGTCGTTTAAAGTTGAAGCGTTTCCTGCTGTTACTGTACCGTTTTCCTTTTGGAACACTGTTGGCAGTTTGTTAAACTTTTCGAAGTTAACCCTTTTGTACTCTTCATCTACTGAAACCACTAAATCAGGTTGTCCTTTCCTTTGTGGTACATTAACTGATACTAATTCAGAAGCAAAAGCATTGTTTTTGTATGCTTCGGCACTTTTCTTGTAACTGTTGATAGCATACTCATCCTGTTCTTCCCTGGAGATGTTCAGCTTCTTTGCTGTGTTTTCTGCGCAGTTACCCATATGGAATTTGTTGTAAACATCCCATAAACCATCGGCTACAACTCCATCGGCAAGGTGGACTCCTCCATATGGTGTCTGGCCTCGTTTCATATAGTATGGTACATTCGACATCGATTCCATTCCTCCGGCTAGAATTACATCTTGGTCACCGAGTAGCAAGCTCTGGGTTGCAAACATTATGGATTTCATGCCTGAAGAGCAGACTTTGTTGATAGTTGTGCATATTGTTGACTTTGGAAGACCTAAAATATTTAAAATAATATAAATTTATATCATTCAGTACGAAAATGATTGCAAGAGATAATATTTGTGATATATGTAAATAAGTAAATATTCGGAACGCACTCAGGTTGGTAACATTGTAATAGTGACGTGACGGACAGGTGCAAGGGAGAGGAAATAAAACCAGGCTGGACCTAGACACGATAGAGACAAGTTGTTTCATTATAACCTACCCTCCACTCTCCAGAGTTAACCTATCCTATAAGCCCGACCACGTGTCATCACAATCTTCTTCTTTGAGTGCCTCTCCTATCTCCTAATTTTCTTTGCATTATATTTTGTAGGAATGTGTACTTTTGTCCTCTCATCAGGTGACCTAAGTATTCAAGTTTTCTCTTTTTTATATTCAGTATAACTTCTGGATCGTTATTTATTCTGCGTATCACCTCTTCATTTGTAATTTTATCCACCCAACTTATTTTTAGTATACGGCAGTAGCACCACATCTCAAAGCATTCAAGATTTTTAGCATTCCTCTGTTTAAGAGTCCAAGCCTCAACACCGCAAAGCAAAGTACTGAATACATAGCATTTTATCATTCTAGTTCGTAGCTGAATACTAATATCACGATTACAAAATAATTTTTTCATTTTTATAAAGGTAGACCTGGCAATTTCAATACGTCTTTTTATCTTGTGATTTTGATCACCTGTTTCATTGATGAAGGTTCCCAAGTATTTGTATTCGCTTACTTTTTCGAATTGGGTACCGTTTATTGCGATACTAGTGTCATGTATTGGATTCTTACTGAAGGTCATATATTTGGTTGTTTTGACGTTCATCCTTATGCCGTAGTTATTACATATCTCATTCATACTTTCAACTAGATGTTGTAGATCTTCCGCTGTTCTTGCCATTATCACCGTATCGTCAGCATATCGAATGTTATTGATAACTTCTCCATTGATTATTATCCCTTTGTTTGCATGTGAGAGAGCTTCTTGGCATATTTGTTCGCTGTAGATATTAAACAAGAGCGGTGTCAATATACAACCCTGTCGTACTCCTCTACGTATTTCTATTTCGTCCGATGTTTGGTCTTCTATTTTTATATTAGCTCGCAGATTCCAGTACAGATTTAATATTATTTGTATGTCTCTGATGTCGATGTTCTTATCCTCCAGGATTTCTTTGAGTTTATTGTGGCGTACTTTGTCAAAGGCCTTTTCAAAGTCTATAAAGCAGGCGTGTACCTCTTGGTTAACATCTAGACATCTCTGTGTTAGGACGTTTAAGGCAAAGAAAGCTTCTCTTGTACCTAATCCTTTTCTGAATCCCATCTATGTATCGTTAATATCGATATCTAACTTTTGATAGATTCGGTTGTGGATGACTCTAAGAAATATTTTAAGCAGATGACTCATCAAGGAGATTGTTCGATGATCTGAACATTGCATTGCCTTAGTTTTCTTCGTTATGGTGATAAACGTAGACAGGTATTATACCAGTACTGTATATTGTATTGAATATATGTAATATTATGGTTACGGATTTATCATTCAAAAGCTTCAACAGTTCTGTAGGAATTTCATCAGGTCCATTTGCTTTTCCATTTTTAGCATTTCTTATTGCGTATTCTACTTCTTCTTCCAATATGTCTGGCCCAGTTGCATTGATTATCTGAGTTAAGTTGTTTCTATCGTCTTCAAATAATTCATTCAGGTATTCTGTCCATCTTTTTATTTTATTCTCTAGATCTACAATAAGATTTCCATCTTTGTCTTTAAGTTTACCTATTTGGCATATGACATCACAATATTTAGTACTAAATGTTAGTAAGTAACCTGATACATGTATTGGTACATCTTCAATTAATTTCTCTAAAAATCCGTATTACAAAAATAGACTATTTTTGGTAATGGTATGCACCTTGTTAACATTGTCTTGATCTTTACCACTTCCACTATTGACGCATTTGTCTTGTAGACTACTAAACAAAGACGACACTCTTGTAATCTTATTTTAATTATTATAGATTCTGCCAATACGAAAATTATAAAAAGGCAAAATAACCGACCGGTCGTATTTTGATGTATAATCTGTTTCATGACTTCTAACGGTTTATCAGTTTTTTTTAACTGCTTATCTATGCTTTATTTTTTTTTTAATGCTACCGATAAATTTTTTATCATTGACCCATGAACATACATTGGCACACACAATGACAGTTTTTAATTATTTAATTTAATTAGTTCAATTGATTTTTATTAAACTTTGTCAATGAATCGTGTGATTGTAAATTAGTCCAGTCATTAGTGAGTTGACCCCTAAAAACCATACGAACAAGCTGAATTTTCAGAGAATAATAATTTTGGGACCCCAAAAAAGATGCAAAAAAGTTTACCACTTTTACCCCCGGGTTTACCCCTAAAACCCGTCGCAGGGGAGGTTTTAGGAGGAAAAACCCAAAAAAAAATCGATTTACAAAGAATCTGCAAACCGTAGAAAAAAATGTTTCAAATAAAAATGTAGCTGAGATAATTTTAAACAAAAATATTTATAAGAATTTTTTGTGTAGAATGAACCGTTCTCTTAGAAACAGCGCTTGAAGCGACCGTCGATTTTACATGTCAGTTACGCGCGCGAAATCAATGTTCAATAAAATTTGTATCAGCTTATAGCATAGCTGTATAGCAACTTAGAAATTAAATGATTGGGCAGATCTTTGCCGGAATTAGTTAACCAAATGCTTGAACAGAAAGAAGAAAATTTGTAGAGGTTTTTCTTGTGTATTAATTTAAAATGTGACCAATTCTGGCATGTTCCTGTGTTCTTGGTTGGAATCCTTTTTTCTCCAAACTTATTTCCTTATAGAATTATTTCATATCATTTTTCTGTTCATGTTCTTCTAGTCTTTCAATATTTTCTTTATTTTGTTTCCTCTTTTTAAATCTAGACGTTTTTTAATTGTCATCTACTTGCAATATATCCCTCTTTGATTTCTTCCATATTTCTTTAGCATTTTAAGCTTAGCTTGATTTTTTTTGTTCCTTTAGCCACTGACAGTCTTGTCACATCATCCTTTTTTGGCTAGGTTCTTTGATTTTCCCCATTCCTTCTTTTGCAGCTGTTATAACTGCTTCTTTTAAAACGCTCCACTTATCTTCGATATTTCTGTCTCTTTTCATTTCACATCTTGCTCTTTTTATTTTTGTGTGGAAATTTTGTACTGCTTATCACCATTTTTTTGTCTGCTGGGAAATCTATAATTCTTTGCCCATTGCCGTTACTTATTTTATACAGGCTATCTATGCCTACTGTTCCTTATATAATTCATCTCTTCCTATTTTTGATACTATAAATTATAAATAAAGACTAAATGTACATAAAGACACGGAGGAAAGCATAGCAGGTAAGAAGGAGGATATCCTAAAGAAATATATGGAGCACTTTAAAGATACACTATGCACTAATGACGATAATTCAGACTAATTACTATTTAAATGGGAATAAGCCACAATTAAAGGTTAAAATAATTAATTAAGATAATTCAGACTATCCCACACAACTAAACTTTGATCTAAATCAGAATGAAGTCAAACCATCTACCTTACAGAAAAAGCTAAAGATATGTAATCACAACAATAAAAATTGCATGGCTACACTGGGCAAGACATCTAGCCAGAACCAGAAAAAGTATCCTTGCAATACTTTGGAAATAACACTCACAGTCTAATGGAAAAATGAGTCTGATGGGTCTTTTTATCAACGAATATGTAAGAATTTATTTGGATTTACAGTCAAGTTAGACAAAACCCTTAAAAATTATTTACATATCATGATTTTAAATGTCAAAATAAAAAAGTGAATCGCAAAATAAAAAAAAACATAGATGAAACTATAACATTACTCAAACACAAAGTCACCTTTGTGTTTGGACAATTCCTCTTTAGTTACATTAGCAATTACTACATTAGCAATTTATGACCTCAGATTCCATAAATAGAATCCAAATAACCGAGAAATAATATAACAGGGAAATAAAACTTATAAAAACTTTATTAGGTAGAATAATTTAGAAGTTTTTATAATATAATTAATTTTATTAAAATTCTAGAACATTTTATTTGAAATGGATTATTACTAAATGGTGTATATATCCATTCCCATTATATGAGTATTGTTATGGACCAGCAAATGAACAATATATGGTTGTTAAAAAATGTTGCAGTGTAACTGCTAAAAATTCTATGGATCTTGTAGTTCTATGCAGAACACAGATATCAATCCTCTGAAGAGTCTGTGGGTTTGTAGCTCAAAGATAAGGTAATGCAAAAAAGTGCATCTGTATAAGATATAGTAAAACATGAGTTATATTATCTTATGAATCACAATAATACAGACATATTTACCAAATCCAAAATAAAGAATTACACAGCCATCATGCTCATTTGGTCACCTTTCTTATATAGGTACTAGGCATTTTTGATCCATTTATACTACTTATACTAACAAAACTCTCAAATATGGACTTTTACCAAGGAAAGTATATATAGAAAACACATTGATATAATATGAAAAACAAATGCTGAAAATCAAACTGTTCAATAGAATAAGAAATATCTGGATTTGAAGTAAAATCAAAATAACACATGTATCTATTCAAACAGCAAAACTTTACAAAATATAAATTTACTAATCGCAGCCTGGGATCAAAGAACAGCAGATGTAACTTACAAATAGTTTAAAAATGAGTTCATCACATTAATAAAACACAGAGTAACTTTAGTACTTATCTAATTGTAGATCCATTTTTGTTGCTAGCATAGTATTGAAGATTTATAAATGGCTCAACAAGCTTATTGAATAGTAGTTTCAAAGTGGCAATACAGAGAAACACATCCTTGAAAAATATCTACTCGTTATTCAAAATCCCAAAACATTTTACCCTATGCAATTACAATAATTTTTCTAAAAAAGCTCTACAATGAAACTGGCCTCACATTATTCTTTGAAAGAAACATCAAACGAAATACCTAAACCAGCACTTCTTATTCAAATACAGCATATCATAATATACTAGATTAGTAGCAATTTATCTTCCATTTTGAATTAATGATTTCACAAATTGTATACAATATGAACATACCTGCAAAAACTGTAGCCTGTCTGGCTGGTGCTTGTCCAGCGCCTCCTTGACAAACATGGCCCATAAAAACTTCTTTGACTTCTTCTTTGGGAATTCCAGCTCTTTCAACAGCTGCTTGTATGGCGACTGCTCCCAGTCTGGTAGCCGATAAAGGTGCTAAGGGTCCCAGAAACGTACCCATTGGCGTTCGAACTGCAGAAATAATAACAATATCGTTTTTAGAGGAAGAGCTGTAGAATCTTCGGCTCATTTGGATAACCTAAAACAAAAACATGAGATTGGAGGTTTTCATTGTAAGTAATTTAATTGAATACAATTTTTACCTTAGTTGGCTTTGACATGATCATTTTTAAGCCTATCGTGTAAAATAAGTGGACAACAATTCTTAAAATATTCCAAGAACAAATAAGTGATAAAGTATTCCCCACCACTTTGGATTACACTTTGACCCTTGCCTTGTTCAACTAATATAAAAAAATAATAAAAATACGATTTTAAACGATTTCAACACTTGTTTTAAAAATAAATTTTTAAATTAACGCTATAATAAATGTACTTAAAATAAAACTAAAATAGCAACATTTGAAAAAGTCAGGTTAGTGTTTGGTGTAGTGAATAAAAGGAAACATTTACAAACTGTTAAGTGGTGTTAATTGTTCAGTATAGTTTTCATATTTACTTGCATTAGACATTATTTTATAGAAAAATGTAATTAATATAGTGACTTTTTTTATACACAAATAAACATTTTGTATTTAAAACTTCCCGCTCTGATCGTGTCACTCTCATTTACGTTCTATGTTTTAAATTAACAGAAGACAGTAAAAAAATATAATGTTCTTTAATTAAGGTACAGAATAATTGTAATTCATCTCCATTTTAATTTTTCTAGAACAATATAATAATGAGTAATTCAATAATTACTCAGAGATGTTTTTTTATAAGAATTTTTTTTATGAGAAATTTTATTGCGATGTATTGCGTCACCTGTCAAGTTTTTTTTATTTGTCAATACACTTGTCAGTGCAATCACAGCAAAGGACAAGGACATTTGTGTCTGTCATTGTGTCTATGCTGTGGTGCAATCTGCAATAATTCCCTTATCTGTCATCAGCTGTGTGGTGCGGGATAAGAGTCAAAACTAATCAAATTAAGTATTTCCCAAAAGATCAAATGGTTCAGTTGTCTGTTTTGTGTTAGGAATGATTATCACGGAAGAAGCTCCTAAAATGTTGTTTATTAAGTTACATAGTTATTTAGCATGATTAGAACTAGTCCTTCAAAATGAACCAAGAAATAAACCGTCTTCAAACGTTTAGTGAATGGCCCAGTGACGCACAAGTAAGTCCCCAAAGAATAGCAAAGGCCGGTTTCTTTGCCACTAAACAAGGCTTAGAAGTAGAGTGCTTTGCTTGCCATGCAAAGATATCAGAATGGAATTATGGCGATCAAGTCATGACTAGACATATAGCTTTAACCCCAGATTGTCCCTTCGTACTGAATCCCTCTACCTCAGGAAACGTTCCTATATTATCCTATCGTGTACCTTCCACTTCAATAAACATGTACAGGTCCTATGAGACTAGACTTGCTTCTTTTGAAAATTGGCCTGCTGCTGATATTGTTACACCAGATAGTTTGGTTCAAGCTGGCTTTTATTACCTTAAAGAAGGTGATAATACACAATGTGCCTTCTGCAAAGGCGTTGTGAGAGCTTGGGAGGTTGGCGATGATCCAGATACTGAACACCAGAGACATTTTCCAAATTGCCCATTTGTTATGGCTGTTATTAATCCTAGGTAAGTTATTTAAACTTTGTTACTTAAACACCTATTTACTGTTAATTTATTAGTTATATAAGATGATAAACAATAATAATCATGTCAATACAATATATTTTCTACAAATACAAATGTAGTATTTATTGCTTTATTAGTATGTCACTATTAGCCTCAACAGGCAATACAGGCATAAACTTTTTGACATATTTTTAATACCTGTTTTGCTATTACATAAAATATAAAAAATTAAGTACCAAGTTCAAAGTGTAAACAAATTCTTGGGACATATTTCTTTGCATATGTAACATTGTGTTTCATTGTCTTATCTTAACCTAGTTTTTGTTTTTCCTGTGCTTTTCTTTATTTAAAATTTCCCTTCCTCATATACTCACTGGAAACTTCTTTCTTGTTCACAAGGAATCTACGTTCCTGTATTTGGCTGTATACCATATATTAAAAAATTTATTAAAAATCCTTTGTAAAAGGTATATAATTTTTAAAAACCCAAATGGGTTGTTATAGACAAAACGTTTTCGGAATCCATTATTCCATCATCAGTGTCTAGGTGCACATGAGTGTAGCCACTAAATACATGGGTAAAAACCCGTTAACAAAAATTTTGGTTACATTTGTTTTACATTATATTATATAGCAACTAAGCAACTTAGTTGCTTCCATTAAGTCCTCGTAGACACACCGTCTCAGGACTTGCAACTTCAACGTGGAGTCATATGTCGCCATGTTACCTAATCCAACGGTAACTTTAGCATCCTAGCAATTTATATAATATAATGTAAAACAAATGTAACCAAAATTTTTGTTAACGGGTTTTTACCCATGTATTTAGTGGCTACACTCATGTGCACCTAGACACTGATGATGGAATAATGGATTCCGAAAACGTTTTGTCTATAACAACCCATTTGGGTTTTTAAAAATTATATACCTTTTACAAAGGATTTTTAATAAATTCTTTCTTGTTGATTGCTAATCACAGATCCTCTTGGGGCCTCTATCATATAATTTCTCAAAATCAATGAATACTGTTTACTTAAGGTTTTTGTTTATTTCTTTATTTTTCCATCAGCTGCCTTATAATGAAAATTGCATAACAGAATAAAAGTTTGCATAATATAAGAGTACTGTTAGTAGAAACCCCCAGGTCTAGATAGATCTTCAATATTCATAATGAGTAGCAGGTTCTTTCTTCTTCTTTAGGTGGCATCCTCTTAGTGAAGGTTGGCGATGACCTCTGCAAAGTCTTCCCTATTTTGGGCCTTCCTTATTAAACTTTGAAAGTCTAATCCTGTCCAATCTTTGATGTTGCGCAGCCAGGTCATTTGTTGTCTACCCGGGCCGCGTCTGCCTTCTATTTTCCCTTCTATAATAAGCTGAAGGAAGTTATACCTGTCGTGTCTAAATATGTGTCCAAGATAAGACGTTTTACGCTTCTTGATAATTTCTGTGAGTTCACGTTCTCTATTCATACGCCTTAAAACTTCTTCATTTTTAAAGCGGTCGGTCCATGGAATTTTCAGCATACGACGAAATGCCCACATCTCAAAGCTCTCTAAATGTCGTAACAAGCTGACTGTTAACGTCCAAGCTTTCACGCCGTGTAATAGTACACTATATACATAACACTTTATCATGCGGTATTGTAGGGACAAATCAAGATTACAGGTAGTGAGTAACTGTCGCATCTTTAAGAAGGTGTTTAGCAGGCTCTATTCAGTTTTTTTGTCGCATTTTGTAATTGTTCCCCCTAATTTAGGCTCTGGTCAATATGAAGACCAAGAAATTTGACTGGTTTAACAGATTCTGTGTTTTGTGACAGAAAATTCACTATATCCAGGAACTGTTCTTGTGACTGACTGGTGCTAAAGTATACAAAAACAGTCTTATCAGTATTGAGCAACAGCCTGCTTCCACTGAACCACTGTTCAGCCTTGATTAGAATTTGCTCTGCCACTGTGAGGAGTGTTTCTAATGTTTTTCCCAGAACAGAGCATTTGAGTCATCAACAAAATTTACAAGGTTTGAAGAACCACTAACCACAAAGTTTGGCAGGTTGTTTATATAGACCAAAAATAGGCTCTAACATGTTCCTGTGTGGTATGTCTAACTTTAAGTTGATCTGTTTAGAGTAAACCTTACTTCCCTGCTTCTCCAAGCATACTGTTTGTGATCTATCTGTAAGAAATGATTTCATCCATTTCAATGCCAGTTGCTGTATTCCATAACAATTGTAATTTTTGTAATAAAAGAACATGATCTAGACTATTGAAAGCCTCTAGTTTTTCTAAAATTTTTGATATAAAATGGCTTTATTAATGATTATTATATGGCTCTATTAATAATTAACCAACAAATCTGCAAAGTTAAATTATGTCATCTTTGTGGTATCTTTGTAACCCTAGTGCAAAATAAACAAATAAACTGATGACATATTGACTAGAGCAGTGGTTCCTAACCCACATATATTTGCAGATCATTAATTCTGGAAGTGCATTACCATGGACCACACATATTACATATATCTTATCAATTGTAACCAAATCCAAAGCTGGTTGCTCTCAAATCACTGGTTGCATTTGATCAATTTTTGTGTTTGTTTTTAATTCAGGATAGAGTAGAAAATCCCTGTTCACACTAAAACGTGGTTAGAAATATCATTAGATACTGCAAGCTGCTTGTAGAATCTTGGGGAATCCCAGGGCTTTGTTACAGTACAACTTTTCCAGCCCTATATAAGCTTTAAATGAGTCATTGAAGCTATTGTTATATTAAATTCGCTAGTATCTTCTAGCATAGATATGTAGGAAGATCTGTAGGCCTTACATTGAAAAGATTTCTAATAAGCTTTTTCAAAAGGTCTTGCTACTTTCATATTTCATTTATTCTTGTAGTGTTTAAAATTTATTAAATATATGATAATTGATCTTTAAAATTTGTTTCGTGGAGTATCATTGATGAGAAGTTGTAATAAAGTCAATGTTATATTTTTAATTAAGGATTTGCATCCTGAAATCATTCATTTGCTGGTCTAGATTAGAACTAGGGAAATATTGCCTGGGAGACAGCAATGGACCAAGATTGCCAAGAACACAATATGCACTACTGCATTCAAACCATTCCCTCAAGTTCTTAGGCCATGATATTCTTCATCTTCCCACATTTCACTTTCCTCCAATTTTGCCTTGCATAAGTTGCAATAATGAGTATTTTGGCCCTCTCATCATATATTCTAGGTACTCAAGTTTTCTTCTTTTGACAGCCAGTATTATTTCCGCTTCATTAATTTTTCTTCTAGTTGCTTCTATGATGCTGAGTCCATGATATTCGTAGTATTCTTCTGTTACACCAAAATTCAAAGGTAGCCAACCTCACTCAGGCACTGCACTCACTCATTCAACTCACTCACCCCTAAATGCCTGTAACTTAATCAATTTTGCTCTGTTCACTCTGAAATGTTAACTGGATACTCTTAAGAGTTATGCTATCGAAGTACAAAAAATAAAATAAACCCCCTTCGTTAAAATAGGCATTGTCAATTTAGTTGTTAAATCTTTTTTGTTTGGCATTGCGATAGTTAAATAAATTTTCACTAGCTGCCGACTCAGTCGCATGTTTATTGCTTTCAATATACTTCGTTTGAAGAGGGATTTTGAAGCGTTTTCATGATAATGTATTAGTTTTTTTTTAAGTGGGATAAATTGGACTCCAATCATATTTGTGGAATTATCCCTGTTTCATAAATGTCGTTATATATGTTTGTTAGCTTTGACATATTTTCATCTTGACTCATGATGGTCGTTTATGGTTCCAAGAAGATGGATGTTCATCCAATTATTTGTTTCCCAATAGGTGGATCGGACGAAGGGGCTGGAGATATCACCTGATCTAACATTCTTAGACTTTTTTCTGTGGGCTATAATAAAAGTAAATGTTAAAACAACGGATTATATGGAAGAGCTGAAGGAACGAATTAGAGCAGAATTCTACCAGATACAATTATCAATGTGTTAAATGAGTTTCAAAATAGACTAGGCTGTTGTCAGGAAGTTTGATTGTAGCTGGAAGATATTTTGGGCATCTGAAATTTTTTGATGCTATTTGTAGTATTTGTATTAAAATCTTATTTTATTTTGTGAACATTTACTCAATTAACATCAATGAATTTCAATAAAAGTCCTCTTTTTATGGTTATAAAAATCTACAAGGCATTCCATTTAAAAATATGGCAATGACGTCATTTTACTTAAAGGTTGTACCTTGTACATTTTCTTATAGCACAAGAAATATTTATATTGAAAATAAAAATCGATCTCTTGGAGGAATTTGTCCACAAAAATAGTCGGTTTTTCTGTTATTGATAATATTCCAGACTTTTGCCGCTCTCTGTATATTATAATTAAGTATATATTTGATTTATAATACAATGTCTAATAGTTTTTATAGAATACATATCCTCGATTGGACTATTCAATATTTCAAATTGTTCAAATTGATGTTGTAAATGTATATAAGCTAATATTTTTTTTATAGCTAATATTTTAGTAGGAGTATAATGACAACGATAAAGGGTTTCATATTGATTTGAAAATAATTATTGTGCTGGTTTACTATTAGAGGTGATATAGTTATTTTTAGATATTGGAAATGGTATGTGTGGATTTGTAGGTTTCAAAAGAATCATTTAAGTTTTAAGAGGTCCAAAGATGGTTGATAGTCATATGAGATTGTACAGTACTAGTAGTTGATTGTACTATAATTAATATTGTACAATAACACTGCCTTTTTGTGATATATATACAAAGATTGTGGCTTTTATGTTGACATAAAAGAAAACAAAAACAGTTGGAAATGGAAATATGTGTCTATTGTTATTCAAAATATTCATCGTTGCATTCTATAAACTTTTGCATGCAGTTAAACCAATTGTCAAAACATTTTTTCAATAAGAAAATATAGTATGTAGTATAAGCAAAATATTATTTTACAATGCTTCAGTGGCTTCGTTTGATGTTAAAAATCGTGGAACATGCAATGGAGCTTGTCTTTTCGAAATGAAAAGAAAACACGACTTAAGTTGGGATTGCACGGCAAATAGTTCATCAATTCTACGTTTTCATTTGATAAAAGATTCTATATTTGTAATTTTATATGAGAATTTGCATTTTTCTGATGTGCAGAATGATTTTCTTGCATTTCTGGGTAAACTTCCCTAAATAAATAGTCGTATTTTCCAAGGGAATCGGTGTGTAAAAAAATTAATATGGCTATTTTATTTTATAAAATTACTTTAAACGCTTACAAATCTGGGATTCCCCAACACCATGCGGCCGACGCTACACTGCCAGCGGCATGAAAAAAGAACTTTCTCGGTTAACAAAATACTGGAATTCCCCGAGCGACACGATCTCGCCCGCGCCACTTAATTACCACTACGAAAAAATGAAGCAACCAATGGATGCGTTCTTAAGTTAATCCTTTTCTAATGAATGCGTTTAAATCTTAATTATATATAATCTTCTTTTTGGTAGTTTAAACTAGGTGTTTGCGATCATTAGATTTTCTTCTCGGCAAAATTGGACCAGTATTTCTCCTCTATCATTTCTTTGGTCCAAACCAAAGTTTCCGACTACGTCTTCGGTCCGCACTTCACCTACTTTGACATTAAAATCTCCCATAATAATGTTTACAGCATTTTTCTTTGCGATCTTCATTAGCTGTTTGATCTCTTGGTAGAATTCTCGTATTTCTCTTTCTGGTTTTTCTCCTGTGGGAGCATATACTTGAATAAAGTTAATATTTCGAGGAGTGGTATTAATTTTTAGCATAGCTACTCTATCAGATATAAGTATAAAGTTCTTTACACATTTGCTGCTTTTCTCGTCAACTATAAATGCCACTCCGTTATAATGATAAGGATCTTCATTACCAGAATAGTATATCACGTGGTTATCGATGTTTGTCTGTCCAGATCCAGGCCACCTAACTTCACTGACTCAGAAGATGTTGACTCCTATTGTTTTTATTTCTCTCGCGATGTTATGAGATTTTCCTGGCATAAAGAGACATTTTGCATTCAGGTTCCAATTTTCAATGTATCATTTTTGTTTTCCACTTTCGTGTGGTCCCTAGCATTTAACGTGGAGATTCTTAGCACCCCTTGACCATTTAAGGTCTGCCATGGACTAGGGGGCCTTTTGTTTTCCATAACTTGCCATAGTCATAATATCTTGAGAATATTTTTAGTATATTGGTTTCTCCTTGCCTTACACACCGCAGTATTACAACCGATTAAACCAATATCTGATTGTCGCCTAACCTATTAAGAAGTCATTCTTCTCTAGCCTTGGAGTTAGTAATGGCATAGCTGCTGCCCTATACCATGTTCTCAGTTGATCCGCGGGTGCTTATTTGGCGAACCTTATTTGCACCTATCCTGTATAATATACAGGGCGTCCCCTATCAGCCATACGGGACGCGTCGTATCGGGGTTGAGGACTTCTCCGCCCAGTTTGTCTTATGCGGAGTGCTGAAGAATCCCTACTTAGTTCAGAACTCTTCCTCCACAAAAGCTGAGACCGACCACGTAATATATCCCTAGAACAAATTACTAAATATAGGCAAGAAAGTAGGCGAATTTACTACTTAGACGAAACTATGATATGATACCCATAATCCAGTTAAGAAAGGATGGGCAGATGGTTCAAATATGTGCATATCAAAAATATCTGCAAATAAAGGATTGTGGCTAATTTGTATACTATGAAAGAAGTGAGAGATGGGTTTCGAATGCTTTAAAATTATGTGGGAACAGAATAGAGGATGGAACGTCCCCATTTATCTCCCCTTCATTACTTCCAACTACCTATTACTCTGTAATGCGATCCTAGATACTTAAGACCAAAGTTATCTTCTTTTTTGTACTACTAACAGTTTTTGCACCATGATTTTAATCTTTTTCTTCCATAGTTTGCCTCCACTGCTCCAGCCTTTGTTCTAATTCCCTTTTAGTATTTCCCGTGTAACACTATAATCATAGTACTATTATAAGAAATTGATCAGTCTTTCCCATACCTGACCTAGTACTAATTGGTATTGAAAGTATTTTGTTTTTGAACGTCTAGAGCTGGGAACTCGTCCCCCCCCCCTACTCTACAGATACAGCTTCGCGCTAATCTAGAGTACTACCTACTTTCATATTTAAAGAGCTGATAGATTTACACAAATTTAAACAAAAGAAATTTGTAGACATAATACAGGGTAAGATCACCGGAAGGAGAGGCCCAGGCCGGAGAAGAGTATCCTGGCTCCGAAATCTCCGAGAATGGTATCAAGAGACTACCGCTAATTTATTTAGAGCCGCCGTAAACAAAGTTATTATTGCCAATATGATCGCCAACGTTCGATAATCGGACAGGATACTTAAAGAAGAAGAAGTACTATTTATTATTTTATTATTTTCTTCTAGTCTGCCTTATTTTGCGGTTATTTATGTTACTTTTTACTTACATACATTCCCACCTCTATCAATATCTTAAAAGCTTTTTAAATTATAACCTTTTTATATAGAAATAAAGTGTTTTTATGCTTTTTATACAATTGGAGACCTATATATAAACAATATACCATCACTAGTTCTACCACCATGAATATAAAGTATACGCTTTTCCTTTCCAGGCTGCAAGCGAGGAGAGGTAGTAATGATAGAAATAATCCGGGAAGTAATCCAATTGTTAAAGATTCGTTCCCAAACATCAATGTAGTCGGAAGCGAACAAAACCTGGGAGAGTTGGGAGTTCAAGCTCACAGAGGCCCCAAGAAATCGAATTTTGCTACTGTAGAAGCCCGATTACGTTCCTATGTTGGATGGTCCTCGGATTTGATTCAAACACCAGAAGTCCTCGCCGAAGCGGGCTTCTATTATGAAGGTGAGTTTGAATTAAATGTTACTACATGCTACTATAGCTAGTTGCTCACAAAGAAGTTGCCACTCCTGTCGATTTCTGGCAACGTCCCTCCTTCTTCTGACTCTTAGAATCTGTAGGTCTTCTTCCACATCATCAATCCATCTCCTTCGTGGTCATCCTCTACTTCTTGTGCCCTCTGATTTTGAAAATGTTAATCTCTTCGTGTATTCGTGAACATTCTAGCAATGTCTCCAGTCCATCTAAGTCTCTGCACTTTAAGGAATTTCACAATATCTGGATCGTATAACTGATATAGTTCAAAGTTGTATCTTCGACGCCATAGCCCAATTCAAAGAACGTAGAGTTTTCTCCTTCAATTCTAACGCACGAGCTTATGTTTTGCATTGTTAGTTGGATCAACTTAACTAACTTAGGTGGGATCCCAAAGTCTATCATTGCCATATATAATGCAGTTCTTTTCACACTGTCATAGGCTACTTTGAAGTCGACGAAGAGATGGTGTGTATCTATGTTACACTCTAGTGACTTTTCCAGAATCTGCCTATGTGCTTAAATTTGATATGTAGTTGACTTTCCAGCAGTAAATCCGCATTAATATTGACCAACAATATCCTTTGTATAATTAAGTCTTTCAAACAATACATTGCCGAAGATTTTATAAGCAGATGCTAACAGAGTAATGCCTCTATAGTTCTTACACTCCAGTTGATCACCCTTTCTATGCAACGGACATATTATTCCCTTTAGCCACTCTTCTGGTACCAATTCATTCTGCCATATAAGTACTATTTGTTTATGGATTGCTGCAAAAAGTTGATCACCACCCTTTTTATACATTTCGAACAGATTTCATTGATTCCTGGGGCTTTATTGTCTTTGAATTTTACACTTTATTTCTCTTCCGGTGATCCAATTCCGGTTTTATCATCGATGGAGAATAACGGACCGTTTCATGTTCGGAACTTCTATAGGCTAGCAGGAATAGAGGAATTCAAGTAACCAAATTTTTTGATTATCAGCGACAAACATTGAAAGGTATTGACAAACAGTTCTATTATGTCTTTGGACCATTCCCAAGATATTCATTAATTCTTGCCATAATTCTGATTTAAAATTTCGTTTAAACGGAATGTAATTCTAAAGGAACTCCATGTCTTAATACGATGTCTATTATGGATGTTTCTGCTACTGTAGTGCGACCATTAGGTACTTGTTTTCTCTCTCTGTTATCGGAAGTGGACCGAGAATATCCACTGAAAGTCGTTCAAAAGTCTCTGCGGAAAGATATACCATTTTACCACGACTTCTTGTTCTAGGATCTTACCTACTATTACATAAATCGCATTTTTTGCACCAATATTGTATAACTTGGCGACACTTGATTAAGTAAAATCTGTCTCGAACAATGGCAAGGGTTCTTTTGAATTCAAAGTGTCCTGTAGAAAGTTTTAATGTGTGATTTTAGCATTACCAATTGTTAAACTGTACCTTCTCCAACAAGAACTTCCCACTTCCTATATCATAGACCATTGGAAAGATAACGAGATTTCCATTGAGCCCAGTACTTCTTTATAGTTCCACTATATTTGGTTATTTCCTGGCAAATAGGTCTACTCCATGTTTAAGCCATTTTTGTATGACTTTTAAGTCAATATATTTCTTTTGTCTCTTTTTAAGGTTTCCAGGAAAGTCTGATCATTATCTTCTTCCTGTTTAACTCTGATCCTCTGGAGATTTACTTCTTCGGTTACATTTTCTTTTTTTTTTTCAAGCTGACATTGGCTTGGAACCTGTAATTCATTCAAAGCATCTTGGAATTCTTATAATTGTTCATTTAGCACATTATTCTCCTTCGCCAATTTCTCACATTTGAATTACAGATCGGACTGTGTAGCGTAGCAAAATTGACACCTGTTTTCTTAACTTTTCTATTTCATTTTTACTAATCGCTAGTTGCTCCTTCAAATGAGCAACTTCAGATCCCAGAGTATCTTTTTCTCTTCCGTGGTCAGTTGTGGGAAATAGATTTCGTACCTATAGAGCTATATCTACTATTCTGACATCATTCTTTGGTTCTTCTTTCCTTGCCTGAGATTGGCTTCTACAATTATTTTGCAAATGTTCAATTCTTCCATTCCACAATGAAAACGTCTTCTGTTTTCATTTTGAGATTTTTGTTTGAGATTTTCCAGTATGCTTAACATTTGGCATAAAGTAGGTTTTTGAGGTAGTGACTTCCTCATTTTCTCGAAATATTATTTAGTTTAATTTAGAGCGAGATCTGGAAAGATTTTTGGTTGCTTCGTACTCCTGGGCTGAGATTAGTCTTTTAATATCGGCTGCAACTTCTTGGAGGCTTTCGTTATGTGTTTGATATCGGACTTTCAGCTGACTTTGGAAAATCTGCTTTAGATAGTAATTTTGCCAAGCCAAGCCAAGCCAAATGAACAAGCCCCCAAATAATGTTGAAGATAAGTGTTACTGTTAAATGACTATATATTTACATTTTCTTTTCTACACAAGCCATAATTTTTGTATCGTTTTAGGAATGGGCGACCAAGTTAGATGTTTTCATTGTGATGGAGGGCTAAGAACATGGGATCCACACGACGACCCATGGACTGAACATGCGAGATGGTTTTCGAATTGTTCTTTCGTGAAATTGGTCAAAGGACAAGATTTTGTTACGGCTTGTACTATTGGACAAACTACGGATAGTAGTGTGGTAAGTTGTTTTTCTTTTTGATCATCGAGATGTGGAGTTTATAAAAATCTTATTAAGAATTTTACATAACTTTAGATAACAATTTATTAAATTAAAGTGAGCTTATTATAGATACAAAATTAACAAAAATGATGTATTTGTGCTTCGATAGCATGTTGTGGATTGGCATTTACCTCTGGCCCCATACCCATCGTTAGATATTTCTTTCAAATATATTATCGAGTCGGTGCAGATGTTGTACAGGATCATACAAACAGTATCATTTGTTATTGTTTGGTAAGTGATCTAAATTGTCACGGTGGCTCTTAATGGACTCACCAACATTTTCTGTATTAATGGACGTGGTGGGCACAGTATACATCTAGCCTGGGTGCATTGTATTACACACCGGACCCTTACTTATCTTATGGCAGTGTGATTTTAATTGTATTAGCTACATTTTTTGATGCTTGACCTATGCGTTGATGAGTTTATATGATCATCGGTTGCACCTAGTCTCGTGTACCTATGTTATATTTTTATTTTGTTTTAAATTTTTTATTACAATGTACTTTGTTTGATATAATAACGAATAAAACTAAATCGAATCTATAATAATAACCATAAAAACATTTAGTCCAGTTGGGAGCTCTATAGAATTGGTTGCTGCAAGTTAGACCTTGGGTTTTTGTAAAAATGTTCCAAAAGTAGTCTATAACTAGAATTTGATTATGTTCTAGCTGACACAGTTGTGGAAAATTCAGAAAATCTTTTGTTATGCTAATCGTAAATATCTAGGAAATTATCATAGATATCATACATATCTACGATAAAAATAGATAAAGTAGAATTATTCGCTATTAAATTTCATAACAAAAGTTGTTTGTTCATGTAATAAAAAAATTCCAGCGTCTAGAAATGAAACTTCTACACACGAAAAGAAAAAATTATTAAAAATATCGTTTTTGGAAATTTGCTTATATGTAATATCGAAAAGCTCTTTTAAAGTTTCTGAAAATTTTGTATGTAAAATTTAAGGATATCTGCAAAACACTTCTTTCTTCTTTTGGTGTCTATTCGTTTTGAATATTGGCGATTATTCTGGCTATAATTATTTTATTAACTGATGCTTTGAATAGATTTCTTGGCATTTTTTCTCTAGTTCTTTCTGTTTGGCTTCTCCGATCTTTCTCTTTATATCTCGTTGTAATGTTTTATACATAGAGTTATTGTTCTTGTTTTTCCTTCTTTCTTCCATCAGCTGTCTGATGGAAATTGTCTTGAATGTCGTCTATCGTTTTATTAAGGGATTCTATCTTCTCTTCTGTGCTTTCCATTGTATTATCGATTTCTTTGAATTTACTATTTATTGTTTTGCTGACTATTTTTCTACATTTCATGTTTCTCATGGCAATTTTTTTTTCTGTTTTTCCTTGTGTTTTCTTTAACTTGGTTCTATACAGACCCACTAAAGGATTGTGATCAGATTGAATGAGCGCCTGGGTAGGTTTTAACACTGTTGAAACTATTTCGATATCTTTTGTTAACAAGTATATTATAGTCTATTTGATTTCTTATAACGTTTTCTCCGTTGTCTCTAGATGATTTCCACGTATACAGGGGTCTAGGTGGTAGTTTGTAAAATGTGTTTAGCACGATTAAGTCATGTTCAGCTGCAAAGATACTCCTTGTTTCTCCTCGTTGATTTCTCTCTCCTAATCCATAAGGAGCCCTTATGTTGCCCTTCTTTTCCGTTACCTATTTTAGCATTGAAATTTCCCAAAATACTGGTTTAAAGAAAAATGGACTGAGTATTTTCAGTTTTTGCATAGTATTTTTGAAATCTAGCTATCCAAAAAATTTCAGAGAAATTTTTTAACACTTTTGTATATGTGCTTCTGTAATATTGGAAGACCCTTTTAAAGTTTCTAAAAATTTCGTATGTGAAATTTAAAGATATCTGCAAAACATTGGTGTAAAGAAAAACATTCTGCCTGTTTTCAGTTTTTGCTTAATATTTATTTAATATAGCTATCCAAAAAATTTCCAGGAAATTTTTAACACTTTTGGAAATGTCCTTATGTAATATCGGAAGGTTCTTTTAGCATTTCTGAAATTCCGTATGTAAAATTTGAAGGTATCTGTTGGTGTAAAGAAGAATGAACCGCCCGTTTTCAATTGTTGCATAATATTTTTGCACTCTAGCTATTCAAAAAATTTTCAAGAAGTTTTTAACACTTTTGGATATGTGCTTATGTAATATGGGAATAAGATTTTTTAAAGTTTCTGAAAATTTTGTACGTAAAATTTGAAGATATCTGCAAAATTCTGGTGTAAAGAAAAATAGACTGTCCGTTTTAATGTTTGCATATTTTTGCAATCAAGTTTTCAGGTTTTCTATAACAATTTTGCAATCTAGCTATTCAATAAATTTCCGAGAACTTTTTTACTTTTTTGGAAATGTCCTTATGTAATATCGGTAAGTTATTTAAAGTTTCTGAAATATCATCTGTAAATTTTGAAGATATTTTCAAAACACTTGTGTAAATAAAAATGCAACAAAATATTGCAGTCTAGCTGTTACTAGAACAGTGCAAACTAGAACGTTTCAGCAAGACTACTGAGATCATAAAAAGCATCAAGCAGAGAAAGCTGGAGTATTTCGGACATTTAATGAGAGGTCCCAAATATAGGTTGCTACAAAATATCATACAAGGAAAACGCAGTCCAGGACGAAGAAGAACCTCATGGTTGAAGAACTTGCGAGATTGGTATGGTGTTGATACAAGCATGCTATTTAGGGTGGCAGTGAATAAAATTAAGATAGCTATGATGGTAACCAACATTCTGAAAGGACATGCTACATGAAGAAGAAGAAGTTCTCAGTTTTTGCATAATATTTTTGATTAGAATCAGAATAATGATTGTCCATAAAAATTCAAAGCGTTATTATAACATCCTTTTTTAATTAGTGAATTATCATTTCAGCGCACTGGAACTTTCTTTTACTAATTGCGCAATCAAATTTTGATAAAAAGTTTAATTGTGAACAACTCTACTGTAATCCACAAGGAAACTAAGTTCCTGTAGCTGGCTGTATACTGGATGTTACTATACTACTCTACTATATCCATTTTTGTCGTAGACTGAATTTTTTTTGTAGAAGTTTAAATTTTAGGTGTTAAGCGAGACATTAAAAGCAAATATTTTAATTTGAACCGATAGAATAATAATAAATAAACAAACGTTTATGTTATTAAGAATGTGGTACAATGTATACAGAGATAAGTTTGCTATATGTAATTATTATATAATGTTCGTCAAACTAAGCAATAAAAATATTTACCATTCAATAAATAGCTGAGTAGACAAATCAGCTAGCGTTATCAATAATTGCTTATATTAATATGTAACATATAGATTTAAATACTGAATGTTTCATACACAAAGTCAACAACAACACTAAATTCAAGTCAACAAACAAAAATTACGATTTTTGTCCCCATATGAATGAAAAAAATTATTCAAAAATACATTATTCAAAAATTTTATGATCCATAAGGACTCAGGATATTGCTATACTCGATAAATAATTTCCTAATGAGTTTTCTTGGACAACTGTTGGACACTTGAAGATAAGTTATTTAAAAAAATATATTAGAAGTAAAATGTTTTGTATAAAATTTTTTTGTCGAACGAATATTCTCACACACAGTTACGTCACAAATAATGTTAGAACATGTCAAATGATATTGATATGACATACAAATTCCTTATGCATTGTGGTGAATCTCCAAACGGGCCATGGGAAACTCAATGGGAAATTCTAAATTGTTGAATTCCTGCTGCCCTAATTATTTTACACCAAAAGTCAAGAAAAACTATTTGTAGTGCACTGAAATCTGTATCGAAAACAAACGTTAAAATTGTTCAACGAATTAAACGTATTTCAAAATTTTACAAGAATATAATGCATGTTTCAGGCCACTCCTTAAAGTCAGGCCACACGTAGTGCAAGAATGTGTATGACATGTTGCATTTGGTGATATTGATGTTTCTGATATTTGACAATATTTGAATTGCCAAAATTTGTATTTTGTGATTTATTGTTTAGAAAACAATAAAGTTGATTAAAAAAAAATGTTCTCAGTTGAGGAGAAAGTAGCAATAATAAAAATGTTTTATTCAGGCAATAGTGCGCGAAGTGTCAGTTCTTTATTTAGCGCAAGATATCCCAATAGACCAATTCTAAGTCATTCAATAATTCAAAGGATTTTACAAAATTTTGAAAATACTGAGATCGTGATTTCTAATTATTGTAGCTGTATAAACAATATTGCTGAGGTTCCAAGAAATTTAAAAAATCAAAATGAAATAAATGTATTAACAGCAGTTATAGAAAATCCTAGAATAACTTCTCGGGCCATTGCAGACCAGTTTAATATTCATAATTCCACGGCCTTAAAAAAATTGAAAGGGAATAAATTCCGTTCATATAAATTTCAATGTCATCAAGAACTAAGAGAAGGAGATGCTGAGCGACGAGCGGAATTTTGTTTTGAAATTTTAGAGAGGGCTAATGCAGACAATTTTTAAAAAACATTTTGTTTAGTTTTGAAAACAAAGTTTTCAGTGTTTTATTGTTACATTTTGTTTAGTGATGAATGCGTTTTTACATTAAATAATGAACCAAATATTCAAAATTATAGGATTTGGACAAGAAAGCCTGAGGATATTATTGAAAGCCATACCCAATATCGTCGAAAAATAAATGTCTGGTTAGGAATATTTAGACACAATATTATTGGACCATTTTTCTATGAGCAAAATTTAAATTCAAAAAGTTTTTAGACTTGCTACATGAAGAGATTTTACCGAGACTTGCAGAAATAACTCCAGATGAATTGTTTGATTGAAATGGCTTATTGTTTGAACATTTGTTATAGTTTTATGTTCAGTAAAACTATATGGAAATTATTTGAATTGTTGTATAACCTGGTATTGAATTGGAATGTATTAATATCTTACGTTAAATAAAGATCTGACAGTGCCCGCACTATTGCCTGAATACAACATTATTGCGATTTTTCGAACAATATAATTTATTGTTTACTAGTGGTAGTAGTATTTGGGCAAATTTTCTGTTTATAATTTACTTAATCATAAAATAAAAATATTGAAAATTCAAATATTGTCAAACATCTTACTACATCAATATGATCAAACACAGCACATCATATGAAATTCTTGCACTACGTGTGGTCTGCCTTTTAGGGGTGACCTGAAAAATGTATTAGATTTAATACAGATTTCAGTCCTCTACAAATATTATAGTTTCTTCTGACTTTTGTTGTAAAATAATTAGGGAAGCAGGAATTTAACAATTTAGAATTTCCCATTGAGTTTCCTATGACTCGTTTGGCGATTCACCACCCGGTATAAATTCTAGATACTTTCTCATTCACATTCTCTCACACTTCCATAATAGTACCAAACAAACTTATAAGACTAGTGAAGGAAAACAAACAAGTTAATTTCCACCACTAGTGCATGAAAAGGCATTTGATTGGGAAATGCTGGTCGATAACTTCAGTTGTCTACCTTCGGATAAATCGGTTGTCAAGACGCCTTTACCAGGGAGTCTAGAGTCTAGAGCTCTTCGTGCTAGTGAATCTGCTGGTGTACGGTTTGTAAGAATAAAAAGTCAATTAGGCCAACAGATTTTTACGCCACCTCTCATATTCCAAATTCCCCAATAGGTAAAGGCTTCCGGGACATAATTAAAACGGAATCAGAACTCACTCCAGCCCAATAACCACATCCACCCACAACTCTACCATCAAAATGATTCCAAATAGGTCAGAAATAAAACGCCAAACTCCACCAAAGTCCTTAATATCCACAAAAACCTTACACGCGCAAAGTACTCAACCCAAAATCAAGAACACCGCTTAACCTCAACTAATCTATGCAAATACAGAATTGAGCAAATTCCTTATATGAATTCTACACACTTTCTCATTCACATTCTCTCACACTTCGATAATTCTACTAAACAAACTTCTACTTCTAGTAAGACGCGCGAAGGAAAACAGACAAGTTCATTTCCACCATTAGTGCATGAAAAGGCATTTGATTGGGAAATGCTGGTCGATAACTTCGGTTATCTACCTTCGGATAAATCGGTTGGCAAGACTCCTTTACCAGGGAGGTCTAGAGCTCTCCTCGCTAGTGAATCCGCTGGTGAATGGTTTATAAGAATAAAAATACAACGAGGTCAACAAGTTTTACCCCACTTCTCATATTCCAAATGTCCCAATAAAGGCTTCCAGGATATAATTAAAACCGAATCAGGGCTCAATCCAGCCCAATAACCACATCCACCCACAACTCTCCCATCGAAAGTATTCCAAATAGGTCAGAAATAAAACGCCAAACTCCACCAAGGTTGTCAATATCCACAAAAACCTTACACACACAAAGTACTCAACCCAAAATCAAGAATACCACCCAAACCTCAACTAATCTATGCAAATATAGAATTGAGCAAATTCGTTATATAAATAATCACACTTCCATAATTCTATTAAACAAACTTTGTTTTTTGACATAAAGATTTTTGCCCTAAAAATGTGTTCAATTTTTGAAAACTTCTGTTACTGTAAAACAGAAATGGGAAACAAAATTTAAATTTCAAATAATTAATGTGTTACTTAAAAAACATAACTTTTATTTGACCTGAATTTATGGAACATCCCGTATTTTTAAAATCATGTATATGTCTATAGTTTCTGCAAAGCATATGCGCCTATATTCTTTGGTTTCTGTTCGTGTATGTTTGATTGCCTACCTACTAGTTCCAAGCTAAACGAGCGATACCCAAGCTCGCCGATATTTATGCGGTACATTTATTATCTTTGGAACTCGTACTATTGTTTACCACAATAATTTGCAATGTGGAAATTTTGCACAAACCCCAAGGATAAAATCACATTAAACAAATAAATATCGCTTTTCGAAGAAACTCAGTCTTTAATCGGTAGTATTTTATAAATAAACTGGTTCTGAGAACCTTAAACGATGACTCACATCTTCCCAAGGATGAACTAGAAAGGAATTTTAATCATAGTCTAGCGTCGGTATGTGGACCGATATGGAATTCCAAGTAAATCGACTGGGTAGGGCTTTTTAAGTACTTTTAGGGTACTCTTTTATCGAAAGAAATATTTCGTCTTATCTTATACCCAAACTAAATGAAAAGAATTGAACCAATTAAATTTGAGTTACTGTTAGGATTGGAACAGTGTTGCCAAATGTAAAGTGCTAAAAAGGTTTTTTGAAAAGATACTGGATAACTGGATTGGCTATTTGATATTAAATCGAAGAGTGCTGCGACTGTCACCGATAGTATTATTAAAAAAATGAAGTATGTACTGAAAAGCTAATATTAGAATAAAAATTAATGTCTTATACTCTTAACTTCTTGGTTTACCTCGTCTTGTGATGTCTATGTCAGTATTAATTTATTTTGTTAGTTTTTCTTTGCCATTCTTATATGTGGCCATTCTGTTTTGTTTGTATGTCATCAACTATTGTTTGTTTAATGTCCACAGTGTCTGGTATTTTGTCATTTATTATTCTTTCGTAAAGGGATTTTCTAACAGCTCTTTTTCAAAAATCCATCTCATTTCCATTTCTTTGCACCTTTTCTTCTGTGTTTGTAGAACTTCTTCTAGATATATATTAAACAACGGTGAGACCAAGCAATATCCTTGTGAAAAAAGTAAAACCAGTTGATGTTCTGATTTTAATTTAATTTTTATTTCACTTTTATCGTTTAGCTTTTTCACTTCTTCAATGAAACATTAATGATCATGTTTTCTAGATACATACTACCAAAGGAGATTCAGAAGAATACATCGTAGGTCTTTTGTAAATTTATAAACATTAGATTGACTACCCGATTGAATGCTGTTTTCTTTTTACAATTAATATTTCGGCTTTGAATACATCCTGTTTATTTGATTCCTAATCCGTGTATTTTTTTATTTTTTGTTCAAAATATTTTCATAGATCCCACTTACCTTACTAATGACAGATATTACCTCTATAATAATCGGCACAACTTATAACTTTTTGGTATATTAGCACCATTTATATAATCCTGAAAGATTTTTGTTAGATATGTAGTTAAATTTTGTGTAATTTGTTGTTCTTACTCAAGAACTTTACCCTATTCTCAGAGAGTAAATCTGTTTCTAAGGTAATCGAGGAAAGTATTTATCTTTTCCTCTCTTAAAAAATATTTTTAATCCGTTTCCAACTTTTTGTACTGTTCCTCTCGCCTATACATATGTTTTATTACAATTTTTTCCTTGTTTTTTTTGTGTAAGTTTCCGACTGATATGTTATTGTAAAAATGTATACCAAATTCCCAGCAGCTAATGTAATAGCTAGATAATCATCATCATCACGGTGCTCCAGCTCTTAGGATCTCGACCTTCTCAAATTTTCTTCACCATTCTGCTCTGTCCCTTGCTTGAGTATTCCAGTTGGTGGTACCGATCTTCTCAGCATCCTGTATTTTATGTCATCTATCCATATTAGCTTTGGTCTGTTCCTTCTTATTCCCACCGACTGCGCTGTTAAAATCCTTTTTATCAAATTCGATTTTGCCGACATACATGCCAACGGTCTCGCTTGATTATGGTGGTACCTAATATGTTTTCGATCAAACTTATGCTTGTAAATATTCAGTATTAAAAAAAAAATAGCTAGAGAAACCTTCACTAATTATTATGATCAATGCTTCGTATCAAATTTCCGTTGATAGAAAAATTGTACTATTGTTTTTGGGAAAACAATAACAACAATACCCATCCGATAAAAGTATAAGGTATAATAAGGACGCTTTATTCCGATGTGAAAGCCGAAACATGGGTAGAAATTTATCTGGAAGACTCCCAACAATTGATCTGCTTCCAAAGTAGTAGTTCTGGCAACATCGAGCATGACTTTCTGTTAAATACGACTGAAGAATTCGTGGCTCGTTGGTGGTCCAAGCTACGTTGCCAACTTTCCGTTTTATGTGTAGATTTAATTGTTTTTAAAATAACCGTGACCTGCAAATCCTGTGTAGCGAGTTAAAATTGCGATACAGGTGAAACAAACATTTTTATCTTTTTTTTTACGGTTCTTGTCTGCTAAATCAGTTTAAGCAATGGTTTTTAATGGTACTTCATTTGATATGAAGTTGTTATGTTCAGATATCGGCAGCGTGACTAAATGCTCAATTTATATAAATCGCTCTTTAAGAAAATTGTAGAGAGATCGGTATATTAAACGAAAATTTTTATCGAAAACATGCCGGCAAGTCCACGAGTAATAAAATTTCCATAATATTTGTATATAGTTATTAAACAAGTCATGAGAATGTTTTGTTTCTAGCGTTAAATTACTTCTTATTTGTCTATCTGTTTGTATTTGGTATTGTTTAATCAGATCATCATGATTATGAATAATAATGTGCTCAATCACTGTTTGTTTTTCAATCTGTTTCAATTTCGCTTCTTTGTTTCTTCCAAATTCTCCTGATTTCAACTTTCATCATCATCTAGCCTTCTGCGTCCAACGTTGAACATAGGCTTCCCCTAATTTCTTCCAGTTCTGTGGTCTTGAGCTTCCTACAGTCAGTTACCAGCGATTCTTTTGACGTCGTCTGTTTATCGCGTAGATGGTTTACCTCTACTTCTTCTGTCTGCTAGTGGTCTCCACACTATAATTTTTTGGCTCCACTGTCCGTCATTCACTCTGTCTAATCTTCTAATGTTTCTTCTAATTTTATCACCAAGATGGAAGGAAGCCTGGAATACTACAGCTGCTTATTCATTCCCGCGGTGCCTTACAGAGGGAATTGCATAGGCCCTCTGAATAGATTCCATCTTTGGTGGACTATTTTTTTTTAACACATTTTTAAGGTGGAAAGATTCCAGTCACGAGTCTAGGTTAGGATCAGAGCCCCGGCAAAGAGCTCCCAGAGTACAGAAGACCCTATATGGGAGCCGGAGCAAGACTAGCGTGTGACTTGAAAATGTGCTATATTTATACATTTCCTTTTGTCTCGATGTGGGGATTTTCAGGACAGTTGGCCAATAGTGAAAAGTGTAGATGTTTTGAAGTGGGGCGATACGCATCAGAGTGCGTATTAGTCCATGACTATGGCACGCAATGACAATTTCCTGGTTTATAACCCTGTCTCTGAGAGCCAGTCCAAGTGACGAACGTTCCATTCTTATTTAGGCAACCCTGAATTTGGTTGCTATGGCCTGAGTGTGATTTCAACTTTACAGAGTTAAAACTGAATTAAAATTAAACTTTAGCAATTGTGATAATATGATGTGGTACCAATAGCTAGATTAGAGAGCATTAGAAGTAATAAGAAATAAGAGTTGTTAATAAATCCTAAATAACCGAGTCCAGTCTTGTAGTAGACAATGAGATCTTTTTTAACTTTAACTAAAAATGGTGGAAGATACCTGTTACAGTATAAAGAGTATTCAGTCTTAAATTAAAATAAGTCAGCTACTGGAGTATCACTATTAATCGGATTATTCTTTAGTGTGCAAGATTTGAATGCCATATTGCAGCACTGTTAGTACATAACATCTCGTAAGCCGTATCTTTAATTGTAGACTTAGATCTCGATTACATAATGCTTGGATTCATTTTCATAAATTTCATCCGGGCCATTTCAATTCTAGTTTTATTTCTTGAGAGTTGCCAATATTTTCGTTGAAAAGAGTACATAAATAATTTTAGGGACTTAATATTAACAACAAAAAATGTGAAAGTTTACCACTGAGTTACATTCCCTTTATTTTTAATAACATTCACAATTCTTCGAGGCATAGTTTTTACCAAGTTCGGACAAAATTCTAATGTAAACGAATCCCATATTTCTTGCAATTTTTCCTTCAAATCGATGACGGACCTGACAGGATGTTTTCTTAAAGCTTTTTTCATTTTGCGTCACAAGTCTCTATCGGTGACAAGTCGGGACTGTTAGAAACCCATTCAAGAAGTGGTATGCCATGGTCTGCAATCCATACTCTTTTTTGAGGTGTGACAACCTACGCCGTCCTGTTGGAAGACAAAATCTTCCGCTGATGTTAAACGGTTTTCCACAAACGGTAAAAGAGATTCTTCTAAACTATTCAAATATTTGTCCGTGTTTACAATCCCTTCGATAAAATGTAACTTTACCACACCTTTAGACGTCATGCTGCCCCAGATCATGACAGATGCAGGAAATTTGACTTTTCTCTTCAGACAGTCGGGATAGAAAGCTTCCTTTTTCCCGCGAATGACGCGACTCCTACTATCTCCAACACACACTTCAAATCTGGACTCATCACTCCATTGTATTGAATCCCATTGCGACTGAGTCCAATCTTTATGCTCTTTTGACTATCTTAGTCTATTTCTCTTTTGTTGTAATGTTAAAATTGGCTTTTTTTTATCCCAAAATAAAATTATATGTATTACAAACACTTCGTACTAATTTTTTCAACTACAAAAAATACTTTGTAAGTGCCAAATCCTAATTTGTGGAACTCTCGGTGACATGTTAATCTATAAACGTGTCTTCCAATCACGCCACTCCATAAAACGCTTAACTCCATATAATTTGCTCGTCGATTATTCACTCTAATGCTTCGATCTGCTTCGGTTATTTTACTTTTTCGTAAATTTCTAGGTTTTGTGACGACTGAACTCAACCTGTAATTTTGTATCTTCTAACTATAGTTCTTACACTATAGCGTGACAATTGCATCATATTCGCGATTTCCGAATTGGATTTTCCAGAATTAAAAAATCTAAGAATAATTGAACAAATTTTCCCATCGATAACTTTACCAATCTACAAACGACAAAAAGCTTTACAATACTACAAAATACATTCGACATTAACTGACAATATTATTGTTTTGATGTCATTTTTCCGTAGCTATCTCTATATTTAACGTAATTATGAAAAATGCATCGTATGTTGACATAAGTGAATGCATAGCCAGGGTTTAATGAATTTTTTTTTATTGTTGAAAATAAATAAAAACCATAAGGGTAATGTTTTTAATAAATAATAATAAAAATGCCATATTAATTAATATGGGAACTTACAAAAACATGCAGAGTATAACTTGTTTATGGTAATCGAAATAAACTAAACTGCAAATTCCATAGGTGGGCCAACTGATATGGGAAGGGGCTCGTATGTATAAAACCAGAAAAATTCATTAAAAGTGGTACTAAGAATATATAGGACTTAGTCAACAGTCAGTGATATAAAAATATAAAAAATATAAAAGGTGGTCAGCAATATACAGTATCAATTGACACAAAAGTAGTATAAAAGTCCAATAATGCTATAAAATTGATACAACAGTAGTTAGCTAGATAGCGTGAAGTGTGTTTCAAAAGAACCACCTTCAGTCTGATGTTAACTGGTATATATGTTGCGTATTTGTTTATATATATATATATATATATATATATATATATATATATATATATATATATATATATGTATATATATATATATATATATATATATATATATATATATATATATATGTGTAATACAAAAATATAACGGTACTTACATATCAGTACTGTAACGTCTTGGTCTTATTAAGACCAGGCCGTTAAGCAACGCTTAACAAGAGAAAAAAAAATATTCAAGAGAAAAACGCCCACCGTCCCATCCATCAGAATGGTGCTCTGCCCGACTGCTCAGCCCTGGGTTCGTTCCCCGTTTATTAAATAAAAATAAACAGAATTCAAATTATTATGAATGTGAAACAAAAATAAATTTTAAAACTGAGACTCAAAGATTCTGCCGGTTGCCGGTATAAAATAATTAAAGTATAAAAAAGTACTCAGCTTTAGTTCGTTCTGAAGGAGTCGTTCAGTTCTCCAGGAAGGGTTCCGATCTTTGTGGAAGTTAGCTGCTGTCGGTGGTTGTTGGTTGGATTAAGGGGGGTTGATGGTCTAGATTATAGCGATCATTTTTGTCCCCAGATTGGTAAATGGGTTTCAAATTATCTGATGCATCAGTGGATGTAAGGTAGTAAGGGTGGTTGCTGATTGTTTCCTCAAGGTAGTGTGGTTGGCCGTTGTCTGCTTCCCAAGGTAGTGGGGTTGGCTATTGCTTCCTCCCCACGGTAGTGGCTACCCGTGTATACGGCTAAGACACTAACCAATTTGTGTGACTAAAGTTTTATTGTAGAATGATTGTAGTTATATGATTAAAAAGAGCGAATAAAAATTTGTATCGGCTTATATAAGATGAAACGGCTCCTAAAAATAATATAGTACGGGGGACAAGTACCAAGCGGAGCTTGGTGTACGTTCAATTGGTTGATTGAAACGTTACAGTACAAGGAATTATCTAAGTGTGTCATCAGTTGGGTGACATTTATATATATATATATATATATATATATATATATATATATATATATATATATATATATATATATATATATATATATATATATATATATATATATATATATTTCGGAGCACACCCATGCGTTCAGGCTACTTCGACAGAACTAATGTAATTAACCTAAGTTGTTTGTTAAAAGAGCTGAACTGTCAAAGCTCAGCTCTTCTGTCCATTTTCTTTCGAAAAAAACGTATAACTTTTTTTGGAGGTGGCTGCAGGTCCAATTTTTTTTATTTTGTGTATTTGATCAAAAATTATATTTTTTGCAGATTTTTAGTAAGGAAAACCATCTCCAAAAACCCAAAAAACTGTTTTTTAGGGGTTTTGGAGAATTTTTTTCTATTTTATAGACCTTATAATATATCAAATCCTCTAAAAGAAACAGTTTTTCAGATTTTTGAATATGGCACACCATACGTAATAATCTGAAAAAAATCAGAGATATAGTTTTTGATCAAAGACATAAAAAAAATTGGACCCTGTAGCCTATAAAAAAAGTTACACGCTTTTTTCAACAACAAAAAATGCATTTTTAGGTTATGTACACTCCACCTACTTAAGTTTTGAAAAAACCTCAACTATACGTTTGATTTTTTGGAATTTTTAAATTAATTGTATCCCACATAAAAAAAAATAAACACGATAAATTGACGTTTTTGGGAGTAGTGGGTGAGGAAGGGGATGGCGGGCTAAAATTGCGTTGAGCTTTATTTTTTAATCACATAAAACGTAAAAAAATGAAAAAAAAATTTAATTCTGGTAGTGAGAGCATTTTGCCTATCTTAACGGGGAGTACCCTTTGGATTTGTTCATTTTTAGTGACAGACCATACTCTTGACTAGCTTTCACAATTACATTAACTAGCGCCTGTAGATCTTAAAGCGATTCGGCTATCATTGCTGTGTCGTCTGCATATCTCAGATTGTTACTTGGGCTTCCGTTAATTTTAATGCCATATGCCGGAATTTCGTCCGATCATACGTTAAAAAGGATTGGCGAGAGCATACAACTCTGATGAACCCCTCTATTTATTTCTTAATCTTCGGTTTTCTTTCCATCTATTTGTAGTCGTTCTTCTTCGTACTTTATAAATAGGCAAAATGCCTGTTTTACTTCGGTTCTTAGCCTCAATTGACGTTGTCTGACCATCTTTTCCTCGGTCGTCCCAATGATCTTCTTCCATTTGGCGATTTGTCTCTTGCTATTTGTACTATTCTACTTTCTGTCATTCTTTCGATGTGTTGATTCCATTCCACTTTTCTTCTTTTGGTCCACGCGTTTATTTCCTCTATACCACATCTCGCTCGTATTTCCTCACTTCTTGTGAGTTTGGTTTGTTATTTTTCGTAAGACTTTCATTTCTGTTGTTTCCATTGTGAGGTATTTGTTTCTCCAGGTTGTGTTGTTGAGACATCCTGCTGCTCTGTTTGCCATATTCACTTGTTTTTGTACTTCTTCTTCCACTTTTCCGTAGCTTGACAGTTTTATTCCCAAGTATTCAGTTTTCATCACTTGTTCTATATTCTATATCACTATCGCTTTAGTTTTCTCTGTTGAGATCTCCGTGTTGTATATGAGCGCCGTATCTTCGAATTCTTTAATTGATCTTTGTAGGTCATTTTCGGCTGTTATTATGGCGTCGTCGGCGTAGCATATTATCCTTATTTCCTTTTCTCCCATTCTATATCCTCTTCTTTTTTTAACTTTCTTTATGATTTCATCCATTTATTAGATTAAATATTAATGGGCTCAGCGAATCTCCTTGTCTAATGCCAGTTTCATATTTGACAGGTTGCGATAGTTTTCCTTTACATTTTACCATAGCTAGTATGGTACTCTAGTTCTTTGTCCTTAATAGAGATTGGAAATAATGTTGGTATCTCTTGTATCTAGGATTTTTTCATTTATGCATCTCTAGGACATTACATTAAGTGTTAACATCGCTTCACGAGTGCCTAGGCCATTTCGAAACCCAAACTGAGTGTATTAGTAGTATTTAGTTTTTCTTTGTGTAGAAAAGCTATTTATCTTTTTTTTGTTGATTCATATTTTTAATTTATTTTGTCCAAACTGGAATTAAACATTCATTTTTGTTATTTTATATTATTACTTTAAAATTACGAACTGTTTAATTTTTAAGCACTTTATAATCCAAAGTACTTCAATGTTCAACGAACCGTCGGATTGGTAATATAGTCACTCCCTAATTAAAATCCAGAGTAGGAAAATCGCGACAGGCGGCGACGTATCGTGAGCGTTTATATAAAAATTGGACTGTGCGGCTCGACTTTGTGATCCCGATGAACCGGCGTGGGTCGTCTTCTAAGACGTTACGTAACGGTATATCTAATAAACTAGGTACTGTCGTCGGTACTTTTTGAATCAAGAGGTCATAGGTACCAACCGAGTACTCGTATTACTGGGAACTTCTTATTTCTTCATATCCTCGAGTATACGTATCTGTTATAAAGCTGTCGTCGTAATAGGGATTTGACATAGCACTGAATACTAAAGTTAATATGTTTGTTGCTTTTTAAGCTATGAACAAAGTGATTGATCATTGATTGAGTTCTTCTTCCTTTCTTCTTCATCTTTTTATGTAGACATGCCTCTGTCTGTTTTTCAATGTGCCTCCAGTAAGTTGTCGTTCCATCGTTTTTGTAGTCTTCTGATCATCTTCCTATTGGGATACCGTCTCTTGCCGTCTTTACTACTCTATTTGTTGTCATTCGGCTTATATGATCGTTCCATTCTACTCTTCTATTTCAGGGGACTCAGGAATCTCCATGTCTTATCCCACTGCCAACTTCAATATGACCAGTTAATTCTTCTACTTTTACTTTTATTGTATTGTTTTGGTAGATATTTCCGATTGTTTTGATTATCGCTAAAGGTAATCTCTTTTGCCTACAATAAGTGAATAACGTCCTTTAATTTCACCCTGTAAATACCTGCTTAAGGTCCACGAAACATAGAAATGCTGGTTTGTTGTATTCTAATGATTTCCTTGCACTTGCCTCATTATAAATATAGCGTCGGTGCATGATTTTCCCGACCTGAAACCTTGTTGTTCTTCTGCTAGTGTTATACTTTCATTCAGTTTATTTGTTATCAATTTGGTTGTTAATTTTAGTGTTATGTTTAATAAATTAATTCCTCTGTAATTTTCCGTGTCCGATTTGTCTCCCTTTTTGAAGAAAGGTATTAGGATGCTTGATCTCCATTCTTGAGGAATTCGGTTTTGTTCTATTATCTTTTGGATTAGTTTTAGTAGTTGCTTGGTCAGATCTGGTCCTCCGTACTTTGGGAGCTCCTTCGGTATTCTGTCCTCTTCTAGTGATTTTCTGTTTTTTATTTCCTTAATGCTTCCTTTACCCCTTCCTCTTCAATATTTATTTCTTCGTTTACCATCACCTCTGGTGTTGGTGGTTCATTATCGTCACCTTTATCAAATAGGAATTAAAAGTGGCTTTCTTCTTTTCTTCACTTCCTTTGTAAACCATGGGGTTTTCTTTTTTGGTATATTAGTATTTGTTGCTTTCTTCTCTCCAAGTGATTCTGTTGCTGCCTCAATTATGTTATTTTTGAGTTTTTTCCAGCTTTCCTAGATGGAAATAATTTCCATCCGTTTTCCGTTTTCTAATATTTTATTCCCAGCAATCTTCTCCGATATTCTTTAGCTCTGCGGTTACCGCAGCCGGTCCCAAGCCCGGATAAAATGTGGAGGGTGATTTGCATGGTTAGCAACCTACCAACCTTTACTACGTAACTTCTTAACGAAACTTATAACAACTTAATATTAAAGCATTTTTCCCTATAAAAAGTACGACAAACTGCTGAAAAAAGACCCGTGCCATGGTTTAATAATGAATTAAGCTCTTACAGATCTAATCTTTCTCTTATTAAACACATTGTAGATGTCACTAAGGATCCCGATTTGTTCAAAATATATAAACAACAAAAATTTAAATATAATCGGCAATTACAAAATGCTAAAAAGTCAGCTTACTGCGATTTTATTACTAATTCCAATAATAAAACTAGAGACTGCTGGAAAATAGTAAATTTCGAAAGAAACAATACACGATCCAATTCGGTACAACTTGATCTGCCTCCAGACGAAATAAATCAGTTTTTTACTACAATTTTAGAGAATATAATTAAATCTTTTCCCGCGATTAATATTAATCGATATCCTCTTCAATTATAGAAATTATCCTTTTCCGAGCAAGTCCTTTTCTTTCGTCCCCTTGTGGAAGAAGAGGTCTCTCAAATAATAAAGTCTCTTAGTAATTCTAATTGTAGAGACGTTCACGAAATTAATAGCAAAATTTTAAAAGAAACTTAGCAAATAATCTTAACACCTTTTTTGCTCATCTAATTAAGTTAATTCTATTAACTGGATTATTTACAAAAGTACTAAAATACTCAAAAGTACTACCTATATACAAAGAAGGTAATTCCTCAAAACTGACAATTACAGACCCTTAAGCATTGTTTCTACTTTGGGAAAGTGATTGAAAAGGTCATCAAACAACAATTTTATTCCTATTTTGGGTTCAATAATTACTTTAGCAACTCACAATATGGATTTAGAAGTGCTTGTTTCTAATACGAACGCGGTATATAATGTTCTGAGCGAGGTGATTGAGGGGCTTGAATGCGGCAATCCCATAGCCATTTTCCTTTGCGACTTATCGAAGGCTTTTGACTGCGTTTTACACGACATTTTGCTCCACAAATTAAAATACTATGGAATCAGAGATATCCCTCTTAAGTTTATAACTTCTTATCTATGTGGCAGACACCAGGCGGTAGTGTCTAAAGGTCATCTCTCCAAGGTTCGGTCTTAGGACCTCTTTTGTTTATTATTTATGTCAACGATTTGCCTAAATTCATATCACCTTACAAATCCGTACAATTCGTAGATGATACGACATACGTTATAGCGGGAAAAATAATGATGATAAAAATGTCTTATTAAATCTAGCGCATGTTTTGCTGCAAGCAAACTGAAACTTAACTTCGATAAAACACAAAATTTTGTTACATCTGCAAGTAATTTACATAATGATCCAGATAACAAAGAAACTGTTAAACTATTGGGAACAACCATAGATAATCGACTGAACTGGTCAGCTCATATCTCACAACTAAAGAAAAAGCTATTAAGTTCATTATTTCTTATTCGCCAACTAGCAGGGGTTGTCAACTTTGTATGGATTAATCATATTATGCGGCAATTTAACAAGTGCACTTCAAATTTTTGGAATGCAAAAGAAAGCTGTCAGGATTTTAGCATGGGTTAGTTATCTAGAACACTGCAGACTTTTCTTTATCAAATTCAAAATTATGCCGCTACCTACTCTGTTGATATTTCAAGTTCTCTTTCATATAGGTATCCCTAAATATTCGATGAACCTTGCTTTCTTCATAATATTCCAACTTGTTATTTTAAATGTATTCTGCGTATTTACTCATATTTATTTGGCTTTTCTTTAACTTTCCATTCTTCTGTATGTAACTCAAATTATTATTATTTTTTGAAAATTGTAGATTTTCGTTATTCTTCTGATATCTACCATGTTTATTTTGCTGAAGTATGTTTTTTATATTACAGGACCGTATTGACGGTTGCGTAGCTGTCACGTTTCAATTACGGACAATAGCAAGATTAATTACACATAAAATGTAAATGTAGATTCAACTGTGACTCACACGAATGATATTTGTTTTCGCGAGAATCGCAATTGCATGTCCACTTATGCATACATATTTGTATATATCGTCGCAGAATCGTATCTACATCTACATGTACATGATTGAAAATGACCTTTACCTTGTATATGTATAAGTTGTGGGAGTAAAAACTGTTCATGTAACAACATACGTAATTAATTTACTTAAACTATTGACATATATTTTTTTTCTTAAAAGACTTTCACATGCAATATATTGTTTGATTTGTTGTTTTCTTTAAATTATATCTATGTACCGCTTGTTGTCATTTGATAGGAATTTTTAGTAATACCATCTTTACATTCCGTAGAATATGTGTAACGAAAAAGCTAACAAGAGTAGATGGTAAAAAGCTGATCGTTTATCAAGACCTAACGAAAACCACGTTGCTCAGTTTGGGAGCTTCATTGGGGGTGGGTAAGGATAGAAATGATAAAGAAATAACAGACCAAAGACAGATAGATCAACTAAAGATAATAATTAGATAACACTTTAACAAAAGAAAAATAAGAAACATGGAATACAACTAAACTGCAAAAAAGGGCGTCAATGGCTCTTAACCTGAGAGTCATAAATGACTCGAGATTAAGTAAATTAAACATTAGATCGAAATTTCGCTCGAAAGCATAAAAAAATACGTCAAAAAACATTTCAAAGAAGAACTTATTTACTCATGAGCTGAAAAAGATTATATTATAGCCAATAAAATACTTTTAAAAAGTTATATCGTCTCTAAAATATTATTATTAGCCAACTAATGTTGGCTAATTAGCCTAATTAGCCAACATGTATTTATAACATACTCAACAAACAATTTACATGTGACCATATTGTCATCAATAATCTAATAAATAAAACAGGGTCTTGAGACTATTAACAATTAACCATTAACAACAAAACGGGAGACTATTACTAAAACAGGGTCTTTAAATAACTGAAATAAACTTAATTAGTAAATTAATTTAATTAAAACTTTAAACATCTCGACAGAGCAAAATGACAATTAAGTGAATATTTGACTACAACACGAATCGAATCTAAAAAAAAAGCCTACCTTTCGTTCTTACTAAAATACGTTACAAAATTACATGTTACACCTAGTAACATACTTAACACGTTCACGACGGTATTAAATTTGTCAGTAACATTTACTGACGTTACCAGATTCCCGTATCTGGTAACACTGTCCACTGTTAGGACGATATCAGACTTATGGGTCTGGTAAACATATCTATAAATAAACGGTTTCTGTGAGTTTGTATTTGAAATTACCTTGAATCTAACACTGCCATCTCATAGTTAACATTCTAATCCATTTCTGGCAGACATAGTATTTACGGCATATAAAAAAATATACTGATACTGATGTGGCAATTTGAAATATTTTACTTTTAAAAAATAAATAAATTGATCAATTTTTATTTGAAATAATATTAAAGTGTACAAAAATATATAATAATTAAAATAGTAATTAATAATTAGATATGTCTATCATTAAAACAAGTTAAGCACAAAGCCGGTTTATTTTCGCAATTTTCACAAAAAGTGTTTACTTTGGTCACCTTCTTGTCAGCTTCCTTACTTTTCATAGTCTGTCTCAACTTCTTGTAACAATCAACACAATTTCGTCTACGTTTTCTACCAGGACCTTCTTCTCGTTGCAGACAATGTTTTCGTTTTGATAAGTTGGTTTCAGAAATACACTCATTTTGATTTGGAAGTTGTAATGCTAACTGTTCACGAAATGTTAGCATTGGTATATTTTTTTCGATGTTTGTTTTATTATAGATAATCCAGTTGTTGACTATTGTAGCACCAAAGATTAGTTCGAAGACTATCTTACGATACCACTTAAGACCTTTTCGTAAGGAAGAATAATAAGCTTCCATTTGGTCACTGTAATCTTCACCTTTTTTAGCTTTGTTGTAGTCTTGGATAACTTGCGGTTTAAAAATATATTCCACTGGTTCCTCCCTTGGTTTTGATTACTTTTTGTTGCCCGTATTTCAGAAGTTTAGGGTATGCTCAGGTTTACTGGATAACATTAATACCAATCTCTTGTCTTGCCAACGGATTACCTTTATATTGTCCTTATTTTTGATGCCAATTATTTCATTTTTCTTTAGTTTCTTTTGAACTATTCCCTTTGGAATACCTTTCCGATTGCTTCTAAGAGTCCCACAATAAAAAGTTTGGCGATCTAATAGATCTTTTGCAAGAGGAATGCCCGAATAAAAGTTATCAGCATATAAAGTTTGTCGCGCATCTAACAAGCTATTCATTAAGGTCAGCACAACTTTCTGAGAATGGCTTTTGTTTATCATATTGTTTTCTTCTCCACAGTAAACCATCACTTTATATCCACTTACTTATACTTACTTATATCCACTGACGGTACATAGTTTATATAATTTAACGCCATATGTATGGCGTTTGTTTTTTATATATTGCCGCGTACTCAAACGATCATGCCATGGCATACTTTCGACTATGACTACATTCCTTCCTGGAGTCATGATTTTCATGAATCTGTCATTAAGTAAGTCTAAAACATTTCTGATTTTGTATAATTTATCGTTGCGTTCTAGTATACCGTCGTTATTTTGAAAATGTAGATACCGTAGAATTAATAAAAATCTATCCCTAGTCATAACTGAGGAGATAAACTTATTATTATAAAGGTCATTTTTGGACCAATATAATCGAATATTAGGGACCTTCACGAATCCCATGCAGATCACGATACTAAAGAATTTTTTAATTTCTTCTTTATTAGTTGGAACCCACTTACTGTTCGATTTTTGTTTGATACTGTGTACACCAATTTCTTGTTCTGCATATCTATTGGTTTCTTGAACAATTAATTCCAAAATTTCATCTGTGACAAATAGACAAAAAATATCCAACGGGCTCATATTTTCACATTGAATATTTATTTTAGAATCTGTAGGATATTCATCAAAATCTAATTTATCTGTTTCCTGAATGTTAGTCCATACATCTTCCTCAGCATCACCTAAAAATAAAGATAATGAGAATCAAATTATAAGATTTATTTTTCTTCTTACCAATTTCTTTTTCCGATTCATAATTATCAGTTTCTATATCACTGGATACTTCTTCGTTCAAATATATGAATTCGTCTCCATCAGAATTGTCGCTATCTTCACTAGGAGTGTATTCAGGATCTTCATCAGACAAGTTTTCAAATGGATCACTATCAGATTCACTTTCAGTTTGTATCCAAGAATTTTGGTGCTTGTTCAGCACCAATTTAACCATTTTTTCGCCTCTAGATGACATTTTTATGGATTTTAATAAAAAAACAACACACTTGTACAATGTTTACTACAACACTAATAACCAGATACGGAGTTCCGGTAAATCCCATAGCGTAAAAAATTTCTTTGTGAAACATTACCAGGTGCTGGCATCTGGTAACTTAAAACAGAACTAAAATATAAAGCACATCATGACGATTCTGTAGGTACCTAAATCATAATATTTAGTTTATAAATACCCATTTTATCGTTGTCGGCGCTAGCGCAAGGTCTCCAAATTTTAGTGTCGGTTGAACGTAAAGTTCATACCAGACCCATGTATCTGGTAGCTGCGTGAACGTGTTAAAAAACAAAAAAAATACGTGGCTTTTGTTTAAGTAAACCATATAACGTAATATATTCAACACATTAAAAATAGTCTCATACAAAACTCAATAATGATTCTGGTTCATAAAAATTTATGTTCTTTAAAAAAGTTCGGTAAAATAAGATAAATTAACTGCACACAAAAATAACACAATATCATTTATGGCACTCACATTATGATAAATTCAGTGGCCTCGGAAGGGAACATATGCTAAAATCAAGAGAAAAAAAAAATCGGTTGCCTGTAAAGTCGGATTTACGGGCGAAGATTTTACGTGACAACGTCTTTTTCTCGGTAGAATATTTATTGATATGAATATTATTAAATTGCACAATAGGAACAAGGAATTGCCGCTATAAACTCAGTTTCTCAACTTTTGTGTCAATCTAACAATTAATCAATCAATCATAGTTTACGATAATGAAATATTAGTGTACAATTATTTACCTTTATTGTTGTAGTTGTTGTAAATGACGAATCTACTCACGAATTGAAGACAAATCTCACGATCTCACGATTAAGGTCTTACATCTTACGATTTTTAAATTTTTTTTAAATTTCAAGTGTTTCTAATAAAATGCATGGGAGGAAATCAGCTTTTTTTAGATTGTCACCTTGAAATATCCATAAATTGACTGTATTTTTGTATCAAAGTGGGCTACTCCAATTAACTCAATTAATATACACAAAATAATATAAACAAAGCTTAAAAGGTTCTTTATGCTTTGAAAGTGGTTTACAAACAACTGAATTGTAATGTATATTTTACCGCCTTTAATAAATATGAAGTATAGACTAAATTTTGTGTAAAGAACAAACATTCAACAGACCTAATAGTAAAAACATATTGACTTAAGTGTGAATTTGAGATAATGTGCTGACAAAATGTTAAATCCTAAGAAAACAAAATTATGTTTTTATGTATATTCATTATACTTAATACTCTTGGGTAAAATACCTCATATCATATATGTCTTTAGACACAGTTAATAATTTTCATTGAAGTTTAAACTATAAAGAATGTTTACAATCATTGCTCAATATTAAATGGATAAATCCATAGCAATATTATAAAAGAATATAGGTCCCTAGGTAATTTCCTAAAATTATATCTGATACTGGTGGTTCCCCCTAAAATAGGACACTGTAAGCACTCCACATTTTCACTACAGACACAGCTGACGATACTTTCAACGATTTTCAACTTTAGCGATTCAACGCGCCTAATTCTCTAGTGCCGCGCGCAGCGGACCGATCATGTTTGAGTGGGAGAGAGACGCAAGGCATTCGCCGGTCCGGCGGGCCTCTCTCTCGTTCGGTGACTCACTGTAACAGACGTGAGCGGGCGTTACACTTTTTGTTAAATGACTCCGAGCCACAACCTAATTTAAGACGTTGTCACATCAAAAATCGATCATTGGCTTCTAAAGTCCTGAAAACAGGTGGCTTCTCTAGATGTATGCGATAAGTAGGTTTTTACCCTCTTCAGCAAAAAGATTGACACAAGACCTCGTGTCGATATTAATCAAGTAATCCCAGTGGAACCCACATAAAATGCAGGTTTCACCACTGAACTTTAAACAACTAAAATATTTACGTCACAATGCATTTCGATAGGAGACTAAAAACTGACCGAAATTGGGCCTTGCTATTTCTTTTTATAACTTCTGGCCAAAGCCAATTGAAAGAAGTGGTGTGGTGGTTTTCGTTAACATGGGAAGATCTTAACACCTTAAATTAATTATAGACCAAAACTAATAAAATTTTAAGAGTGGTTATGTAAGTTTAACACTTGAATGAAGTAGTTTAAATAAGGGAATGAACACATGCATGTTTATGGGAAAGTATGAATACTTATCTGTGTTCAGAGCGATAAAAAATATTAATCTGCAGACAGAGTTAACCTGAAAGTACAGTTTCGTTAAAGGTTTTAAATTTAAAGAAATTAAGACGTCACATATGTAGATCACCATCAATATGGTATATTTACCTTAGTATTACCTTAGTAGTAAGTTGGGTTTACTATACTGTTATTCTTCATTCTCGTCGCTCTTATCCCTATGCGGGGTTGCTTTCCTAATTACATTTCTCCATAAGCTTCTATCTTTAGTCATACCAATAGTCAGAGACTAAGGACTCTCACTAGATCTTCCTTGGCATTCCTCTCTTATTACTCCCAGAAACTTTTCGTGTTGAGTGTTAGCGTTGCCACGTTGAACATGCATCTTAAGCTATTCTCTTTCATTTTGGCATCGATTGGTGCTACATTTGGACTTCCCCTAAAACTTGTATTCTTAATTTTATCCTTTTTTACCACTCCACTCATTCATTTAACCTCTGCCACATGCATTCGTTGTTCCTCATCCTTTTTAACTGTCCAAAATTCAGTTCCGTACCTCATGGCTGGTCATGTCAATCTTACAGAATTGATTAGTATCTCCCATACCTGTTATAACACTAGTATTTACTTCCTCATATATATCTATCTCACCCGGGAACTCTTTTCTTAAGAAAAGGTCACCATAGAGCCTATCCAGGAACTTATCATATAAGCATTTGTTTCTTTATCCCTACATTTTTCAAACCAACTGCCTTATAATGAAAATTGCATCTGTTGTTTATCTGCCTTGCATAAATCCAAACAGATTTTTCGGTTTATTTACGTATCTGTCTATCAGTTACTCTCTTTCGTATTTTTATCGCTTGATTAAGCAGTTTTATCACCTTTTAGTGCACTTGTACATTGTTAAACATCTCCTTTATATTTGTGAACAGATACTAATCTATTGCTGCTCCTGCAACGAAGTTTGTTCCACTTTTCAGTATTTGGAGAGGAGACAAAATCCGCATGAGTTGTCTCTCTGATCCTTATATAGTTTATATTTATAAGCTCAGAAGGGTTACTCATTTCTGAGCTCTCTTCTGATCAATTTCTTTTTGTATTAATGTCGCTGGCCATCTGTTTCCACGAGTTAAGACGAAATGCTGTCAAGCCCGGAGGTGTGTCTTTACCGTGGTAAGGCTATAGTTCCCCACAGTTCGCCAGCTCTCTGGAACATCGCTTAAGGCAACACTTTTTCTTTTGTACCACGCATCCCATGAAAAGTTTAGTAACAATCTCACAGGAAAAGAGAAGAGATTTTATAGAGAGTTTATTTGAGTGTATTAAAGCTTTTTCGTAGTTAACAAAACAACTCTGTTGACATCTGATTTTAATACGTATCAATAATAGCGCTTTTAAATGCTTACACCTAATGCAATTTTGATTGTTACCTGAGGATTGAACAGTTCTCTACTGATATTAAATCTATTCCAATACATAATAGCGAATCTGAATTGTAGAATATGGATAAACATAGACAAGTTTAGCTAAACCGGCACTGCACGAAAAGCAAAGGTATGCGGATTGGTTAGCCACATGGTGATCTACCTAATTACTAATTAGTTATGATTATGATGTGTCGCCAGTACATTGCCGGTACCAAGCACGAGTACATTAACGGAAAAATAATCCATTCGTCACGAGTTTCAAGTTGATATTTGATAATGACTTTTGTTTTGAGCTAGGGAATTCACTTCTCGTAATCCAATAAACACGTCCTTTGACGAGTTATGATAACAAATGTTGAAATACATTTAACTATAATTTATAATTAAAGTAATAATGGCCTTATAGTTTATACTTTGTTGAACATCCCTTTGGGTTTGTAAACAGGTACTATTTTTTTTCATTCGTCCGGCATTTATGTCACTTCGTGAAAAATTTTTGAAACAATTTTTTTCAAACAAATTGTCACAATCAATTTTTTATTTTGTTTTAATTTTTTATTGAATATAATGGTTGCGTGATGTTGCCCTATTCTAATAATCCTATTTCCATACGATCATCCTTAAGAAATTCAGCTGCCGTCATTAATGACGACCCAACTGGACCAGCGTAATTATTGAATCGTATTATATCTTCGTAATATCCTTTTTTGGTCTGAACAACTCGAATTCCGCCATATAACTTTTTCAAAAGAACCGAAATATCGACTTGCAGCTGCCGATTCGGAGAATCTGAATGAACATAACCGATAGGGCCGAGCGGACGAATGTGTGGGACCGAAACGTGACTTTGAATTCGAGAGTTAATTACCGAAAGGAGTAGGCCGGATTCGTAGGTAGGATGCAAATAGGTAATTTCTTCAATTACCGTGAAGGAGGAAATTGTGTCCACGTATAGCCTAGTCGTAAAAGGTATTTAATAGTTGACAGAAATAAGTGCTTACCACTACTGACACCCAGTGAGATAGTTAGATACAGGAATAAAATAATCCATAAAAGAACAAGTAAGATCAGAAAGCAGAGCGAGTGATTTACAGAGAATGAATGTATGTATAAATAGGGATTGTGGCTTTATAACCTGCGTCATTAACTTAACGAAATGCAATACCAACTAGTTAGGATACCCTTTTAGATATATACAGGGATTTAGATATAATAGGAACTCATTCAAGTTAATTTTCACCTTTAGCTAAAGTCCACTTTTGGATAAATGGGTACGTCAACAATCATAATTTATTGTAGATTTTGAGATGATACCAATCCAGATGAGATCCAAGAGCGCTGAATGCATTTCGAAAAAGCGACAGTTTGGTGTGGGTGTAGGGCTGGCAGCGTCATATTTCCATCTTTATTCAAGAACTACATTAGCCAGGCCATCAGTGTAAATGCTATAGGTCGATGATTGCCAAGTTCTTTTACGGGCACCAACGACATGTGGTTTCAACAGTACGGGCCTATATGCCACGTTGGATATTCTGCTGGAGCGATTTGAGCACATGGTCATCTCAGGTGGAGTTGGTGTGAACTGGCCATCGAGGTCATGATATTTGATACCGTTAGACTCTTTCATGTGGAATTCTGTTAAGTCGCAGGCTAATGCAGGCCCTGCCCATGTCAACTAACTAACACACGCAGAGCAGCAAAACAATTTTTTTTTAAATTAACAATATTGTTAGTTTAAAACTGTCCTAATAAATTTTTTGATTTTTCATAGCCAACTGTTTAAATTCGAATATAATATCGACAACGCTAAAATTGAAGGAAAGAAGTGGATAGGGCGGAAGAAACTCTCCTGGTTGACCAATTTGTGACAGTAGACGGGTTTAACGGCAGACCAATTGCTACATGTAACCCAAGACAGATCAATATGAGAGTATTATAAGCAGGGTAGTCGCCGACGTTCCATAGGAACATGGTACCCTAAGAAGAAGATTTTGTTATATTGTTTCGCCAGCCTGCTTCTCCCCTGATCGAATTTACTAGGCGATTCGCAGAAGGTGTTTACAGCTGTTTCAACGTCACGAGAGTTCCACCGTATAACGTATGGTCCTAAAGTTTTGGGAAAAATTTCACCTGGTCTGATTGAGAAGCAAAATGCATTTAACAAAGAGGCCATGGAATTGAAATGTCATCAGTTAGTGACATTTAATAAACAAAGCAGAATATTTTGGTTTGTGCTCTGCAAAATGTCGTATAAAATTGATATTCGTCGAGGTGTTTATAATATGGTTGGGCGAACGAGATATTGTTAATACTTATCGAGATCAAAACATAAGCAAATCGACAATTTATCGCACAATCAGAGAATGTGAAGAAGGGATACCATGTGTTAACTTGCGTAAAAGTGGCCGACCGCGGATTTTGAACCATATAAGAGAGGCAAGACTGATTGAAGCAGCTAAGCACAAAATTGGGTCTCACAGCGAAAACTGGCCAGAAGATTTCATGTTGGAAAGACTACAGTATACAGGACCCTATCGAGTAACAGTATTATCTACCAAAAAAGAAGGAAAGCTCCAAAATACAGAGAGGATCAATTAGAGAGAATTCCGAAATGTTGCCGCGCGTTAAGGCGAGTGCATTTCGCCAACAAGTTGATCGTGATGGACGATGAAAAATATTTTACTTTGTCCAACTCTGAGATGAAGGGTAACGATGGGTTTTACACGAACGATTACCAAAATGTACCTGATGAAATAAAATTCAAATGTAAGAAAAAATTTGAGGACAAAATTTTGGTATGGTGTGCAATTTCTGGGGCTGGCTTTATCTCACAGCCCTACATTGGTGTTGTTCGAGGCGAAGCCTTAAACGCAAATATTTATATTCAAAGATGTCTCTCTAAATTGCTTCAGTTTGTGAACACACATCATGCAAATGATCAAATAGTCTTTTGGCCAGATCTTGCTTCATGTCATTACGCGAGGATCACAAGGGACTGGTACGAAACTAACAACATTACCTTTGTACCGAAAGTAGACAATCCCCCCAACCTACCTCAGGCTCGTCCAATTGAAGAGTTCTGGGCAATATTAAGTCGGAAAGTCTATAATAATGGATGGGAAGCACAAAATCAGGAACAGTTAAGACGCCGCATATATACAAAAATTAGAGAAATTGACGCCGGGGTCGTCCAAAGGATGATGCAACGTGTCAGGGGAATTATTAGGCAAATCGAAAATAATGGTCCCTTGTCTGTTATTTGAATTTTGATTTATAATAAGGATAGTTAAGTTAAATTGTTGAATAATTTAATAAAAATATAAGATTATTGTGGTCAGAGTTATATGCTTTTGAAATTTTTCCCAAAACTTTAGGACCATACGTTATTAGAAATATTTCAAAGAAAGAGGCGAATTATATATAAGGGCAATTAGAATTTAATGAGTTAGTCTGGATAAATATATTTGTCCGGTTAAATAAATAAACATTATAAATTCATCGTGTTTTAGTGTTAGTGTTAGAAGATTTAAATAAATTAAAATTACATTATGTTCGTTGAACCTTTTAGTTTTAACGAGATCTGAATATTTATTCCTTTCTTGGATTACATTGAGATTATAACGACCTTTTGTTTCGATTCATTTATATATTCGATATGAAGCTTTTTTAATTTTTTTCATTGAAAACTCTGTACATGATACGAGCGTGATATAACATGTTTTTATATTTACCAAACATAATATCAGTATCGTTTGTAATACAATACTTTATTTATTTGCCATGCCTAGTAAAGTAATTAATATTCTGGGAAAATCCAGTGTTAATTTAATCCTCGGTGGGCGTCGCTCGTATCAGTGTTTTTCTCCACATTGCACAACTCCTAAATAAACGTTTTAAGATCGTTAATCAATTAAAGTATAAAAAATACGTGGTTGTTATATGCGCCTATCTCTAACAGATAGATCGGTTAACACGACATTCACATTATTCGACTCACTGATAAAAAATATACAGGCACTAAAGATTTTTTGTTAATAGGTTTATTACTTTATAATATAGTCACTTTAACATATTTGTTTACTCTGTCAACTTATGAATTAACGCTTTTTTTTTGAATATTATCCTAAACTGCCACATTTACTTGAGAAGAACTTTTGCCATTTTCTCTTACGGTAAAGGTTCTATTTGTTACAAATTGATTAATAAATGAAGATATATTTCCAGATATACTATACTCCGCGAGTTTAGCTATACTAAGAAGCATATACAGGGTATCAAAAGTTTTTTAGATATCAAACGAAACAGCCATTACGTCTTGCTTGCACTGAAAGGCGTATATGATTGATGTTTGGAGGACTGCTAAATTGTCTGCTGTACTTTGATGTGACCTAAAACCTGATTGTGCCAAATTTATTATTTAAAATTTTTCTAGGTACCACAGGAGTCTTTTATTGATCATTTTTTCATTAAGTTTGCATATTGTGCATGTGAGAGAAATTGGTCAGCATTTCTGCATAGTAAGACTCTGTAATCCTCTCTCTCTCTCTCTCTCTCCAATGGCGCTACAGCCCAAATCGGGCCTTGGCCTCCTCCAAACTATGCCTCCAACCTTGTCGGTCCCGCGCCGATCTTCTCCAGGTTCTCATGTCTAGCAAATTTTGCGCGTCCGCTGCTACTTCATCCTCCCATCTTTTCCGTGGCCTTCCTTTTGGTCTTGCGCCCTGCATTTTACTATCAAGGTAGATGTAATCCATCTTCTGTATAATAGAGAAGTTTCTGTAAATATTATAAAAACTATCGAAAACAGCTACCAAAACAACAAAATGGAAGTCAGAATAGATGGACAACTTACAGAACCTATAGAAATAGGCAGCGGAATAAGACAAGGAGACTCTTCAATTTGATCATGGATGAAATCATCAAAAGCATTAACAACGGAAGAGGATACAGAATGGGAAACAAAGAGAAAAAAATACTCTGTTACGCAGACGACGCAATATTGATAGCCCAAAATGAAGATAGTCTGCAAAGTTTGGTCCACAGATTTAACATAAGAGAAAAGAATTTAATATGACAATCTCATTTCAGAAAACTAAAACAATAGTAGTCAGGAAAGAACCAACGAGATGTAAAATAGAAATTGATTGATGGCATCAGTATTGAACAAGTAATAGAAATAAAATACCTGGGAATTACACTGCCAAGCTATGGAGACCTGGTAAAAGAAGTGAGAGATCAAGTATAAAAAGCAAGGCAGGATGCATTAATAACACTATTTGGTGAAACAGACACAATAACATGGAGACGAAGTCAAGAATTTATAATGCCAGTGTAAGACCAATGATGACATATGTCTCAGAAACAAGACCCGACACAAGCCACAACGCAAAAGCTACTGGAAACGGCAGAGATAAGAGTACTGAGAAGAATTAAAGGATATACGCTGAGAGATCGAAAGAGAAGTGAAGACATTAGAATAAAATGTAATGTACAGTGTATAAATAAATGGACACAAAATAGAAAAAAAGAATATAATAACCACATAAGCAGAATGGAGAAGACCCGTGTCGTCAAAATAGCAAGAGATAAGTCACCAATCGGCAGAAGAAGCATCGGACAACCGCGCAAAAGATGGAGTGACAACCTTCCATAGAGGTATTAATCCGCCAATGAACAAGCAGAATTGATTATAAAGAGGAAGAAGAAGAATTTGGATCAGTTGAAGGTTTGCCTTGTTTTTTAACAGGAATAATTATGGATATTTGCCACAAATTTGGAAAAGATTTTTTGGTTTATACTAAAGTGTAAATTTCAAGTAGTTTAGCTAGACTAGGTCTACAAAGATTTTTAATAAAGCTAAAGAGAATGTTACCTGGACCTGCAGATGGATTTTTACAACAGAACAATGTGTCTGATAATTCTTCTAATGTAAAACGCATATTTAGAGAAATTTGATCGGATTTTTGCTATCAGACACACTTGAGTTTAGATTAGTAGACATGGGAAGCTGCCAATTTGAACTATGTCTATTTGTTGTTTTCTTTAGAACGAAGAAATTATACAGTTTTTGAAAGCGGCAATATTTTCATCTGCATCTTCTGATAACTGAAGCTCATTTAATTTAGTTTCAGTATATAATCGAAAGTCATTCCAGTTGGCATTAGAAATGTTCCATTTTTTAAAGGTGTCGAAATGTTTTTCTGATTTTTCTGATATTAAAATAGGGAAATGATTACTATCATAAAGATAGTCAACTAGTTTCCATTTGAGGTTAGGATATATTCTTGGATGGCACAAACTTCAATCTATTTATTAACAATATTAAAATGAGTTTTGAAATGATTATTCATCATACAAGTATAGGTAATATTCAATATATTTTCGACATTTTTTCCTCGGCCGAATGTTTTTTCAGAACCCCACAATGTATTGTGAGCAAATCTAACGGTTTAACAATATTTACAGCCTCAAATTATCAATATAGTGTCACATATTCCTACCTATTTAAGCCAATCAACTAGCTATGTGTCACAAACAACTTAATCTTTAATTTAAGTTATAGATCTTGCATTACTGACATCAAAAACCATTTTTTGGTTTTCACTCTTTGTCTACATAACTTATGTTAGCTTAATATGATTTTTAGTCACTCAAACTATTGACTATTGTTTGATTTCGAGGTCATCATTGTAGCTCACTGATTCATTTTCGATAACCTACAAGCCATATAATCAATATAATTTCTTGTATTTCAGTTTCAGTTCTTCAGTTGTCTTTTTATTCTGCCTTTCCTATATTCCTGCCATTTTAATTTGCAATAAAAATTTTGCCACAGGTATTTAACTGTTTGATTATGGATGAAATAATAAAAAAAGTAAGAACTAAAAAAGGATACCAAATGGGAGAAAAACAACTTAAAATAATCTGCTATGCAGACGATGCAATACTACTCTCTCAAAGTGAAGATGATTTACAACGTATGCTGCGCCAATTTAATATGACCGCCAGAAAATTTAACATGTTAATTTCCTCAAAAAAGACAAATTGCTTGGTTACAACAGCAAATTTCTTCTTCTGGTTCCTATCCGTTTCGGATGTTGGAAATCATATTGGCAATCATGACCTTGCTCGCTGCGGCTCGAAACAGCTCCGTTGAGGTTTTCTTAAACCATGTTCTTAAATTCCGCAGCCATGATATTCTCCTTCTACCGGGTCCTCGCTTACCTTTGACTGCAGCGGGGAGTAACGGTGCTGATTTCTCATAACGTGTTCCAGATATTGCAATTTTATGATCGTAAACACAATCTCTGGTTCCTTCTTCATTTTTTCTAGAACTTCCTTGTTCGTGATCCTTGCTGTCCATGATTTTCTCAGCATTCTTCTATAAAGCCACATCTCAAATGCTTCAAGTTTTTTAATAGTGGTGTCTGTAAGCGTCCATGCCTCCGCCCCGTACAACAACACAGAGAAAACATAGCATCTCAAATGTCTCATTTTTGTATCTAGAAAATTTACCAAGATGTAAATTGGAGCTGGAAGGTCAGATAATAGAACAAGTGATGGAGTTTAAATATCTAGGCATCACATTATCTAGCTACGGAAAGCTCGAAACTGAGGTGGAAGATCAAGTGAATAGAACAAACAGAGCCGCAGGCTAAATGAAACAATATGGAGAAATAAACATATCAGGAAAGAAATGAAAGGCAGAATTTACAAAACAGTCATCAGACCAATAATGACATATGCGGCAGAAACAAGACCTGACACAGAGAGGATGTTAGAAACAGCAGAGATGAAAACAGAAAAATTGATGGTAAGACACTATGGGACAGAGCTAGAAGCTATGCAAGGTGGAGAACATCAAGAACTGGGTAAGAAATAGAAGAGTAGAATGGAACGATCATATAAGCCGAATGACAACAAATAGAGTAGTAAAGACGGCAAGAGACGGTTCCCCAATAGGAAGACGATCAGTAGGAAGACCATGAAAACGATGGAACGACAACTTAATGGAGACACATTGAAAAACAGACAGATTCATATCTATATAAAAAGAAGAAGAAATATTTAACTGTTTTCCTGTAACAACTTTTAGTAACAAGCCTTTGTGCCATACTTTATCAAATGCTTTTGCTAGGTCTAGGAAAATAACTGAGTATATTTTATTCCCTTCTAGAGATCTCTCTATGATATTTATTATGCCATGTATTTGGTCTATTGTTGAGTGTTTATTGCGGAATCCAAATTGATGGGATGGAATAGTTTCTTTGGGGTCGAGTATAGGTTGTATTCCTTCTAGGAATATCTTCTGAAATAAGTTGGAGATAGTTGGTAGCAATAATATTGATCTGTACGATTCTACTTTATTTACTGGGTTCTCTGGTTGGAGAACCATGATTAGTTCAGATGTTTTCCACGTCATTGGTACATATTGTAACCTGAATACTCTATTTATAAGGTTTGTGAGTGTTACGATGGCGTTCCTAGATAATTGTAGTATTTCTCCTGTTATTAACTCAAATCCCGAAGCCTTTCTGGGATTGATATTGTTTTTGATTACTCTGGTTACTTCTATACTGGTATAGGCTTTATTATTCCTTTCATTTTGGATTTTAGAATATATTCTCTAAGTATGAAGCGAACAGATTTGCTGTTTGTTTTCCGTCACGTGCCCATGCTTCATCTTCTTTTCTAATCGACGAAATCTGTTGCCTTGGTCTAATTCATTTTTGATTATATATATATATTTATCTTTTTAACTGTTGGTTGAATTTGTTTAATACATTTTTATTTTCTGCTGTTCAGTTTTTTGCCATGTTTTCCTGACTATTCTTTTTCTTTGAACTTCGAATATCTTTGAAATAATTTTGATCTTTGGCTTTTCTTATACCTTGTTTGGTATTGTTCCATGTTGTTGTTTTGTGGGTAAATAATAGCAGGAAAACACGAGCCCACTTTATCATCAGTTACCAGTTATTGCCATCAGTTTCATTGCAAGTGAACTATATACAGACATGAATTTTGTATCAAATTGTCTGCAAGTTCTACTTTATTCTCAAAGTTCCCTTCTACATTTTTCGATAGAATTCTTCCACATTATTGGAGTTGCGTTGGATTTGTAATAATATAGTGGAAGCTTTCAAACGTAATATGAATATTTCCGAGAGAACTGGTCCACTACAAACCTTCTAAACTTTCTGTTACATTTTGCAAAACAATTTTGTGTGGAAAAAAGTGTTATCATGGACTGGATTTTTTTCATGACTCTTTATGCGTGAAATTGGGACACAGTTTCTTCAAAGTTAGTTTAAATTTTTCCTAAATCTCTATATTCCTTGTTTTAATGAGTATGTCCTCTAACATATTATTTGCCCTCAAATCCATTTGTTTTACATATGTTTAATGCTTCTCTTTTCCTTAGAGTTTCTATGAGTTCCTCTTACAAATATCTAAATTTAATCTACACAAACGATTTGTAGTGGGAAGGATTTTTGTTATAGGTTTTTGTGTCAGCCCAAATCATTTAAAGTGTATTTATGGTATACTCACTCAATCTTTATTTCTATTATCTTTATCGTCAATTTGTCTGTAGTTACGGTTGAGAAAGAAATAGTTTTTAAAGTAATGTAATTGTAAAATAAATGTCTCTTTAGTTGACAACGCAATTTAAAATAGGTAAACAAAAGATTTGCATGTTACCCCTCTGAAATATGTAAATTAGTGTATACCTACAAGCAAGTGGAGATTATTAGGGATTAATTAAACTTGTAGTCTATAGAGAAACTCTAATAGTAGTAGTTCGGCAGGTAATTAGCATTATATTGTCATGTTCATTGTTACATCCATCACCACATTTTAACAAAAGTTTATAGCTTTTGATGATACTATGTAGTTTTAGAAAGATGTTATCGCAATGTAGGAAACAGTTCACGTTGGATTTGTTTCTTATTTAGTGCTGTTAAAGTCTTCAGATAGATGCTTTAGTCCAAAAAGATCTGTATACCAAATATATTTTATGTTAACTAGTTAACGAATCACAAACCATATCGGTTTGTGATTCGATTCTTGATTTGGAAGGAGAAATCGCGTAGCGAAATCAAAGGGCCATTGGATGATGTGTATGGTGACTCTTTTCCTTCGATAGCGACCATCAAAAATTGGTTTAACATGTTTTAACGTGGTCGCACGTCGGTTTTTGATGGGCTTCGCCCAGGTACCCAGAAAACTGCTACCACGAAGGATACCATGACATCTCCACGATAGTGTATTGGCAGACCGCCGATTGGACGTGCAGGAGATAGCTGAGACAGTAGGTCTCGCAAAGGTCATATTCTGCATCAAATTTTGGACATATGAAAGCTGTGGGCACGGTGGGTGTCGCGTTGGTTCACTCCGGACAACAAGCATAACCGTAAGATCACTTCAGAGCAGTATTTGACGCACAGGGCTCTACTGTCGAATTATTATTCCGATTTGACGGCAAATTGCAGAAAAAACTTCCCCGTTTGGTGAAGAAAAAAGTGCTCACCCACCATGACAACACACCAGCTCACACCTAGAACTGCTGCCACATCCACCCTATTCTCCAGATTTGTCCCCATGCGACTTCTTTTTGTTTTCAAACTTAAAAAGTCACTCGTTGGACAGAAATTTGAGTCAAATAAGGAGGTCATTGTCGCCACGGAGTGTAAAAAAGTTAGGAGTATCGCAGAGCTATAAGTATATTGAGCTAAATGAAGACTTTGTTGAGTAATATAAATCGTCATTTTTCCAAAACTTTGGTTTTTATTTTGTAGCTAATTACTTGCAGGTACACAAAAACGTAAGCAGCCAAATACCCGTTATAATGTCAACGGAAACATAATAACGGAACTAGAAGAACAGTTGAAGACATGGAAAAACTATATTGAAGAACTCTGCAGATGATATACAACAATCTGAGCTAAGTAACATACAAGGAGACGAAGGTCCAGAAATAATGGAAGAAGAAGTAATGCACGCACTAAAAAGAATGAAAAATGGTAAAGCCCCAGGTCCAGATGAAATACCAACGGAAATCCTTAAACTAATAGAAAAAGACTCGATTCACATTTTAGTTGAACTTTTCAATAGCATTTATACATCAGGAAAAATACCACAAGAATGGCTTTTATCCACCTTTCTTATTATACCAAAAAAGATAAATGCCAAACAATGTAGTGATTACCGTACAATCAGTCTGATGAGCCGTGTACTAAAAATATTCCTGAAAATTATACACTTTAGAGTACACAGAAAACTGGAAATGGATATCAATAATACCCAGTTTGGATTTCGAAATGGACTTGGAACAAGAGAGGCGTTGTTTGCACTGAACGTTATGTCTCAAAGATGTCTTGACATAAATCAAGATGTATTCATGTGTTTCCTAGATTACAAGGCCTTTGATAAAGTGCGGCATGATCACCTAATCAGACCCCTGACAGAAAAGAATTTAGATAAACGAGACATTCGACTAATAGCAAATATGTAATACAATCAGAAAGCAGTAGTGAGAGTAGAGAATAATACCACTGAAGAAATTGAAATAAAGCGAGGTGTGAGACAAGGGTGTATACTGTCACCAACCCTATTTAATCTCTATTCCGAAGACGTAATGAATAGAACACTCTCTGAGCAATCCGTGGGTATTAAAATAAATGATGTTAGATTAAACAATCTGAGATTTGCCGACGACACCGTTCTGATCGCAGAAACACTTGAAGAGCTACAGACATTGGTGAATAAGATAGCAGACTGCAGCGAAGAATATGGACTATCTTTGAACATAAAGAAAACTAAATTTATGGTAATATCGAAATCAACACAGAATGTCCAAAATTTATATTTACACAATGAAATTATCGATCGAGTTAGCAAATACAAATATTTAGACACTTTTATAAATGAAGACAACGATAGCTCAGCAGAAATCAAAATAAGAATAGAAAAAGCCAGATCCATATTCACTAAAATGAAGAGAGTGTTCTGCGGAAGAGATTTGAGCCTTGAAATGAAACTTCGCCTGATGAGATGTTACGTACTTTCTGTGCTGTTCTACGGAATGGAGTCGTGGACGTTGAAAAAGATTGATACCAAAAAATTAGAGGCATTTGAACTGTGGATGTATCGCAGAATCCTGAGAATATCATGGACCGAGAGAGTCACAAATGTCGAGGTCTTGAGAAGAATGAATAAAGAAAAGGAAGTCATATTTACGATCAAAAAACGAAAACTGCAATACTTGGGACACATAACAGGAGGCGAATATGAACTGCTTCGAATAATTAGTGAAAATAGCAGGAAAAAGGTCCATAGGAAGAAGACGAAACTCCTGGCTAAAGAATCTATGGGAATGGTATAGCTGTAGCAGCAACGAATTGTTTCGGTCAGCAGTTTCGAAAATACGTATAGCCCTGATGATCGCCAACCTTCGGAACGAAGATGGCACTTGAAGAAGAAGCTAATTACTTATCGTACCACCAACATATTTAAAAGGTACACAGTGAATTTTGCTTTCTAATCAAACGTTCGAAACGGCGATGAGAATATCATATGACAGGTGTGAATAAGGTATAACTAAATAAACAACCGCGGATGGACTGAGAATATAATATAGACAGCTATGTCATTAACTATAAATTTGTAGTAACGAGGTGTAACACTATCGTGCCCAGAAGATGGATTCTACAGAAAAAAAATGTTGTTTGTAGCCTAGGTACGATACGGACGAACTGCCTGACAGTATTTTGTCCCAAGTCGTGGGAATAAAATGGATATGCTGGACACATCAAAATAAAAAAAAAAGATGTCACAGAAGACGACTCAAAAATGAGTAACTCTTTTACTCCAATCGCCAGAGACGAAAATGACACTCAACCTCTAAAAATCATACGAACAAGCGAATTTTACCGAGAATATTTATTTTGGGACCCCAAAAAAAATGCAAAAAAGTTTACCACTTTTACTCCCGGGCTTTGCTTGAGATTTAACACATACAAGTAGTATGATGTCGTAAGATTGTGAAAAAGTGTAAAATCAATTACAAGTTTACTGCGATAAAAGTAGGCCAAATGCGGAAAATATATTTTACCGCACAGATTATAATTTATTATAGCTATTACAATTTTATTGTTTTATAAAAACTACAACCGAATGAGATGAAATCAGTTTTAAACGCATTCCTCTCTCTAGCAATTCATGTTGATAGTCCAGAAGGCGCCTAGCGGATACATGCTTCTTACCATAAACATAAAATCTTAACAATGACGAAATTATCGTTCCAGTTGATTCATTTGCAATTTGCAGCGAATTGCATACGGGTACACCCACAACATAAAATTTTAATTCATGCTATTGTGTTTGTTTTGAAATGTAATATGTGCGTTCTTAGAAACTTCGAGAAAGAAAATTCACGTACAGGATACGACAATAAACAATAGAAGTCGTAATGTAACATTAACTGTAGATGTTTCATTTGTATTTTAGAGTGTGAATAGTGTCTTAAAGAAACAATGCCCGTATGCGTAAAATCAATTCCGGGCATACACGCCTAACTTAATGTACACAAATGCCGTTAAGATTCAGAAAAAAATCTCTGACGGTCATTGCATCTTCGACATCTCTCCATGACCGTCTTGGTCTACCTCGTTTTCTTCTAATGGGTGGAGTCCATTTTTCTAGTCCATACCAGTTTAGTCTTTTGGCTTCGATAGTATCTATTATATGTAGGCCAATTTCCATTTCTCTCCTAATTCTACGTTCCACACCCTATCAAGTTTAGTATATATATATATATATATATATATATATATATATATATATATATATATATATATATATATATATATATATATATATATATATATATATATATATATATATAATGAAGAGCTATTGGAATTAGCGTCAGGAAACACATTCTACTACCGAGACAGGACAGGTATTGGATTTCTAATCAACAAGAAATGGAATCAAAATAGTATCATAGTAGAAATAACTAGTATCTCAGATAGAGTAGCTAGCTTAACCTTACAACTATCAAAGAGATATAATATTGTGGAAGGCAGAACTTCTGAATGATACTATTTGAAGTTGTTACAGAATATCCGACACCTGTCTCACTGTTAGATGCATCTGTGTAGAGAATCTCGTCATATGAGTTTGTATTGACCAGCTCTAGGAAAGATTGCCTCAGAATTTGGCTGTTGATTTCATTTTTGTGATAATTATTAAACGAAAGGTTAATTTTTGGTATGTTATTAATCCATGGAGGAGTTGATGACAGTATATGAGTATCTGTTATTGAAAAATCAACAGGTCGTGATAGGGGAAGTAAAATTTGAGGTAATGTCTGGTATTTATTATTCGAAGACACTCTAGCAAAGTATTTTAGAAGAAGTTGTTGTCTGCGAATCGAAAGGGGAAGTTGACCTGTTTCACAGCGAAGACTTTCGGCGTGACTGAATCTGAAAGCTCGGAGACATATTCGTAATATGGTATTCTGTATAATGTCAAGAGTCCTTTAAATAAGTCTTTGATGCTGACATGTATACAAAGCATCCATAATCCAGTCGAATGAGAGATCTGTATACCTTAATTAGGATAGCTTCATCAGCTCTGAAGTGATGGCTTGCTAGAGATTTCAATAGATTTAATCTACGTAAGAAATTAGATTAAGAGTATGCAATTAGAAACCACAGATTACAAACCTTTGAGGTTTGTAATCTGTGGTTTCCATGTTAGTCGACTATCAGAAATTAAACCTAGTATCTTGTGTTCATAAGCTATTGTGAGCGGAGTAGCATTTAATGTAATTTGAGGTAATAATATGCTACGTGCTCTTCGACTGAATTTGAGTATTTTTGATTTTTCAGCAGACAGAGATAATGTATTTCCCGTCGTATTGTATTTTTTTAAATTGGTCAATACAGTAGAATTAATAGAGTGTCGAAGGCGCTCTCGATGTCAAATGATGTTGCTATTAAATCTTGGTTATTTTGAAAGGCGGTTGTGATTTCTGTTTGTGACATTACTAAGTTGTCAGCCGTGTTTCGTGATGGACGGAATCCGGATTGAGCTGAGTCTAAAATTTTGTGTAATTCTTATTTATTTTGCAATATGAAGGGGATGTTATTGGGACTTGCAGCTGAATTTTTGCAAGTTGGAAGAATATTTAAGAGTTCCTGTAGTGTAAATGGAGTGTTTAAGACAGTAAAGTCAAATTTGTGAGATTGGGAAGGATATTGTACAGGAGGATTTGTTTTTTTGAGTACATTCTTGTTTTTAAATCGCTGATAGAAATTTTAGGCGATTACATTGACGATTTGTTGATCATCGGTTACTAAATTACTTTTATGTAAAAGAGCTGGAATTCTGGTTGCGTATTTTTTCCCCCAATTTGATTAATTTTCTTCCAAACTTGAAAAGGGGCAGTATTATGAGTTAAATTGGAAATGTAGTTTTTCCATGAGAGTTTATTTTAAGTTTAAAGTCTATTATAAGTCTAAAACGAAGTCGAGCGATTTTCATGATGACAAACTTTTTCAATAATTATTACAAGAAAGAACCTCAGACTTCAGACCAAACTTTGCAAACATATATGAAACTAGTTTAAAGAAATAAGTATAGCATACGCTAACAAATTGCTGTGTCCACTATATGATTTCATTAAATTATATAAACGATCAGTAAGGATACTATATTTCCGAACTGACTTTACATATTGTTTGGCAACAGCACGTACTGCTCTCGGGAAATTCGTTGAATTTTTAGGCGTTATAATGGTTGAATTGCCACATGTCCTATAGAAACGTTGTAACAATTTATTTATAACGTGATTGAATGTACGACGTGCAACGGATGTACTTTTAATATTCCTAACATTCTGTATTAAAAGTTATATTTAACTTACCTAGATTCGATAGAATCGCTTTAAACTTTTAATAGCCTGACGTTTCAGTTACATACCGACAATATTCCTGCAATAAAAAATTCTCTTTTATAAACCGCTATAAAAGGCAGTTTATTATCGAGGAAGCTATAAAACTAACACCAATCAATTAGATTTTTATAGCTACGTGAAACCAAAGAGATGTCCATCGTTTCCTTTGAGGCATGGGGCAGACAATGCCAAGTTTCACAATACAACTCTATTTTTTATCTTGTAATAGACTTTTATTGTAGATGTTCTAAGTTTACGGAACGTTAAATATACAGTGGAGCTAAAGAAAGATTTGTTAAAAATACGTGGTAAAGAATGTGCTATATATAATAGTAAACTAAAAATATCATCGTTTTTAATATATACTAGAAATATTGTCTAACAGACATGACGAATCCCTAAGTTGAGTCTCAATAGATCGCAGTGTGGAAACTGCTTTACATCAGGTGCCACCTCCTGGCAGTTACGTAAGTTCTCTACAGACAAATTCGAGTTCCAACATTGTCTTGTGGCAAGGAACGAACCCACCGTAAGTGAGTCAGGCAGGGAGTCTATGTTGACATGGAATGGGTCAATTGACATTCTGAAAATACTATCGTCACAAGTGTTTGGAAAGTATTTCTGGAACTGTTCAATTAGGATCTCCAATTTGTTTGATAATTGGATTTTCAAAGTATTAATTTCAAACTTGATCCTTCATAAATGTCCTTGAAGCGTGTTTCTTCTAAGATTGACTCTACTTTAGGAAAACTCGAATAATTGCAGGGGTTTGCTGATATTTTACGAATCCAAAGTTGCAATTTCTCAATATACATCTTGATCGCATCACGATGAGTAACTAAATTTGAGTCTCCACCTTACAGTTTTAGGTTAAGGCTGTTCAACGAGTCAAAGATGTCTGACAAATAAGCCAATATTACTTGGATGCAATGTTTTTTGAAGGCCACGCTTAGTTCATTTTGTTTTTGCTGTTCCGAGAAGGTGATTACTTCATCTCGAAGGTCAAATAATCTTGCCAACATGTTTCCTTTTGAGAGCCATCGTACTTCTGCATGAAATAGCAGTGTTTTGTGATCACTCCCTAAATCTTCACGGAGTTTTAAACAGTCGAGTCTTCAACGCACTGTTTTGTATGTAATTCACTACTTTAATACACAACGTTAAGACAGCATTCAGTTCATTTGAAAGAGTTTTTGCTGCCAAGGCTTGTCGATGTATAACACAATGTATCCAGTCACATCAGCATTTTTCTCTCTTACTAATTGTACAAATCCTGAGCGAGAACCAAGCATTGAAGGCGTGCCATCCGTACATACACCGATCAATTTTTGCCAAAAGAGCAGATGTTTTTTAAAAAAGTCTGATTCGATTCCAAATTTATGTGGAAAGTCAGATGTTACAGTGGTTTGTTTTAGTTTTTTAAACATCATGGTTAATTTAGAATTTTAGAAAGATTACCTAAATTTAATTTAATTTTCGGCTTGTCTCGCGCCTCCCCGTTTGGGAACCCCTGGTGTAGACAAAATGACGTAAAATCATTGTGTAATTTTGTGCTATTGTATTTTCTGCACCAATTTTTTTTTGTTTATATTTTACGTTTCTTTATTTTATCAAATATATTTTTACTGATCCCTAATAAAAAACTGTTAAATTTTTTGTTATGTATTTTTATAATTTTTTAAAATAAAAATGTAAAAATAGTAAGGTTTTGGTATTTATTCTTTATTATATAATCCGACTTGCCACAAAATGTATTTCTCTCAATTCATAATTAGTAAAATTCTTGTAAAATAGATTACAGTAAAATTTTTGTATTACAAAAAATATTGCGTCATCATCTTGGGTCCTGATAGACCATCGTCGTACAGTAATGTATTTTTTTTAGACGTGTCGTGTAGCGTAGTGTTACAACAGTTAATTGTAATACAAATACAAAGACTGCGCTGGGCAGGTCATCTGATAAGAATGGATATCACAGAAAACCTAGTAATAAATAACGATACAACGATTTTTAAAACTTACCCCGTATAAGTTTGAAAACATAAACTAAGGCGAAACAGGAAAAATCGAGTATATCATAACCATCTCGTTGAGGATGATTGGCTTGAGCTATTTCCCGTAATCGGTCGTAATGCCGTTAATAAAAACAAAAATGGCGTCTGAGAGGCTATCTTCTATAATGTGTATATTTCCTTAAATGTCCATTGCTTTTGATCGTCTAAAGTCTTCGTGGTGTTGGTGTTTATTTAATTTTTTCTCGTTCTTCGAATCCACTTGTGGATTTTGTAATCTTTAATGAATCATTTTTAATGACGTAATAAACAAAAAAATAAGTATTTTTTTTAGATTTAAATAGCCATTTGTATTCAAATGTTAAACAAGGAGACTAGGATAGACTCTCATTATTTTTAATAGAAGTTTGCTTGCGGCGTTTTTGAATGTACACTTAAATAACAAATAGTATCAATATTTTTTCTTCATAAATATGCGATCATAAAATAGTTTTGTTTATTTCTACTAATTTTATTGATCATCAGGACAGAGACAGAAATTTAGCGCAGAATCTATTAAGCAAATCGATCGTACAATAGACTTTTGAAATCAGATTTATTTTAAAAAGAATATGTTGAATGCTCTAATGTATGAAATTTACAAATAAAAGGTAGCACAGTTTCCTATTAACATTTTCTAAGTATTTTCGCTCTCAGAGCATCTTCAGGGGCATTTCGTCAAAAATGTAGGCTATCCAGCACATCCATTCTCTCTGCAATCACTGCAGAATATACGTGAAACCTTTAACAAGAGCAGAGAAGAACATCTAATAGACAATATTCTGCAACTCATGGAAGAAAGAAGACAATAAAAAAACAGCAAAAGAATGTATAACAAAATTCAGATACAACTACGGCGACAGGCCAAAGAAAATTGGTTAAAATCACAGTGTGAAGAGATATATTTGTTGGAACAAAAACACGATACGTTTAATATCCATAAAAAGGTTAAATAAGCAGCTGGACTTCCAACATATCTAGCCAACTGTGAGGAGAACATTATCACAGATAAAAATTAAGAAATTTGTCTATGGACCAAATACATACAAGAACTATGACGATAATAGGTCCGAACAACCTCTTTCCTACATTTTTTCACGATTTTATCCCTTATGCCTTTTTGTGTACTGAAAATGTCATAAGAGATAAGCAAAAACAAAGTAAATTTGATTTGCGCGTTTTCTGACAATCAAATTTTTCTAATTTTCCGCAACTTTTTCAAGATAAAATTTTTCGTTTTCACCAGAAGAATCCGATGATATAAAAATCAAACATGGGGTCCGACAGGGGTATATACTACCACCCCTGCTGTTCCGAATATACTTTAAAGAAATCTTTCAAGAATCAGTAGAGGATGTTAAAGCCTCTATGATGAATTGAAGGAGAATTTATCGATGTCATCAGATACGCGGACGATACGGTGATGCATAACATTGTGCATAAACAAGACCATCCCACAGGATTGTGGATATGTGTTCTCTATTTGGCCTCACGAACCAGAAACGTTGAATAAATTTCTAATGGACATCAACAGTAAATAACAATCAATCAAATTTACTATGGAAAAAGAAAACAACAAGCATTTGGTAAAAACTATTTTTTAAAATTTCTTGATACTTTGCTGCGTTAATTGTGCCTTCCACCACGTCATATTTTCCTAGACCCGCTGATGACATGCACCCCCCAAATCATAATTCCTTTGGGAAACTTCACAGTTCTTTTGAGGCAATCTTTATGTAATGCTTCACTTTTACTTCTGATAACCCGTTTTCGAAAGTCTTCCACGCAAAAATCAAATTTCGATAAAAATATAAAAATGTAATTGTAATGGTAAACTATATAAAACATTATCATGAGACGAGTCTTGCTAAAAAAAACGATAATTTTTGTAATGGCCATTAGTGTACATATACATGTACAAATCCTTTTTTTTTGAGTATATATATATATATATATATATATATATATATATATATATATATATATACCCGGTATTTAGGCGTTCGACGCCCTTCCGGTAGGGATCTATGGAGGAGTATCACCTAGCCGCATGCCCTTATCTCTTGCCGTACTGCTCCACCATAGGCCGATCAGATACCAGCATATTCTAGATATTTTTTTTGAGTATACCGCATACATTTTGTTTTCCATTTTTTTTAAACACCGAGATGTTTACAGTGTTTTTTAAATAAAGAAATTTTATAATGTATTATCCTTGAACATTGCTCCTATAAACAAAGCTAAATCATATTTTGGTCCAAACACACTATGACTCACTGCATTAAACAAGAATCGCTATTTTAATATCTTACTGTTTTTTAAGAAGAAAAAAGCGCCAGCATCTGTATTCTGTGTCACTGCTCGTTTTAATAAATGATCGTGGGCTGGAACTAACTTAGAAGTCAACTTAAAAAAGTAAATGTCATTTTTAACACAGTGGTGTACAATATGATCTAATTATGTTAAACTGCTTCAGTTTTTCTGTCGATCTAATATTTTCAACGATATTATTTATCATATTTATACAAAGGACCAACAAAAATCTTTTTTATATTTCTTCTTTAAGTGACGTTTTCTTTCCGTGTTTACTTCTTCCAATTAATCTTCTGTTGTTTCGAAATTGAGCTATAGAAGTTTCAATGCGGATCTTTCCGTAAAATAGATTAAGTCTACATCTAAAAACTAGAATTTGTAGAACGAAGAACTAAAAACAACAATAAACGATAAACGGAATGCTTATCTAAAAGTCCTACACACAAGACCCAACATAGGACATGATATAAAGCATATACAGTGGCATGAAGCATTTAAATCAGATCGAGAAAAATCAGAGAGATAAATCAGAAAAAGATCGAGCTGATCGAAATAAGATTTAGGAAATAATGAACGACAGACAATGTCCACATCTTCCATAGTCAATAACAGTTTGTATTACCTGACAAAAATAGTGGTGAACATTGGAAAGCGATAGCAAAGCTTTTACTGAAATCGTAAACTTTTGCAAATTTCGTTTAGCTCAAGAGGCAAAAAATGACATTATTAAATCGATTTCGTTTATGGCCATCAGAGTAGATGGCACTTTTGTAGCTATCCACTTGGAAGTGGGAAATAAGCAAGATACATACACCGACCGTTCTGTGTGCGCATTTGTATCAGCCCGAGTCTCTGACGACTCAGGGATATCTAGAAATAACGTTATAAGATTCTCGATTCATACACGGAAGGTTTGACGAATTGTGCTCTTGCACCATATATGTTGGCCTTATAATTCGTATATTTCTTCACGTATCCGTCTATTAATTTCTCTCTCTCTCTCTCTCTTTCTCTCTCTCTCTCTCTCTCTCTCTCTCTCTCTCTCTCTCTCTCTCTCTCTCTCTCTTTCTCTCTCATATTTTCATGGCGTGACTAAGTAGTTTTATGGCCCTGTAGTTTGTACATCATTTGTAAACTGCTTAGGTACTTGTTTTTGTAAGGGCCTTGGTGAATTCAAAAATAATATTTTTAGTTGTGTTTTTGAGCCCTAAAAATCGCAATTTTGTGTTTTTTTTTTTTCAGTTTTAAATTGTTTATAACTCGAAAACGTTCAAGTTTACAGAAGAATTACTATTGTGTTCAGAATTTCCCAAAAAATTAAAAAATTTGTTGTCACAATTTGTTCAAAACAATTGCTTAAAAAAATTTGAACAACTTTTCGGCTGGGTGACTTCTTGAACCTTATTTTGGGGTATCTCATGAAGGTGAATATGCAAAAAAATTATGGGAATATTTTTCCGAACGAACCCGAGCTTCGCCTTGTCTATGATTTCTAGTTCCAAAGCCTAGTACTTCAATTTTTTGGCTTCGTATCCTATCTTGGATTAGCCCACACGTTCATTAAAATCACCTCCTATTATATTATGACTGTCTCCTCTGATGCAAAATTACTCAGTAATTGTTCACAGAAAGCTTTTCTTTCATACTTGATTTGTTGTTTTATTCACGCAAAGTTTCCAGTCTTCTATCTTTACTCGTAAAAGTAAATATTAGATATAAAAGTAATGTATGGTTCGCGAAAATGATCAGCATCGGTATAAAAGATTTATACTTATTTTTTAGTGTACGCTACTGGTTAAAATAAATCTGGTAGAACGTACAAAATTGGAGTGAATGGGTTAGTGGGCACCTTACAGGTTCTTTTTTTATGGTAGGGTGCTTGCCCACCAAAGCATAAACTGGAAGTTTGTTTAAACAAGCGAAGACTTGTTTAAATTTTTATCATTGTTAGTGATTGTTTATTTTCATGACAAGAATAAATGCAAAGTCCGTTTAGTAATCAACTGTCAACTGGTTCCAAAAATCGGCACGACAAATGTCGATTAGATGAGTTTATATCAATTAAGTTTATTTCAGAGACGTACTCGGTGTAATTTAGATTTAGACCGTAATAAATAACTCAAATATTTAGGAAATAAATGCTATCTTGGCCTACAGTATCTGATTTTTTATTTGAATAGTTTTGTTGGATTTGATATATTAAATTTCAAAAATTAATGAAGTGTTTATTGCACAAAAAAGAATAATAATGTCTATTGCTGGTATTCCCCATAATACTAATTATTACAGACAATACTTTCAATAATTCGTTCTATCCCCATGTTACAGAATTCCACTGCGAATCCTTCAAGGAATCGAGTAACCTCTTCCTTGACTTAAACATCGGTACTCAAGCGTAAACCACTTAAGTGTTCCATTAATTTTGAGAATCAGTGATAATCATTTGGTGCTAGGTGCTAGGTCCGGTCTGTAGGGGTTCTGGATTGCACGTCTCAGTCGTTTTAATGTATCACAATATCTGTCGAAGTTAACTGTTGTTCCATAGGCAACAAGTCAACAACAGCAACACTAGGCTCTTCCTGTCCCAAACGACGGTTGCCATGACTGTCCCAGTAGACAGCGTTTGTTTACACTTCTTCGCCTTCGCCGAAGTTGACTGACGCCATTCACACGATTGCTCCTTGGTTTCGGGGTGAGAGAGGAGAGTTGATGCATAAGGCAGTGTTTTCAGATTTTTCCCAGCACGTTGCATTCTTTCTCAGCGGCATAGGGAGTCATTTTTTACGAATGAACCTCGTAGAATGAGAACAAACAGAAATAAAACATTTTTTTTAGTGATAATGATTGCCCACCAGATTATCTCAGAGACTAAAATGGGTACGACACGTACATAAACTTGGTAATAAAAAATTTGGTTTGGGAGGAGGTTCCGAAAAAGACTAATTGGGCGTCCCAGAATATGATGGACAAACAATGTCCGCTCAGATCTCAAAAAAATGAATATTCCACTGGACAACACATTTAAGGAAGAACGAGCCTTTTGGAAAAAAATTTACAGTCAGCCAAAATTTACCTAGGGTTGTAGCAACACATGATGATCATGATCAATAACGTATTTTGCAAAGCCATTTCGTGCTTTTATAATTACATTAATTTACATTTAATGCAAGCAGTCTTTTAGTAGGGAATTTTTCAGATTTTGAATGAATATTGTCTAATGCAATTACGGAATATATGTTAAAATTGGCGAAGAATTAGATCACCATATCTTCGTGGTAATCACAGGTATATATTGACTGAAATATTCAGAATACCAATCAAAAAGCCATCTACCCTAGTGGTAGACTATTATCTTTTTCCTTAACTAAAGAGCACTTTTATTAGTGTAAATAGTCTATCTAAGAAAACTTGGCGAGGGGTGGTTACATTATCTTACCATAACCTTCGTCGAGTCACAAAAAAAAATCTAAAAATATGTCAACTTCTTACACATTTACATTCTAATCAGCTATATAGGTAGGTCATGAAAATATTAGCATAGTACACATTTGATTTTTGTGTGACATTATATTTGATTGTTTATCGCTACTTGAAGTAATGAATAGGTATATTTATTGTATTTGTCATGATAAATCTGGAAAACAAAGACGACACCAATGCATTAATTTAAATTCTTATCTGTCGTCTATATTGTAAATCCCCATATCTTTGTTAAATGCGGTAATGTTGACAGTAATTACTGTTCTTATTAATTTTATGGTTTTGATTTTTTACCGATTTATCATGAAATGCACTAGGAAAAATTCACAAAAACATGTTTTATATTATTATATTGAAAGAGGAAGAAGCAGATCAATCGTGTATGGAGCAGATAATTAACTTAAGAGGATAATTTTTGAGCAAGATATTTTCCTGCGTACATTGATTTTAGTAGAAGATATCCTATACTGAGACTGATAAGGATCTACCGAACGAGATTGCTAAGTTGTTCGTATAATATCGATCCATTTAGAGCTAGCGACATATTTATGCCAAAAGTAAATAGTGAATTATTAAAGTATTGTCAAATATAGAGAACAATAGAGAACAAAAACTGGCAAGATGTACTAAAACTTTTAATAAAGAAATTAAGTTAAAACACAAAAACTAGTTAGTAATAAAAAATGTAAAGACTAAAAAGACATATGAGAAGCAGAAACTTAAGCCAAAAAACAAAAATAACCATATACAAAACCCTTATACAACCAGTGTTGACATATGGGTCGGAGACATGGACCATTTCCAAGGCAGATGAAAATCTCCTGCTTATATTTGAACGAAGGATCCTGAGAAGAATATTTGGTGGCATCTGTGAAAATGGTGTTTGGTGAAGGAGGTACAACTACGCGATATATCACAGATATAAACATATATTTGGTGGTAAAGACGTAGTATCGTTTATAAAAATAGGAAGACTAAGATGGGCAGGACATCTGGTAAGATCACAGCAGAACAACCCTCATAGAAGAATCCTTATGTCACAACCTGTGGGAAGTAGAAGTAGGGGTAGACCAAAACTCAGATGGAGGGATGGTGTAGATGAGGATGGTAGACAAATAGGCGCAGCAAACTGGCAACAGTTGGCAATGGATAGAACTGACTGGCGTAATAGACTTGGGAAGGTCGAGGCTCTTTTATAGGGCTGTAGCACCAATGATGATGATGATAAAGACTAAAATGTATTGCAAAACTTTGTTTCTGTGAAACAAAGAAAAGCAGTTTCGATCCTTTTTTATACAAAGGTTTACATTGCATTTCTCACAAAAAAAGTTAGTCTTTTTGTTAGTGTTGACATGCTTACACCTTTTTCTTATTTGTTTCCATCCAGTTGAGGCATATGGTCAAAGAAGTCATATTGAACTTCACGAACTGGTCTAGTTTCTTCAAGCTTATATTTTAATTTTTTTCGTGCTATGGGTGGTGTTGAAGTACTTGGAGTGCCTCTTTTGATGCGAGAAATTGGTTTGTTTGCCTTGATCAGACTTTCAGCAAGCCTCGTTTTGAAATCTAGAAAGGTTAATCGGCCCTTATTTAAAATTTTTAGTGTGTCACATTCTTGTGGATATTCAAACCAACTATTTACTGCAGCCAAGTCTACGGCATGAAAAATTATTCGAAGAGTCCATTTTTTTGAACGAATATAAATTACATCCATATACTTTTTTTCTTTTTTGTCCCACCGCTTAACTACATCAGTATTTCCAATTCCAACAAAGTTAGAAGCCAGAAACACACTCCGATTATCCATCCATTTGAGTAAAACTACATCAGCATTTTTACTTGTTACTTGATCTGTAGTTCCTCTACAATTTTTGCTTAGAACTGATCAATCTATGTTTATTTTGATTAAAAAACTTTTCACCTCGTAGAAGGGGTGGCTTCCAAATTCACAGCATCCTACACTTCTTCGACTTAAGATTTTACCGTGAATTACAAGTTATCTCACATTTTGGATGATAAATATACCCCAGGGACCCTAGCTTCCTGTTCTTCTTAATTAAATTAAAAAAAAAACGAAACGACGTATTTTCGCTTCGTTTTTTGGTATTTATATTGAAGTCACTTTTCTTTTTTGATTTGTATTACTTTATTCCCTAGTCTTAGAGACCTTATAGTTTGGCGATTGAAATAGTGCTGTTAACGTATCTTATATTGGTTATAGTCCTTCTGTTAATTGAAGTTCCAATTGATTTAGTTATTTTCTTAGATTTTCCCAAATATGTGCTTGGAGTATATGCTAAAGTTTTATTGAACTTACCTTTTTTGTTTCAGAGACCTTCCGCTCAAAGACTACAGACGACTCGAATTCGACGAGAAGTTACCGAACGAGAAATCCAAAGTTACTTGACTAGTCCACAGGCGTTGGCCGCTCTCAGTATAGGCCTCAATGTCGAAAGGGTGAAACGTGCAATAAGAGAAAAGTTGGAACAGACTGGAAGAGCCTATTCCCAACCAGACGCTTTAGTGGAGGCAGCTCTTAATCTACAACACGAAGAAGAGGATCCCAATTCACATGAACATTACACTCCGATAGATCTAAGTCTTAGGAATGTCGTGTGTGCAGCAATGGAAGAGTGTATCGGTGAGTTTGTTTGTACCTGTATAAATTACATTTAGGAACAAAAAATGTGTGTCAATTAATTACACAAACTTTTATTAGCAAGTTTTTTTTCCCTGAAATGCATTTTCATTAGATCAGGTGTTTTGGGCTCTATCATATAATGGTTTTCTGTAAACTTTGGTTGCATATCCTGTATCCTGTTTTGTGATTAATATATCCAGAAAAGGAAGTGAACTGTTCTCTTCTTTTCCCATGGTGACTTTGGTTGTTTTTTCCTTTGCTGTTGATTTTTGCTTGTACCTATTCCTTTCTTTTTGCTACATAGCAACTATTCTTTATTTCATTTCCCTGTTTTGTTTCAGATCGACAACCTGAGCAGGACCAGCAACCCGAACCTGCACAGCAGTCAGATATGGACGAGGCGTTTGAAGTATCCCCCACCACCGCTCCAGATGGCACTCCGCAGTTGCATTACCAACTGGTAAAAACAGTATCGCTGGAAGAAGAAAATAGGATTCTGAAAGAAGCTAGACTATGTAAGATTTGTATGGACAGCGAGGTGGGAATTGTTTTCCTACCGTGTGGTCACCTAGCGACCTGCGTCAACTGCGCCCCGAATTTAGAAGATTGTCCTGTTTGTAGATCTACTATTAAAGCCACTGTGCGAACGTTTTTCTCATAATTATTCGATGGTATTAAAATAATTGTTTCCATATATGTTTTGTTTTTATTTGATATTTAACCATTAACCTAAAGGAAAGGGATAAGAAGGAGCGTTCATGTTTTTTTATTACTTCATAAAATAATCGAATAGAAGGAAAAACTTCAAATGTTGATTCTTTCATAAGATCTGGATTCGGAAATATGTAGATCTTAGCAATAAATATTAATCTTTATATCCAAAGATATGGAAAATAAATAAAAAGGTGAAAAATGTGTAAAAGAATCATTGAAAAACATTTTCAGTTACCAAAAGTATTCTGTTACTCTCTACAAAACAATGATTGTTCTGATCTGGACATACGGACATGTGAGGATGAGATAGTTAGGCGGATTATTTTTATGCGATTTTAAGGCTCCCCCAAACCAACGCGAATTATTCGCAGCGGATTCGTGACGGAAAGTTCGCAGTCGAATTCCTGACGGAATTCGTAAAGAACTTCATATTGAAGCGAATATATTCGCGTCATACTCGTATGTGTCTAGTATTGAGAAGAGTTGGTGACAACGAAAAACAAAGAATACTACTCAGTGATCTCAATTCTTCACAAAAATGTATACATCATCAGATGAAGAAGAAGCTCTTGTAATGTTAGCAATGGAGGACGACAATTCAAGGTAAAATTATTATCTATAGTTATCCTAAAACAACAATATGGACTATATTATGAATTTAATCTTAGGAAAAGAAGAAAATGGGTTCATGATATCAATCTAGAAAGACTGAAATGTGGGGAATATCACACGCTGATGCCTCAATTACGAAAAGACGATAAAAGATGCTACATTTATTTTAGAATGACAATAGATTGTTTCGATGAACTGTTGCACCTTGTAGAAAATGATATTAGAAAATCAGACACGAATTACCGAGAAGCTATTTCTCCCGAAGAACGGTTGGCCATAACATTAAGGTAAGAAAATGAAAAAAAAAACTGCAGGCATTATTTATATCAGTAATTTACTACAGTAAAAGAGAATAAGGATCAAAATAACTCTAAAATATACTTTATGTATTGTAAGGGTCAAAGGAATTGACATAGTTGGAAACTGATGGATTATGGGAAGCTGCTTGGTTGCAACTCTACGCCAAGTTGTGTAGTGTAACATAATTATTTTCACAATTCACTTCATAGAACCCAGAAGTATTCGATTGTTTAGGTAATGCAGTGTCATTTGGTGAAGGTAGGGATACAACCGAAATACTTCCGACGGAAGAGAGGTTTTGATAGGTGTCTGTACTTTCAGCTCTAGATTGATGGCTATTTAAAGAACTTTCCTCCAATTGAAGCAACTCCTGCTCCATGATAACTTGCGCAATCTTCATTTTTGTTTCAATTTGCCTTCTAGGAGAGAAAGATTTTACCGTAGAAGCATGAGCCAAAAACAGTTGATCGGTAGCATCATGCACTACTCTCTTTTTGCTCTCAAAATAACTGATCATATCTTTCACAGATGTGGATGGCTCAGAATTGCGTTTTCTGTTTGTTCTGCCTGTAGAAGGAGTTTCATTTGAAAGAGTAACCCTAGGAGCTTCATTTCGAGTAGGTTTCGATGAGGAGGGTTGAATCTTATTCTGGGAATCATCTGTCTGAGTTGTTAGTAGATTTTTACTACACGTTGGTTTCTGTACTGCGGAATTTTCATCCGTAAATATATTTTCGGGTGATTCTATATTTGGGAATGCTTCAGATTCTTGTGTATCAACATCTGTGACATTGGATGCAGTCTTACCAAAATTTAGGAACGGTTTGAACGATTCCATATGATCTGCCCATATCCATTTTTTTTTATCGCTTGCCGCTTGTCCAGTTCTAGTTTTATTAGTTCTTATGTACTTAGCGTACGTATCGCGCAGATTCCTCCATTTTTTTTTAATCTCATCCCCTGAAACAAAATACTCTTTTTTAGGTATCTGGCTACCGGAGATACATTTTATACAATAGGCCATAGTTTTAGAGTCGGGTTTTCGACTGTAAGTGCCATAGTTGTAGAAGTTTGTGAAGTTTATGTAGAAATTTGCAACATATTTACTTGCCCGAACCAACTACAGAAATATGGAAAAAATCTGAAGAAGGTTTTAGAAATACCTGGCGATTCCCAAATTGTACTGGTAGCATCGATGGCAAGCATGTTACTATCAAGTGTTCAGACAAAACAGGATCTAATTATTGGTGTTATTTGAATAAGTTTTCTACAGTATTAATGGCTATTGTTGGCCCAGATTATAGATTCATTTCATTTGATATTGGCGGTTTTGGTAAAAACAGCGACGGTGGAATATTCGAAGCTTCCAACATGGGAAGAAGATTTGAAACAAATCAGATGGGTGTACCTGAGCCGAAAAATCTCCCAGGCCAGAATGAACTTTCCCCCCATGTCTTAATTGGAGACGAAGCCTTTGCACTAAAACCATACTTGTTGAGGCCCTTTCCATACAGTCAAAGCAGAACAGATATTTTCAAGGAAAATTATAATGTGAGGCTCTGTAAAGCGAGAAGAGTAGTAGAAAACGCTTTCGGAATATTGGCACAAAAATGGCGTATATTCTACAGACCAATGGAAACAAAAATTGATACTAGTATTCTCATTGTGAAAACTGCATGTATTTTGCATAATTTTCTAAGGACAAAAAAATGTGATGATAGATTCATAGAACTTTTAGATCCACCAGAGCCTGAACTTGGAGCATTTCAAAATTTGGACAATGACCCAAGGAGAGCTGCAAGACTGGCATTTTCTGTTCGAGAAAAATTTGCCACGTATTTTAATTCAGGACTATGAATAGATTGTTCACGATGAAAATAATGGACTCTTCTTGCAGTAAATATAGTATTGTTTAGGCCTCTGCTTTTCTTTAGTCTTAGATGTAGAAAAATAAACCAATACAAATCGTAAAACTACTCACCATTTTCGCCTATTTCTTCTCCTATTCTAGTCCAAATCTTGTCCTTTTTCCTTACATTTTTATAATCTTCATGAGAAAGGTCATAGAGAATAGGATACTTTCGAACCAACTCAATAATTCTCTCCATTTTCAATTTTTTCACATGCGAAACCACTGCGAAACTGATAAAAACGCTGTCGAGTGCGAACTAAGATTCCGGACGAATAAATACGCAGACAAAACGCATGCCCGAACGACGAAAATCGTACTTGTCTGAACTTGTATACTTACCACAGTGGAAACAATTCAATGCGAATCGTATGCAGTACCGAATTCCGCAGGTAATGCGAATTTTCCGCGTTGGTTTGGGGGAGCCTTTAAAGTTGTGCAGTTTGTATATCATCCAAAAATTTCTATTATTAACTATTATAATTAAATAATAACTATTCACATCCAGATGGCAGTAAAGTGAGCCTTTGCAATTCAGGGGTTCCTTTGTTACATGATGTCCATTTGTCCATATTACATCATTGCGAGTTTCGCATTGAAAGGTATAACCTGTTATTGTTTTAAAATAATTTTTCTCTTAGGGGTGGTGCTTCGTTTTATAATAAGTTGTAAGATTTTATTTGGCACAATGGAGAAAAAAAAACATCAAAGACAATCAATTTCGTTGGAAACGAAAATTGCAATTTTAGATCGATTAGGAAAAGGATCTACGGCAATTGGAAAACATTTTAACCCTGCGTTAGTGTGCCTAGATAAATTAGCACGAGAGGTGTTCCGGGGTATGTAATTTTTAAATTTAATCATTTAAAATGGTTAATCTTGGTTTTTTACTTATTTATGATTAAAAAAAAAAAATAAATATGGTACTGTAAAAGTCTTATATTTAAATGGTAAACATCATTTATCCAACATATTGCAATTATGCTAGTCAAAAAACACGAGTGATACACTTAGATATTATGAAAAATTTTATTGATCACACAACTCTAAATAAACTTATAGCCTAAGATTCTACAAACTACAGAAAAAATGTTTGCCAAAATACATTAAAAAATAAAAAAGTTACGACTCCTCAAAATTGTCGAAATTTGAACACGTCATTATTGCGTGTTCCAAACAAATTGGAGTATCACATCGCATGCATATGTAAAAAGTCTGCCTATCTTTATTTCTTGGACAAATAGAACATCTACTGCTTATCCTACGTCGCGTAGGTCCCAACTGATGTACCTCTGGTTGCTGATTATCACATAGTGGACGACGCAAGGAAGGGTTTTGTCTTTGTTGGTTTCAAAACTCAGAAATCAGCTGCACACCCAGTTCTTTCAAAAAAATTCGTCTATTTAATTTGTCGTTTTTTGTAATTGTTTTATATATAACTTGAGCATTCACTCCAGCTTTATTCAAAAACTAAAAAAATAGTGTCAAAGTCCAATGACGACTATTTCTTGGTACGCTGTAATTAACAGATAGCTCATCCAATGTGTCTACACCGGCTTTGGTTGAATTGTAAAAGTCGATAATTTCAGGTAATTTCTTTTCACCGGTTTCTTCAATTATAGTATCATCATGATGCAATTTAGAAAAGAGGATTATATTTTTTGACTTTTTTGGTATATATGAGACAGCCGTTACATCTTCTATGAAGGCAAATTTTGAACTGTGAATTTCTCTTCCTCGTGTGTTCAGAAGTGCAGTTGGAATTTGCCTTTTGTTCTTCCTAACTGTCCCAACCGATGTAAGATGATGAGTTTGAAGTAAATTGATGATGAGCGGATAACTGGTAAACCAGTTATCGAAAGTAATATTACCTTTAGTACCAGAAACTGGCTCAATCACTTTCTTCTTCAGCCTGCACTTCTTCAGAACCCTCCCTTTTGTGTGCTGTCTCTCCTTGAGCCCTTTCTTCCAATATGATTATCTCTTGACTTTCTAATGCGGTTTGTTCTTCCTTAGATTCACTATCAATGAACGATTTATCATCGTCAGAAATACTGCCAAACTCCGCCCATAAACGTTTTAACCTTTCCTGCTCTTGTTCGTAAGACATAATTATTCTATAATTCAGTATCGCTGAAAGAAAAATAAAAATCATAGTACATCTCGAAAAAATATCAAAAATATGTAAATTTACCTCTAGAGCACAAAACAACTAAAAGTTACAACAGTAGTGTACCGGGGTATCACACACCCCAACTGTCTTTGAGCAACTCCTAATTTAAACTGAAATTGTATGTACATCTGGTAACAAGGCCATCGTGAGAAAGCATGTATAAACTACAGCTACTAGGCGCTAGAAGTCGCTATTTCATCTACTTTCGATTTTATAGAAATAAAAGGAGTACCTGAGGTATAGTATACCCCAGAACACTAACCGAGGGTTAATTTAGGCGAATCAACTGTAAGAGCAACTAAGAAGAATGAAGTTGCTATAAGAAAATCCATAATTTCTGGTACAAAATTAAGCGCCAAATTTTCATCTTATTCAAAGGATGTATTATTAGAAAGAACATAAGATCATCGCAGTTTGGATTGAGGAACTAATTCAAAGAATTCCTGTAAGTGGTTATTTAATCCAGGAAAAAACTCTTCAGTTTTATGAGTTAATGAAAGAGTCAGAGCCACGAACTTATACTTCCCAAGCTGGTAAAAAATTTTCAGCTAGCAAAGGATATCGGGTTTAGAAAAAGAAATGCAGTTCATAATATCAACATCACAGAAGAGAGTGCTACAGCAGATAAAGCAGTAACAAAATTATTTTCACGGGAGCTAGCGAAAATTATTGAAGATGTGGACTATTGTGCCGATCAAGTATTTAACGCTGATGAAACGGGACTGTATTGGAAAAAAATGCCTAACCGTACTTACATCGCAAAGGATAAAACACTGCAAGTGGACATAAAGCAAGAAAAGATGAAGTACATTATTACATACTTTGTAGTAATACATCAGGAGATAGGATGTTGAAACCGCTCTTAATAAATAAATCTCTTAGACCACGTGTTTTAAAAGGCAAAGATTTACTTTACAATTAGAACAAGAAAAAGCAGTTGATGTTAGAAAATTGATAGAAAAACATTATGACTTAAACTGAAAGAGTATTGAAGAATTAAGCTATTTTAAAGACGTTTTAGAACGAGACAACTTGGATAAACATCCACCTGCAGACGAAGTTCATAAATAATTAGTTTACTTTTAACAACAATAATAGTAAAATAAACAGGTTCCCCTGTTTTCCTGTTTATCGACACGATATGAATAAATATAAATAGTATATATATATATATATAAATAGTATATATATATATATATATATATATATATATATATATATATATATATATATATATAGTTATATATATAAATATGAGGCAAAAGCAAAGAAATAATCTTCACCGTAAAGAAACGGAAGCTTGAGTACTTCGGACATGTCATGAGGAATACTAAGTACCGGCTGCTACAGTTAATAGTCCAAGGAAGAATCGACAGTAGGAGGGGACCGGGAAGAAGACGACACTCATGGATGCATAACCTGCGACAATGGTTCGGACTAACATCGACCGAACTGTTCAGAGGTGCCGTAAACAAAGTCAAAATAGCCTTGTTAATAGCCAACGTCCGAAACGGATAGGGCAAAGGAAAAAGAAGAAGATAAATAGTGACAAAAACGAATAGAAATATGCATCGGTTTTTTTAAACTTTTGTATGAATTTCTTTCACGTATCCCTACTTTTTCAAGGCAAGTATTGTCTTTTTAATCGATTTTTTTATATGCGCTTTTCTGTGGAACGTATCCACCCCATAAAACGAGACCTTACTGTACTACCGTAATACAACTTAAGTACTAATAATGAATTAATTATTGAACTAATTAACCTGTAATAGTCCCGCAACTATCTGATCTACTTTATGATACATATCAAATATTTTGAATCCGAGTTACAAGGCATTATGGCTATTGGCTATAACTACAGCAAATTGCTCTCTATCTTGAGCTGTTCTAAGTATCGAATGTGTGTCCATGTCTGTCCGGTCTCTTACATTCTTTAACCAGGAGCATTTTCTTCTTCCTGGACCTCTTCTTCCTTCTACTTTCCCTTCCATTATAAGTCGTAGGAAGTTATATTTTTCTCCTCTGTAAATATGTCCTACATAACTCGTTTTTTTTGTTTTTTACAATATTTAGGAGTTCTCTCTCAGTACCCATTCTTCTTAGCACCCCGTTGTTGGTCACGTGCTCTGTCCAAGAGATCTTCAACATCCTTCGAAAAACCCACATCTCAAAGGCTTCTATACGCCTCATAATTCCGATGTTTCCACTCCGTATAGCAATATTGAATAAATTAAATAAACGGTTTTACAAATTGGTATCGGATATCCAACGATAACGTAGAGTTTACGTATTACGAATTTTTTCATTCGTTGAAATGCGGACCTAGCATATTCTATACGAGCACGTATTTCGACCTCGTGGTCAAGATCGTTTATTATCCAGCAACCAAGATACTGGAATCTTTGTACTGGTTCTATATGTTTGTTATAGATACAAATATTAATGTCGACATTTGGTGCACGTGTAACAGCCATTACTTTTGTTTTACAACGACGTGACAACGTCTTAAATTAGGTTGTGGCTCAGAGTCATTCATGAAAAAGTGTAACGCCCGCTCACGTCTGTTACGATGAGTCACCGAACGAGAGAGAGAGGCCCGCCGGACCGGCGAATGCCTTTCTCTCCCACTCAAACATGATCGGTCCGCTGCGCGCGCAGTACTAGAGAATTAGGCGCGTTGAATCGGTGCGTGCTTGTGTCTCTGGGAAAAGACGTTGTCACGTAAAATCTTCGCCCGTAAAACCGACTTTACAGGCAACCGATTTTTTTAATTAATTTTTTATTCAGTCTAGAATCTGATCTTATTGTAATTAGTTGTTTTAGCTCTAATAAATTCTTTGTATGTATTCTCCGTTGATTTTTATTCCTTCTTCAATATTTTCGAGGGCATTTTGAAAGATCTTTTCGGAATATATATTGAATAACAATGGAGAAAGTACACAGCCCTGACGAACTCCTCTTTGTATTGGCAATTCTGCTGTGATATGTATACCTAAGGACTAATATACCATAGACCATTCCCAGAACACATTGAGAAGAATCTATTTGATTTGATTATGCGGAGTAACACTTTCCGAAGAACCGTCCATTTGCTAAACGAGGACATTGTAAATTTTGCAAAAAAAGGAAAACAATATTTTCGAAAAAGTTTTAAGTATTGATTAAGTATGAAGTTCGTTCTAGCTTGCAGATAGAGATGCGTCGATAAAAGGCAATAAACATTTGGACCATTTTAGTTTTTACTCACAGTCTTTGTAATTTTTTTATTGTTGTGCTTTACTTAGTTTAATAACGTGAGAATAAGAAAAATTCAGATCACTGGGTGTTGTGACTCCTTCATTGTTTTTCTAGTTCTTTAAGTGCCTTGTCCTTCAATGACATTGGCGACCGGTCGCATGATCTTTACTTTGTCCGCAGTGTTATGGAATACTATGCGTTTATTTCTTCTCCGGACTAACTCTTTGTTTTGGAATTAAACAGAATATATTGACATGTATAAATTTATTATATTAGAGGATGAAAATTACACTCTGCTTGTTATTTCTTAAAACTATGAATATATAAGTTCTGTTATCTACAATTATTTAACGATGTTTCTGGATGGATTTGAGTACAAGAGATTGGACTCAAATATTAATATTAAAATAGCAAATACGGATAGCTTATCGAACAAAGAAATAAGAGAAATAAATTATTATTATTCCATAGATACGAAGTATTAGGTGAATAAACTAGCGAAACTTATTTATTCTAAATAGGAAAATATTTATGAAGAGTATTGATTCTGATTTCTAACAGCAAATAATTATTAGTGATTATACATGAGAACTTTTCATAATTGTAAATAACATATACCAGGTGACTAAAAACTATATAGAAATACATAGATACTTTAATTATCTTACATGTGAGTAGGTAGGTACATTACACCTCCTTTTGTAAGAATGAAAATAATTGTAAAATGAATTTTCATTTAAATGGTATAAAACATTTGTATACATTATTATTTTATTTTAACACATTTAAATAGTTTCTTTTAGTCTCGATAGTCTTTCACTTCGTCTTATCGGTGTAGTCTCTGTGAAACTAGTCTCTTCACACTTTTTGGATTCACTATAATTATTGTCTTTATTATGTTTACAATCTATACTTAAATCTGTCTCATGTACATGTTTTCGTTTACTTTGACATATATTTAGTGTTAAACAATTTGTAATTTGTTGACAACTATGTGACGGATTTCTACGAAATCGTCGGTAAAAATATTTAATTATCCTGTATAAAATATAAAGTAACATACATTTTATCAAAAATAAGATTGCATAAGTGAAATAAGAACTATTTTTTATTGTGTCTGAAAAATTAATATTTGTTTCTGAGGTCATTTTCTCTAAATTATCTAGTTTATGGCTTGCTAAATTTAATGCATCTCGATCGAGATTATTTAATTGTAAGGGAACAAGGTGTAATTTGGATTCATTATTTATCTTAATATCATCACAACAGACTTCTGGAAGGGATAAATCTGGAATGATAGACTGAAAATTACTTTCTTTTGGATTTGAGACAGATATCAAAATAGTTGATCCGGTGTAAGTTTTGCAATTATTCGAAGTAGAAAAAATACCTGTGTTTGAAAGAACAATAGATATTGGCGTACTAGTCTGACAGCTTAAAGTTAAATCTGTTGGTTTGGGTAAAACATATATCCAAGAATTTGGTTTGTTTAATTTATGCCAAATTTCATATTCTGTTTGAATTATACGAGTATCGCAACTAGATGGTATGTTTGTTATTGAAGTTAACAATTCAGTTTCACAAATTGGATTAGTGTGTGTAAATCGGAAAGTATCAGGATTTTTGCAAATAAGTTTTTCTTCATCTAATGAATAACAGTCTTCTAATGTATCAATAGTAACATAAATGTTTCTATTTTCTGAAAGAACAAGATATTTGACAGATGGAAGAATAAAGGTAAGTCTCTTTAATGTTGGATGAATTATAGGAAGAGATATTAGTTTAAAAAGAGAATAAGGAGTATTACTAACCAAAGGTATACTAACCGTAATTAAAATCTTGTTATCAAAATATATATATTTAAGTAAAATGATATCGAAATATTTATGAGCATAATCGATAGTCAATGGAAATGGATAAGTCGATGTACTAGGTAAATGCGTTACCGTTTTAGATAATTCTTGAATTAGTTGCTCAGGTGTTATAACAGAAGGATGAAGGTTATTATTTCTTGCAAATAGAATAACGTTTATTAAAGTAGAATATTCTTGTTGTAATTCTGTTATAAAGAAAGTTAGTAAGGTAAAATGTTCTTCAATTTTTTGTTTTAAATCTAAATTAAAATATTTATTATTCATTTTATCTGTGTAATTGGTAATTGATTCAAAATTTTTATCAAAAATCACTTTGTTTCGGTCTAGATTTGTAATAGAGTTATTAAAATTTGCAATCGTGGCTTTTACTACATGAATTTGTTGTTTTAGTAAATCAAGAAGATGATTTTCGTTACTTTCAGCTTTGTTAATAGCATTATTGAAATTTTCAGCATCATCACTGTCTAAGGTACCGAATAAGGTCCTGAAAACAGATCCAATTGCATTAAATAGAGCGCGTTTTGGTCTAAAATGTTCATGCAGAATTATGTTTTTTAAAGTTTGTTCATCTTGAAAGAGTCTAGGTATGATTTGTCCTAAGAGTTTTAGTGAAGTATCGCATAATCGTAATTCAATAAGAACTGGTTTGTTTTGACACAGTCTTAATGTTTTTTGATAGGTGAGATCTACAAAATTTAATTTGTCTGTAAAAGGTTGTAAAGGAATATGACTTAATATGTTCCAATGAGTTTCAATAAATTGAACATTTTTTATGTGTTCGTAATAGATTCCAGGTGATTTGTTGATAGGAGTATTGGTATATTTCTTGTGAATTTGTTCACTATTTGTCAGCCATATTATTGCATACCTGAAACAAAAGCATGTTTCAATCTATTCATGTGAACTTTTATTGGTTTTTTATTTACTAAAATTGTGCAATTGACAGGAGAATTTATCTCTAGAATTTTATAAGGTCCATTATAATTTTGTATAAGTTTTTTGGTTTGACCCTTCTTTGTTTGCTCATTTTGGAGATATACTAATTGTCCTTCTAAGAAAACGGTGTCATTAATCTTTTGGTCATAATATTTTTTACTGACTACTTTAGATTCTAATAGATTCGTTTTTGCTAACTCATGAGATTTTCTAAGCTTAAGTGTTAAATTATCTAAATAATCTTCATATGTATATTTGAGTTCTACTGGTCGTATTATACTGCTAGGTAGATTAGGTGTATATCCAAATATTAGTTCATATGGTGTGAATTTGGTTGAAGTATGATTAGTTGTATTATATGAAAACATAGCAAAATCTAGCCATTCGTCCCAATCGGATTGATCAGCTTTAATATAATGTTTAAGGTAGTCTGCTAAAGTAGCGTGACTCCTTTCTAATGCAGCATTTGATTCTGGATGATAAGCAGTACAATTTATATGTCTGATTTTAAAAAGCTTGGCGATTTGAGAAAATAATTTGGAAGTAAAATCTCGGCCTTGATCAGTAACTATTATATCGGGTTTTCCAAACTTGCAAATAAATCCACGAACCAGATTTTCAGCGATAGTCTTGGTTTCATGATTCGGAATTGCATAAGCTTGAGAAAATTTTGTTAAGTCATCTTGTAATGTTAATATGAACTTATTACCTGACTCGGTTAAAGGTAAAGGACCTACTATATCTAAAAATATTTTTTCTAATGGATTTGAGCTTGTTGTTGTTATCTCCATGGGCTTTACGAATTTTTTTCTAACGAGTTTATTTTTCTGACAAGATTCACAGGTTTTTATAAAGTTTTTAATATCATTTTTCATATTATTCCATTTGAAATGTTTTTTTATACGATTGTATGTCCGATGAAAACCAGAGTGTCCAGCCGTAGGACTAGTGTGATTCTCTTGTAATATTGTAGTTATTTCCTCAGGTTCAGGATTTGTTAGTATATCATGATAAATGATAATAGATATATCAGTTTTTCTAAAAATAAATCTAATCATAGATCTAATTTTTCCCCAACTTAATTTATCGTAGCTAAAAGTTATTCTGGGTAGGCAAATTTTTAATATTTTATCGTTTAATAACCAGTCTCTTAATTTTATTAGGGAATTAAATATATCTTCATAAGAGGTATTGTCCCAATAATTATTTTTTATAAATATGTAATAAAAGTTTTTATTTTGATCAGAAATATATATAATGTCATTTAGTCTTGGATTTTTGGCTTTCAATTTTTCTATATGACTGAATTGTTTATTTATTTGTTTCTGAACGATCTCATTAAAATTTAAATCTACGGAAACAAACAATGCTAAATTTTGTGAAAATGATGTAATCTTTTCATTTGTTTCTTTTATATTATCATTTGTTATTAATATAGTTTCGGATTTAGATAAGAACTGTGAATAAGTGTCATTATTTTCTTTACTCATTTTGTTTATTTGTAAGGTGATTGTTGCCGGGTTTTTGTTTTCTTCGCAAATATTTGTTTCAGATATGGTTAAAGGAGGACGACTTAAACAATCAGCATTTTGATTTAATTTACCTGGTTTATAAATAATTTCATAGCTATATTCTTCTAATGCTAATCTCCACCTAACGAGTCTTGATCCGGGATCTTTTACATTAAATAGCCATGTGAGTGGTTTATGATCCGTATAAATGAAAAATTTATTTCCGTACAAATATGGTCTAAAGTGTTTAACACTCCATACAATTGCAAGTAATTCTTTTTCTGTTGTGCTATAGTTTGATTCCGCTTTGTTCAAGGTACGACTAGCATAAGCAATAGGTAAATCATCTGGTACTTTACCTTGAGAAAGTATGGACCCTATTGCATAATTACTAGCATCCGTTGTTAAGACAAAGGGTTTGGTAAAATCTGGATACTGAAGTATTGGTTCTGAACAAAGTATTGATTTCAGGTTCTCAAATGACTGTTGTTGAATGCTTGTCCAATTAAATTCAACATTTTTCCTCAGCAGTTTTGTTAAAGGTTGTGTTAAAGCACTGAAATTTTTTATAAAGCGTCTATAATAACCAGTGAGACCCAAAAAGCTCTTAATATCTTTTTGTGTTCTGGGTATAGGAAAATCTGTAACAGCACATACCTTTTTTTCGTCCGGTTTGACACCAAATTCAGTTATTAAATGTCCTAAATACATTACTTCGCGACGAAAAAATTCGCACTTATCTGGTTGTATTTTTAAGTTGAATGTAGACAATTTTTCGAATACTTCTTTTAATCTTTTATTATGATTTTCTAATGTATCGGCATGAATGACTATATCGTCGAGATAGACAAAACATCTGTAATTTTGTATTCCTGAGAGGACAGTATTCATTAGCCTTTGAAAAATACTGGGAGCATTTTTTAATCCAAATGGCATTCGTGAATATTGATAATGTCCAGACGGAGTTGAGAAAGCAGTCTTTGGAGAATCCTCAGGATCCATTTTGATCTGGTGAAATCCTGATGTTAAATCTATTGTTGAAAAATATTTTGAATGACCCAATTGGTCTAATATATCGACTATATTCGGAAGTGGAAATGAATCTCCTATAGTAATATCATTTAGTCGTCGATAGTCTATAACAATTCGCCATTTCTTCTTTGCTGAAGCATCGGCCTTTTTTGGCACAACCCAAAGGGGCGAATTCCATGGCGAAGTTGATTCTTCGATAATACCTTGATCTAGCATACCTTTTATTTGAGTTTCGACTTCATGTTTGTGTACTTCAGGATACCTGTATGATTTAGTGCTAATAGGTACATTAGAATTTAAAGGAATTTTGCAAGTTATGGCATTTGTACTGGTAAGTTGATCTCCTTCCAGATAAAAGATATGATTGTACTCCTTGCAAATAGAAATTAAAGATGATTTTTCTTCACTATTTAAATGATCTGTTCTCAAGGCATTTTTTAATTTAGCAATTCTGTTAGAATTCGTATTATCTTTATAAGAAGACATTTTTCGTATATTTGCATTGTTTTGTAAATTTGGAATTTTTTCTATTGCTACTTGAATATCGTTTAATTCAACATCCGTTTCAGTAGTGTTTACGATTGAGGTTAAAAAGAAATCATTTTTTACTTTAACAACACTAGGACATAAAAATACACCTTTAAAGATTTCGCGTTCGGGACATAATCCTTCGCTTAATTCATTATTTATTACTTTAATTTGAACAATTGTTTCAGTTCTTGCGGATAGAATAGTTTTATTACTTCTTGAGTTAGAATTAGAGTTTTGATTTAGTATAAGATCGTCTGAACAGGATTTTTCTTCTGAACAGGATTTTGATTTATGATTTCGTGAAGAGTTACAAGTTTTATTTGTGCATATCTCAGTGGATTTTACACATTTTGGACTTGAATTTTCTTTGGATTTAGAGTTAGATTTAGATTGAATTGGATTGGATAGTAGTTCTTCACTACTTAAGGTTATTTGGATATCATTGGTTTCTAAATAAGAATGATCCTCTATGGATTTAGCATCATAAGGAAATATTTCATCGATATTAGAACTTGTCTCGATATTTTGATCTCTCAGAAATTCGTCATTGTCATTGTTTAATGGAGATTTTATATATTCGATTGAAATAGAACAATTTTTAAAGTTTAATTTATTTTCTTTATAATCAATTTGGCATTTATTTATTTCAAAAAAATCGCTACCTAATATACCGTCGAAATGAAGAGGAAAATCGTCTTCTACGACATAGAAAACATGAGTTTGGACAAAATCTTTTATCTTGAAATTTACGTTACAACTACATATAGTTTTATTTGGATTTAAGACATTTTTATCAATGCCTCGTAGAGTAATAGACTTAGAATAAATTTTTGGAATGTTTAGTATTTTTGAATATTTAATTAAAGAAATATCTGCGCCTGTATCGATTAGAAACTTGCAAGAGGATGGATTAGAATTATTTACTAAGGGTAAATCTACATAGGAAGTGACTGAGAAGTTGATGGTTGTGATACGGCCTGAACTGAACGAACTCCTCGAGAATCGACCGTTGGTTGTCGAGGATTCTGGAAGTTTAAAGAATTTGTTGGATTTTTGTTTTTATTGTTAAATTCGCGTTTTCTACATTCTTCTATAACGTGACCTGGTTTTTTGCAGTATCTGCAAAAACGTTGGGAAGTGTTGGTATTTTCTTTTCTTAAGTTTGGAGGAAAATCAGAATTGGAATTTGAATTTGAAGGTTTATAATTTTGATTTTGAGAATTTGACCTTTGAAGATTTGAATTAGGATATTTTGGGTTTTGAAAACTAGAATTTTGAAGATGTCTAACATTTCTATCTGAATTGTTTTTATATCGACAGTTATTTGAGGAATGGTTATTTCGTTTGCAAATATTACAGAATGGTCTGAAAATTTCTTGTCTTGATAACTGTTCTTGTTCTTCGGCAATTGCTATAGCAACAGCTCTTTCTAAGGAATCTGGATTTCGGGCTTTGATTAAAATAGAGAGGTCTTTGTTTAATCCTCTAATAAAGACATTTAGTGCTTGAGTTTTTAAGAGTTTAGTACATGCATTTCTTGCATCTGGAGATAAGTCTGGATCAAGTGTATTTATTAATTTTATATAGCAATTTTCAACTTTATTTGCAAATGACATTACATTTTCACTGGGCATCTGACGTAAGGAATGTAATTCCAATTGCCACTGACCTTCAGTTCGGCGTTCAGAATAAGCATCTAATAAGAAGTCTTTTAAATCTTTCCATTCGTCAAATGTTCTGTTTCTAGTTATGGCCCTAGCTTTATCGGTTAATTTAGTTTCTATAATGGCTAATAAGATGGGTTTGGATTGCGGATTTACTAAATTGTATGCTTTATCACAATTGTCTATGAATTCGTATAATTTTGATTTTGTACCATCAAATCGAATGAGAAGTTTTTCAGCTATTTCAATTGATACTGACATTTTATTTGAATTAGAAGTAGAAGAATTTGAAAGAGAATTTGAGTCGGGAGAAGGTATTTGTTCGTCAAATAAGTTACTTATATCAGGATATAAAGTAGACATACGTTTACAAGATTTTTAAAATATGAGACAGAATTTAAGATAGAATGTACTTACAAGTAGAATATTGTTGTTGGTCGCATAGTCTATTATTCCACGGGTTCACCTCTACTTCCGATGGAACTACAATTGGGTTATGACTGGAACTGGATTTCGAACTGGATGTACTGGACCCCAATGTAATTAGTTGTAGTGGCGATTTTTCCACACTGACAGTTTTTTTTTTGAATGATTCCTCGAAGGAAACAAGTCAATTCAAAAATTCCTCAGCTCTCCTTCTATCAGCAATCAGAGGAACTCTGCTACTAATATCCCACGTTCTGACACCAAATTTTGTTATGGAATACTATGCGTTTATTTCTTCTCCGGACTAACTCTTTGTTTTGGAATTAAACAGAATATATTGACATGTATAAATTTATTATATTAGAGGATGAAAATTACACTCTGCTTGTTATTTCTTAAAACTATGAATATATAAGTTCTGTTATCTACAATTATTTAACGATGTTTCTGGATGGATTTGAGTACAAGAGATTGGACTCAAATATTAATATTAAAATAGCAAATACGGATAGCTTATCGAACAAAGAAATAAGAGAAATAAATTATTATTATTCCATAGATACGAAGTATTAGGTGAATAAACTAGCGAAACTTATTTATTCTAAATAGGAAAATATTTATGAAGAGTATTGATTCTGATTTCTAACAGCAAATAATTATTAGTGATTATACATGAGAACTTTTCATAATTGTAAATAACATATACCAGGTGACTAAAAACTATATAGAAATACATAGATACTTTAATTATCTTACATGTGAGTAGGTAGGTACATTACAGCAGCAGATCTAAATAATATCGTGGTGTTGACTCCATACCACTGATGTAGGTTCTTAGCTAAGATGTTCTTCGTCCAGGACCACGTTTCCCTGAATAATTATATGGAGTAATTCATATTTAGAATTTCTCATCATGTGGGCAAAGTACAATTTTCTCTTTTTTTTCACTATTCTATCCTGATATTGACATCAGTTAAATTGTAAGTTATATTTTTGTTGTTGCTGATAACTATAGATTTGTTTTCTTTTGCAAACTTTCAAACCCATTTGTTTACTATAATCTGTTGTCACTGATAAAAGTATCTGTAAATAATATTTTTTCGCTGCTAGCAAAAGTCCGTTGGTAATTATACTTCCTGTTCTGTCTTTCATAGCTTCTCCAAAAATCTTTTCTGTATATAAATTAAACACAAGCTGAGAAAGCACATATCCCTGTTGAACTATTCTCATAATAGGAACTTTTTCGGACGTTTAACCTTTAATTCTAACTTCATCTGTCTGATTCCCGTGCATAACGGCTAGTATCCGAATATCCCGTGCATCCAGACCTATATTATTGAAACTAGTAATTAACGATATTTTTTTAATTGTCTATGTCTAGAAAAAAATCATGGATCTTGTCGATCGACACTTCAAAAAACACCATAAAATGAAGTAAAGGACAGACACTCTTAACTCAACACAGTCTACTTTTATTTTTCAATTTGTATCATGTCAATTCAGAATAAATGGAACCTTTCATCGCCACTTATCCATCGAGCGCTTTTTAATGAATCTAGAAATAAACAAATTAATTACCAAATCCACTGCCAGTAATGACCACCCTAAATGAATTGGTTTATATAAATCATCATAAAGTATAAGTACCTTGCAAAGAAATGAAATTACTGTATAGGTTGAGTGAACTAATAAACGTTAAAATAATATACAAAAATGTTTTAAGTGTGGGCTATACGGTATACTAAAGTGTTTTAAACAGTTTTGAAGAGGAAAATTATTTAAGAGTATTTTTTCAAATTAATCCATTAGTGCCTGGATTTAATTTTTACCAAGTTTTCGGTTGAATGAAATAAAATGACCTGTTAATAAAATACCTTATACAGGGTGAGTCATAACTATTGGGACATAGACTAAGGACAGGTTATTTGGACCAAAATATGGCTATTGGGCCAAATATGCCTTAATAAAATGTTGCTGAGAAAAAAGATACAGGGTGTTAAAGTTAATTTTTGTTTTTCGTTTTTTGCTAATAGTTTCCCTGTATATTTATAAATTGCTATCAAAATTGGCACAGAGGCATAATCTTAGACAAGAAATAGTATTTTATTTACAATTTTACGTTTTGTCATAGAGGGCGCCACGTGGATTATTCCTAATGATCAAATTGACTCTAAACTTTTTCTGATGAAACTTTTTAGTAATTTTTATTAGAAAATATGACGTAAACATCATTTTTACGTAAAATTGGTACTCTGGTTTAAACATGATAATTTCAACCGTTTTCGATAAAAACGCAGGCGAACTGCTTAGAGTCTTAAAAAAGGATTTCAAATATTTCATTTATGAAAAGTATGCTTTGGACTGTTGTTGGTAAATGTCATTTGTTCAGAGTAAATTATTTTTGATGTGACAGTGTAGTGTAATGTTGAATTTTTTAAAAGTAATCATTACTTTTTTTTATTGAAATGCCTCGTCACAATCATTTTACTAATGAAGAAATGCGAGATATGATTTGCGTATACGCACAAGAAAATTTTTGCGGTCGCTCGGCAGCCAGAAGGTATGGAATGTTATACGCAAACAGAAGGCAACCAAATCACAAAACTTTTGCAAGATTATATCGTAGTTTAGGTGAAACTGGGACATTTCACACTAAAAATCGGGGTGGTCTACCGAAACAAATCACACCTAATCAAGAAGATGAACTTTTGGTTCGAGTAGATGAAAATCCTGAAATAAGTTCACGACATCTATCAGCAGCAACAGGAGTAAGTCAGTCGTCTATTGTTAGAATTCTAAAAAAAGAGAACCTCCATCCTTATCACTTCACTTCTGTTCAAAATTTATTTCCAACAAATCTTCCACGACGGTTACAGTATTGCTAACGTATTCTGAATAAACATCGCAATGACAGACACTTTATTAAGAATATTATGTTCACCGACGAAGCAACTTTTACCAGACGAGGGGTTTTTAATTGGCGAAATAGTTATTATTTGGAAGAAGAAAACCCGCATGCTATTAAAGCTAGACATTTTCAGCATGAGTTTAAATTGAATATTTGGTGTGGCATTATAGGCGACCAACTACTAGGGCCTTATGTTCTTCCTCCGAATTTAAATGGAGATTCTTATTTATTCTTTTTGGAAAATACTCTTAATGATATTTTAGATGATCTGTCACTGGATGTAAGAAGAAAAATGTGGTTTATGCAGGATGGAGCGCCACCTCATTTTTCATTAGCTGTTAGAAATCATTTTAATGACGTATTTCCTCAACGATGGATTGGCAGAGGCAGTGATTTTCAATGGCCACCAAGAAGTCCTGAGTACAACCCGCTAGATTTTTATTTTTGGGGACATATGAAGTCCTTAGTTTATGCCAATGAAATTAATACACGAGACGAACTTTGGAGATACATTCAAAATGCAGCTAATCTTATAAGGGGACAGAATAATATTTTTTTAACGTCCGAAAATCCTTTATAAAAAGAATTAGAAAAGGCATAGAAATCGGAGGAGACCATGTAGAACATTTGGTTTGAGTTTTTGTGAGTTCTTTTAAGTTAAAGTGTGTTTAGTTTTGATTTATCGTCAAAACGGAAACCTTACGTTAGTTGCAACTTTGTTTATTAGTTTGGTATTTGATAGTGGAATTGCAAATACAATACTATTTCTCGTCTAAGATTATGCCTCTGTGCCAATTTTGATAGCAATTTATAAATATACAGGGAAACTATTAGCAAAAAACGAAAAACAAAAATTAACTTTAACACCCTATATCTTTTTTCTCAGCAACATTTTATTGAGGCATATTTGGCCCAATAGCCATATTTTGGTCCAAATAACCTGTCCTTAGTTTATGGCCCAATAGTTATGACTCACCCTGTATATAATAAATTTTACAATATAATAAAAAACTTTATTGAATTGAAGTCAAAAACCGGTGTTAAAACTAACGATAGGCACTACTGTGAACAAATTTGACATAATATACTTAAAACCATTGTTCTTGTACATGAATAACAGTTGTCACAAGCACAGCGTTTTCTTTTATTATTTGGAACATACATTAATAAATGGTCTTGACCATCATAATATCTAAGTAATCTGAAATTCTGTTATTGGAGTTACTAAAATTAGACGAAGCTGGTCTTCCTGTTCCTTTTGGTAGGTTTTGAAGTTTTTGGAGATAATACTGGGCTATATTTCGGACACATTCTAACGATGTCTAATAGAAAATCCGTCATGCAGAGCTGGCTACGAGAAAAATGTATTTCATTTACAGAAGATATGGCCAAAGCAGAATTAATGACAATAATCAAGGAGCATTATGGTAGATATCGTCGATATGCTGTTGTTTCAATGGCTAGACTTTATGGTATTACTGTTTTGAGACTTTAATTTTACTATTTCGAGTTGAATCCAAATAGTTTTGCTTTCTCATTATCAAAAACTTATCGGGCAATATACATGTGTGTTGTAGCAAATTTTGTATTTGAAATAAGAAAGTTTGTATTGTCCACTGTTATACTGTATCCAGAAATTTAGTGTTTCATTATAAAAGTTATTTTAATAACAGCTGTAAAACTGAATAATCCCTTGTAAATACTCTATTGTTGTATAATTATCACAGCTACCAAAGCTGCCAGGACCGGCATAATAGCCAAGCATAGCACAACTGTATATATGTATATATAATCAGATCAAATATTATCATTCAAGCATAATGTCAAAAAACTCTTTTTATAAACATACAAATTTCCCATAATTATTGTTATTAATCATTATTTTAAGTCTCAACGAAGAAAATGTTTTGTGTTTTATTGGCACTAGTTTTCACACTGGCCAGTCAATTTCATAATGATTTTTTTAGACTATAACTTATCACCAACTCAGGGGAGTACCAGAGAACAATTCTGTTATTCTAGGGGAGTACTGTGTAGTGTCTGTGTTAAGTAAATGTCTTGTTACTTTAGTAAAGTCGACTTCATTGTCTTTACAAAGAGACGCTAATTGTATCTTAACGTCTGAGGTCCCTTCAGTGAGTACCGATTTACTCGTTTTAAAAGGTTCATATTTATTCATGTTGACTTGTTATGTTTAAGTTTTCCGTTTCATGTCTGAAAAAGTTGGCAAAAAATGGGAAATATTCTTTATTAATAATTTTACGAAAAAAAATTATTCTTCATTAAAGGTTATGCATCACATAGAAATCATTAACAGATAATCTTATAAAATATTAAGTGGTAGATAGGAAAAATCAAAATTATTAATTAATACTGAAGAGGAAAGTGATTTTAAATTTAGATATGCAAGAAAATGTAATTTTAAAATGTTTGTAGCTATTAAAAATTATGTCCAAGTTTAGATTCATGGCCTTCTAATAATTAAATAATACATTTAAAGTAAAAAGTAAATAAAAAAATACTTTTGCATTTGTTGATTTTGTATATTGAATAAGGTAAATTAGAAATAAAATTAAAAATTAATGCACCTACTGATACATCATTAAAAGGCCATGAATCTAAATTTAAAAATAATTTTTAAATCCTACAACCAAATTAAAATAACATTTTATGCTGCACCTAAATTTAAAAGCACTTCACTTTTAAGCATAAATCAATATTTTTAATTTTCGGTGTATACCACTTAAACTTTTATAAATTTGATTATTGATTATTGATTTCTATGAAATGCAGAAATGTTTATGAGGAATAGTTTTTTTCATGAAATTAATAATAAAGAAATTTCCCATTTGTTGCCAACTTTTTCAGACATACTTTATAGCTTACTAACAATTAAAACACTTCTTTCCTTACATGAAGTATAAAATATACTCATATTTAGCTATATGTATATATCTACATTAATTCATTTTAATTTTCACTTCACCTTTTTATTATTTCACTTGCAATTTTTTTAACAAAACAAAAATTGTTTATCACTTTCAAAATTTGGATATATTTAATAAAGAATAGAGACAGAAAATATAATAATTAATTAATTCTAATACTCCATCAGTTTATGTATTTTTCCTTAATTATCTAGATATTTAGTTAAATTAAATATGTATTGTAAATGCCAAATAAAACATAAAATTCGTTAAGCCGGTCCTTTTTACTATTTACCTGAAGAGGCAAATCCATTTATGGCTTCGACTTTATCAGCGGGATACTTTTAAATTCTGCATAAGTCAGTTCTTATAATTGTGAATGAAGTATACATGACACATTGTGTATGAAATAGTTTTATTGCTAAAAATACGCAACTGACAATACCAATCGACGTGTGCGAGGGTGTTTTTTTTAGACACACTCCCATTTATTCATTATCGAATTTATTCTATTTGGCTGTTACAATCTATCTAATACGTTCTTATGATAACGTATTATACAAATATTTTCTATTATGAAAGAAAGGGTTTAATTATATATAACATACAGTTTTATTAATTTTAATTTTTTCCATTTTTTTGCTAAAATATTATTTATAACTACATTATAGTTTTCTGATAGATCTGTAAATAAATATTAAATATTATCATAGTTATTAAGTTTGACAAAGTGGTGCGTTAATTTTGAGAAGTAATTCGTATTTATGGGTTGTCTCCCTGGAATAACTTAATATTTTATACAAAGAGTAACCCTCGTACCTAATACCGATTCCTCGCACGAGTTCATAATAAAATCACCTTTCAATATGTTACCTTCGAGAACCAAAGCAGCTGATAGAGAACCTACCAGCCAAGAGAATTTACCGCATCGTGTAATTCTAGTCCATCCAACAGCTGTTTCCATTTACACCTGTCCTGAGGCAACATCTGCCTTTCTGACCGTGTGCCGACTGTATAGAGATTTTTTTTAAATTGCGGTACCTTCTGCGATGCACGGCGTCTGGGAGATGGGCTTTTATTTATGTATATGGTTCTTATGTGATGTATGTAATCACTATTTTTTGTGACAAAATTGAAACTTCAGTTTCATTAGTTAGGCGGCTTTGTCTGCATCAAGTACTTAATAATAACGTTATCTCATTATTTATTTTTAACTCGTAGAAACAACGACATTAGGAAAATTAACAATGGGGGAAATAAGAAAGAAAAAGAAAAAACCGTAAGCGTACAAAACATATCATCAATATATACATACCTATTTGGAAGGTTAAGACATTATTCCAGACAGAAAAGATTACATTCAATAAATGTCCATACACATACACATAATGGGTGTAAACAAAATGATGTGTCTCGAAAATGGGCAATGCATAGTTGATAAATATAAAGTTTACTTTCAAAAAAATATGGAAAATTTCATTTATGGTGTTGTCACGATAATATCAAGAAGACTCTATTGCATCACAAATTTTATACGGGGGAATTATGAACAAGAGCATAAGAGGTTGCAAGGTAATGAAGGGGAAATACAAAACGAAAAAGATGAACCTATTTTTGATGATTTAAAAATGAGGTCGACAATGTTAGTGAAAGTTCTCATGTCACAGATACAGAACAAGATGGCGAAGAAGATGAAAATGATTCTACAAGAAAAGGAAAATAATCTCCTATCAGGTGTATTGTCTTGGAACTGGGGTAAAATAGGCCGAGAAGGAAGAAGTAAGGTCGGTTCGCACTTAAGCCGAAAATATAATTTCCCTGTGGTGAAGCGGGACGCTAAAGAAGCTAAAACTCTAATTGATAGTTAGAATAATTTATGGATGATCAAGTCATAGCTGGTACTCTACAATTTACTAATCAGATCAGTTCAGTAAGGTAGAATTACAACAAAGACCAGTCAACGACCAGAAATCAAAGCTGTATTTGGATTACTTTGGGGGAGACCGGGGTTAGTTATTACGTGGGGCAAGTTGTTATATTTTATTTTAATCAACTTAACGAGATGGCAGCCCATTTAAAGCTACGTAGCCAATGCGGTGCATGCCTCACTGCATCTTAACAAACTTTGGTTAGTGTGGTTTAAGGCTCTGCCGTAGACCGACCATTTCTATGTTTTTAGTAGCACTCAGTAATTTTTACTTATTTTTTTCACAGCATGTTTTATTGACTGTTAGCTTAATTATTGTCTATATGTACAATATCAAATATATGGGATTCATGAGTAATTACAATTTATTTTTAATAGGGCGTCCTGGGACAGGTTGTTACTATTGTCAAGGGACAAGTGGTTACTGTAACAACCTACTCCATCTCAAGAAATTTGTGTGTAGGTTTATTAGTAACCTAGATTTTGTTGTAAATAAAGTTGTAAATTTTTAATAGATCAAAATGAGAACCTACAAGAAAAAAACTAAGCGTGGTGAAATTGAAAGACCAGTAGCGGATGAATACGGGATTAATTTTATGACGCTTGACAGCTTGACAGATTTTATGACAGCTAGATGAAACAGTTCCTCGACCGTTCGACCTGTTCATTGTCTAATGTTACGCAGCCAGGACAGTTGTTTTCTTCCGACCCAACGTTTTCCATCGATTTTGCCCTGAATGATTAACCGGAGTAAGCGATATTTAGGTCCTCTCATTATATGACCGAAGTATTGGACCTTTCTCATTTTGATGATGTTGATCAATTCTCGCTCTTTGTGCACGGTCTCTAGCACGCGTTCGTTAGATATGTGTGCTGTCCACGGGATTCTAAGCATGCTACGGTAACACCATAACTCAAACGCTTCTAATTTGTTGAGATTTTTTATTTTTGTTGTCCAGGTTTCACATCCATAGAACAAAGTGGACCAGACGTAGCACTTCAATACTCTTAGACGTGTGGTCAACGACAGACTTCTACAGCTAATACCATGCCCACTTATTTTTCTTATGGTGCCTATCCGTTACGGATGTTGGACTCTAACATGGCTATTCTGACTTTGTTGACTGCTGCCCTGAAAAGTCCGGTAGTGGTTAAGTTAAACCATTTTCGCAGGTTATGCAGCCAGGATATTCTTCTTCGTCCTGGACCTCTTTTCTCATGCACTTTACCTTGAAGTATGGTCCGAAGTAGGTCATTGCTCATTATATGGCCCAGGTATTCTAGTTTGCGACGTTTTATGGTTACGTTTAGTTCGCGCTCTTTACCCATTCTATGTAGTTCTTCTTCGTTGGTAACTCTGTCTATCCAGGAAATCCTCAACATGCGTCTATAGCACCACATCTCAAATGCTTCGAGTCTCTTCAGTGATGCTTCAGTTAAGGTCCATGACTCCACGCCATATAAAAGAACGGAGAATACGTAGCATTTTAGTAAACGAACTTTTATTTCCAATTTTATATCGTGGCTGTTAAAGATTTTTTTCATTTTGACGAAAGCTGATCTTGCCTTCTCGATCCTTATCTTAATTTCCGTCGATTGGTCCCACTGTTCATTTAAGTTTGCACCCAGATAACAAAAGTTGGTGATTTGTGTTATAGGTTGTTGGTTAACTAGTAATTGACCAGGTGGTATCCTATTTTTGCTTATAACCATGTATTTGGATTTTTTGATGTTAAAATCAAGCCCAAACCTGCTACTTACTTCTGCCACACTGGAGACAAGTATCTGCAGACCTTCAAGACTGTCTCCGGAGATCTGCTTGGATGTCATCTCTCCATCGCATTCTGGGACGTCCGAGTGGTCGTTTGCCTGTGGGAATCTCCTCCCATACCAGTTTTGCAAGTCTCTCGTTATGCAGTCTGTGCACGTGGCCTGCCCATCTTAGTCGCTGTAATTTAATTTCTTGGACAATATCGGCGTCATTGTAGAGTGCTTTTAATTCGATATTGGTTCTGATCTTATACTGGTTTGTGGTGATGTCATGGTGAGGTCGGAAAATTTTTCAAAGTATTTTTCGTTCAAAGCGTCTGAGCTTTTCTTCGTTTGCTTTGGTCATGGTCGACGTTTCGCATCCGTATGTTATTACAGGTCTGACGATGGATTTATAGATTTTTATCTTTGAACTTCTTGTAAGATTTTTTGATTTTATGAGCTTATCCAGTGCGAATAGGCAGCGGTTTGTAGATTCGATTCTGTCTTTTATTTCTTCAGTAACATCGTTGTCAGCTGTGATTACGGCCCCCAGATACTTAAAACGTTATAATCTTTCGAAACTGTTGACCGTCACATTTTGTCCTATTCTGTCTCTTCGTGTCGTTCTATTTATACACATATATTTCGTCTTCTCTTCATTAATCTTCAGCCTTACTTCACTTGTTGCTCCTTCCACCTTGTTGAAGATGTCTTTCGTGGATAGGATGGAGTCTACAACGAGGTCTATGTCATCTGCATATGCGAGTAATAGCTTGGGACCTTGAACCGATAGCAATTCTGTTTTTATTTCGGCCGACCTCATGACTTTCTCTAATACAAGGTTAAAAAGTAGTGGAGATAGCGCATTACCCTGTTTGAGTACACTGGTGATTTCAAAGCTGCCAGACAGTTTATTATTTACACGTACTTTAGATATTCCACTCTCCATAGAGTCTTTGGTCATCCGAATGAGTTTCTTTGGTATTGAGAACTCCGCCATGGCATTCCATATTTCTATGCTATCATATGCCTGTCGAAAATATATGAAAATATTGTGTATGGGTCTGTTATACTCCCATCCCTTTTCTAGAAGTTGTCTCCGCGTGAATATTTGATCTATTGTTGATCTGTTTGCCCTAAAACCGGCTTGATATTCGCCTAGGATATTTTCAGCATAAGGGATTAGTCTACTTAGAATGATGTTTGAGAGGGTTTTATATGTCGTGTTTAGGAGTGAAATTCCTCTATAATTCTCGCATTTTGTTTTGGCCCCTTTTTTGTGGATGGGCACTATTATGTTTTCCTTCCATCGTCATCGTGCTGGTATCCTTTCTTCTAACCATATGTGCGTTATTAGCTGGTGGATTTGGCGATGTAGTGCGTCTCCCCCATATTTCAGAAGTTCTGCTGGTATCTCGTCCATACCCGGCGCTTTGTGATTTTTCAGCTTATTTAGGGTTTCTTCAAAGGAGGGATTTTTGACGGGCATGAGCTGTGCTATAGATCTCTTCTTTGTGCTGTTCTTCCTGTATGATGTTTAGAAGGTCCCTAAAATAAAAGTCTCTAAATAAATTTGTGTGCAAATGTTTTTTTATCGAGTTTTATTATATATTTATAGAATCGACAAGTTCTCATAGCGTTTTTCCGAAAATATTTGTTTTCTGGACTTTTTCTAGATTTAAAGTTCGCCAACAATTAAAAAAAAAATTTTATTTTATACAAAAAAAAATATATGTATGTTAAAAAATGTATAAACCTAATAAGGTTGCAAAAAATATTTTTATTTTGATAAAAATACGTCAAAATTTAATTTTAAGTATTATGTTCCCCTACCCCTACCCCTACCAGTTGAAATTTCACTCGGTGAAATAGTCTTCTTCTTCACTCCAGTGTTTAGATATTCATTGTCAATTTTGGCATCAAACTTCTCTCCTGTAGTAGTTAGTTTGGTATCAATGGCAAAATTAGTACGCAAAGAAGTTATTTTCTCTGTAAAATTTTAAATCAAGTTTTTCATAGAAAGTAAAAGTATAATAAACATTTCTGTATTTTGGTGTCCAATTCTCATGGTCCCATATTTTACGACTTTTCGAAACAATTCCACCCATGGCTGTTTTTGAGTTAAAATAGGAGTATCAATTGACAGCATCAAGTTACTCCATAAAACACGAGACACGGAATATGGCGACTACGCTGAAGTATATTTAGAAACGAGAACGGAACCAATCAAAAGAGTATGTTTAAAACCGATATATTTTATGGATCACAAATCTCCAATTGCAAACGGTTTCTTACAAAATTAAGGGCTCTGGTTCGTTTTATCGTTCTTGGAATTTAATTAAGTGACTGTGGCATCATATTAAACGGTTGCGTTTTAAAATAAAATGTACAGGGTGATGTACAACAACTTTAGTTTAATGACATAACTTCAAAAATTCAGTTACTACCACTTCTTGAACTGTCAACTTCCTGTTTATATACATTTTCTGACGTTCCAAACGTTACGAGACATTTCTGGATATTTCGAGATATACATCTAGAATATTCTAGATTTTTAATACTTCTTTTTTTTCGTCAAGGGACTTTGTTATATGAAATAAATCTTAAGGAACAGCTTGTTCCAGTTTTTTGAAACTACATGAACTACAATAATTTGGAACAGAATGTAAGACTGTATCAACTGTCTAACTGTCTAACAATCTGCAAACCACAGCTAAAACGGCAAACCAGGAATGATATAAAGTATGAACATGATATAGAGTTACATATATACAAAATATACATTGTACTCATACCATTTGAACACACCTATAATACGAGAACTAGAGCAAAGTCTGTTGTTAGATTGAATATTGCAAAGAAAACAGTTGGAAAACGAAATTGTGAGTATTTACAAGGAAGAATCTACAATTTGCTCCCTGAAATTAACAAAACATACCTAATCACTATAAACTCCCTGAAAATGATTAAGAACTTGTTTTCTATTAAATCTACCCGCAAACGTTAATGCTCTTAATCCTTTCAATACCACCGTAATCGTTTTTTTTACAGCACTCATACCGTGAAAAAGACTCTTGTTCCATCCATCATATGGCTGTACAGCCCAATTCGAGCCCTGACCTCCTCAGCAAACCTCTCCATTCCTTACTGTCTGAGCCATTCTTCTCCACGATCGACTGCCAAAAAGATTTATTGCGCCTCATCTACATCATCGCTTTCTCATAGGTCCTTTCTCCTGTATTCTTGCATTCAACAGTTTTTTAGAACAATAAAACAATGAAAATTTTGTTTTCAAAACTTCCACAAAATTTATTATAATATTTTATCACTACAGCTGTTTCGGCAGAGTGCCTTTCGCAAGTGATCGATTTTTCAATCATTGTCTCGTTGTTCTTTGCTATTTGTTGATGATTTTGTGCTCACTGGTGGTACGCTTCGGTGGCTGTTGTCCTGCGGAGGAGGTATAATCCAGGGTGATCATAGGTGAAAGGGTTGTTGAGCAAAAACGGTCCTTTTCAGAATTTTATTAGTAAAAATATATATGGTTATGAATTTTGACTGAATTTAATTAGTAAGTATATAAAGTTATAAATCGCGGAGAGGGCAGCTGTGTCTGTTGCCTTGACAATAGACAGGTATCATTGTACAATGGGATCGAGAAACCACAGAAAACCGATCCCTCCCTGTCACAGCAAGTTCGAAGTGAGCCATTTAATAATTACGGCGATAATAGAGTGGAGTTGCCTCCAGGATATCAATATATTCATCAGGGAGTTCGTTGCTTGCAACGGTCAGCAATTTAGTGGGTGAGAATGGGAGTTTGCGTTTTGGGGTGTCTGTTGAATATATTGCCGAAGGATAAGCAGGTAGTTTTGATGATATTTTGGACTCTGAAGTTTTGGCCATGGTTTTGATTGTGTAACTCCTGCTCAAAGAGGAGAGCCTCTCATAGATGGGCTGGATATTCGACAGTTGATGAAGGAGGGCAGAGGGGTAGTCGTGCCATTTGTTGTTTACTATATGCAGGATTTCCCATTCCCCGTACTCCGTTTTTTAGAAGTCTGTTTTATTTATATACGAAGACGTTGTATTCGGCCATACTGAGATAAAGGCGCTTCTTTATATGATACTTTATTCATGATGTTAATATTCTCCATATTCTTAAAATAGTTTTCGAAGTTTGATTTAATATCAAAATACCTTCTCAATATTTTTTATAATGGGAAACAAATATATCTTTTTGTTAAGATTTTGGATTGTTTTCAAAGTATTTTTTATACTGGTCTAAAGAATCGTTCAGCAGACAAAAACTGTATCTTTTAAAAGGAAACTAGAACTTAATTTCTTCCAGTGTTTTTGTAGATTGATAAATGTAATATGCAAGAGTTTAAAGGAAACTAATATTCTTATTTTGTCCCCTTAATCTTAACTTCTTCTTAAATATAACTTCTTCTAGTTCTTAAGGTTCTCTCTTCAGAGATTCTAAACAAGAGATATAATTTAATAGAAGTAACAAAAAGGCTAGACATTATAAGCAAATTTATTAGCCAGACGACCGTGTCGGTCCGAGACCTTGAGTCTTAATTCGCCAGTACACCAGGTAGATCAGAGTGGGAGAGGAACTTCTCATCCTAAATACAAATGTCAAATGTTAAATTTGTAGATTTGTTGAGTTAACATAAAACATAGTCACACAAACACGCTCATACACACACATACACAAACACATAAATCCAAACATAAAATACACATAAACACATGTCGACACCATCCCCAGTCATCAAATCACCAGATGGCCGCAGATCACCAGATTCCCATTTTTTTTCGAGGTAGCTGCAGGTCCAATTTTTCATTTTGTCTATTGGATCAAAAACTATATCTCTGATTTTCAGATTTTTCCGTATGGTGCGCCATCTTCAAAAATCCGAAAAACTGTTTTATAGAGGTTTTGAAATATTTTCTCAATTTTATAGATTTTTAGAATAGATCAAATTAAGGTTTTTACAGGTTATATATATATATATATATATATATATATATATATATATATATATATATATATATATATATATATATATATATATATGTATATATATATATATATTTTATTTTAAATGAGGCTTTTAGGGTATTCAAAAATTGAGCGAAACACCTTTACAATGCCAACAAACATGTTCTTTTCATGGCTTTTAAGGATTTCTGCGGGGTTAATCATATTTTTTGAGATCGATACAACCCAAATAAGTTTTTTCATTTTTTACGTTTTATGTAATTAAAAAATAAGACAGCGCGTTACCCTCTCTCCCCCTTCCACAAAAACATAATTTTTTTTTTTTTTCGGTAGGTTACAATCAATTTAAAAATTTCAAAAAATTCACACGCATAGTTGAGGCTTTTATAAAACTTGTCTATTTTTTATAGACCTGTAGCATAAGTGTACATACCATAAAATGGATTTTGTTTTAAAGAGCTCATAACTTTTTTGGAGGATGGCTGCATGTCTTTTTAGCGGGCTAAAATTGCGCTGGACATTATTTTTTAATAACATAGAACGTAAAAAATGAAAAAAATTGATTTCTGGAAGAGAGATTAATTCAGATTTACAAAAACTATATCGTTACTCATCCAAATCTTAATACTTTTATGCTCATGTACTTAATGTAGTTCGCCCTGTATACCCAACCGTGTAGGTCCGATTTCGTTTAATTTTTATAACAAGTCTACAAACACAGCCACCTCCAACGACACGTAAAATCTATAATTAAAAGAGCAAGCAGTAAGCACGTTCTACATTACAAGAACGAAACAATAAAATAGACCATAACAATTACTATTGTTTTCTGAAGTAATTTTTGTTTGACTGTTAACATTTTATAGGGAGTAGAAATCATTATCGCAACCATAAACGGTCGTTATTGTTAGACAGAATGAAAGAAAATAGAAATCATGCTGTAGTTTTAGTGTTGTTATCCTGCAATATTAGTTTATGATACGGAGAATGAACTGCAGATAAAAAGTATTCAATTAAAACTTAAGAATAAATCTTAATCCATCTTAATCTATGGATAATGATTTTCTTTACTTTTGCCGCTATGTAGAGTCGACTTTGCATTTCTCCTATGTTTCTATCTTGGTTCATACCAATATTAATCGGTCTAATTGAACTATCGAACCCTCTTTCACCATGCCTCTCGGCCTTTTCCTCATAATTTCGCCACCCATCAAAATCTCCGGCAATCCTGACTTTATCAGATTTTGGTATTTAGTTAAAGGGGTTTTGAAGTTCGTCGTAGAAAATAATCTCTCATTTCCTGCGGATTATCACTAATATAAATGATGTCTTTACTGCTTTTCTGGTATTTCTTGTGCAATAGACCTACTCCTGAAGCAGCTCTGTGATCTTTTGGTTTTCCACTGTATATTAATGAATATTTGCTCTTCCAATTGTTGGTTTCCTTTGTTCTTTTTTTTCGTCTTCCATAATGCACATATATCAATGTTATGGTTTTTCAACTTGATTAGTATTTCTTATGCATTATTGGTTAGTGATGTAACATTCCAATTTGCCATCCATAATTGTTCCCGTTTTATAATAAGTTTTATCAGTACTATTATCTGAGGCTACTTACTCCCTCTTTGTTCTGTGAGCGTCTTTGATGCTTTCATCCCAGCCAGGTTGCTGGCCTTACGTGTGCACCCGCTTTTCCAAGGACCGTTACTCTCTTCCTCATCTTGACCCTACCATACACTGGGCATTGGTTACCCATTCTCCGAGACAGATTCTCAGTATTGTTCTGAAGCTATTTTCTTGTGGCATTTTAAATTAATTACTATTTAACTGGGAATAAGCCACAATTAAAGGTTAAAATACGTTTATTGACGTTTCAATTTCCACTTCGGAAATCGTTCTCAAAATACAAACATTAGTAAATTAAACAAATTTTGTTTTTGTTACTTAGTGAAAAATTCTTCTAATAATTTAATTTTATCTGACTCATCTATATTGACAATTCAGACATACATTATACATTTTAAAGTAGACGACTTTAAAATGATATTGCCAATATTAAAAAGGGAATCATTAAATCCTTATACGATAGAGCCAAAATTACTTGTTCTAACGAAAATTCGTTCTTGGAGGAGAAACATTTGTTAACATCTGTTTTATTAAAAAATGATTATCCTTTATCGTTTATAAATAAGGAATTTTCAACAATCGATCGAATAGAACAAAACAACTTAGAACGAGATCGTACCTCATATACAAGGGATAATACGAGGAAAATAATAATACCATATATCGTTGATTGAATAATCCAAATTTGGGTTATTCAATCAACGCATATATAAAAGGATTATCGGAAAAGCTTAAAAGGATAGGAAATAAATTCAACATTTCAACAACATTCAAAACAACAAACACGTTGAGATCTATTTTGTCCAAAACCAAACCTAACAATGAACAAGAAAGGACAAAGAATTGCATTTATAAAATACCTTGTGAATGCGATCAGTTTTATTTAGGTGAAACATCAAGGCCATTAAATGTTAGAATAAGTGAACATCAATCCTATATTAAAAATAGAGAATTTGATAGATCTCAAATATGTAAACATGCATGGGACAATGAACATAGGGTTCAATGGAATGATTCAAATATAGTCCTAAAAGAAACGGATGGTAAAAAGAGAAAAATCAAAGAAGCGGCTCTAATTATGCTAAATGAGACCAATTGTGTCGCGAATTCCTCGGCAGAATGTAGTAGGATCTGGTTACCCATATTGAAAGAGGAAGTTATTAAAAAGAAAATACCAGTATTGGTAAGTCAGTAACATATAGAGAATACATCATTTATATTTTTTAAATAACAAACATATAAAATCGGAATTTGGTATTTATTGAAGGTAAACTAAATGCAAGATCAAATACTTACCATGTCGGGATAGTATTATGAGGTTTTTTTCCTGGTTTTTCCCTCATAATTTACTATGGAATCACTAACAGGAGATTTTTACTGTCATCATGGCATGTATTTGTCTTTTTAAAGACGAATTACATGTTATGATCTTTTTCTGACGGATATTCTCAAGTTAAAGTTGATTTCATGTAATCGAATGAACTATTTTATAAGTAAAGTCGTCCCAGGAACGCAACTCAACAATATTGGCAATATCATTTTAAAGTCGTCTACTTTAAAATGTATAATGTATGTCTGAATTGTCAATATAGATGAGTCAGATAAAATTAAATTATTAGAAGAATTTTTCACTAAGTAACAAAAACAAAATTTGTTTAATTTACTAATGTTTGTATTTTGAGAACGATTTCCGAAGTGGAAATTGAAACGTCAATAAACGTATTTTAACCTTTAATTGTGGCTTATTCCCAGTTAAATAGTAATTAACAGATTCTCAGGTTCATCCGTGTGGTTAAGCCACACTTACTGGAGGTTAGGATAGGAATCGATTAGGAGACGCTAAATGTGTTATCTGAAAGCAACACCTTGTAATGCGCATCACTACCCCTTTGAACTCCATACAAAAATGTTAGAATTGAAACTGTTTGGAAACCGTTCTGCCTCAGAAGCAACCGAATACTCTATATGGGCAATAAATAGCACTTCTATACTACATAACTTATATTGCGCAAATTATATTAATCCCAAAATCAAACCAATCAGCTGAAGATCTTACGTCTTATAGACCCATATTTTTTACCGATCACGAAAATGTTTAAAAAATGTTTACCAGTTACACTTACATTTCTTTTTTCTTGTTTTTAGGATCATCTTTGTTCTTTCCAATTTGACATTTAATAGTATCTTAATCTGTGGTTAGATTAATCTGTGGTCGCTTCCTATTGAAAATTTGTTGAGTACTTCGATTACTTCTTTTCTGTTTGCTTTGATATAATCTATTTCATTTTTGACACTGCCCATCTGGGCTGATCCATGTCCATTTACGCTGAGGTTTTTGATCGAAAAAAGAGTCCATCATGAATAAATTTTCCTGGTGTAAGGAGTTCAGCAATCTTTGCCCCCGTAAATTTCTTTCGCCATAGCCATACTACTTCGGCCATTGCTACTTGGGCATAATGTTGTTTAAACCCCATTTTCGCATTAAAGTCGCCCATAATTGTGTAACGCTGTTTCTAGGTCCTCATAAAATTTTTCAATTTCTTCATCCTAGTGGGTATTCGTTGGAACACATGTCTGGATTACCTTAAGGTTATATCTTGCATTTAGTTTGAAGATGAGATATACAAGTCTGGGGCTTATGCTGATAATTTCAACTATATTTTGTGTGTGCTTTTTATGTATAATGAATCCTACTCCACCATTTGAAGTGTCTTCTTCACCTCTAAAATGAAATACGTGTCCTGATTTAAGAGGAATTTGGCCTTTTCGTCTTCGTTTTATTTCACTGAGGCCGATGATGTCCCATTTTATGTTTTTCAGCTCTTCCTTCAGTTCCATCATCTTCTGGTCTGATATAAGAGTTCTAACATTGTATGAAGTAATATGCATTTGTCGCTCTTTGTAGTAGCCTGATTTTTTCCGGGGATTCTTAGCACTCTCTGCTCCAAACCTCTTCCAACCGCTAACTTGGTTGGGGGGTTGGAGCCGCCGGAGACTGGGGGCCGTTCAATAGTTTCGTCTTTCATGGAAAATAACTTTTGGGGTTTTAAGCCATTAAAACGCCACGCTTGGCTAGTGCGTGTTGGCGAGTTGGTTTGGAAGTGGGGGGAGGAAAGGGTGGAGATGGGAATGCTTTAGGTTTGGACATGATTTCTCCGGGGATGGGAGGCTGAGGAAATCCATGAGCTCGTGTGGGCATATGTGCTATTCCTGAAGTAGATCTATACCCTGCCTGGATCACAGAGAAGTATCCACCCGCTACCCTTTATCAATAATAAATTATAACATTAATAATAATCTGTAAAACCAAAAATAACTTTAAATCTAAATTAAATAGTATAACAATATCCTTTAACTATAACCTACAATATCATCAATAAAATTCTCTTAATGACTTTGACTTTCATGTAGACGCAGTCAAAAGGTTTGCGATGAAATATGAAACAAGAATATATTTACACGTTCATGTCGAATTGAATGTAGTCGACTTTGTACAACTTTTAAGAGTACATAAACAAAGACCAAATAGGAACACTCAGCATTCAAATAATGAAGATAACAAAGAATTATTATAGTGATCTGTATAGCTCTCATAAACGTTACGTGATAAAATGCGACAGTTGGCGGGGAATAACCCTGCTGATAGTTCCAAGTAGAATATTAGCACGATTTGTTGATAAATATAATATTGCTGAACAAAAAAGTCAAACCAGAGTTGCACAACAAAATTTGAAAACAAATCGCCAGTATACATAATGATGAAACTTCAAAAATTGGAATAACGAGCCAACATGAAATAACTGTATTTAAAGAGGTTAAGAAGTAAGCGGATTTATGAAGATATGCTTAGTATTCTTGGTGATACAAATGTTCTTCGTATGCGACGCTTGACAGCTCAAGATTGAAAATAAGTAAATTTTCGAATGAAAACGAAGACCGGGAAGGAGAGTTTCTGTATACACTCCCTAAATAGTTGATATAAATTATATGACACAAATATCTCAGGCAAATAATATATCATACGACCATCATTCAGTTCACGTCGATTAGGAAATGAGAAAAATTTCGCACGATGGATCCCCAAATATATGAATGTTGATCAGAAGAGATTAACGGTTGTGATTCGCGTGTGTTTATTTTTTGCCAATAGGATGCGCCGTGTTTGGGATAATAATTTCCGGATTCTTCTGTCCTGTGCGCAGTATTGAAGAACTTCTATCTGCTCAGACTAAGAACACACATGGCCCCGTGAAGTCACAGGTTTCTGGAATATACCGATGGCAACAACAGAGATGAATGACGATCGGTAATTGCAAAACGTTGAAAGTTATCCCGAAAGGGAAAAATTTCTCGGGTCTGCGGAATAAAGCACATAAGTCAAAATAGGTTACTTTTCAGGATACACAAAAAAGTAATTTGTGATTTATTGACAATTACGTAACAAATAATTTTTGTGTGTTATAAGTTACTTTCTTGGCTTCAAACTATTCCTACAATAAAACACAATACAAAACAGTTGGACAGTATTTTATTTGACTTATGTTCATTGGTTCAATACAACAGAATGACTTATTTGTTTAAGTTTTCTACAGAATAATACATATTATTAACATAGTTTGTTTAAAATTCGGGTTCTTGATCATCTTCCACAATATCTGTATCTGTGTTACGCAAATTTTCTGTTGAAGGTAAATCTTTATAAAATTGGTGAAAAATATCTGGTATCAAAGGCAGCAGTGACAACAAGTCGTTTCTTTTCTCCTTAGAAATTGGCATTGGCTGATTAGAAATTACGGATATTGTATCAGGGATCGCAGCATCTCCTCTACGTTTCAGATTTAAGGATTTAAATGGCACATCTCTGTGTAAGCAATCTTTGAATAAAATAACACCAAAATCTTTTTCGTACCTTAACCACTTTGTCTGTAGCCATTTAAATTGTTCATTATTTACATCTTTATGTCTTTGAACCAACGGACCTTTAAGAAGAGAAGAAAAATCTAAAAAGTCTGTTATCTTAATATGAACTACATCAAATTTGGGACTGCTAGATTTTATTAGCTGCATCCAGTCATGGGGATGGTAAATCTGTATTTCGGTTTTTTTCTTTTTCTTTTCAATTATACTATGGTCGGTGTCCACTTCTAGATGACTATGCCCCGGTATCACAAACTTATGGTCTATTGTATCGATATTGAGTGTTTGTAGAACCCATGTGAACATTGCACTTACGTGAGAGTTTCTATTTGACCAGCACATGTGTCAGAGTAGAAGATGACGTGTTTTACGGTTGGCGATAAGGAGGTCTGCAAATGTTTGTATAAACAGGAGGCAATTTGGTTAGCCCCTCGAGCAGCAATAGTTTCGTACCACACATAGCACAAGGCTTTTCCAGTTCTGTTGTCATGTATTGTTAGGTTGTAAGTCCACAATTGTCTTTTATAAAAAGCAACTGAGGAACTTAATGATGGTGTCGGCAGACACTGTTGCAAATCAAATGTGAAAGTCTGCACCGTGATGTCATTTTACTTAGTTGTGTATCAAATCTTTTCTCCTGATATGCCTGATCTGCTGATATTTTATGCCTGTCGTGTTCACCAATAAGTTCGGCTTTAGATTGTTTATCTGTACAAAGTTGTATTTGCATGTGAAATTTATCACAAGTGAAACAAGTGTCAATTCTAGGCTTTTTAAATGATAGTTTCATTTTGTGGAATTCTTGTCCATAGATCTTGATAGAAACTGGATTTTGGTGGCATTGTTTGTACAGTTCATGCATTCTTCGTAATGTTAAGTGGGATGGTAAATATTTCTTCGAAGTAGTGTTTCTTGTATAATGGCTTTCATAGGATGGAAATGATTTTATAAGAGTTTTTATCTCCTCTCGTTTTTCATCTGAAATTTTATGTTTAGGTGTGAAATTAATGCCACGCATATCATCAGTCTGTGTACAAGCAACAGATGCTCTTTTTTTTAACGCCACTGTCTTTATGAAGTTGTCACTTTCATCCAAAATCTTTAATAATCAACCTCGACAAACTGGTTGACGACTACCATTGACAAGCAAAAAATATTTGTAAGTTTTCAGTCTAAACTTTTCCTTTTCTGGATCAAGTGTGCGCTGTCTTGCTGTAGTTTTATCTTGAATTTCCATTAATGGTCCCATAAATGCTGCACGTTTGGAATATGATCCCAATTTCCCGTACTCTGTAAATATAGCTTGCCGTATCTCAGCTGATAATCGTTCTTTGCATTTCATTCGACATATTGTTAACTCTTTAACTCGTCTCTCGGGTATTACTTTCCCTTTAAGCGTTTTATATTCCAGACCTACGTTACGTTTAAATTTTTCTTCTTTTTTCAATATACGTGATTGTGTAGGGTCAGTGCTAAGTTGTGGCGGATGTAAGGGCTGTTCCACGGTTTCTTCATCTGAAGAAGTTGAGTCATCGGCCGATGGTTGATACTGAGGATCTTTTGTCGAATCATCACTAGAAAAGTCACTTTCTTCATTACATTTAGTAAAAACACCGGATGAAGTTTCTTCTATTTCTCCTCCTTCAATACATTCAGTAAAACCACCTGATGAGGTTTCTTCTGTTTCTCCTCCTTCAATACTTTCTTCAATACATTCAGTAAAAACACCTGATGATCTGTCTTCTGTTGCTCCTTCTTCAATACATTTAGCAAAACCACCTGATGAGGTTTCTTCTGTTTCTCCTCCTAAAACAAAAAAAATAATTATAACATATCGGCATGCCACTGTTAACAAACAACCCTACAAATTTCTGCTACGATATAATTATTATCAATGTAAAAGACTTCTAAACCGTTCAAAATTTATAAGAAACGACAAACATATCCAATAATAAATTTTCTAGAGTTAAACTAGAGCTAGAATATAAAAAAATACCTATTGTAAATTTTCTAAAATAAAATCATTCCTTTTAGAAGTTGTAAATTAAAAATCGACATGGCACTAACAATCATAATATGATATTAACCTGTGTACTGAATAATTGTACAATGTTTTCTTAGCATTCTATTGCTGCATGATTCATTCATTAGTAACCCAAGAAATCCAAACACACGTACATAATAATTACATACTAATAAAAATACTTACTTTCGTTATTTTCTTTAGATAAACACATTTTAACCAAACGTCTGGCTCTTTGTCCCAACATGCCGCTGTTTAACGATAACTATTATAACTAACTAAACAATGTTCAATATGCAATATCACCACATTCGCACACAAAATGTTGAAATATTTTTTTTTTTTTTTTTTTTTTTTTTATTTTATTAACGCATCAACCACGCAGGGTCATTAGCGTATTTAGATTAATACAATATAGATACAATAAGTAAAATATACATTAGTTTACAATAATAATAATAATAATATCTTTGTATGTTACAATGTTCATTTTAGATCTTTTGGAGGAGTTGGCAGTCTTTAAGATAGGAAAATATTTTTCGGGTGTGTGTATTTTCTTCTAGGGCATCTCTTAGGGAGTTGGGTATGTTATATTTGAGTCGTTCACTATTATATTTGGGACACTGTATTAAAAAATGTTTAACCGTTAGAGCACTGTTGCACACTTCACACACTGGTTTATTTTTGCGCTGGAATAAATAGTCATGAGTAAGTCGTGTATGGCCGATACGGAGACGGGTAAGTATCACTTGCTCTCTCCTGTCTTTTATTTTTGGTTTCCAAAGATGTGAATGTTTGTTGACTTCGTATAGCCTTGATGGAGTGTTGTTCCAAGTTTCTTGCCATTTTTGAAGTATTTTTTGTTTTAGGTATGGTTTTAAATCGTTTTGTACCAATATATTACTTTCTTCGGACATCGGGTTAGTTGGTGCGTTCTTAGCCAGTTTATCTACAACTTCGTTACCTTCAATTCCTATATGAGAAGGCACCCATAAAAAGTGAACTTGGATGTTTTTATTTGCAATGTTTTTAAGTTCTTTTTTAATTAGAAGTAGAAGGGGGTTGTCACAGTATAATTGAGTCAGTGAGGATAATGAACTTAAAGAATCTGTGATTATTATATATCTTTCTTTGTTTTTGTTTTGTATTAACAATAGTGCTTTTAGGATTGCAAATAATTCAGCCGAAAAGATGGTTGTAATTGATGGCAATTTGAAACTAACTGAGGAGTCTTCCGAATAAATTGCTGCTCCAACTCTGTCTTCATTTTTTGACGCATCGGTGTATACGTTGTAGGTATTGCCATATCTGTTTAATAGTGTATAAAACTTTTGTTTAATGACGGTTGATGATATCTCTGATTTTCTTAGGCTTGTTAGACTGATGTCGATATCAGGAATAGATATTGTCCATGGTGCTGGGTTGTGGATTGAAGAGGTATCATAGGTTTTTGGAAATTGAAAATTTAATTTGGATAAGTATGATTTTATACGGAAGTAAAAAGGATGATCAATTTGATGTGTTTGTTGGAATTTATTTGTAAATCGATCAGCAAAAACGTTATGCAGTACTGGATTATTTCGGTTTGATGACACTGCCGCTGCATATGTTAGGCTTAGATATTGTCTTCTGAAAGAAAGAGGAAGTTCTCCACTTTCCCAATAAAGACTTTGAATGGGACTTGTGTAGTGAGCACCTAAAGAAATACGTAGACATCTATTTTGGATAATATCCAGTGACTTCAAATGTGTTTTTTTGGAGGAGTTGTAGACGATGGCTCCATAGTCAAGTTTTGATCGAATTATGGATTTGTAAATAAGTATTAAACTTGAATAATCGGCACCCCAGTTTTTAAAGGCAAGGGATCGTAGTAAATTTATACCAGGTAGACAGGATTTTTTCAGCTGTTGAATATGTGTCTTCCAAGTTAATTTTTTATCAAACGTCATACCCAAAAATCGGATTTCTTCTACATAATCTAGTTTTTGTTCGTGTAGATATAATTCTTTTGTTTGGATTTGATTTCTCTTTGAGAAACAGATTGCTTTCGTTTTTGTAGTGTTAAACTGAAGTCCACTTGTAGCTGACCATTTCTCAATGTGTGTTAACGCTTTTTGAATGTGATTGTGAATCGTTGCTATGTTTTTTCCTCTACAGAAAATAACTAGGTCGTCAGCGTATAATCTAGCTTTGACGGGGTTTTCAATTTGTGTTAATATCGAATTTATTGCTACTAAGAATAAAGTTGTGCTTAAATTTGATCCTTGTGGTATACCATTTTGTTGAATTTTTGTTTGAGAATATGTTCCGTCAACTCGAACTTGAAATTGTCTGTTTTCAAGAAAATTTGAAATGTATTTTAGTATGTTACCCCTTATTAACCAGCTGCTGAGTGTTTTAATGATTGAATATTTCCAAACTGTATCATATGCTTTGCTTATATCAAAAAATATTCCAACACAATGCTGTTTTATTGCAAATGCTTCGTGGATTTCTGATTCTAAGTCAACGAGATTGTCTAAAGTTGAGCGATGTTTTCGGAAACCACATTGTTCTGGAATAATTAGTTTGCTTCTAAATACCACATAAGCCTATTGTTTATTATCTTTTCTAATATTTTACCTATGCTACATGTGAGTGATATCGGTCGATATGTTTGTGGATCTGATTTTGGTTTAGTTGGTTTTTGAATAGGTATTATGATTGAATTTTTCCATGATTTAGGAAATACGTTTCTGGATAAGATTATATTGTAGATTTTGAGTAGGTGTTCTTTAGATTGAGGGCCTAAATTTTTAAGAAATATAAACGGTATATTGTCGGGTCCAGGACAAGTGTTCTTACAATTCTGAAATACATTTTCTAATTCTTCCTTTGTTATTTGTATATTGAGATCGTTATTGTTTTGATCGTAATATTCTATAGGATTTTTTTCTTCTTTTATTTTGATTTTTAAGAAATTGGAAGTATAATTTAGGTTACTTGAGTTATATTCATAAGTAGATGCTAGTATATTGGATATTTCTTCTGGGCTTTTATAAATAGTGTTATTTTGAGTTAAAAAGTTTATTGATTTATGGGGTTTGGAACAAGACATTTTGTTGACTTTTTTCCATATAGCTGTTATAGGAGTTGAACTATGTATTGTGGTGACATATTCTCTCCAAGAGTCACGTTTGGCTTTTTTAATGGTATACCTAGCGACTGCCCTTAATTTTTTGAATTCTATAGAATTTTCTTGAGTTTTTTGTCGTTTGAATTTATTAAAAGCTTGTTTCGATTGTTTTAATGCTTCTTTGCAGTCATGATTCCACCAAGGTACCGACTGATGTTTGTGATCGTACTTAATTATTCCAACGTACTTTTTTGCTGATTCTGTGATTACGTTTGTCAGAGAGTATATTGTTTTGTCTATATCTACATTGTCATTTAGGTTTTGCAGGTTGTTTTCAACGTAATTTTGAAATTCTGTCCAATTTGCGCCTTTTAAATTCCATTTTAGTTGTTGCGGGGTAGTTGATTGTAGTTCATTGCTTATTATGATAGGGTAGTGATCACTATCATATAGATCTGGTAACACATCCCACGTAAGAGTATGTGTAATTGATGGTTCGCAAATACATAGATCTATACAAGAGCCTTCACCTGTTCTTGTGTCAAAGCGCGTATGTTGTCCGTCGTTAAGAATATTTAGGTTGACTTCTTCTATTATTTTTTCTATTTTTCGACCTAGAGATGTTAGTTTTGCTGAACCCCATAACGGATTATGTGCATTGAAATCTCCAATTATTATCCTTGGAGCAGGTAGTTGATTTAATAAGTTTGAAATTTCTTTTGAATCGGGTTCTTTATTGGGGGGAATGTAAATATTGCAAATTGAAAAAGAAATTGTGTCTGTGACTCTAATTCCAATTGCTTCAATAGTTGTTGTGAGTTTTATCAGTTTAGCGTCAAAGCTATCTTTTATGTAGATTGCTACCCCTCCGCTTGCAATTTTCGAATTTTCTCGATTTCTAAAAAAACAATTGAAATTCTTCAAGTCATGAGCTTTGTTGTTTTTGAAGTGGGTTTCTTGTAAACATATCAGACTAGGTTTATGTTTTGAAATTAGTAATTTTAACATTTCTAAATGGGTGTAATACCCATTTATGTTCCATTGAATTAGAGAGTTGAAAATGATGTGTTATTAATTTTCTATTGATGCGTCGCTTTCTAAGTCTGTTTGAAGGTCTAAGTTGATTTGCTTTAATATTTTATTTTTTATTCGAGTGCATTTGACTTTAATTTTTCGGTCCTTTAGGTAAGGGTATATATTAGTTAATAGATCTGTGAAATCTGCTGTTTCTTCTGTATACATTTTGGTGACACTTAACGGGTCTGGTGAGTTCTCACAGTTTTCAAAAAAGTCTAATAACTGTTTGTAAGTTATAGGGTAGTTGGAATTTGGGTTCTCAAATAAAGGTTTACAGTATCTTAGCATTTCTTCTAGTGTTTTTTGTGGTTTGACATTTTGATCTGATTTTACTTTCTTCTCTTTATTTTTTGGTGTAATAAAAGTAGGTTCCTCTGTAGATGTAGTAGCTGGTGGAGAGACTTGGGAGATTGTGCGTTTGTTTTGTGCTTTCCCTGTGTTTATATGCGTTGCCTTATTTTCTATATCTATTTTTGGGTAGTTTGTTGTTTCTGAATCTTCTTTGGTTAGCTGCATGTGTGGTTTTTCTTGTTGGCTATTTTGTGGTTGGGTTTCTTGTTGTGTGCTTTCTTCTTTTGATTGTTGTTGTTTAGTGTTTGTCTGGGTTTTTTGAGTTGATAGATTAGTTGTATTTTCAATTGGGTTTATATTTGGAACTGGATTATTTGATGTTGAATTATCTGTTGTAATCGCAGTAGACATTGGACAATTTTTTGTTAAGTGGTTGGTTTGTTTACATGTTTGACAAGCTTGGTTATCTAATGAAAGGAAAATTCTGTATGTCGTTTCCTCATATGTGATAAGAAAAGAATCAGGTAAGGGCTGGTTATTTAGTGGAGATATGTATGTTTGGCGTCTGAAACTCAAAATATGTTGGAATTGTGGTGTTGATGTGCCTATTCTTAGGAATGTTATAGGTGACAGAAGATTTAATCCATGTGATTTTAATGCGGATATTAGGACTGAGTGTGGGATTGAGGGACAGACATTGGACAATACTAATCGCTGACTGGGGCTAATTAGTCTACGAGCTTGTAGGAGTTGATGGTTTATTTGAATTTTTTCATTTCTGTTTATGAAATCCTCAGCTAGTTTTTCGTTTGCTAAATAAATACATACTCTATTATTTGATAATTTTGAACAGAAGGATATCTGGGTTGGTTGTATCAGATGACTCAAAGCGGACAAGTAATCATCTAGTTTGGTATTTTCAATTGAATCAAAAATAATTGCTTGTTTTCTTGATGGAAATATATTGGATTGTTGTGTTTGATTGGTTACGGAAGAATATGTAGGTGATCCATTAAATTGATATGATGAGGAGCTGTTTGGTGTATTGTTAGTTGTAGGAATTTCAGATTGAATAGAACTATCCATTTTTAATTATCATTTGTAACTGGAGTACGGTCCTGGCAAACAACCTTCTTAGTCTGTAGTGGAACAGGTTTGGTATAAATACCTGTCCTAGATTTTGTAGGTTATCCAAAATAATATTTGATAATAGTAAAAACTGTTATGTTTAAAGTAACTTACTATCTCTGTTGTGTTTATTTTTGTTATTTCACTGCTGGATCACTAATTAACGAAAATATTTTTAGTATTTCACTAGTTTTTAAATTAACTATGAGAGCTCGATTTAAAACACGTATTAGCTACTATGTTCAGAGTCGAATCAATGTTGAAATATGAATTACATATCTTACAATTTCATTATAACATAAGTCATATATACAGACGCCATTTCGTTTAGGTACCTTATAACATAAGTCGAGTTATGTGATTTAGTCGGTATTAGAACTGTAATGTAAGTGTATGTTGAAAAGGTACAATTTTCAGTGTGGTTATACTGCTTTGGTCAGTTGATGAGTCGGACCGAAATGCGATCATTTATGTAGAAAACCAAATTTGACAAATTTTGACTTATGTGCTTTAGTCCGCCGACCCGACATTTATATTTATAAGTAGATTTAAGCAAATACGCAAAATGCATATATTGCATATTTTTTGCAAATATCTGGGGTTTTTATATATTTATACAGAAAATTTCATAAAATGCATAAACGTCAATTTATTTCGAATTGTGCATTTTAAATAATATTTATCTCCACAAGGAAACAAAGTTCCTGTATTTGGCTGTATACCATATATTAAAAAATTTTGAATAAAATCCTTTATAAAAAGGTATATAAAAAAATATATACCTTTTTATAAAGGATTTTATTCAATATTTATCTAACCGTAGATAATGCAGTCAGTGCAAACAGCTTCAGGCAGTCGCCGTTGGGCGATCTGCAGTTTCAATATAAAATTGTCATTTGCAATATACGGACCGCTCAAGCAGATCGAGATCGAGTGCAGTCGCAGCCAAAACCCAAAAATAAAGTTTGCGTGCGGTGGAGTTTTGCCGTGTTCCCACGTTCCCAGCAGTAAAGAGCTGCTTGACCGCTTGACTTCGACACGTCCCACACGAACCGCTTATAGCTGTCTGCTCCGACTCGACTGCGACTGCTCGCCGCGTCCTCACTCCTCTCTCTCGCGCTTTCGGATTTGGTCTTTGATCATGATCATTCATTCATTACCAAACTATAGTTTGGTGATATACCTGATTTTAAGAAAAATGCAAAATATAGCTGATTTGGACGATAACTTATTTATAAATGAAATTAAATCACAGAAATGTATATGGAATTATCGATGTGAAACATACAGCGATAGAATTGTTAAAAATCGTGCTTGGACTGCTGTCTGTGAGAAGTTTGTAACGAATTTTGATGCCAAAACTGAAAAGGAAAAAAACGAAATTAGTAAGTACGTACAATGTTTAATTTCAATTTACTTTATACAGGTTCAATTAAGAACAAATTAAATTAATTTCCACTGCCAATCTATTTGTCCTTCACTTACGAAGTAGTCGGCGATGTGTCCCTGATAGAGTTCAATGCAGGCCCTCCTTGTGGAACTTGTTCTTGCTATGATTGATGTTCAAAACCCGCGACAGTCAAACATGCTTTAAACCAATAACCATCTCTCTCTTGTACAAAGTTGTGAAGAGTACAACATTCTTTTACTATCGATTTTGATAAATCAACAGATACATTTAATGGCCTATGGCTCTTTGTTTTTAAAGTATGCCGAAAGTGCACTCAATGTATCTTCGCTCACGTGATAGCCTATAGTTGAAAATTCTTTTTTTCTCAGTTAACTATTTTCCTGCAAGAGGCCGCAATATATTTTCTTGTAAACTGAATGCTTCATCGGTAACAAATGCGTTTGGCAATGGTGCTCTTGTGGTTGTTATTTTCATGGGAGAGGGAATGTTCAGGTGTTTTTTATAGAATTCACTGTCTTCAAATACTGCTGAATCGCCATGCCTTCCATATTACCCAATATTCACAAACGTAAATTTATAATTACTATCAACTCTGCCTGTATTGGTATGGGGTGAATTGAGTAGTTCTATAACCGATGCAGCCGGCCCCAAATCCGGATAAAAGAGGGGATAAAAAAGGGACAGAGGAGTAACACCTCTAAAAAAACCAGGGTTCAGCTGACCCGGCTGATAACACCCTGCGAAGGTCCCTGTCTGGGGTACAGGTGAAAACCGGTCAACGGTCTCAAGAGCAGAGGATGACTGGAAAAGTCACAATGGTCGAGAGGGCGGAAGAACCAACAGCGTCTGATCCAGAATGGGCGGCTGAAGAAAAGGTCCTTCAAACAAGGGCTGTGGCGTTAGGAATTAGCAACCTAACACACAGAAAAACGTAAGGGTAAGAAGAATGAAAATCGTAAGATGAAAAAGCCAAATACGAAAACACATCCCCGGGTGGAAATCCACACCTCTGATAGAGGGAGCCCCATCAGATACGAAGACTTCGGAAGACCCAGAGAAAGCTCAATCAAAAATCAAAACGAAGAAAAGATACAACATTACAACTGTTAACAGAACAAAGACCACAATTCATTGGAAAAGAAAACAGGCGGAGACGAAGCAGATCCCCACAACAAGAAATAGAAATAACAGATAGGGAAATAAAAACGGCCATAAAAGCAATCAAAAATAAGAAGGCACCGGGACCTGGAGGCATCTTACTTGAGCTTATAAAGTAGGTACGGCTCAAAAAAATTACACCGGATGATAAAATGGATATTTCAGAAAGCCATAAATGGAGAACAGCTCCCAAAGGAATGGACGGAGGCATATATGACATCTATATTTAAGAAAGGAGATAGAAAACGATGCGAAAACTACAGAGGAATAAGCGTAATATCATCAATAGAAAGATTATATGGGAAGATACTGCAAGAAAAGATAGAGCAAGCGATAAAAGGCAAAATCGGGGAGGATCAGGCAGGCTTTACGGCAGGAAGATCACGCATATACCACATATAAACACTGGAACAACTGTTGGAAAAGAAAAAAGCAAAAAATAGAGATATACATTTGAAATTTGTGGACCTGAGAAAGGCGTATGACTCTGTACCAAGGTCAGAACTATGGGAGGCAATGTACAGATTAGAAATACAGACAGAACTCAAAGAAGCTACAAAAGCTGTGTATAAAGAAAATAAAGTGTCCATTAAAATGGGAACAAAGGAGCTCCTGCAGGGTTGTTCCACATCTCCAACCCTATTCAAAATATTCTTTGAGAAAGCTTTGACTACATGGAAAAGAAAATGCGAAGGCATGGGAGTACCGGTACGAAACGATAACCTGTATACGTTAAGCTTTGCAGACGATCAAGTAGTGATTGCACAAGACCAAGAAGACCTCAGTTACATGATGAAGAAGCTACACGAAGAATATACCAAGGCTGGCCTAGATATTAACCTCACGAAAACAGAGTATCCATCTACAAAGAAGATATACAGATTGACGACAACGTAACAATCAAAGTAAAGGATAAATTCAAATACTTGGGGTTTATAATCACGAAAAAGGCAACAACAGAGGAAGAAATTAAGCAAATATTTGAACAAACAAGAACAGCAATCTGACAACTTAACTCAGTATGGTGGGATAGACACCTAAATATGGAGACAAAAACACAGATTTATAAAACATTAGTGCGAAGTATTATGACATATGGGGCTGAACAGAGATGGAATGCCTGCAAAGATGCTGCAGAGTAACAAGAATGGATAGGAGAAGTAATGGCGAAATAAAGCAAAGAACATTAATAGAAACAGACATACTAATATATTATATAGAACAAAAAAGACTAAAGTGGTATCGACATGTAAGAAAAAGAACTAGCAACAGTAGATGGATAAAGAGAATGACCGAATGGAGGCCCATAGGAAGGAGGAAAAGAGGACGCCCCGAAGATCCTGGAGGAACGAAGTAGACGACGCCATAAGTAAGAGAGGCCTAAACGATGCAGAATGAGACAACAGAGAGAGATGGAAACGGTTGAGCGAGGGAAGGCAGTGAATACTGTCGAATCCCTGAATATATATAATTACTATCACATGCGGCCATGAGTACCAAAGAAAAGTAGTGTTTGTAATAAAATACAGTGGCCCGCTATCAGTCGGTTTTATAACTCTCACGTCTGTACCATCAATCGTACCCAAGCAGTTTGGAAAGTTAGCACGTGTTTGGAAACCAATTTTGATATTTTGCCAATTCTCTTCAGTCAAATCTACAAAACACGTGGTTGTCATATAGAGCCAAATATTTTTACATACATCTTTGACGAGTTCCCCTATTGTCGATGTCGAGATTCTATAGTTACATTCCTCTTCATCAAAAGTTCACCCTCTTGTCAGGTATCTTAAAAAAATAAAAATCATGTTTATTGTTTTTTTTTTCAGTAAAAGTTCTACAGAAAAAATGGAAAGTTTTAAGAGACGGATTCAATCGGTACATAAGCAATACAAAAAAAAATAAAAAGTGGCTCAGGAGCTAATAAAAAACGCCAATATGTATACTATCAACAGCTGTCATTCTTACTAGCATTGTCAACTGATAAAGCAGATGCTATAAATAGTTTCGAAAAAGAAATTGAGACTGATGATGTACTAAAAGCCAATTTCGAAGAGTCGACATTTCAACGAGGCCAAAAGCGAAGCAGTGCGATGAAAGAAGATAATTTAATAGACCAATTAACAACCAATTTAAATAGAAAATACACGGAAAATCTGTCAACGAGAGAAGCAGATGATGACGATAAATTATTTCTCTTATCATTACATGGTGATTTTAAGAAAATTTCAGATGATTACAAATTAGATGCTAAGATAGAAATGCTAACAGTTTTAAAAAAATACAAAGAATTATCATAGGGCAAGAATTTACACCCCAACCAGTCCATTCATGCGTTCCTCTCGCTGTTCATCAATCATCCGTCACCGTCACACTACTCGCTGTTACACTATGATGATCTTAGTAGTGGCTACAATACTGGTCTTAGTACTTCTGGGTACAGTACTGAATCTATTAGGTTCAGGATTCAGGACTTACTTGTACTACTACGAACATACAACATACCAATCTGCCTCTTAGCACTACAGGAACTGTGGAGACTAGCCTGTTGTCTCCTAGATCTGTCGATAGTGAGATGTCCCAGTCATCAATACACAGCATTTTCGAATAGTTGAAATATTACGATGTGTAATTGGGTGAAATAAAACAATTTGTAAAAACGTGTTTTTTCTTACCTTAACGTTCCTGCAATCCGTTCTTCAGGTGAAATGGTTTTTTTATTATGGTATCCATCCGTTGTATTTTATCACTTAAAATATTGACCAATTCATCACAACATGACACATACATCCTAAAGTAATTCAAAAACGTTTTATTATCTTCTCTGAGCTGGGGATACAGGGTATAAAATATTCCAGTCTGCTCTCTAGATTGCAATATACAACGTTACAACGTTTTCTGTGCCTTCGTTTACGTAATAAAAAAATGAGAAGTAATCTTTCTTTGTCTGAATCCATGTTGCAACTGATTGAATAGGAATGGAGTAGCAAAAGAAAACAGGGCCAAAGAAGGTGTAGCCTTACTAATACATCAAAGGTACCAAAATCACATCAAAGTAATAAGTGTATATCGCTCGATAGCGGACAGTTTTTCTCAGCGAAATTTTGACTAATTACGAAAGAAAACTAAATTAGCAACAAAGTATGTTGATGTTTCAATATAACTGGGCCCCCACACTTAAGTAAGGAAAGTATATTATTGCAAAAGCTAAAGAGCTAAAACTAAAGTGAATTATCAAAACAGGGGGAGAGATGCTCGAAGAAATCGAAAAACTATTGGGGTAGAAAATGTAATTTAGTAATTGGACGAGAAGGAGTGACTCTTAATCTGAGCAGAGCAACCATAATTTGTTGCAAAGCATATTTGGCAACTATTTACAATTTTTTGTAAGTCCTTCATCGTTTAAAAATGGATTTAGAGATTGCAAATATTTATTAGAAATAGGTGTTGAGCGTTTAGTTTTAACGTAGTTTTAGTTAAAATTTTTTTAAAGAAGTGCAGTGTACGGTTTTAGGAGTAGAAAAATCATTGGTTTTATAGAGAACATCATCAACATAGTGTAGGCTTCTTATTGTTACCGCTTTTTTTTAATTTAAATTTGATGTTCTGTCAAGGTTGTCAATGTGTAATCACAGATGACAGACGACAAGAACACTAAGACATGAAGTTGGAATAAAGTTGTGTGAACCATGTTGGTGTTTTATTTTTATTTCTTAAGAAATTGAAGACATTCTTTCTACAATAGGTTTGATTAAATAAAGCGTCAGTACCGAGTAGGTATTTCTCTTTGTGTGGGAAGAAGTATTTATTTAGAGAGTGAAAATTGTGCAGGGATAAAGGTACATATTTAGCATGGTTTAAGTTTAGATATTCTTTTATCGATGAATTTCTTGAAATCATTAAAGAGTGTAGGGTTGCTGTTAAATCTTCTTTCAGGTAATTCAAACCGTTTCTTTTCTACATAAAATAAAAATAGCTTAAGATGTTCGGAGGGGATTCAACGCTAAATAAACTTGAAGGAGACCATTTTCGAGAATTTGATGACAAGTTGTGGATTTAGGTCCAGCTAGTTTATCCTTATTAGACAGTTTTTTAGTGGAGTGGTTTCCCAGAACTTAGTGAGGAGCATATCAAAACGAGAATCATTGAGGAGAATTTCGGTTGTTTGTACTAAAAGAGGTAAATTTTCTTTATATTGGAAATTAATGGGAAAGTTTGATAACGGTCGTAACAGAGTTACGTTCAGATGTTAGAGAGTTTGAGTGTTGAGTGTGATTGAGAATAAATGAGTTTATTTTCTAATCATTATCGTAAACACGGTTTATGTTTACAGCAGATATAAATTTCCTTTACAAGGAATTTGACATCTATAATATTTTATAGGATACGCCGTAATTATGCTGTTGTAATGTACTAAACATCATAAATTCCTCCTAATTTTACAGGGGTTGAAAATAGACATTAAAAGGGGAGAGATGTCACCTGCAACAGCATTTTACAGCTTTTAGGGTTAGGCAATAACAATGAAAGTAATTATTAAAATTATATATATATATATATTTTACAGCTTTTAGGGTTAGGCAATAACAATGAAAGTAATTATTAAAATTATATATATATATATATATATATATATATATATATATATTTAAATACTTTTTTCTTTTTGGGTGTGGTAGTCAATAAAAAATCGAGCTTTACTAAGGCGTACTATTTATTCTGAATCCAAGCTTTCGGTGGTTTTTTGCCACCTTTATCAAGGCCTACAAAGAAAATTACTATGTTGTAACAATTTGAATGATGCAATAAAAAAGCTATATAAAAAAAGCTATAAAAAACTTACCCGAATGTAAGATTCGTGGCATAAATAACAACGGTAAATAACATGATATGTACTGAAATTACAACTAACCTTAAAAATGTTACTGTTTAAAAAGACACTTTGAAAATTAATACATACGTTAAAAAGTTAAAAAACAAAATGAAAGACGACATGTTAAAACAGTCGTCTTTGCAAACTTGATTTCAGTCACATTTCACGAGCAGAAAGAGAAAGTGGGAGGACAATTATTGTTTAATAGTTTGAAGAAAATACAAAAAACAACTTTCAAACTAATGTCTAACAAAATACTGTTTATGAAATTTTGAGTACTACCAACTGTATTACCAACTTGAAATTGAGCGGGAAATTACAAATATTATTTATAACATAAACAATAAAAAGAAAATAGTATTTAGTAAATAGGTTTAGAAAAAACAACCAAACAAAACAAAACTGAATTAATAACTGAAGTTTGATCAAAAAAATTCAATTAATAAAGAAATTTTAAAAAAGAGAAAAGAAAACTCTGAGATGCAAAATAGCCAAGATTCTGGATCTTAGATCTTTTATTCAGTTATTATCACTCTTGCTGATATGTACCATCTCTAAAAAAGTTCTCTTAAATTTATTCTTCTCTCTGGCTAATATTTTTACATTGTTGAAATCTATCTTATGGTCTAGATCGATAGTATGCTCTGCCAAAGCACACGTAGGTTTGTTTAATCTACAGTCACTCTTATGAGAAATGATACGACTAGACAGATTTCTTCCAGTTTCACCAATGTACGTGGATGGACATTCAGTACATTGAATGCAATAAACAACATCTGTAGTCTCTAAAGTAGTTAGGGGTTGTTTTATTTTACTATACAGCTGACGTATGGTTTTGATGTTCTTGTTAGCTATTTTGATATTCTTAAATTCTTTGAAAATCTTAGTGAGTTCAACGGTTAGTTTCGGAATATATGGAAGGGCATAAAAATACACACTTGTTGGAGCAGAATTATTTTGTGCTGAGGGCACCGATAGTAAGAATGTTATTTCTATTAACACAAGGAACATTAAAAATTAATTTATTAATCAGTCTTAGAGGATATGAATTTTCAACAAAAATATTACGTAAGAGGTTGAGATCATGTTGGAGATAATCCGGATGTGATAACCTTTTGACACGTTCTTTCATCGCTAGGACTAAATTAGTTTTCATCCTAGGAGGATAGTAAGAATGGTAGCTTATGAATCTATTGCTACATATGGGTTTTCTATACCATTGTGTTTTCACAACATTATCCTCACATCTATGCAATCTCATGTCAAGGAAAGGCAAAGATCCCTCCCGCTCCTCCTCGCACGTGAATTGCAAGTGTGGGTTTCGTTGGTTGAAAACATTTAACGTAGATTGTATAGAGTCTGCAGGTAGTGCCAAGATTAAGTCATCTACGTATCTCTTTATGAACGGTATTTGTAAAGACTTGTTTGTAGTAACAATCATTAAAAATAAAAACATTAGAGTCAAAAACAAAAGAAATGAGTTTTTTGATATTAGCTAAGTTAAGGGTTGTGTGCATTGATGAAGTATTTACATTTTTTTTTCCAAACTAGTCAAAAAAATTTTGGACTACTTTTTCTTACTATATATATATATATATATATATATATATATATATATATATATATATATATATATATATATATATATATATATATATATATATATATATATATATATATATATATATATATATATATATATATATTGAATTTGAAATTTCCGCGGGAGCTATATGTGGTTTCAGTTGTTTTCCGGGTTTGACTCCGCGTTAAATATTTTTGGTTTTTAGAAAAACCATTGTTTTGACGACGTTTCGGCAAGGTCACACTTGCCATTGTCAAGTCAGATTCTGCTTCGTCTTGATGTTACAGGCGAACTGATTTCTCGGTCGCTGCACGCTGAGTTTAAATATCTTGTTGCGCTTCTTGTCATTGGTCCTGTGCGCAGAGTGGGCGTGGTCTTCTTCGCTATTTTAATTTTTACGTTTTTCTGCAGAATTGTTTTCCACGTATTTGGGAGTCTTTGGGCATCATCTCTGGTGTTTAAATTTTTCGGATGATAGAGATCGAAAAACATCCGAAAAATTTAAACACCAGAGATGATGCCCAAAGACTCCCAAATACGTGGAAAACAATTCTGCAGAAAAACGTAAAAATTAAAATAGCGAAGAAGACCACGCCCACTCTGCGCACAGGACCAATGACAAGAAGCGCAACAAGATATTTAAACTCAGCGTGCAGCGACCGAGAAATCAGTTCGCCTGTAACATCAAGACGAAGCAGAATCTGACTTGACAATGGCAAGTGTGACCTTGCCGAAACGTCGTCAAAACAATGGTTTTTCTAAAAACCAAAAATATTTAACGCGGAGTCAAACCCGGAAAACAACTGAAACCATATATATATATATATATATATATATATATATATATATATATATATATATATATATATATATATATATATATATATATATATATATATATATCTACGGCATTAAGTGAACTCCGCCCATGTTAAAATTCAGGTTCAATTGAGCTCCGTGGTCAAGTGGATACCGATATACGGAGCTCACTTGACAATTCCGTAATATTGGTTCAGTCGATTCATCAACATGTAGAGTTTAATAATTTATAAAAATTTTTTGGAGCCCGTAAATACCCCTGTATCATAAATGTATATCGTTTAGTTCACGTGTATATATTATAGGGGTCGTTCAGATCTTTTTCATTGTATATTTGAACCATACGTTTATCGGTTTAAGTAAGCTCTGAGAGTTTGGCAACTGTGCGATTATACCGTATATTTTCAACATATACCCTGAACGGTTTATATGGGCTCCTTATTTTTATCTACTATTTGTAGACAGTGTAATGTCATATGCATTACACTGTGTAACAGAGGATATCTTATTACCTGGTATAACTACGTACTAAAAGGTAACTGGTTCTTTAAAAAACAGGTATATAGATACAAAAGGATTTCGGCTTATTATTTAATAGAATGTTCGCTTGCATAGAAAATTTTATTTTTTCTGCATTTTTAGAAATGTTGTTTTTTTATTTAATATAATTTTATTAGTTCAATGCCGAATTCGATGTTTTTTTTTTATTACAGAAATTTCGTAATGTATTTTGTTTACGTGAGTATGTCTTTGTACGTTTTATGTAAACACCCGATTAATAAAAACTACTTTTATTTCATCTACTCTTCTGCGATATCTTGTATAAAGCTTTTTTATTATTTTAGTTCTGATCTTATTTGTATACTCATATGATATCTCGATAGAAGGTTATCTCAAAATAAATATGGTTAAGTGCTGCAATAGATATTTTTGTGTTTAAATGGGTAGTAGTGTGCACAAAAAAAAAGAATGGTTAATTTGTCTATCAAGGTATATTCGGCAGCAGAAGCATATAGTGCAAGCGTCTATGTTTTAAAGGCGGAAGGACGTACGCCTCATTTTTAGCTGACAAGCTTGCGAAGAATATTATTTCTGGTCCTCAATTTACCTTTTAGTTTTAAACAATGATCTGTGACTGATCCCGTGGGATACAAACTATTTTCAAGAAATTTATAGGAAGTCTACAGTTCAACAATTTCATGACATTATTGGATGTTCAGTTTGTGAAAGCGTCTATGTTAGGGAAATTGAGGAGCGCACATGAGTTTTTCAGGGGTTTTGGCTGAAAATTGATTCATAGTTTATTTTTATTGTGCAATAATAGGTGTATCGTCTTTATAATATTAGTCCTATTATCTACCGGTATGAGTTGATCGTTTGGGTAAATGTTATACAGTGTAGGTGCTTTTATGCTACCCCAAGCAAGACCGTTTTTCATCTGCTATTCTTAACATTGAGTGATACAAAAAATATTCTCTTGTGTAGGTATACGCAAATAATATAAGTGAGTTTGTTATCTAAGGGGATATCATATAGTTTTTCGAGAAATATTTGGTAATTTAAGGTGTTGTAAGCGGAATTTAGATTGAAAAATACCACCCCTGATACCCGATATTTTTCGTACCCGTCTTTGATGTGTTGGGTAAGATTTAGCATTTGTAATCTACATGATCTTCCCTATCTATAGCCACTTTTGTTTACAGATTTCGTAATAGTGCTCAGATCCTCAATGTAGGTAGTTGTATTATTTTTCATTAAATATGTAGATGGTGGATCCAAGCTGAACATCGTTGAAAGGTTCTCTGAAAGCTGACTGGTGTTGTCCTTTCTTACTTTGAGTTATTCTTTGCTTTTTTTCCGACAGAGATAGCATGTCTATATCTATAATGTGGTTTTCAGCGATAAGCTTTATACCAAATACCCTACGTTAGGCCCTATATGTGTTTCCTGCACTAGAAATGAGTCAGATTCGTATTTAGCGCATATGTCTGATAAGTTTAAGTAAAGTAAAGTTTCTTGATCTCTAGATATACCCTTAACAGTTATATACATATGTTATTAGAATAGTTGGTCCTAAAAAGGACCAATTTGACAAAATCATATTAAAGGGGTGACTGACGAATTAGCCGATTAATTATTTAATCATTACCCTGGGTATGCCCGATTGTTCTGATCTTCTTAGTACTTAAATTTTGGTAAAGGCTCGTTCTTTGAACCCCGTAAGTAATGCCTAATATTTTACTTTTTATTGAAAATTTAAATTTTACATGCCGTGTATTACTTTTTGACGATATTTCGAATCAGATTTGTATAGTAATAATTTAAGGTATTAAAGAGCCTGTTTGTGGAAAATAAATAAGTTTGTGATATCGTTCGTAACTCATATATAGATAATAAAAAAATAAACAGTTAAAATAGGTGTAAAAAATTTCAACTTCATACATGGCGCCATTGTTCAGGTGATGATGGGTTTATCACAGATATCAAAGGTTACATTTTAATTCAAGGTTCTATTTGCGTATTTTAAATATTAAAAGAGTAGGAAAAGACATGTTTATGCTTTTATTTATTTTTTAAATCTATTCTATTTTCTTTCTAGAGTTCCGTCTTCTTTGAACGACCTGTGGTCTTTTTTCAATTGGGCACTTGTCTAAGGCTATGACAAATACTCTGTCCTCTGCTATTCTACATAAATATGACTGATTCATTTTCTCTTTCTTGCAGCTATTTTATTGTTTATCCTGTCAATCCTGTGTATCTTTTTCTTCTTCTTCTTCTTCTTTTTATATAGACATTACTCTGTCTGTTTTTCAATGTGTCTCCAGTAAGTTGCCGTTCCATGGTTTTCGTGGTCTTCTTGCTGATCGTCTTCCTATTGGGTAACCGTCTCTTGCCATGTCTACTACTCCATTTATCTACATCGTATATCTGTACTTCTAGCTCTGTCCCATAGTGTCTTAAAATCAATTTTTCTAAGTGTTTTTATCTCTGTTGTTTCTAACATCCTTTTTGTCCTCTCTGTGTCAGGTCTTGTTTCTGCTGCGTATGTCATTATTGGTCTGATAACTGTTTTGTAAATTCTGTCTTTGGTTTCTTTCCCGATATTTTTATTTCTTCATATTGTTTCATTTAAGCAGCCTGCGGCTCTGTTTGCTCTATTCAGTGGATCTTCCACTTAAGTTTCGAGATTTCCGTAGCTAGATAATGTGATACCTAGATATTTAAACTCCATCACTTGTTCTATTATCTGACCTTCCAGCTCCAATTAACATATTAGTAAACTTGCTGTTGAAACCATGCATTTTGTCTCTTTTGAAGAAATTAACATGTTAAATTTTCTGGCGGTTATATGAAATTGGTGTAGCATACGTTGTAAATCATCTTCACTTTGAAGGAATAGTATTGCGTCGTCTGCATAGCAGATTATTTTAATTTGTTTTTCTCCCATTTGGTATCCTCTTTTATTTCTTACTTTTTTATTATTTCATCCATAATCCGGTTGAACAATAGAGGACTCAGGAAATCTCCCTGTCTTATCCCATTACCAGCTTCAATAGGGTCGGTTAGTTCTTCTTCTACTTTTACTTTTATTGTGTTGTTTTGGTATATATTTTCGATTGTTTTGATTATTCAATGAAATTGACATTAATTTGATAGTTTTCATTTTATTAGTACTGATGGTATATAACTAGCATCTGTTGGTACTATATATCAATTTAAACATGTATAAGTAAGAGCACTCTCTTGTTAGTAATTTCAGTGTAAATTATGACGAAACCAGAAATAACCCATAATATTATCCCACACCTCAAAGGTCTGCCTCGCGGTATCTGGGAGACGCAATAATTCGCTTTTGATAGATAAAAACAAAAACCCACTAAGACGAACACAACATAAATCAAAAAAATCCGTCAACCTGTCAATAGGGACATACAATATTAGATCAATGTCTACGGATGAAAAAGTACATGAATTGGAAGAAGAATTAACAAACATAAAATGAGATATCATAGGCCTATCAGAAACTCGACGAAAAGAAGAAACCCGAATACAGCCTATGTCATACTTAAAATAAGAAGAACATCAATTAAAATTATCCAGGTATATGTCCCCATGACAGCTTATGATGACGAAGATATCGAACTATTTTATGAGGATATATCAAAGGCTATGGAAGAACATAAAAATCGTCTTATACTACTAATTCGAGATTTCAATGCCAAACTGGGTAGAAAACTAAACAAGGAAGAAACTAAAACAGGAGATTTCGGGTATGGTCAGAGAAATGATAGGGGTGCTACTTTGATGAACTACCTAGAAGAAAAGCATCTATACGCAATGAACTCCTTTTACAAAAAGAAGCCCCAACGAAAGTGGACATGGATCAGCCCTAATGGATCCACAAAAAATGAGATCGACTATATACTGTCCACGGAACGATATATCATTAAAGTTGTAATATTTCTTAACAGATTCACAACAGGTAGCGATCACTGGATGGTCAGAGCAAAAATTAGTGTTGACGGTAACTACGAAATGAAAAGAAAAATAATTAAAACCTGGGATCTAGTAGATAGAAACAAACTAGGGCAATATAAAGAGATATACAAAGACCTATTAAAAGAACAACTTACTTAAAAATTAGACAGTGATGACAAAGATATAGATGAAATAGACAACATACTTACAGCAACGATGATTACATCAGGAAAAGAAATAGCAAAAAAGGATCTAAAAAAGAACAACTATATATCAACAGAAACAAAGAAGCTTATAGATAAAAGAAGGAAGCTATAGAATATGTAGAAATCAATAAAACAATAAGCAGAATGATAAGAAAAAAGAACAAGAAATAAAAATAGAAAAAGTAATACAAAACAACAAAAATATGAAATGCTTAAGACCGAAATTAGGTAAGTGTGAAATAAACAAAATAAAAGATGAAAACGGACTAGAAACAAACATTAAAGATGACATTATAAATATTATCCACCATTTCTACTCAGAACTATATAAAACAAAAAAGGAACCACCAGAAACAATTAAAAACCAACTTAAAGCTAAAGTAAAAAATATCAACTCAGAGCTACAGCCAGAAATAAGCAAATCAGAAATAAAGAAGGCATTGAAAGAAATGAAAAACAACAAATCGCCTGGAAAAGATGGAATAACTGCAGATATGCTGAAATATGGTGGAAAAGTGGTAATTAACACTCTACATTCCCTTTTTAACAAGATATTAAAAGAAAAAAGAATCCCAATCAACTGGAAGGAATCCGTAACCATTATCCTACACAAGAAAGGGGATAAAGCAGATATAAAAAACTACCGTCCCATAACACTCCTCAATGTAATGTATAAACTCCCAACAAAAATTTTAACCAATAGATTGACGACAAAATTCGTTGGAAACCCAACAAGCTGGTTTTAGAAAGGGATTCAGCAAAAGCGACCATTTACTAAGTATGAAAATACTTATAGAACGAGCAAATGAATACCATATTCCTCTATATATAGCGTTCATACATTTCGAAAAGGCTTTTGACAGTGTCGAACATTGGGCAGTGAAAAGTTCTTTGATTAACAGCAGAATTTACCACAGATATACGGAACTAATAGCCAATATATATAAGGAAGCCAAAACAACAATTAAAGTATATGAATAAACAAAATCAATACAAATAAATAGAGGCGTGAGACAGGGTGACACAATATCACCGAAACGTTTCAATCAGGCTGTGGAAGATATTTTTAAAAGATTAGAATGGGAAGAAAAAGGTATAAAAATTTGTGGACAATACTTGAACTATCTAATATACGCTGATGACATCGCATTGATAACAGATAAATGAGAAGAATTATTTGAAATGATGAAAGAACTGGACGTAGAAGCTGGAAAGATAGGCCTTATTATGAATTACAGCAAGACCAAAATTATAACAAATACAGATGAAAACATCACAATGAGGTTCGGACAAGATGAAGTAGAACAAGTTCAGGATTATATATATCTGAGTCAAACTATAAAACGTAACAAAGAAAACCAAACAGCAGAGATAAAAAGACGAGTTAGACTGGCATGGGCGGCATTTGGCAAACTAAGCTACATTCTTAAAAACAAAAGATATCCACAGCATCTTAAGACTAAAGTATACAATCAATGCGTACTCCCTGTTCTAAATTATGGTTCTCAAATGTGGACATTTACAAAAGCAAACATGGACATAACCATAAAAACCCAAAGAGCAATGGAAAGACAAATGTTGCACATAAGACTAATGAATAAAAAGAGAAACAAGTGGATAAGAGAGAAAACAAAAGTGAGGCATATTAGACAAGAAGTTGCAAAATTGAAATGGAGATTTGCCGGGCACAATATAAGACAAAAAGAAGACCAATGGAACAAAATTCTTATAAGTTGGAGACCGTGGGAATATAAACGAAGCAGAGGAAGGTCCCAAATGAGATGGGCAGATGATATCAAGAAGCACGTGGGCTCTAGGTGGATAACTATACCGACAGACAGAGAAGAATGGAAAAGGATTGGGAAGGCCTATGTCCAAAGATGGACCGAAAAAGGCTAATTAGATAGAGACAGATTCTCCCCGTGTGATCTTAGTATTTCCGTTGATTGAATAGTATAGGGTATCCAATATTTTAATTAATGGTATGTCAGAGTTTTATAAATTTTATATATATTTGCAAAATGAAGAAGAAAGTTAAGCACAGGCAGTTAAACAGCTGATCTGTCAATTTAGAAGTAAGAGCAAGTACCAACTTGCTGAAAAGCATACCATACACAAAAGGGATAATAAAATGTACTACACAAACTATAGCGATATGAGCTATATATAAGCTATATATCTATTAATTATTAGGATATACAATATTTTTTCTAATACACCTGGAACGATTGAGTGAATAATCAATTATTGACTATTAGGCAGTTAATTGGAAATGTTGGGAATACAAAAAAAAACATTAAACTAGTTATTTATAGATTTTAAACAAACACTGATATAATCATAAGAATAAAACTATGAAATACCATGGCAAAACTAGGCTTACCTAATAAACTAATTAATAAAGTATCTTACTGTCGACTTATTTTCAAATGTACTGCAAAGAGCTTTAAAAAATGTGAACGAATTATTAACAGCTGTTTTGAAAACTAAATATTATGAGACGAATTGGGGATATTATATTACACAAACTAAACCGCTTGCCTACAAAAAATATTAGGAAAATATGATACGACGCGAAAGACTAATGACTTTACAGCTAATTGCCACATAAGTATCAATGTAACTATAGCTCGCAAAATGGGTTCAATTACATTGCAATTTTTAAATTTTTCGTGATAAAATGAAGTGATTGATTGTTGTTTTGAAAAGGTAAGTTGTTTTTTATTTTTGTATTCCTATCATCTGATATTGTAATATCAACAACATTTTTCATAATATATTCTGAAATGCGCTTTCTCTTACTGATAACGAACAAAAGTTTTATTAACTTCTCGTTAATATAATTATGTAGGAATTAAGAATTTTATCTTGTTCTTACTATAGTGCTAAAGCACAAATGTAGTCATAGTCTACCGTATTTTTTTCATAGTGGTCATAGTTTTTAATTGTAGTATAGCTTATGTGTTTATAATAACTAGTGCAGAGAAAATAATAAAAATTTTTACCCTGTGCTTTATGTTTATTATCCTTTATTGTATTGGAACATCTAGAAGTATAGCAATACATTTTAATTGTTGAACAAAAGAGAAAATAAAAACATTTTTGTGGTGTGCCACTTAACCATACACAAAATTGTACACAAATAGTCAAATGGTAGTAAAAGTTTCCGATATAGGCCGCCAGACGGTAGAGGCACCGCCGCGCTCTATGTCTATACTATGAGATGTTTTTCATACAGTTTTCGGATCAGATTTTTTCAAAACATCAAATTACATTTTCTTTTTGCCTTTCTTTATTTAGGCTAACCGCTACTGTTTTTTTCTTCAGCGTTTCTTCTTAATCTACATTAATGTTATTATATTTACAATTCTTTCTGGAACGAGCTATAAATTTTCTCAAATAACCATTTTGTGTGGTTTAGTCGCCTTAAGGTTTAGCATGCTTAGTCAGATGCTCTTTAAAGTCCCTTTTAATATTAATATCTTTTGAGAAATTTTTCCCAGATACTTATATTTCGTTTTGATTTTCAATCTTCTTTTAATGTTAGTTTAAATGGTCTAGTAGTGTGTTCGTACAGTTCAGTTATAAGCAAAATTAGGTGTTGTTGTACACCTAATTCTTTTAGTATCAGTCATAAGTGTATCCATTTGACTCTGTCGAACGCTTTACGATAATCTATAAAACAAATCCATAGTGGGATATTGAATTCCCTAGACTTTTATACTTTTTTTTTGACTATTATAATAATAGCTTTAAAATTAAATGTTAAAATGCTTTAATGCATTAAATATTTTAATTAAAAATCGACATATCTATTGAAATTAGACAGTAAAAAAGTATGTTATTAAAGATTGATTTATAAATTATTGTAGTTTAAATTCAACTACGCTATAAAACAAACATTGCATGTCATAAACTGCAGCAATCCAAAAATTACAAAGATCTCCCTGTTGTTTGAGTTTTCTTTAATTATATTAATAGGGTAACAAGCATTAAATCACAAATCGAATCAAATAGGATTAAAAATGAATCTCGACAAAACAAAGATATTAAGCAACAGCCTAGAAAACATCACGATAGATAACATCAATGTAGAAAAGGTAGAACAATATATATATATATATATATATATATATATATATATCTAGGACATGCAATTAAAAACCTAGAAAATTCCTTAAAGAAAAGGAAAATCAAACCCTAGAAATTAAAAGAAGGACACAATTATCATGGGCTGCTTTTGGGAAGTTGAGCTTCATTTTAAAAGACAGAAAAATCCCAATACACTTAAAACGAATAACCTATGACACTTGTATACTACCAGTTGCAACTTATGGATTGGAAACTATGGCAATAACAAGAAAAATGGCAGAACAATTAAGAGTAACTCAACGGGCCATGGAGAGGGCCATGTTAAATATAAGCCTCAGAGACAAAATTCCTAACACCGAAATACGTCGAAGAACTAAAGTAACCGACATCATGGAAAAAATAGCGACATTGAGATGGCAATGGGTAGCACATGTAGCAAGACAAGACACCAACAGATGGTCTCATAAAGTGACATTCTGGAGACCTCGAGAAACAAAAAGAAGCGTGGGAAGACCCAAAAAGAGATGGATAGACGATATAACAGCTGTAGCTGGAAAGCAATGGATGAGAATTGCAAAAGATAGGGAAGCGTGGAAACAATTGGAGGAGGCCTATGTCCAACAATGGATGAATGAAGGCTGAAGAAGAAGAAGAACAAGCATTATAATCCTACCGAAGAGGCTTCTACTTTCATAAACTGTTACACGATTACTCTATCCGATGTACGTACATTTATGAACTAAATGTTTTAGTGACAATGCCTTTTAATAAAAAATACTAATTAATAAAAATGGAAACTTAACTTTTCCACGTTTATAATAGATAAATGTTTTATATATGTTTAAAAATATATAAAACAAGTAATATAAATTACCGCCTTGTTTATTAAAACTAAAAAGTAAAATAAAGTTATGTGTCGGTTAACAATTTATATTTAACTACATTAGCCAAATAATCCTGAAATTCCTCCATGACTAAATTGATGGATATTTAAATAAATTTCAAGTTCCAAAATGTACCAGCTGTAAAATTTGAAAATCTACTACTAATACAATTATTGGCAACATCTCAGGAGATTAGAAGTGTACGCAAAATGGTAAATACGGATCCCACAAATGATTTATCCTGTTGTGGAGTCCACTTAATCCTACATGTTGGTCGGAGTCTAAATAAAGCGCTACTTAGATAATACTATACACGGTGTATATTCTACTGGAGTTAGTATGATACCGTTTTAGAACGGAGCTCAGATTAACCGCTAGATGTATATATATATATATATATATATATATATATATATATATATATATATATATATATATATATATATCTACGGCATAAAGTGGACTCCGCCCATGTTAAAATTCAGGTTTAATTGAGCTCCGTGGTCAAGTGGATACCGATATACGGAGCTCACTTGACCATTCCATAATATTGGTTCTGTCGATTCATCAACACGTAGAGTTTAATAATTTATAAAAAATTTTTGGAGCCCGTAAATACCCCTGTATCATAAATGTATATCGTTTAGTTCACGAGTATATATTATAGGGGTCGTTCAGATCTTTTTCATTGTATATTTGAACCATACGTTTATCGGTTTAAGTAAGCTCTGAGAGTTTGGCAACTGTGCGATTATACCGTATATTTTCAACATATACCCTGAACGGTTTATATGGGCTCCTTATTTTTATCTACTATTTGTAGACAGTGTAATGTCATATGCATTACACTGTGTAACAGAGGATATCTTATTACCTGGTATAACTACGTACTAAAAGGTAACTGGTTCTTTAAAAAACAGGTATATAGATACAAAAGGATTTCGGCTTATTATTTAATGGAATGTTTGCTTGCATAGAAAATTTTATTTTTTCTGCATTTTTAGAAATATTGTTTTTTTATTTAATATAATTTATTAGTTCAATGCCGAATTCGATGTTTTTTTTTATTACAGAAATTTCGTAATGTATTTTGTTTACGTGAGTATGTCTTTGTACGTTTTATGTAAGCACCCGATTAATAAAAACTACTTTTATTTCATCTACTCTTCCGCGATATCTTGTATAAAGCTTTTTTATTATTTTAGTTCTGGTCTTATTTGTATACTCGATATCTCGTATACTATATCTCGATAGAAGGTTATCTCAAAATAAATATGGTTAAGTGCTGCAATAGATATTTTTGTGTTAAAATGGGTAGTAGTGTTGTGCACAAAACGAAAAAATGGTTAATTTGTCTATCAAGGTATATTCGGCAGCAGAAGCATATAGTGCAAGCGTCTATGTTTTAAAGGCGGAAGGACGTACGCCTCATTTTTAGCTGACAAGCTTGCGAAGAATATTATTTCTGGTCCTCAATTTACCTTTTAGTTTTAAACAATGATCTGTGACTGATCCCGTGGGATACAAACTATTTTCAAGAAATTTATAGGAAGTCTACAGTTCAACAATTTCATGACATTATTTCATGTTTCAGTTTGTGAAAGCGTCTATGTTAGGGAAATTGAGGAGCGCACATGAGTTTTTCAGGGGTTTTGGCTGAAAATTGATTCATAGTTTATTTTTATTGTGCAATAATAGGTGTATCGTCTTTATAATATTAGTCCTATTATCTACTGGTATAAGTTGATCGTTTGGGTAAATGTTATACAGTGTAGGTGCTTTTATGCTACCCCAAGCGAGACCGTTCTTCATCTGCTATTCTTAACATTGAGTGATACAAAAAATATTCTCTTGTGTAGGCATACGCAAATAATATAAGTGAGTTTGTTATCTAAGGGAATATCATATAGTTTTTCGAGAAATATTTGGTAATTTAAGGTGTCATAAGCGGCATTTAGATTGAAAAATACCACCCCTGATACCCGATATTTTTCGTACCCGTCTTTGATGTGTTGGGTAAGATTTAGCATTTGTAATGTACATGATCTTCCCTATCTATAGCCACTTTTGTCTTTTAATTTGAGATTTTCTTAAAATATCGGTGAAATCATATTAACGATCTTGTGCAAAAGTATTTTAAATAGCTGATAAAATAAAGATATTGGCCGATAGTTTTTGTGTTCGTTGGAGTTTTTGCCAGGTTTAAGCGAAGTAACAACTTTGGCTTGTCTCTAGATTTTGGGTGTTTCCATAATTTGAATACAGTTGTTCATCATCCGGAAAAGCCATTGTGGTGTTTTTGGTCTAGATTTCGTAATAAGCTTTGTGCTCAGATCCTCAATGTCGGTAGTTGTATTATTTTTCATTAAATATGTAAATGGTGGATCCAAGCTCAACATCGTTGAAAGGTTCTCTGAAAGCTGACTGGTGTTGTCCTTTCTTACTTTGAGTTATTCTTTGCTTTTTTTCCGACAGAGATAGCATGTCTATAATTATAATGTGGTTTTCAGCGATAAGCTTTATACCAAATACCCTACGTTAGGCCCTATATGTGTTTCCTGCACTATAAATAAGTCAGATTCGTGTTTAGCGCATATGTCTGATAAGTTTAAGTAAAGCAAAGTTTCTTGATCTCTAGATATACCCTTAACAGTTATAAACATATGTTATTAGAATAGTTGGTCCTAAAAAGGACCAATTTAACAAAATCATATTAAAGGGGTGACTGAAGAATTAGCCGATTAATTATTTAATCATTACCCTGGGTATGCCCGATTGTGGTGATCTTCTTAGTACTTAAATTTTCGTAAAGGCTCGTTCTTTGAACCCCATAAGTAATGCCTAATATTTTACTTTTTATTGAAAATTTAAATTTTACATGCCGTGTATTACTTTTTGACGATATTTCGAATCAGATTTGTATAGTAATAATTTAAGGTATTAAAGAGCCTGTTTGTGGTAAATAAATAGGTTTGTGATATCGCTCGTAACTCATATATAGATAATAAAAAAATAAACAGTTAAAATAGGTGTAAAAAATTTCAACTTCATACATCGGCGCCATTGTTCAGGTGATGAATTTATCACAGATATCAAAGGTTACATTTTAATTCAAGGTTCTATTTGCGTATTTTCAATATTATAAGAGTAGGAAAAGACATGTTTATGCTTTTATTTTTTTTTTAAATCTATTCTATTTTCTTTCTAGAGTTCCGTCTTTTTTGAACGACCTGTGGTCTTTTTTCAATTGGACACTTGTCTAAGGCTATGACAAATACTCTGTCCTCTGCTATTCTACATTAATATGACTGATTCATTTTCTCTTTCTTGCAGCTATTTTATTGTTTATCCTGTCAATCCTGTGTATCTTTTTCTTCTTCTTCTTCTTCTTTTTATATAGACATGACTCTGTCTGTTTTTCAATGTGTCTCCAGTAAGTTGCCGTTCCATGGTTTTCGTGGTCTTCTTACTGATCGTCTTCCTATTGGGTAACCGTCTCTTGCCATGTCTACTACTCCATTTGTTGTCATTCGGCTTATATGATCTTTCCATTCTACTCTTCTATTTCTTAACCAGTTCTTGATGTTCTTCACCTTGTATCTACATCTTATATCTGTACTTCTAGCTCTGTCCCATAGTGTCTTACCATCAATTTTTCTAAGTGTTTTTATCTCTGTTGTTTCTAACATCCTTTTTGTTCTCTCTGTGTCAGGTATTGTTTCTGCTGTGTATGTCATTATTGGTCTGATAACTGTTTTGTAAATTCTGCCTTTGGTTTCTTTCCCGATATTTTTATTTCTTCATATTGTTTCATTTGGGCAGCCTGCGGCTCTGTTTGCTCTCTTCAGTGGATCTTCCACTTAAGTTTCGAGTTTTCCGTAGCTAGATAATATGATACCTAGATATTAAAACTCCATCACTTGTTCTATTATCTGACCTTAAAACTCCAATTAACATATTAGTAAACTTGCTGTTGTAACCATGCATTTTGTCTCTTTTGAGGAAATTAACATGTTAAATTTTCTGGCGGTTATATGAAATTGGTGTAGCATACGTTGTAAATCATCTTCACTTTGAAAGAATAGTATTGCGTCGTCTGCATAGCAGATTATTTTAATTTGTTTTTCTCCCATTTGGTATCCTCTTTTATTTCTTACTTTTTTAATATTTCATCCATAATCTGGTTGAACAATAGAGAACTCATTAAATCTCCCTGTCTTATCCCATTACCAGCTTCAATAGGGTCGGTTAGTTCTTCTTCTACTTTTACTTTTATTGTGTTGTTTTGGTATATATATTCGATTGTTTTGATTATTCAATGAAATTGACATTAATTTGATAGTTTTCATTTTATTAGTACTGATGGTATATAACTAGCATCTGTTGGTACTATATATCAATTTGAACATGTGGAAGTAAGAGAACTCTCTTGTTAGTAATTTCGGTGTAAATTATGATGAAACCAGAAATAACCCATAATATTATCCCACACCTCAAACGTCTGCCTCGCGGTATCTGGGAGACGCAATAATTCGCTTTTGATAGATAAAAACAAAAACCCACTAAGACGAACACAACATAAATAAAAAAAATCCGTCAACCTGTCAATAGGGACATACAATATTAGATCAATGTCTACGGATGAAAAAGTACATGAATTGGAAGAAGAATTAACAAACATAAAATGAGATATCATAGGCCTATCAGAAACTCGACGAAAAGAAGAAACCCGAATACAGCCTATGTCATACTTAAAATAAGAAGAACATCAATTAAAATTATCCAGGTATATGCCCCCATGACAGCTTATGATGACCAAGATATCGAACTATTTTATGAAGATATATCAAAGGCTATGGAAGAACATAAAAATCGTCTTATACTAGTAATTCGAGATTTCAATGCCAAACTGGGTAGAAAACTAAACAAGGAAGAAACTAAAATAGGAGATTTCGGGTATGGTCAGAGAAATGATAGAGGTGCTACTTTGATGAACTACCTAGAAGAAAAGCATCTATACGCAATGAACTCCTTTTACAAAAAGAAGCCCCAACGAAAGTGGACATGGATCAGCCCTAATGGATCCACAAAAAATGAGATCGACTACATACTGTCCACGGAACGATATATCATTAAAGATGTAACAGTTCTTAACAGATTCACAACAGGTAGCGATCACTGGTTGGTCAGAGCAAAACTTAGTATTGACGGTAACTATGAAATGAAAAGAAAAATAATTAAAAACTGGGATCTAGTAGATAGAAACAAACTAGGGCAATATAAAGAGATATACAAAGACCTATTAAAAGAACAACTTACTTAAAAATTAGACAGTGATGACAAAGATATAGATGAAATAGACAACATACTTACAGCAACGATGATTACTTCAGGAAAAGAAATAGCAAAAAAGGATCTAAAAAAGAACAACTATATATCAACAGAAACAAAGAAGCTTATGGATAAAAGAAGGACGCTATAGAATATGTAGAAATCAATAAAACAATAAGCAGAATGATAAGAGAAAATAAGAGAAAAGAACAAGAAATAAAAATAGAAAAGGTAATACAAAACAACAAAAATATGAAATGCTTAAGACCGAAATTAGGTAAGTGTGAAATAAACAAAATAAAAGATGAAAACGGACTAGAAACAAACATTAAAGATGACATTATAAATATTATCCACCATTTCTACTCAGAACTATACAAAACAAAAAAGGAACCACCAGAAACAATTAAAAACCAACTTAAGGCTAAAGTAAAAAATGTCAACTCAGAGCTATAGCCAGAAATAAGCAAATCAGAAATAAAGAAGGCATTGAAAGAAATGAAAAACAACAAATCGCCTGGAAAAGATGGGATAACTGCAGATACGCTGAAATATGGTGGAAAAGTGGTAATTAACACTCTACATTCCCTTTTTAACAAGATATTAAAAGAAAAAAGAATCCCAAACAACTGGAAGGAATCCGTAACCATTATCCTACACAAGAAAGGGGATAAAGCAGACATAAAAAACTACCGTCTCATAACACTCCTCAATGTAATGTATAAACTCCTAACAAAAATTTTAACCAATAGATTGACGACAAAATTCTATGGATACCCAACAAGCTGGTTTTAGAAAGGGATTCAGCAAAAGTGACCATTTACTAAGTATGAAAATACTTATAGAACGAGCAAATGAATACCATATTCCTCTATATATAGCGTTCATAGATTTCGAAAAGGCTTTCGAAGATAGCTTTTCGAGATAAAAAGACGAGTTAGACTGGCATGGGCGGCATTTGGCAAACTAAGCTACATTCTTAAAAACAAAAGATATCCACAGCATCTTAAGACTAAAGTATACAATCAATGCGTACTCCCTGTTCTAACTTATGGTTCTCAAACGTGGACATTTACAAAAGCAAACATGGACATAACCATAAAAACCCGAAGAGCAATGGAAAGACAAATGTTGCACATAAGACTAATGGATAAAAAGAGAAACGAGTGGATAAGAGAGAAAACAAAAGTGAGGGATGTTAGACAAGAAGTTGCAAAATTGAAATGGAGATTTGCCGGGCACAATATAAGACAAAAAGAAGACCGATGGAACAAAATTCTTATAAGTTGGAGACCGTGGGAATATAAACGAAGCAGAGGAAGGCCCCAAATGAGATGGGCAGATGATATCAAGAAGCACGTGGGCTCTAGGTGGATGACTATACCGACAGACAGAGAAGAATGGAAAAGGATTGGGAAGGCCTATGTCCAAAGATGGACCGAAAAGGGCTAATTAGATAGGGACAGATTCTCCCCGTGTGATCTTAGTATTTCCGTTGATTGAATAGTATAGGGTATCCAATATTTTAATTAACGGTATGTCAGAGTTTTATTAATTTTTATATATATTTGCAAAATGAAGAAGAAAGTTCAGTACAGGCAGTTAAACAGCTGATCTGTCAATTTAGAAGTAAGAGCAAGTACCAACTTGCTGAAAAGCATACCATACACAAAAGGGATAATAAAATGTACTGCACAAACTATAGCGATATAAGCTATATATAAGCTATATATCTATTAATTATTAGGATATACAATATTTTTTCTAATACACCTGGAACGATTGAGTGAATAATCAATTATTGACTATTAGGCAGTTAATTAGAAATGTTGGGAATACAAAAAAAAACATTAAATTAGTTATTTATAGATTTTAAACAAACACTGATATAATCATAAGAATAAAACTATGAAATACCATGGCAGAACTTACTGTCGACTTATTTTCAAATGTATTGCAAAGAGCTTTAAAAAATGTGAACGAATTATTAACAGCTGTTTTGAAAACTAAATATTATGAGACGAATTGGGGATATTATATTACACAAACTAAACCGCTTGCCTACAAAAATATTAGGAAAATATGATACGACGCGAAAGACTAATGACTTTACAGCTAATTGCCACATAAGTATCAATGTAACTATAGCTCGCAAAATGGGTTCAATTACATTGCAATTTTTAAATTTTTCGTGATAAAATGAAGTGATTGATTGTTGTTTTGAAAAGGTAAGTTGTTTTTTATTTTTGTATTCCTATCATCTGATATTGTAATATCAACAACATTTTTCATAATATATTCTGAAATGCGCTTTCTCTTACTGATAACGAACAAAAGTTTTATAAACTTCTCGTTAATATAATTATGAAGGAATTTAGATTTTTATCTTGTTCTTACTATAGTTCTAAAGCACAAATGTAGTCATAGTCTACCGTATATTTTTCATAGTGGTCATAGTTTTTAATTGTAGTATAGCTTATGTGTTTATAATAACTAGCGCATAGAAAATAATAAAAATTTTTACCCTGTGCTTTATGTTTATTATCCTTTATTGTATTGGAACATTTAGAAGTATAGCAATACATTTTAATTGTTGAACAAAAGAGAAAATAAAAACACTTTTTGTGGTGTGTCACTTAACCATACACAAAATTGTACACAAATAGTCAAATGGTAGTAAAAGTTTCCGATATAGGCCGCCAAACGGCAGAGGCACCGCCGCGCTCTATGTCTATACTATGAGATGTTTTTCATACAGTTTTCGGATCAGATTTTTTCAAAACATCAAATTACATCTTCTTTTTGCCTTTCTTTATTTAGGCTAACCGCTACTGTTTTTTTCTTCAGCGTTTCTTCTTAATCTACATTAATGTTTATATTTACAATTCTTTCTGGAACGAGCTATAATTTTTCTCAAATAACCATTTTGTGTGGTTTAGTCGCCTTAAGGTTTAGCATGCTTTATCAGATGCTCTTTAAAGTCCCTTTTAATATTAATATCGTTTGAGAAATTTTTCCCAGATACTTATATTTCGTTTTGATTTTCAATCTTCTTTTAATGTTAGTTTAAATGGTCCAGTAGTGTGTTCGTACAGTTCAGTTATAAGCAAAATTGGGTGTTGTTGTACACCTAATTCTTTTAGTATCAGTCATAAGTGTATCCATTTGACTCTGTCGAACGCTTTACGATAATCTATAAAACAAATCCATAGTGGGATATTGAATTCCCTAGACTTTTATACTTTTTTTTGGACTATTAGAATAATAGCTTTAAAATTAAATGTTTAGTGAAAATCTCTACGCGACTTTAATGCATTAAATATTTTAATTAAAAATCGACATATCTATTGAAATTAGGCAGTAAAAAAGTATGTTATTAAAGATAGATTTATAAATTATTGTAGTTTAAATTCAACTACGCTATAAAACAAACATTGCATGTCTTAAACTGCAGGAATCCAAAAATTACAAAGATCTTCCTATTGTTTGAGTTTTCTTTAATTAAATTAATAGGAAAACAAGCATTATAGTCCTACCAAAGGGGCTTCTACTTTCATAAACTGTTACACGATTACTCTATCCGATGTACGTACATTTATGAACTAAATGTTTTAGTGACAATGCCTTTTAATAAAAAATACTAATTAATAAAAATGGAAACTTAACTTTTCCACGTTTATAATAGACACTTTCTTATGTTTAAAAATATATAAAACAAGTAATATAAATTACCGCCTTGTTTATTAAAACTAAAAAGTAAAATAAAGGTATATGTCGGTTAACAATTTATATTTAACTACATAAATTAGCCAAATAGTCCTCAAATTCCTCCATGATTAAATTAATGGATATTTAAATAAATTTCCAGTTCCAGAATGTACCTGCTGTAAAATTTGAAAATCTACTACTAATACAATTATTGGCAACATCGCAGGAGTTTAGAAGTATATGCAATATCGTAAATACGGATCCCACAAATGGTTTATCCTTTTGTGGAGTCCACTTAATCCTACGTGTTGGTCGGAGTCTACATAAAGCGCTACTCAGATAATAAAATACACGGTGTATATTCTACTGGAGTTAGTATAATACCGTTTTAGAACGGAGCTTACATTAACCGCTAGATGTATATATATATATATATATATATATATATATATATATATATATATATATATATATATATATATAGATCTAGCGGTTAATGGGGGCTCCGTACTAAAACGGTATTATACTAACTCCAGGCGAATATACATCGTGTATATTATTATCTGGGTAGCGCTTTATGTGGACTCCGACCAACACGTCGGATTAAGTGGACTCCGTAATAGGTTAAAACACTTTTGGGATCCGTATACATTTCTTTGCTTACACAACTAAACTCCTCCGATGTTGCCAATAATTTGATTAGTCGTAGATTTTTAAATTTTACAGCAGGTACGTTTTGGAACTTCAAATTTATTTAAATATCAATCAATTTAGTCATCGAGAAATTTCACAAATAGGTACTTGGTTAATGTAGTTAAATATTTTATGGTGATTATTTATATTACTTGCTTTAATTATTTTCAAACTTAAAAAAGTATTTATTATAAACTTGGAAATGGCTAGTTTTCGTTTTATTTGCTATTATTTTTTGTTAAAATGTATATATGCACTTAAACATTTAGTCTCTAAATGTACTAACATCGAGTAGAGTAGTCGTGTAACAGTTTAAGAAAGTAAAAGCCCTTCGGTAGGATTATAATAAACTACATAAAATTAAAAGAAACTCTGTAAACAGGAGATCTTTGTAATTTTTCAATTCCTGCAATTTATGACGTGCAATATTTGTTTCATAAAGTAGTTAAATTTAAACTATAATAATTTATGGAAAGCGTTTAAAGAAGTAATCGCTAACCTTAATTAGAATACGGCACAATAAGAAGATGAAACTTACTGTATTTTTACTTATTATATTCACAAAAAGAATATCCAAAGTAAAATTTAACACGTTTTAATGGAGTTGTAGTGAAATTTGACTTCTTATTACGATACCGGATCCTGTAAAATTTTAAATACATTAAATCTCCCGTAAATTATTAAACTTATTCTTAGAATAAAATAACAAACTTCTTAGTAATTAGGTACAATATACCGTTCACAATTATGTGATAATGTGTAGGTGTCAATATTGCACGGTCATGTGCCATAAGGTTTCATCTTTCATATAAACATCGATAGTTTTTAACTTTGGGTGTATTTGATTCCACCGTGCTGTAACCGATCCAACTTGAAAAGTGTTATTTTACATAAAATTAGCACATTGGCCCTAATAATGACCTATAAATATACATTGTTAAAAATTGTATACATTTATCAATTTAAAACGTTCGTTGTTGTTTTCTGATCTTCATCTCCATTCGTTCCTAATTAAGCACATGTTATCCACAGGATACCTCTCTCATTTTTAAATCATTACTCTTTTTGCCTTTTGCCATGGTTTTCTTTATTTTGTTTATTCATATCGTTTTTACTCATAACAAATATTGGGTAGATTATTGTATCATTAAACTTTCTCCTTATATGTCCGTATCATATAAGTTGTCTAGTTATTTTAGCGTATATAATGTCGTATGTTAATTCCATTTTGTTTAACAATAAAACAGCAAAACTTCTACAAAATTATTTCTATCTTATCACTACAGCTGTTTCGGAGAGTGCCTTTCTCAAGTCTCAAGTTTCTCGAATCCATCAATCATCCATTGTATTTCTTATACTTTCATTTAAATCCTCTCCAATCAAAGATTTTGAAGCAGCTTTGCTCCATAGTCCATTTTTGTTGCTTTTTGTCACTGTTTCTCCTTTCTCTTTATCATTATCAATACGTAGCGCTACAACACTGGGTAGGTCTTCGCTGATTACAACTTATCTCCAAGTTGATCCATTTTCCACGAATCTGCAATCAAGTGAAATGTTCATTTTTTGAGATATGATTGGATGTTTTCTCTCCATTGTATACTGACATGCCCAAGCGGCATTCTTCTGTGCTAACTTCCTTTCACACCAGTTCTACAAGTTTGACATCTTGGCGTCTATGCACGTGTCCGATATACCTTAATGGATTTATTCTCCTGAACAATATCGTTATGCAAGCTTTCTTTATTCAGTATGTTTTCTTATTCTATACGGATTTGTAGCGATATGATAATGAGTTCTGAAGCTATTTTCTTGTGGCATTTTAAAGTAATTACTATTTAAATGGGAATAAGCCACAATTAAAGCTTAAAGTTAGTTTATTGACGTTTCAATTTCCACTTCGGAAATCGTTCTCAAAATACAAACATTAGTGAGAATGATTTCCGAAGTGGAAATTGAAACGTCAATAAACTAACCTTAACCTCTAATTGTTGCTTATTCCCATTTAAATAGTAGTTATGATAATGGGGTTAAATAAAAATTTCTGATTATTTTCCTTTCAAATATTCAGAGTGCTTCCTTATTTGTTTTAGTCATTCTCCATGATTCACATCCATGTATTAAAATAGGTCTGAAGTTTGAATTATGCTCTGTATTTCTATAGTGGCATTATTATTAACCGTGATTAGTGACCTAAGATATTTAAAGTGTTCCATACTTTCGAAATAGTAGTTGTTGACTTTAATGTTTTTTCTAAATTTATTGAATTGGTTGATTGGTTTTCTGTTGATTCGCTTGTACATATTTGGTTTTCATTTCGTTGATTTTAAGTCAAACATTTTTTGTGCTCTCTTCACTTTATTGAAGTTTGTGGACGGAAGAGTTTCTCATTAGAGTTATGAGTTCTATATCATTAGCATATGCTAGGAGTGCTTTGTCCCTTGGGCCGTTAATGGATTACATCTTAAATAGGCGTTATTTCTATTTTAGTAAGCTGTTCATTAATTTTTTGATTATTGGAATCGAGAATCTGTATTTTATTCGACTGTTTTATAACACAGAGTTTCTTGGAGCATATTTTCATCTTTGGTTTCCAGTATCATTATTACAAGGATTTTGCTGGGTATGGACATAGTGAACCCGGTGGTATGTACATGATGTTTTCATAACCAACGTTCAAAAATTTTTCTTACTGTAAATTTATGATTATTTTACTAGGAAATATAGTGTTGTTTAATAATAATAAAGTTCAAGCAACAATTCCTATATGCATTAACTCGGTAATGATAATTCTGCTCCCCGATACCAGGTAGCAGTCCCAAAAACATTAAAACTGCTACACTCATGCTTCTCATTATCCAACAATTATTATGAAATTTCCTCGTTTCTTATTCTATTGCTTAAGTTTATTCCAAGCATTGATCTCTCCATCTTTCGTTGTGTCCTTCTCAATTTTTCAGCTGATGTTTTTGTGAGAGTTAAGGTTTCTGCTCCGTATGTGAGGACTGGTAGAACGCACTGGTTAAAAGCTTTTCTTTTTAAATTGATCGGTATATTTGTTTTAAATACGTCTCTCATTTTTCCGAATGCAGCCCAACCCAGACTTATTCTTCTGAGTAGCTCGCATGTTTGGTTATCTCGCGTTAACCTTATTTCGTGACCCAAATACACATATTTTTCCACATTTTTGTTTTTTCATAGTTTATTTTTAAACCGATTTTCTGGGTTACTTGCTGTAGTTGTTGTAGCATAACTCTGGCTTCTCCTAAGTTGTCTGTTATGAGAACAATATCATCGGCATATCTGAGATGATTGAATATCTTTCCATCGATTCTAATACCCTTTGATTCCCTTTTAAATGCGTACTCCATAACTGTTATAAATAGTTTTGGCGACAAGGTATCTCCCTGCCGCACCCCTCTGCCAATTTTTATCTTCTCAGTGCAATGTAGGTTAACGGTTGTTGTCGCATTTTCGTATATATTTCGAATAATATTTGCATACCTGTGATCTATTCTGCATTCTGATAGTGCTTTTAAGATAGCAACTGTTTCGACTGTGTCAAATGCTTTCTAGAAGTCGACAAAGATAAGAGCAAGGGGTCTGTTATATTCGATAGACTTTTCAACTAGAGTTTTAAGGCATTGCAACTGGTCGTTTGTTCCGTGTCCCGCTCGAAATCCTGCCTGTTCTTCTGATTGATAGAAATCGAGTTTTGCTTCTAATCTGTTTGTCAGTATTCGAGTAAAGAGCTTGTATAGGTAGTTAAGCAAACTAATTGGCCTATAGTTTTCGAGATCTGATTTATCCACTTTTTGTGGAGGAGGATTGTAACCGAATTCTTCCATTTACTTGGAATGTTTTCACTATGCAGACATAGATTTAAATGTGTTTGGATTCGGGACATCAAAAGTGGACCTCCTAGTTTAATTTTTTCAATGACTACACCATCTTCTCCCGGAGCTCTATTATTTTTCATATTTTTGAGGGCATGTTGAATTTCCTCTCGTGATATATCTGGTATATCCTCCGATACTACATTATGTACCTTTTTATTGGTTGTTCGATGAGCTCTGGAATAACTTGACTTTTATATAATGTTTCATAGAAACTTTCCACTCTATGTAATATGCTTGGTCTATCTGAGATAATATTTCCATTTTTGTCTTTAAGTTGGAAGATTTCTTTTTTGTCATTTTCTATTTTTCTCCTCAATGCTTTCATGCTTTTGTTGTCTTCTATAGTTTTTATAATTTTCTCGTTGTTGTATTTTCTAATATCCCGTCTGATGGCTTTAGAGATTTCTTTATTTATGTTGTTTATATCTTGTGAGTCAACATTTCCTTGACTTCTCAGCATTCTACGATCTTCCATTTTTTGTTTCGTTTCTTTACTATTTTTTTGTTCTTTTCCATGTTTAGGGCCAAATTTTTCCTGAGCTTGTGTTAATGTATCTACTATTTCTTCGTTTAGGTTATTTATGTCTTCTCTTGTTGTATTTCTGAGTAAGTTACTGGTGATGTATTTTTCAAACTCAAGTTCATTCGTTGGGTGCATCCAAGGTTTGAATTTTTTACTTTTTATCATCTTCAGTCTTTCTTGCTTAATATTGATTTCTACAGTTGCTCGGACCATTCTATGATCGCTTGCAACCGAAAATTGATTTAAGACTGTAACATCTTTGACTATATGTTTTTTGTCAGTGATGATGAAGCCGATCTCATTTTTTGTCTTACCATAGGGGCTCTTCTAAGTCCATCTTCTATGGATCTTCTTATAGAAGAAGCTATTCATTAAATATAGATTGTTTTCTAATAGGAAATTTAAGAGTACTTCGCCCCTTTCGTTTCTACCTGGTGTGCCAAAATTTCCGAGGGCATTTTCAGCTGGGTCAGTGCTTATTCCTATTTTGTCATTAAAGTCGCCACATGTAAAATGTTCTTGGTCTTCTGAAAAAGCTGTGTACAAGTCATCATAGAACTGTTCTATTTCTTCGTCAGCGTGACTCGATGTTGGTGCATAGACTTGAATGATCTTTATGGAGTAACGGGTGTTTAGTTGTAATTTTGCAAGTATAACTCTTGTGGAAACTGCTTTTACTGATATGATATTTTCAGCTAGTTTTTTATTAATAAAGAGCCCAATGCCTCCATTCCCATCGTTTTCTCCTACATGATAGAAAATGTGACCTGATTTTAAAGTGGTTAGGCTTTCTTCTTTTCTTCTGACCTCAGCGACTCCAACAATGTCAAAATTGATTTTATTAAGTTTAGATTCCATTTCTATGAATTTTTCTTCTGATAGCAGGGTTCTTGCATTGAAAGTTGCACTTTTTAGAGATATATATCTGTTAGATGGTTTTCTAAAATATGTCAGAATTTTGCCCCCCCAGAATCCGTGGGACTGACTGATAGTCTGACTGATGGTCTAATAGTCACTAATGAGAAAATCAAATAAATGTTCTTTAACATACAAAAGAGAGGATCGAGAGTAGGGCATAACGGAACAATAAAGCCATATAATTTTGAAAGATTGCAGCGTCTTAGATGTCGTAGGTAATGTTGTTACATAAAAAATAAAAGAGAATATTTAGGTAGCTAACTGATGTTTATGTATATATAACCCTCTTTTAAATCCAGAAGTCTAATTCGAATCTCTAAAATCAAGATATATAAAATAGTGATCAAACCAGTGCTAATGTGTGGATACGTGACGAGAACGTATTAATTAGACCAGGATTGCTAGAAAAGCCATCAGAGGTATTTTTCGACTTACAGAGGTCCGAGTACTAACCAATACCGAACAGAGCTAATTCCAAGGTCAAACACATATATAAAGATAGCAACGTCGTACAAGAAACTAAATCTCAGTGCTAAAGTTGCGCTGGCTTTATCCAAAGACTCTATAATAACTGCATTGCCAAGTTAAATTGGGAGGATGCCCCAAGAGAAAAAATGCCTTTAGGACCACAAATGAAGGAGGAAGAATCTACCGACCCATCATATTTATCAACACATGCCTGTTCAACTACCTGCTATCCTACCTATAGTCAATACTCATCTGTTGGGGACTATCAAATCAATTACATGTAATCAAACAAACCAGGCTTAAAAAAAGTTATCTCAGGAAAGGCACTTTTAAAACGTTATTTACGTGACTTATTAAAATTTAAATTTTTAATGAAAAGTAAAAGATTAGACATTTGTTATGGGGTTCAGAGGAGAACCTTCACGATGTTAATTTTTTGAGATATGATTGGATGTTTTCTCTTCATTGCATACTGAGACGGCCAAGTGGTATTCTTCTGTGCTAACTTCCTTCCATACCAGTTTTACAAGTTTGACATCTTGGCGTCTATGCATGTGTACGATCTACCTTAAGCAATTTATTTTTCTAAACAATATCGTTATAAGAGCTTTCTTTATTCAGTATGTGTTCTTCTTCTATACGGATTTGTAGCGATATGATAATGAGGTTAAAACAATTTTCCTATTATTTTCCTTTCAAATATTCGTAGTTCTTCCTTATCCGTTTTAGTCATTGTCCATGATTAGCATCTATGTATTAAAATAGGTAAAAAGTTTAAATTATGATCTGTATTTCTTTAGTGGCATTATTATTAACCGTGATTATTTATCTAAGATATTTAAAGTGTTCCATATTTACGAAATTGTAGTTGTTGACTTTAATATTTTATCAAGATCTATGTAATTGGTCTCTTCTGTTGATTCGCTTGTATTTCTTCTTAGCTTGACGAATTCTTCTTTTTTCATTCTGTGAACTACTAGTGGGTTCTTTTTACGGAATTTTTTCATCACGTTTAGGTAATCATCAACGGTATATAAACGTTGTTGAAATTTTAGGGCATTTTCAAAATCTCCAAAATCACTACCATTGGGTAAAAGCTATGACTAGGAAAGAAATATCGTAATGTAATTTTTTCAATGGTAGGATTAGTTTCCAAAATCATTTTCAGAATCAAAACTATTTTAATGCTGCGGTTTTGGCCGCCACAAGAGTCTGACCACAAAATTACATGTTTTGCAGAAGTAACATTTTCTTCAATGTGTTTCTTAAGACAAATGCCTACGTCCTGGGCTCCCCGACCAGCTTCACCCTCTATCCAAATATAACAATGACCTTTTTTTATCCTTGGCGCTATGGATACCAAGGTTGTAAATACGTAATTGACGCTTATAATATACAATATTTATTAGAATTCTCGAAAGGGGAAGAGTTTTTCTTTAAATCAAAACAAAAGGTTTCCACTTCTGGTTGATCGTTGCTTATCTTCATGTCAAGCTTTCTTTCTTCTAAGTGCACATTTTTTCTTTTTTTAACGCTTAATTGTTCGTTATCTGCGCAATTTTTAATTTCTAATTCGAAACAATCACATTTACTACAAGTATCTTTTTTCAACTTTTTTCTTTGAAGATTAAATCGTGTTAAAAACATTTTTTTGTAAAACGAAAATTTAACAAGGTCATTGTCTGCTTCTTCAATATACAATTCATACATTTTACTTAATGTTATGTCTTTTGTTAAGTATTCTCTTTCTGTGTTAGCTCTTCTGTAATGTGACTATTATAGAAAAATTTAAGCAATAACTGAAACTACTTCTTAACCTAAACGCCTCAACAAGTTGCCAACGTCACCATTGTTAACCACGTTTATGTACATATGTTGCCAAATATTCGATTTACAATCATTAAAGCGCTCGCAAGAGGCGCTTGGTCCAAAACTAATACACAAAAATTAGTCGCTTGCTCTAGTTATTCAAAATTCAAAATCCAAAATAAAAAGAAAGGTACTTAATCTTTTTAAATATATCTGGTTATCCGTTACTAACAGGTTAATGGGATTTATTACGTAGATAGTTTATGCTTTTTCCTATTTTCTTCTTTAAGTTCCATCTTCTATCGAAGGTTGGAAATCATCATGGCTATACGGACTCTGTTGACTGCCGCTCTATAAAGTTCTGCACTACTGCATTCAAACCATTCCCTTAAGTATTTAAGCCAGAATATTCTTCGTCTTCCCACATTTCGCTTTCCTCGGATTTGGCCTTGCATAATAAGTTGTAATAATGCGTATTTTTGCCCTCTCATCACATGTCCTAAGTACCCAAGTTTTCGTCTTTTGATAGTTAATAATATTTCCGCCCCAGTTCCTATCATTCTAGTTACTTCCACGTTTTACATTCTTTGAATCCATGATATTCGTAGGATTCTTCTGTAACACCAAAATTCAAAGGCGGCCAACTTATTCAGATGGACTTGTTTTAGTGTTCACGCTTCCAAGCCATAAAGAAAAGTAGAGAACACGTAACATCGAAGCATTCTCAGGCTCTAACTTTATATCCCGAAAACAAAGAAACCTTTTAAGTTTAAAAAATATTGCACGTGCTATTTCAATGCGTGTCCTAATTTCTTTTGTTTGGTCTACATCTGATGTTATCCTGTTGTTCCTCTTGTCCACCAGAAAACGCCATAATCCACAATTTAAGAAATTGGGGCTGGGTCTAGTGATGCATAACGCCGTTCATATAGCAATTTGTTGTCACATGTTTATAGTTTTTCAAAAAATGAACTCCGATTTAAAGATTAAAACGTAAAACAAAATATAAAAACCTATTGAACCTTATTCAGAAATTTTCAGAAAAGAATAACTTTTGTGAAAGATTGTGTGACACAGTCATATTTTAAGATAAAAACTTCAATTCAGAGAGTGGACATTCTTAATAAATGTATAATCTAATATGGTAGCATGTTTATGTTTTACAGACTTAGAAAGCACTGAGCACACAAGTATTTATTTTTTTATGTACTAGGTCGTAAAATAAGTATACTCAAAACAAATAATTATTATCTACCAAGTATTCTACTCCACTTTAATATCAATGCATCAGATATATTATAAAGATTTCGTCGTAGTTGTAAATTAATAGGAGATAAAACCAAATGTAGAGCATATAGTGAAATCTGAATATCTTAGAATAACTATATCGAGTGGGAACATTATTGATGAGCAAAAGAGAGACCCATCGCTGAGAAAGTGACAAAGCAATTGGCAAAAGCAAAGGGTACTTTGTACTAAAGTACCCATACTCTAAAACATAAGCAGGTCTTTTTGTACTCTTTTAGTAAGTGATAGATTCGACCGTTACTTGATGGAAATTCATTTTATCTAACAATTAAACAGGTATGCGTTTACACGTCATATTTTGTAACTGAATAAGTTGAGGAGGGGATAACTGTTTGTCTCAAGTTGGTCATTCAGAATTATGTCTGTATTTTTTAATTTGCTAATTTCCATAGATTCTAATATTCATGGAATCTACAGATAGCTTAAGGCCTTTATTTTAAATACACTTTTTTAGTAATAAAAATATATAAATAGAACCTAGAATACGCCTGTAAAAGTATGTAACCTTTGATCTCTGGGATAAACCCATCTCCTGAACAATGGTGCCGATATATGTAGGTAAAATTTTCTACACCTATTTTAACCTGTTTATTTCCTCATTATCAATATATATGAGTTGTAACCGATACCACAAACTCATTTACTTATAGAGACTATATTTTATATTGACTATAGTTATTACTATACAAATCTGACTCGAAATATCGTCTTAAAATAACAGTAACAGAAAAGTGAAAGATTAGTCATTTTTTATAAAGTTTAAAGTAGAAGCGTTCACGAAAATTGAAGTACTAATAAGACCACCGCAATCGGGCGTACCCTGGGTAATGAATAATTAAGTAATCGTTAATTCTTAAATCACCCGTTCAATATGTTTTTTGTCAAATCGGTCCTTTTTAGGACCAACTATTCTAATTATGTGTAAAAATATTAAGAGTATATCTAGAGATAAAGACACTCCACTTTACATATGCGCTTAACAAAATGCAGGAAGCACATAGATGGCCAATCCTATGGTATTTGGTATTAAGCTAATCGCTGAAAATTACATATTAAATGCAGGCAAAGAAGCAAAGAAAAACTTATAATGAGAGAAAACAAAACCAGTCAGCTGAGAGAACCTTTCAACGATGTTGAGCTTGGATCCGCTATCCACGTATATAATGAACAATATTACGGCTCCTGGCTGAGGATCTGAGCACAAAACTAACTATAAAATTTGAACTAAAAAATACAACAATGGCTAATATCCAAAGTCTTTAGACAAGCAAAGCAAAGACAAAGTTGTTGTTGCCTTGCTTAAACCTGGCAAAAACTCCAACGACCACAAAAGCTATCGGCCAATATATCTATTTATTTTGTCAGCTATACAGAATACTTTTATACATGATCCTTAATATAAACCGATAATAGAAGAAAAACTCAAATTAAAAGACAAAAGTGGCTATATATGACAGGTTAGATCATATATGTCACAAATACTAAATCCTGCCCAACACAGCGAAGAGAAGTACGAAAAATATCAGGTATGAGGAGTGGTATTTGTTAATCTAAATGCCGCTTAAATAGTTATTTAAATAACTTATAAAATATTTAGTTATAAATTAGTCAGCCCAATTCAGGGAATATTAAGACTCACATCCATACATAAGCTCTACAATATCGTAGCTATCAATCCACCTAATATCCGAAGATAAGTAGCTAGAGAGCAAAAAAAAACAAAGTCCAGATTCGTGACATCCACTCCACGAATACCAGCCCATTTTATGACTAGAATCAAGGAAAAACTGGCTATATCAACACATCTGCAAGATATACAAACAAAAATAAGCTGCTCTTCGCCATCTGATCCCTCGAACGGAACTTCCTTATGGTAGTTATCTTCCTTAAATCTGCCAGGAGGACTCTTGCCTGCAAACACCGGTTAACTTGTGTGCATGTGGGGTGGTACAAGACTTATCACACTTTCTTAGTTAACTTTACCGTTCAAATCGCTCTTTTTGAAGGGACAAGGTTCATTTATGTGAACTGAACACGTAAAGTACAGTCAGTAAGCTATTACTTATAAAGACCATTGCAAATTTGACACTAACTCCACTTATATTGATTACATATTACCCCTAAATACGAGATAAAACATTCAGAAATATGTAATATTGGTGAAGTGGTATAATTCATGTTAGAAAAATTAATCATTCTTCCCTTTTTTGTGCACTACTACCCATTTTAACAAAAAAAATATCTACTCCTATTTTAGCACATAAATATTTATTTTGAGATAACCTTCTATCCAGAATTAAAAAATAGAATAATAAGAAATAGAATCCAGAAAAAAATAAAATAATAAAATATAATAAATAAAATAATAAAAAAGCTATATATAAGATATCATGAAACAATAGATGAAATAAAAGAAGTTCTTATTAACCGGATTCTTAAATAAAACGTATAAAGACATACTCACGTTAACAAAAACCATTAGGAAATTTTCGCATATGAAAAAACACATCCAACTTGGTAATGAAATCCTGTTGTATCTATAAATCTATTTTTAGAAAAGCATGTACCTACCAAAAACAGGTATTTGGTAGTACACATATCTGTTACATACTGTAATGCGTATGAATGATAACAAAAGTAAGGAGTCTATATGAACCGTTTAGAATATACGCTGGAAATAAACGGCTTAATCCCATAGTTGCCAAACTATCAGAGCTTACTTAAACCGATATACGTATGGTTCCAATATACACGGAACAAGATCTGAACGACCCCTATAATATATACATGTGAACTAAGCGATATACATTCATGATACAGGGGTACTTAGGGGCTCCACAAAATTTTTAAAAATTGTGAAACTATACATGTTATCGAATCGACAGAGCCAATATTATGGAATGGTCAAGTGAGCTCCGTATATCGGTGGCCACTTGACCACGGAGCTCACTTGAACCTGAATTTTAACATGGGCGGAGTCCACTTTATGCCGTAGATATATATATATATATATATATATATATATATATATATATATATATACATCTTTATACCATACCTGAACCATCTGAAAAACCATACAGTCCTGAACCTCCTATATCTAGAGTATTTAGAGCTGCCTATGGCACGCTTATCTTCATTAATTCTAGCAAGGATTTCAAAAATGTATATATACAAAAGAAATTTTTAATATTTTAAAAGATATATAAATGGGGATTTTACTTATTAATGACATAATCCTGATCCCCTTGTTATTTCAGTCAATTCTGAACCTAAACATACGTGTATATACACAAACCTGAGCCTAAGAGATGTTGCCAGCTTTAAGTAAAATGGGATTTCTTAGGGAAATTTTCGTATGTGTTTGCTTGAGAGTCAGAAGCAGTATATTTTTACTTTCCCTTAATTGTACATATCCTAAATCCTAAATATGTAAACAATACGTCCTGTCTACCGATTATTTTAACAGAATAAACCATACGTTCCAGTTCATAAATGTCAAAAATATGAGCTTATGTTAACGGCGATTTATATTAAAAAAAAAGAATAAATCAGGAAAGTATTGCATTCATTTATTATCAAAAGTAGGTACATTGGTACATTAACTTTACTCTACTATTTATTATAGCTTAGGTAATAGGAATTAAATTTGCCTACAAACATAAGAATAATGTGATACAGATCAGATCAAAACTAAAACAAGAAAGCCTTTCAAAACAGTGAAAAAAAAATTAAAAACCAACTAAAAAATATTAGAAAATGGGTGTTTAATGTTTAAGTTTTCCTGTATACATATTATAAACTACAGCTTTGATGCATGTCCATTTTCTTTCTTTAATTACCTCGGGATATTCTTTAATAAGGTGTTGCACTTTTACCTCAATGGAAAGCTTTCTTTTTTTAACGTCGGAAAAGTATTCTGCGATAATTCTTTTTTGTTGTTTTGTCCATGGTCGTCTTCTATCAATAAATATTTTCTTTTTTAAATTGCCCATTTTTTTGAGGTTCTTTATTATTATCTAAGTTAGCTGAAGTAGATGGAATCTCACAATCGACGTTTAGATTAGAGTATCCAAGATATTTTCCATTTCTGCCTCTTCCGCATCAGAGAGAGGAGCTAAGTTAATGTTAGTTTCGTCTAATGTTTTACCTTTGTATTTTTCAGCTCCGCCTTCCATCATTAAAAGTAAAAGTTTAGAAATTTTAGCCGTTTGATATACTTTGACAAACGATAAATAAACAATAATTGCAATGCATTTGTAATGTGTGTCATTTGTAATGAATTTGCTTAATTGCTTCATATCATTATTGAAAAATTGAAGAAGTTGAATAATGGTGGCCAAATGTTTTCGAAGTTTTGTTGCTGTTATACTCGCAGGTCTCTCCAACTGACATTTTTTGGCGTATTCACCTGATTTCAATTTATGAAATAATTCTTCTGCAGCTGTTTGCAAAAAAATATTAAGTTTCTTGAGGTCGTTAGTAGGCAGCAAAAGTTCTTCATTGTTCCATTAATTTTGATTTAAATTGGTACATGTTTGAGCAGAAACTTCATTACACCATTGGGATTCTAAAAGAGTTTTTAATATTTTAAGTTCTTTTCTCTCATCGCTTGTGTTTTCAATCTGAACAAGAATAATATATGCTAAGTCGCAACATTTTCTCATAAGTGTCCCAAAATTTATGGCCAACGTTGGTGACTCATAATTATCTGTTTCTGGGTTACATTTTGCTATTTTATTAACTCCAGAAATTATTAGTTGAAAATGCTTTGGGCGAAGAATATCTATAAGTTTCTTAATATCAGGATTCTGTAGTCTTGTAAAGTCTAAGAGTTTTGGGAATCTTAGCATATTTTGTCTTACCAAATCAATTTTGCCTTTACTCTGACAGCCTTTTATGTACGAATATGCGTACTGGCAAATTGAGAGATCTTTTTAACAATAAGATTTATGTCGTCTGCACGCATTCTGAAGAAAATTTTTGATTTTAATAAATCATTACGTTTAAGAAAATGGTGTAGAAGCAAAGTAGTTTGTCCGTCGCTTTGGGACGTTTGTCTTCTATTATTTTTCTCATCATAGTTTCAAGTTTCATAAAGCCAATTATCTCCCTTTTAAATAAACCTTATGACATAATATGTTAACTACGTCAATTTCTTCTAAGTGCCATTTAGAAATATGTCTAGCAAAATGGGAAACATCCTTTTCGCAATAGAAGCAAAAATCCCTTCGATCTTTGTAATTTTTTCTCAACGTTTTTTTAACAAGTGGCTGAAAAAAGAAGTAGAATGAATCAAACACGTTAAAAGAAAAAGAAAAGATTTAAGTAAAGTAACATTAAAAAAAAAAGAAACATAATTGATTTTAACTTAAGACACGACATCTTGTGACTCAGTTGTCTCGTCCTTTACAACTAGTCAGATAGGCTTTTTTATACATGTAGCTGAGTTTGGTTTGTTTTATTGGCCACAAAAAAACCCGTCTGACGAGACCTAAACGACAAAACAACCTTACCACAGTATGTCATATCTAATAAATTAAAATCAATTCTGTCTCTTTCCGTACGTTATATGCTTACTCACAGATTGTTAATTTAAGAATTATTGGAGTTTAGGGGAATGTAAAGTATCAAATTGTTTTGAATACCGTATACTGCTTATATGGTTATTTAATCGAGTCCTTACTTTCACTTCTAGAGCAAGAGATGATATCCTTTGAGCTACAGTACTGCTGCTTGTGTTTTGCTCTTTTTCAGTCTCCTTCTCCATTTGATGTTCACTTTTTTGTTTATTATCGAAATTTAAGAGTTTCCGTATTATTAGGGATTCGTCCTTCTCGCATTTCTCTCTTTCAATCGGTTCTTTAAATACAATTGAGGAAACATCATTCCCATCAATCACTTCTTCAAGTATTAACGAATCGTTCTCACACTGTTTGCTGTCACAGATTTGTGGATGGCTCTTTTTTGTGGCATTTTCAAATCTGAGAACTGCAAGAAAGAGTCAAAGTTTAACCAAATTTAAGAACAATTAAACAAAAACATAGCTACCCATTTTTTTAGCTCGGCCGTCTTCTGATGGCATATAATTAGGATATTTATGGAATCGTCGTCATCCTTTATAAATTTGCTTTTGGATGTGTTAGACGAGTTATTAATTTTTTTTCTGTAGAAACACAGCATTATTATTTTCCGCATAGGAATCATACTCGTCGGATAAAAAATCCATATTTATTGCTTGATCTGGGTCCCTATGTTATTAGATTTGTATGTTCTCGAGATATCCCCACTTTCATCATATTGAATAGAAGAAATCAGCTTAAAATTTTTTGTCACTCAATAGTTTACAACTAACCTATTTTGACACCCATTCATTTTTGAATAAAATATGAACAGGAAATTTATTTAAAAGAATATATTTTATTCTTCGAGCTTAATAGATTAGAAAAAAGCATTTCAGACCCATTATTATTAAGTAAAATATTATTTAAACGTTACCCATACGTTGCTCTTCTTCGTCTTTCCCCTTTCCATTTTTCTCTTTTGAACTTTAAACTTTTGAATCTTTTGTTACGTGTATCTGAGAAATTGGATACAAGCTGCTCTTCGAATTTTTCGAGCAATAATCAAACTGTATTTTTTCTACGTTTTTGTCTAAAAATTATACATTTAATCTTTAAATATATCTTTAAATAACATGATAATTCCAAATTGCAAATCAGCTTCTTTCGATAAGAAAATCGCCTATAATAATTTTTAATAAACTCTGTCACAGTCTTTTTGTAAATATAAATTAAAATCAAGAATAACTATTTTACTTGGATACCCTGTACCTCTGTTAATATTAACTTATATAAATAAGGACAATTCAGCTAGATTTTTAAGCCAAAGTGCTCAAAATGACAATTTAGTTTAATACCTTTTGTATAATTAACCTTTCCCTAAATATATATCAACCATCAGTTTACAACGTCCTTTATAATTATTATTCATTTTTAAACACACCTTCCTGAACCAAAACAAACGACTGTTGCAACTTGCAACTAAATAATAATATCTTATACCACTTATTGAAAAGAAATCTCTCTGGCCTTGGCTAAAAATAGAATTCCCCAATTCTCTAAACAAAATAACGACAAAGCAATGTTGCCACATAGTATGGATCAGGAAGGTACTAATTGTGATAATGTATATAAAAATCATGTATATTCAAGAAATTGTTTCCAGAGCCAAAGTGGCAAATGGCTGAACTAAAAAATGCAATCCTGAACCACAATACAAACAGGTTTCTCTTGGATTCCAAATGACATATTGAATTGAAAGTTAGGCAGTTTTGTCCGCTGATGGCACCGCTAATTTAAAAAAATGATTTAATTTGTAAATTTTAAATCAGTGTCAGTTATAAAAGGAAAACAATCCTGAACCAATATACAGGTTCAGGATCGTAAACGGGGTTCAGGTTTGTGCTTAAGTTTTACTATCGAAGGCTCAGGATTGTACTAAAAACAAATATATATATATATATATATATATATATATATATATATATATATATATATATATATATATATATATATATATATATATATATATATATATATATATATATATATATATATATATATATATATATATATATATATATATATATATATATATATATATATATATATATATATATATATATATATATATATATATACATATATATATATATATATATATATATATATATATATATATATATAATTTTAATAATTACTTTCATTGTTATTGCCTTTATTATAATGTATATAACTTTATTATAATGTATATAACTTTATTATAATGTAGTTTTATTAGGTCTCGTGTATTAGTTCTGGACCTGCACAATTTCATTGAAAAGTAAGTCAAATCTAATAATTACAGAAAATCCTTTAATGATATTCAACATGGTTGCATTAATCAATTAATCGCGGCATTCTAAACGCCACATTATTGCAAACAAGAAAAAAATCATCGCGATGAAATCACCACACCGCAAGGTTGCAACCAGGAGACTGCAACCAGCTATTTATAATTTTTAAAATGTGTGTGAAGGTGGCCTAGAAGGTCATTATAGAATTATGAGACTTGGTGTAAAAGTATGAATGAACGAAGGTGTTGATCAATTGAAATGGTGGGGTAAGTCCGGTTAAAATGTTAAAATGTCAAGAGACTGGAGAAATTGCGTAACTGGCATTAATATATACGGTCGATTTGATGCGAAAAGTGCATAGATACTGGTATCTCGTTATCTGAAGTGACTATCAATGAAGTCTGCAAGGCGTGAAATAATGGTACTTGGTGTACCTGCATTCTTCACATTCCCAAGAACTTGGTAAATGTCTAATTGAAAGTAATAAGTCAAAAAAAATCTAGTTTATTACTTGTGCACTACTTTTGTAATTGATTATTACTGTAATCACTTAGAGATCAAATATGACGGTAAACTCTCAGACATTTTTTGGACTAAATAAGGACGACAACAAGAAAACCCTCTACACTCTTTTTTACTTTGTGTCTAGAATGAGTACTGGGAATTAACCATGTAATTTGCTATATTAGAATAAGAGCAATTCAGCACAATTAATATATATACCCGAATCAAGTATAAGATTGACGAAGAAAAAGGACATTTATACTGAGAACTTTGAAGAAACTATAAACTTTGCCCAAGAAAGGATGTTAAGATAATTTTTCGAAATATGAGTTCACAAATAAGTTATGAAACATGCCTTTGATACTTTTGAGGTTAATACATTTTGCTTCATCAGTAAATATGATAGTAGTTAGTACCTGCTTCGAACATTCGATAAAACATCTAAAACATATCATCTGATGAAAGAATCAGTAATAAGATCGATGATGTGTTGATATAAATATATTCCAGGCATGCTTCAAATACGCTTGATAGTAGGTCTTATCGCAGAACCAACATAATTATCATTACCATTACCATTATCTATAAACAGTTTTTTTATAGTTATCTTACAAATTAAGGCATGCATTGTTGGTATTACAATACTGTATTGGAACTTTTTAGTGTTAAGGGTTGGCACTACCTGTTCATGACATGTGTGTCAATAAGTCCTGGGCCTAACTAAATAGTAAAACAACATTTTTTTTGCAAAAATTATTCGTTATTCATCAAAATAATCTTCAGGAGCGATACAATCATTCCAACGCTTTTTTAATTGTTCGATGTTGTCCTTATAGTATTTTAAAATTCCTTGGTATATATTGAAATCCCCTCGTATATGTTAAAATACCAAAAAGTATTTTCAATCCTCTTTGCGTCGCCGAGTTGATATAAACACATTTTAAGTTTGTTTATATCACGGACGCATATTCTTTGATTTAAGCTGCTCGATATTGCGTTCAAATAAACATCCATTTGGATCGCTGAGAAGGTTTTGCCAGAAAGATAATTGCGACACTCTCGCTGAGGTCGCTGTTAGGGCAGTTGGCTTCAGCGTTTGTCCCAATTTTACGTCAAATTTGTAATGTTTTCTCGTTTTTTGTTCCTTTTCATGGAAAATGTGTAGCAGTGTAAAGTTCATGTGTAGTTACAGTGAGGTTTGAAAAGATGGGCGATTGAAGAAGTCGTGTTTAATTCAATTGGTCAAGAAACCGGCAAACTTGTTGAAGAAATAGTGAATTATACTCTATGTAATATGTCAGTTTTAAAAGAGTAATCACTATTTCTATTTTTCTAAGTATCTAAGAGATTTGTGTCGCCTGCATCAATTTTGAAGGGTAACAACATGTTCCTGTTTCCTGTTTTTTAAGAAGCCCAGTCCAAGGTTTGTGTTCCAGTGCTCCAACTTTCAACCTCAATTTTGTCTTGTCCTATCGCATTTGGAGATGAATTTGTTAGCTTAGCGGTGAAGCTTACTCCAGTTCTCCCAGAAATTCCAGAAAGTCCAGTGAAGTCCAGTTACAAGAAATTTAAAGTAAAGAAATTTTAGTGAAACTCAGGTAACTGTTTTGTTTGAATTTTTAAAGTGAAGATAGTCATTTTTTTTAATAATTGCTTTCATTAAAATTTAAGAATCTGTAATAATTAAAATTATATGTTTTAGGGTGTGGCCATTGCTGTCATTTTATTTGTTCTCTGTTTTAAAATTTAATGTTGACATATGACAGCTAGCTTTATTATTTTTTTGACATTAGCTTTGTTTTGTTTTTAAAGAAGGTTAACCTCTCTACATAGTTTCATCTAAAAAGATAATTCTTTATTTGTAATAATTTATTTCTGCCACAGATTATAGCCCAGTATCAATTTATTGTAGTTTTGTTGTATCTCCCACTTGTAAACGGATATTGTAAACGTATAGGACATAGTAAGTGTTTCTTTGCTATTTTGGTATTTATCTCTGTAACTATCTATATAGTATTTTGTGCCATTTATTTTTGTAACTGTTTGTGGTGAGACAACCATAACTGTTTAATTTATTTCTCTAAACCATTTTGTTTATTTATTTAGAAAAGTCTCCTAACCTCTATTTTGTGTTTTTTAGGACGGAAGAACCTTTTCTTTCCTCCAGCAGGAAGTTTCCTCGAAGCAGCGTCCCATTTTAAATAGCTAGAGGTCCTTCTTGTTGTTTTGTTTTGTCCATTTGTCCAGGAGATTCATTTAAGTGCCCCTTTGTTTAATTTTTTTGTAGTTGCCCCAATCTAATCCCCTTGCCATTCAACTTATCCACGACGCAGCTACTCCAAATAAACCCTCAGCGCCGTTCGCATAAGTTTCGATTTATTTTGCTTGCCCTATCTCTGCCCCAATAACTTCTGTCCCCAATTTTCAACCACCTATAATAATACCCTATGTGGTAGGCAAAATATTTCGTTACAACCTTATAAAATGATATTTTTGTCTTTAAAATAGGCTTCATTTTCGGCAATTACTTCCTCATCGGAGCAATATCTCTTGTCACGGAGCATTTTTTAGGTCGGAATAAAGACGGTAATCGTTCGGGGCCAGATCTGGACTACAAGGTAGGTGCGAAAGCGTTTTAAAGTCCAATTCGTGCATTTTTGCCATCGTTTCATCGACTTGTTACACAGTGATTGTCTTGATGAAACAAAAATTTTGTTTTCAAATAAATAAGGCCTTAAATAAATCAATATAGTAGTCGCTGTTGATAGTTTCTCCTTGTTAGAAATAGTCAATGAAAATAATTCTATGCGGATCCCAAAATAGAGAGGCCGTAACCTTTTCGGTGGTTTGGTGTGTCTTTGATCGCTTTGGACGGCTTCTTCCGGGTGCCGTCCACTCAGATGACTACCGAAACATGTCAAACTTTCAATTATTTGACTTTAATCCTACCTAAACATTTATATACCCGGCCTACTTTCGTTTCTATTCCTGGTCCGTTCACTTCTTTTTAAGCTGATGATTAAACTTCAGTCTTTAGCTGCACTACAGAGTGAATTTACGTCACCTGTAGCCTGTAGCTGTAAAGTTTACAAGGCATAGAAATGCGTAAAGGAGGAAAAATTAGAATTTTAACCAGTACACCAGAGAAACTTGCTATTATATCGGAGCTGCTAAACAGAAAAAATCAACGCCAAGAGAAAGAAGAACAAGTGAATTATCAAAACAGGAGGAGAGATGCTCGAAAAAATCTAAAAACCACGATTAAAAAAAATCAACGACGAGAAAAAGAACCTAAGGTAAAAGTAAAAAAGAAGCTGTTAAACTTCCTTCTAGTTCTTCATCTCATAGTGAAGATGACGATCAAATATCCTTCTGTGACATGTATAACGGATTCTGATAATATAGTCAATGAGCATGAGTTGCAATCAGAATTAATTCTTCATATAGTAGTAGGAGACTTTATTTTGGTTAAAATCGACTCGATGTTTAACTTTTTCCAAATTACCACGTTTTGGCATGTTTTAGAAATCATTATGCAGTGGCGCGGCGCACCTGGGGGGGGGGGTTTGGTTGGGCACCGAATTTTTTTTATGCTACCTCCATTTTAAGTCCTTAAAATTTGTGAGTAACAGTGTCAATAGAGTGTGGGATTTAACCTCCAAAACCCCCCCTGGGAACGCCACTGTCATTATGTACATACAGACCATCGAGCAAAAAGACAAAAGAGGAAATCTAATTGTTATGAAAAGGAGACCAAAATTCATTAAAGTGGCCTCTTAATATGGCGGACATATCCGAAAATGCAAAGGCGCCAAATTTAAGACTATGTTCCAATATTATTAAAAGCACTATGTTCCAAACACTTAAAATGCTTTTTTTAACACTAGAGCATAATAAAGTTTTAATTAAATAACGATAATAGTCTAAAATGTGACACAATTGTTAAAAAACTTCAATAGGTATAAATAAGTTTTCATGTGACAATTGGGACAAACAATAACATAACCCAAATAAATGTGATTTCGGAGTCTCTCTTTCCTTGTTTAATGTGGCCTCTCAAAATGGCACTTCTTGTCTAACAACATTTTTGCCCCCACTACCTTTACATTCCCTCTTCTGTCTTTTTGCTCGATGATACAGACCAAACAAATATCTGCAGTTGCTAGCCCATTCCATTGATAGACTAAATAATTAAATATACTTATAGCTATCTTTCCAATCCTGATTACGATAATTATTACGATATCTCAACGAATTTCATTCTCTTCTGATAAGCGCAAACTAACTTGATAAATACTTTTATATTTTGTTGCACTTGCATTCCTAAAGAAAACGTTATTCATCTGTTTATTCATGCACATTCCTTGTCATATGAATAAACAAATGAAAAATTCCATACGAGTGGAGCCGTTAACCACTGCCTACATAAAAATAAAAGACATCATTCATTAGAAAGGAATACAAAGTATTTTACTAAATAAGCACTAAGTCAGGTCCAACCGAAATAAATTGGGTTGTGTTGTAATGCAGAAGTGATTTATAGGAGAATAAAGTTTCTTGTGATGTTATCTATTAAATTAAAATAGAGGAGTTTTTGAGAAGCATATACCTACGGTTTTAATATAGCTTTTATTTTATACATCCAATTAGATTGCTCCTATTGCCCTAAATGATAAATTTTATGAATAATTAAATAATTATTATGGGATTAAATAATTATTATTATCATTAGAATGTAACAATTTTTATGGAGTACCAAAAGTTCATAAAGCGAATACACCACTTAGGCCTATTTGTATACAAATACCATGAATTATACAATGAATTCTCCTTCCATGAATTATGCAATCATTTGCAAATAATAATGACACAAAACATTTTGAAGTGAATATTTTTGATCGCTCGGTATGCCTGTATATTTTCGAACGTACCCAAAATAATATTTAGCGTGATCGAGACACGTCTAGCAACCTTGCAGTATTTATTAGTACAACATAATATACATACATAATATACAATTTTAACGATAAAATGATGTTTAACAAACGTCATTTCAATTTTTTATAATTGTTTTATAACATCTCGAGAACTACTGGATCGATTTGGCTAATTTTGAAATATTTGTAGAAAGCCAAGGTTTAAAATATGAGAAAATTATTAAATTGTAAGGAAAATAGTAAAAACAACAATTTTATTTTCACTTAAAAACAGTTATATGCATTATACACCTTTGGATTATCCTCACTAAAACCGTGACTATCTTCATTATTCTTCATGTCTATTTATTTTTTTTTTAGTTTTCAAGCGATTCCCGCCAAGGAGAAATTTTTTTTAATTCATTTTATAATGTAATATGGGGCTAAATATATCTAATAAAGGCTGAAGTAGTACATACAATACACTTGGCAAAATTTAATAACGCGGCTGGACCTGACATAATTCCAGCTGAAATAAAGAAATTAATATCAGAAGAACATTTAGGTGTGTTGGTAGATCTGTGTAATTGTAATACCATATATAATAAAGATAGATATTATTCCTAGGAAATGCCTATAAGGAAAGAGTAGTATTGGAAAAAGGGGCAATTCCTGGTTAAACAATTTGACGAAATCGTATGCATACTTGCATTTCTGTTGATTTATTAAAAGCTGCAGTATCAAAAGTAAAAGTAGTTGTGATGAAAGAAAAATATTACTCAGCGATCGCATAGTAAAGGCAGGAATTTTAAGTAGACTACGTAAATATAGTTCATAGAAGCAGACAACTATAAAAGAGTAGTGTATCATAGACCTCTGTGACCTATCAATCAATTTGAATAATTGTTTTTGTAAACTATTGGTTTAACACAATAACCGTGAGTTATTTCACGGAACATATATGTAAACCTAGATTTTCAAGCAGTTTACAACAACCTGTACCGTTTTTTCGTTTTTTGTTATAATAAGCTAATGCCATTGCATAAATTGTGGGAACCTCAGTGAACAGTAAACAGCGATAGAGCAACTATATAATAGTTGCTTTCATTTCTGTTAAAACTAGAAATATCACTTGTCACGGAACAATAATTATATCGCGTAACGTGGATATTACATTCGCAGTCAAAAATAATGAACTATTTTTTTCTTAATTTTTAACTGTGTATACCCTGCAGAAAGTACTCAAAATGGGACACATTAATAGTAGCCCATCTAGCATTATAATAGATAAGAATTAATATGAAACTCAACAGACTTCCCGGTTGAACCGCGTCGATTATTACTGCCTCGAGCTTTCGACATCCTCTCTGATGTCTTCTTCAGGGCTTCCGAAGTATCGGCTGATCACTAATCAATGCACTACGTAAGAAATCCTATTATGATGTTGGAACCTAGTACGTGCATGACATCAGGGGCAGGTATGATGATCCCTTTTAACTTATCATCCGAGGATATATCATTCAGGTATATACAAAATATTAAGCAGATCCGGGATTGTTCGGGATGTTCGATTTATATCTACTAAACTGGTTCAAAGTTTCAGAACCATCGTTTCGCTGAGCTACGGAATTTGATTATGTAAGGTTGTGTTTTTATTGTAAGTGGATTAATAAATAATTTACACAAAACAATTATTTTCTAACAAAATAACTATGTAAAATACCTAGTTCCCGATAAGGGAACGTGCATACATTATATCTCCCCCCAAAAACGGCATGAAAGAAAATTTCAATAACAATTTCTTCTCATGTCTCGTCTTATTAGAGCCAGCTAGTAAGTTCAACTTTTTTACATACGGGCGATGTGATTAAGCTATAGGTGTAATATATTCATGCGTTTGTTTCCATTTGATCATGTTGTAGCACTTTATTATTGAACACTGGTCATTCCAACAGAAATATAGCATCCATTTCTAAAGTTTCAAGGGCAACTGTGTACCTTATAAGCAAAAAACTTGATGAAATTTTGGATTTGGATTTTGGAAAAAAAAATACAACACAACGAGATGAAAGAATAATTCGTAATATTGTTTTCACAAACAGAAAAAAAACCTCGCAATATTTTAACGAAAATAACACAGGACTCTGGCGTCGACAGTTCACCAATGATAGCTCGTCGGCAAATAAAGAATCTGGAGTTTTCAAAATCGCCTTGCATCAAAGTCGCTGCTCATACCAGTTAGGAAGAAAAAATGGTTTCAATGGGCTAAATATCACAACGATTGGACTATTAATGATTGGAAGCAGGTAATTAAATAGATTTTTCTTTATGTAGGTTAGAATAGTTTTAAATTAATACAATGTCTAAAATAATAATATTCCAGGTTTGTTTTTAGACGAATCTACCGTACAGACCTCATGGATACAGCTGAATTTGTGAGAAGACCTAGTGAACAATACAAAGAGGATTGTATTGTAAGGACGGTTAAACATTTCTCTGATGTCGTCCATCATAAGTAGTCAAGGAACTGGTAGGCTTTACATTGTGTAAGGAACAATGCGACAGTTTGAGAGTACTGTAAACAAAAATACTTTTCTAGGTCCAGAAATGGTTACCGAATAAAGGTTTCACTTTTATGCATGATTCGGCGCCTTGTCACAAGGCAAATAAATAAAGGAGCTCGACTTATCTGGCAATTAGCCAGACTTGAATCCCATAAACAATCTTTGGAAGTTAATGAAAAAAGAAATATCTAATTAAATTATAATCACAAAATGATACTGAAATCAAATTCCGGTAATTTTTGGTACAATCTCCTTTAAACTCTTATAAATTCATCTTGTAATAAATATATATTTGGTCGTTTGTTATTCTAAACAGATTCAATTCACATATTTCAATTAGCCTTTTGTCATACTGTGCTATCTTTCTGTAGTCTAACTGTTCTTCCTCTATCGGTTTAACCAGTAGTAACTTATAGTTTATGTTCTTGACGGAATTCTAGGAGACGATCTCGATCTCCTCTGCCATTTCGAACACTAATTCCATGTGGTAGTATGGTCCTACTATTTAGCCACATTTTATTACAGTTATATCTGCAGATTTTGCAACGTGTAATGTTTCTTCGTGTAATGTCTAGTAATTTCTTTGATTTGATATGTTGACATTTATTAAAACATTTTTCTGGTGATGTCTGCGTCCGGGTTCACAAAAACAACCAATAGAAAAAGGAAAAATTACTGCATGACTTATGCTGGTAAGTGTAAATTGAAAATAAATACGAAACAATTACTTATATTGCAAGAACTTTTTATAGATTTATTATCAGTTGATTAGTTTCCGGAAAACGATATCACATCAAGTAGATTGTGGTTATGCAATGTTAATTATAGCTATAATTAATTACAATATTTTTGAAATGCAATATTTATATCCCTTAATATTGAATCTCATAATAATATAGTAGTATCCCCAGTGGCGTAACTACAATTCAGGAGGCCCAGGACGGAAGTAACCGAAGAGGCCCCTCTCCCCAATATAAGAAAAAGCTAAGACTTAACTTCATATAGAAACTACCTAAGTACAACATAAGAAACTTAAAGATAAAATATAATAAAATGTATACCTATGCTATGCTAAAAATTAATTTTAATGAAATTAATATTGTTTGGTTTTATTCACTATCCAAACATTATAGCAGGAGTGGCCAAACGTTCTTAACAGTGTGCCACTATCTGTTTATGAAAAGTTAGTCGTGCCACCAAAAATTTTCTAACAAAAAATTCAATAGGTAGGTGGAATTTGTATGAAATAACAAAAAATATATGTAGCTACAATATTATTCCACGAGCATGTAATGATGGCTCTTTTTCTATGACTTTTTTTATTTTAAATAGTAAAAAAATATAATTATCAACTACTCGAGATTGTTTATTACTAGTAGTACACTACATGTTTATGGTTGATGTGGTTATTGTGGCCTGTAAATCTGAATTTTCTTAATTAAATCTGTAATTTTGGGGTAAATTTTTGTTACAGCTAATAAAATTAGATTTTTCAAATGATTATTGGTTAATTTTTAACGATATTCTGATTTAATAACATTCATAATTGAAAACATTTCTTCACAAACATACGTCGAACCAAAACGACAACAATACCGCAAAGCAACATTGTGAAGATATTTAAAATCAGCTGTGGAAACGTATTTCCCAATATGTTCAAATGTCCCATTATGTCCGCAAGGAAAGCTAAATCCCATAGGCAGTATTCATTTTTCAACAGCGAGCACTCGTTTGGCAATTTCTCATTCTCCCTCAAAAATTGCAAAACACACTCTTTCAAATTCCAAAATCTTGCCAGTGCATTCCCTTTGGACAACCATCGAACACTGCAATAAAGAAATAATTCACCTGCCTCCTTCGTTTCTTCCTGAAAAAGTTCTCGGAATCGTCGTCGATTACTAGCTCGAGCATGTATTTTATTGATACACCGCGATACAGGCTCAAACACCGAGGATAGATCGAGGTCCTTGGCACATAACGCTTCTTGGTGGATTATACAATGGAATTTGAAAACATTTCTTCCTAAAAAGTTTTCAAGTAGCGTTGCAAATCCTTTGATTCGACCAACCATGGAAGGCTCTCCATCTGTACAAACTGACTCCAATTTCGACCACTCCACTTTGCTACCTTCAATAACATTTTTCATTTGACCTGTTATGGAGACCAGTTGGCGCAAATCTAATAGCTCCCCCACAACATCGAAACTATCTGTCACGAAGCGTACAAATATGCTCAACTGCGCATTACCTGTGATGTCACAACTTTCATCCAAAGCTTCTTCTTCTTCAAGTGCCCTGTCCGTTGCGAACGTTGGCTATTAACATGGCAATTCTGATCTTATTTGCGGCGCTTCTGAATAGTTCGACCGATGTGAGCCCGAACCACTTCCTCAGATTTTGGAGCCACGAGTGTCTTCTCCTGCCTGGCCCTCGCTTACTGTCTATTTTTCCCTGGACAATCAATTGCAGTAGACGGTACTTATCGTGTCTCAATATGTGGCCTAGATATTCAAGCTTTCTTTGTTTAATTGTATTCACGATTTCTTTCTCCTTTCCGATTCTTTGGATTACCTCTGTGTTGGTGACATGTTCGGTCCAGGATATACGAAGAATGCGTCGGTACACCCACATTTCGAATGCTTCTAGTTTTCTCGTGAGCGTCTCCGTCAGCGTCCAGGCCTCCACACCATACAGTAAGATCGGAAAAATGTAGCATTTAACTAGACGTAGTTTTAGGGGAAGAGACAAATCCCTGCTTATGAGGAGCTTTTTCATATTGCTAAATGCTGCTCTAGCTCGTTCTATTCTCGCCTTAATTTCTGTGGCCTGTTCCCATTTTGCATTTACGTTGGTGCCAAGGTACACATAAGATTCTACATGGTCAATTAGTATGTTACTTATCCGTAACTGTCGAGCAGGCTGTTGCTTCCTGCTTATCAGCATCCACTTTGTCTTCTTGAAGTTGAGGCTCAGGTCGTATTCCTCACTAACTGAATAAACTCTTTCCATTACCTGCTGTAATTCGTCTATGGTACTGGCAAGGATCACCGTGTCGTCGGCATATCTTATATTGTTTGTTAACTCGCCGTTTATTTTTATGCCCTCATTTGCATTTTCCAAAGCTAGTGAAAAATATTTGCAGTCTCGTAGTCCGGCGATAATTTGTGTTTCAACATCCTGGCCCATATCATCAATTCGGCGCATGACGGTGTTTCTGGACAAAGCGATTTGGTCCACCATATGTTTAATGTTTGAATCACTGACATTTTGAGCGAATATTAGTAAACTATTTTTAATTACCTCGTCTCCGTCGGAATATGGCTTTTTCTTGCGTGCTAATAACAGCGAGAGTTCATATAAAGTCTTCACCATTGTTTCCATTTCATTACTTCTTTTTTGGAACAAATATTGTTGCCCGGCTAAAGATTTTTTTTCTTGGCGATGAATTCTCTGGACTCTCTTAGATCTCTGGTAGAACTATACCAATAGTACTTCTTACTTGGTTTAGACATATCTTTAGTATACCATCTTCACTAATAGTGTTACATCATATTTTAATATGAGCGTTCTTTAGAAATGCTTTCAATAACATTCTATTCTAGCAAGAATATTTTATCTTCTAGGGCAATATTGTTTCCATTTCTTCCAAATTGTTTAAGTTCTGGTCTCTCTTTAATTGGTCGGTACATCGGCCTCTTTGGTTTAAAGACGTGCTGATCGTATAATATTCCTCGCCACTTCTATTGCTTACCTATCCATTACGTACAAAATTAGTCCCAGGACAATTCCTTGTGAATTTTAGCTCTAATGTGTCATCTGCCTGTATCACATCAAACAACATAGGGAGCATCGAAATCTGGGATGATTTCGCTGACGTGATCTTGTGCTCTTGGTAAATAATTTAATGATTTTCTCTACATTAAAATTGTATATTAGGGATAATTATAGGATTCCTTAAATTCAATTTGTTTACCGGTAGTAGGTTTCCTGCTTGTACACATTTATATAAATTTTCCATAATGTATATAACAAAAAATTGCAAACTGAATTTTTTAAAGTGTATTCATCGAGCCATTCCATTCTCCATTCACGGCAACTTAATCCTGAAGAATTTCTGTTAACAAAGTCTTTTGTGTTTGAATCTCGGCAACCAACAATTCCCTCAATAACGTAAAGCTATTCTCTACGTTCATGCGATGCGTGCGTTGCGATGTAACAATCCGAACAAGTAGAATCTACAGAAACAAACAAAGCTGTCGTCCTATCGTCCTAGAAAGACGTTTAGTCCGCACGATTCTGCGATGTCGCATCGCACGTAGTCTATTTCGAGTGTTTTTTAAGTTGTTCTCATAGATGGAATTGCTAATTTCAGAAATTAAAAAACGAAATATGTTGTGGAATCAGCGAAACATTCGTTATAAAGATCGAATTTATGCAGACAAAGAATGGGGGTATATTGCTGAAAGCACAGGATTTACAAGTAAGTAAATTTGTCACAACTGGATAATTTAGGTGCATTCACCACTGAAAATGATTCTGAAATCCGCGTACACGCGGTCGCGCGATGTTGCCAATCTTAAATTTTTTTCTTTAATTATACCTACTTATTTTTTTAGATTTCCTTTGATTTTAAAACTTATATAAAAATTTAAATCATCTCTATATTAATGGGTATTATATACATATCATATGTGATATATATTTTATTTATGATTACTGGGTTTGTTATATATATTGTGGCCGAATTTTTGTAAAAAAAATAAAACTATGAAAACATATTTGAGAAAGTCGCCTGTGATGGCACACCTAATTTTAACTCAATTTTTTATGTTTATTTAATATTTTAGAGGAATTTTTATAGTGCCAAGTGATTCTAACTTAAGCTACATTTTAATATAATTTAATTTAATTTTTTTTATTTTAAAATAAAAGAACTTAATATTTTATGTTTTATGACAATAAAACAAAAATTAAAAAATAAATGCATTAAAATATTCTACTAACTTAACTAAAAGGTTATTAAGCAAATACTATTGTTTATCACCATTCGCATATAAACTGTTTTACGTGCCATGAATGGCATGTCGTCCATATTTATTTTGATTTAAATTGGGAGTACATTTCATTACAATACAAACAACCGACATCAGAGTTGTCATCTTTAAGATCTAGAATTCTGCTTCTTGTTCTTTTTCTTCGTCACTGCTATTTTTTTCCACTAAAACTGTCTTCTTGATCCTTCTTGCCAGTTTTTTCTTTCTTTAATTGCTTTTTCTTCTTCCTTCTCTCTGAGCTCAATCAGTTGTGGATTAGAAGTGATCACACCGGTCGTTCCACGTTTTCGCTTTTTTTCATTTTCTGGTTTACGGGAGCTTACTGAAAGCGGTGACCATTCTACAATACTGGTCCTTATTTTTTATATAAATGAAGGTCCAGGCACATTAGCTTCTGGCATTTTAATGTCAGATTTCGAAGAGATTTCATTATTAGTATTTTCTGAGTGAATAATGGATGCTTCTAAGCGCTCTTCTTCTGTACATTCCTTTACCTTCTCATCAAGTCTCTCTTGAGCCTAAATTCTCTCTGTGATTAATGCTGGAGCAAACATCCAGTCCTCGAAAACCTCTGGATTGTATGGCACTATTCCTGTTTTGGCAAACGAGTTAATAGCACTGGATGGTGTATCGCTCTTTAAAAACGCATTCTTAAAAAGACCAGCTATTTGAAAATCGGTTACGATTTTGCCTGAATTTTGCTTTAGCCATAACTGAATGTATTGGTCATAATATGTTTGTAAGGGTTCAAAGAACCCTACGTCTAATAGTTGTACACGGGGTGTACAATGAGCAGGAAAGCAAAATAACACAATGCCGACATTTTTGGTAAATTGCAAAACCCTTCAACTTTTGTGACTGTCATGAACATCTAACAGCAACAGAATTGGATTATCAAGAGACGGCTTGGTATAATGAGAAGTGCTCAATCCAGTTTAAAAATAACTCACTCGTCATCTATCCTTTTTCTTTGCAAAATGCTTTGCTTCTAGGTAGTGAATTGTCAATAAGTTCAATTTTGGATCGCTTTTTGGAGAAAATAAAAACTGGTAGTAGAAAAGTTTACATAACCTTACTTTTATCTGCCTTTTATTTGAGGGTGTTTTAGGACTCAGGACATTTCCCACTCAGTTTGTGTTATTTTGTACTATTTTGTGTTGTATTCGTTGAATATGTTGTATTGTATCGGTAATTAGTGAGTTTGTTTTGCCGATATTACGCCTAGGAAGCGTGAAAAGATTATGACGTTAAGTGAACACACTCCCATGTCACAAAGAGAAATCGCAGGAACGTGTGCAGTGAGTCACGGGGCAGTAAGCAAGATTTTGAAGCGTAAACGAGAAACGGGATCAATGAATGTGAAAATATTAGGAACATGTAGAAGAAAGAGAAAAACAACACCTGCAGATGAAATATTTTCACTTCGAAAGAGCAAAGTAGACCCAAGGAAAACAAGCCAAGATCTCCAACAAGATCTAGCAGCATCAAGTGTAGTGATTTATGACTCAACTGTTTGGAAAAGACTTATGGAGAATGGCAGAAGGGCAATGCGTCCACAGAAAAAACAGCTTCTAACTGAACGAATGAGCAAACAAAGGTTATTTTGGGCCAAAGAATACTCTAATTAGACTGTAGACGACTGGAGAAAAGTTTCATCTGTAAATCCTATTTACAGATGAAACTCACTTTATAGTTCAGAGCAGCGGTCGAATTCTGACAGGAATTCTGACAATGAAAACCTTACACCATCTCATATTGATCAAACCGTAAAACATCCGTTGGATCTTTGCTACAAATCGAAGGCATGATGAACAGCCAAAAATACAAATCCATATTGGAACAGCGTTTGGACACAGAAATCAAAAAATATCAGCCCCAACGAGGAGCGATTCTTCAACAGTTCCTATCACAAGCCAAAGCAAATGATGGCATTTTTCAAAAATAAGAACATTAATGTTTTAGATTGACCCAGTAATTCGCCAGACCTCAACCCTATTGAAAATTTATAGGCCATTTGCAAAGCTAGACTGCGCAAAATCGACTGTAATACAAAAATAAAAATGATACAAGCGGTCATTCAGGTTTGGTTTCGATATGAAAGGATATCTGGGAACTGTCAGAAGCTTTATCTGGGACAAAATATTTCCTACTAAATGATGTAAATTGACCTTTATAGTTTTTTCAAAATATACGGTACTGTATACTAACAGATCAGTTGTTAGAATAAATGGGCTGCGTTCTGAAATACCCCCGCTATGGCATCATACCATATGCCCATATGCCCGCCTATGCCATCATAGGCGAATTTCTCTTAATGTCTTTATTAGCATAAACTGAAATATGTAGGACCGAAAAAAATTTTACATGGTCTACCAAGACCCTTTACTATGCTGGCCCCTTTCTATATAATAATTTACCGTCATCATTAAAAAAATAATAATAATAATAATGAAAAACATTTTCAAAAACACTTCAAAAAATATTTATTGGATAAAACGTTGTACTCCGCAGAGGAATTTTTGCACGAGGCTACTGGATAGTTACAGTTACTGATGTGATGACTTGTTTGTCCTCTATATTCGTACATGTGCATAAGTGTATAATTTACCTATTTTATTTTTTATAACTTACCTTCATACTTGTGTGGTTCAAAAGGTCAATAAATTATATTATTATTATATTATGTTTTGATTTCAGTTAGTGTTTCTTTCAAATGAAATGCTCTTAACGTTTTTTTACATTGCAAATCTTTGTACTGCCATATTTAATCTATTAAAAGATGATTTTACAAAATGCTAAGGCACATTTTATTGTATTAGCTGTATCTACTGTATCTATCATTAGGCCACTTAATATCAAATGATCCTAGAAATTCAAATTTTACTTAATGAAATATTTTCTTAGACCTGCCCAAAATTAGCTTTTATTTACACTATTTATATCAATTCAAAAAGCTTTAAAATCATCTAAAAACAAAATTTTGTTTTAGAAGAAGAAGCTAGAAAGAAATGGAGAAGTTTACGTGATCAGTTTGCAAAAGAGCTGAAAAAATTACCCAAAAGCGAATCAGGTGAACTTTTCCACTATCAAGGTAAATGGCAATATTTTACATCTCTTTTGTTTTTAAGAGATTCCGTTTCACATAGAGACGCAAAAAGCAATATACCAGAGCCTCAAGAACCAATTGTCCAAAAAGAAGATATCGAAGACTTTGACTTGGATAGAAACGGTGAAATGCTGAGTGATGATCACGACGATCAGTCTTTATCATTAGATGTAACAGCTGAATCGACCGTTTCTTCCAATTTCTTCTCTCCACAAGCAATGCAGGCACCTTGCTGCTCGAAACGAAAGAAAAATGGAAGTCCAGAACATTTTATTGAGCATCAAATGCTAGAAACTGAATCGAAGGAGCCACCAAATTTGGACAAACAAGAAGATGATGATCTCATGTTTTTTAAATCATTACTTCCTTACATAAAAAAATTGAATCCAATTCAAAAACTACGTATAAGAAGTAAATTTCAAAATATTCTTATCGAAGAAATGACAAATCCATTGTTTAGTATAATTCCTTCCACCTCCATTAACCATTCTAGCTTACATATTTCGACAATATCATCAGACCCATCACTTCCAAATTCCCTTTTAAACATTTCAGAATTAAAACATGACCCTAATAATGAGACTCTATCTCCACCGGAGATACATATGTAATAAAGCTTATATTATGTTACAGTAAATTTTTAATTTTTAATTAGAGTTGTTTTAATAATAGTTTTAATATTAGATTAATAATTTACCTGAACTGCCACAACCGCAATCGTACCTATTTGTTAAACATATTTCCATCATGTGTAAAAATTCCTTATAAATTCTATTGAAGATACTGGTGCAAAAAGAGGTTAGTTACTCCATTTTTGCAAAAAACTGTGTGTTTACGAATTCTTTTAAGTTATTTGTGTTAATCATATGTACGGTTAAACTAATACTTAATAATATACTCGTAATATACTCATAATATAACAATAATATTCTAATATCGTATCTATCGTAACTGAAAGCAAGACCAATCGACATCAATGTAATTTAAGTGTATACCAGTACAACAGATGAAACATAAGAAGAGGTAAAAGAACTATACCATAGCAATAATCAAGTCGTGAAAAGGTTGAAAAACATCATCTGCAGTTGGACCATTTGTACTAGGAAACCGGAACGATCGGGGAGATACATTCTCCCCGACATAACATCTGGTTTAAGCTACACCCAAGGAAATTGTACACCTGGAAATCTCTACAGGATTCTGTGGGAAGGATTGTAAGAAATCAGATTGGTTACACGCTAGTAAATAAGAGGTATAGGAACAGCTGTACATCTGAAAACCTCAATACGAAGGTGATAAAATGCAGAGGAAAATCTGACCATCATACAAGAAACAGTGAGAGAAATAAAAAACAACACCTGAAGGAAAATACAGAGAAACGGAAATCGTGGATGACCGATGAAATACTTAAACTTATGGATCAGAGAAAAAATATAAAGAAAATCTCCAAGAATATAATAGAATACATACCATCGTCAGAAGAAAGATAAGAGAAGCCAAACAGAAACAAAGAACAGAACAATGTCAAGAAATAGATGAGTATCAGAGTCGATATGATAACTTCAATGTCCATCGAAAGGTGAAGGAAATAGCTGGAAAGTTCCGAAAACGCAACAGCGGAAAAATAACAGATGATGAAGGCAATCTTGCCATAACCAAAGAATATAAAAAGAAAGTATGGGAAGAATACTTCGAGAAACTTTTCCACGACCTTAGAACAATACAAGAACCCACCATTGAAGAAAATTCAGGTCCCGAAATCCTACCAGAAGAAATAACGGTAGCCGTCCGACAAAAGAAGGATGGAAAGGCAGCGGAACTTGATGAAATTCGGAGTTCGTACCATTGCCCAAAAAAAAACAGGAGCAAAAGTTTGTGAAGAGTATAGGAGCATAAACCTAACGAGCTAGCTATCTGCTGAAGCTGTTTTTAAAAGTCATCCACAAAAATTTACCGAAAATGCAAGGAACAAATTGCGCCCAATCAGTTTGGACTTGTGAACGCCGTTGGTACGAGCTAAGCTATGTTTAGCGTGCAGGTATTGTTTCAGAAATGTAGAGATGCCAGCTGTTATGTTTTTGCATCCCTGATTGACTGCAAGAAGGGTTTCGATAGGCATGAACAAATGATTAAAGTGCTGAAGAGGACAGGGATTGACGGAAGATACCTAAAAATAATATTTAACCTGTATTGGAATCAATCAGCGGTGCTCCGAATAGATGGAGAATATACAAATCAGGTCAAAATCTTAAGGGGCGCATAATTTCACCGCTGATATTCAATCTGTACTCGGAGCACATTTTTGAAGAGGCTCTAAAAGATATTGATTAGAGCATCTCAATAAATGGAGTCAAGCTCAATAACCTGCGGTATGCAGATGATATAATAGTGTTTTCCAATACCATTGAACAAAATAACGGAAACAAGTAGAGCATATGGATCAGCAAAACCAAGCTAATGATCATCAGTAAGGAAAACATAACTCGAGCAAATCTGTATGTGAACCAAATGAGAATTGAACGTGTCTCACAGTACAACTACTTGGGAACTATAATCAATGAATCGTGGGACAATACACAAGAGATTAAATGTCGCATCGGAAAGGCAAAAAGCGCATTCTTGACTATGAGCTTTGTGTTCAAGAGCCATGACCTCAGCCTAGAAACAAAAATAAGGTTCCTTAAATGTTACGTGTACTCAGTGCTTCTATACGGAGTATAAACGTGGACATTGATGGCGGAAACTCTATCAGAACTTCAGGCTTTTGAGCTCTGGCTACACAGAAGGATCCTGAAGCTACGATGGACAGACGAAGTCACCAATGAAGAAAACTACAGAGGATGAACACAACCGCCGACTTGGTCAACATCGTGAAGGGCCGCAAGGTGCAGTACTTGGGACATATAATTCTTAAAGCAATCTTCTCACATGTCCCAAGTGTCGAGTTTTCCTTGTCTCTCTAAAAAGATACGGTGGCGCCCTGTATTTTTCCCTTTCTTTTTGTACCAAATTTTATTTGGGTATTTCCATTTTAGTTGGTACGTTTCAATTTCCAACTTTTTTGATATAAATACTCCCCATGCTAGATATATAGACCCAATTAAAAAGCTTCGCCCGAGTCCGATGTGTTCTTCAAAACACCTGTGCCATTTTGCAAAGTGAACATACTTGAACCTGGATTTCTTCATTTCTCTTTAAATCACCAATATCCCTTCCAGGCCAAGTTATATTACAATTTATAATAATAAAGACTTCATATCAATCAAATGAAGTACTTTTATAGCCCAAGCAAAATATAATATACTCGTATTTTATACTAAACGATTTAATCCAATGTAGTTCTCAAAACTGATCGCTAGCAAGCGGTATCAAGAGAAATATTTCACTTTTCTTAATAGTCATGTTTTTATCGGTAAAATACTACTCATAAAGCAATATAAAAACTGTACACTATTCTTGATTCTTTATTTCACCCTTAGTATATATTCTTTCCTATTTTCCCCATCTTAAGAGGGCATTTCTAGTTTGAAACGTATTATAAACCATCCATAGCCATTCATGGGTCATAAAACGTAATGTTTTTACTATCCGTGTCAAAGTTCGAGGTTAACAAGAATTATACTACCCCTAAAATTCCATTGTAATGATAATTATAACGACTATTACGCCGTTATTTGATGGGGTTAGTACTTTTGCATACGAAGCGAATGTAAATTTTCTTTCATTTTTTGTCAATGCGTGATCTGGTTTTGAATCAGGGGTTGTTTTGTATTATTTTTAATCGATATTGCTTGCGATAAAACGATGGTGGCATGCAAAAACTTGTTGCCGTCCGTTAGAAGGTCCACAGTTTAATAACAGAATAAAAATATAGTCAGTTGTAGTTGTAATCTATGTGTATCATAAATGACCAAATATCACATATGGTAGAGTTGGAAGGTGTTACATTTCTATATTCTAACCAATAAACTGCTCCTAAAATGTTAATATGTATTGGTATTCATATAAAACATTTGCCATAAAAAATGTTATATTTAGATCAAATAAACGTAACAAACCAAGTAAATGTTTTTTATTCACAAAAATTATTAGTACTTTTTGTGGTAAAAATTATTTGAGAGGTTTTTTACGAATATTTGAATCAATGTATTCAACGTTAAATGGCAAGAAAAGGGTTTTTTTCGGGGGTTATGAAGACTATAAAGTTCTTTATAGTCCATGAAAACATCTCTAAAATAAGCACTACAAAAAGTCATTTGTATATGAACTGATTAAGTTACAGCTCGTGAAAAATGGACTATTCGAATATTTTAAGGAAAAAAGGGGAGTATAATTAACCTAATATCCTTCTTCTTAACGTGCCCTATCAAGTCCCCTTGACGTTGGCCATTAACATGGCGAAACTGTCTCTGTCTTGAGCTATTCTAAAGAGTTGCTCAGCTTTCCTCATTCCTGTCCACTCCCTGATATTTTTCAACCAAGAGGCCTGCTTTCTACCAATTCCTGTGCGTCCTTCGATTTTACCCATCATAATAAGTTGAAGAATATTATATCGGTCTCCCCTTACTACGTGTCCAAAATAGGCCATCTTTCTACATTTGATGTTATCAAGCAGCTCGCGAGCAGCATTTGCTCTCTCAAGGACTGCCACATTTGTCAGCATAGCCGTCCATGGAATTTTTAGTATACGTCTGTGCAGCCACATTTCAAAGGCCTCCAGACGATTAATGGTGGATATTTTTAATGTCCATGCTTCGACACCGTATAAGAGGACTGGCCAAATGTAGCATTTAACCATGCGCTTTCGAAGTTGAAGTTGCAAGTTATCATTACAGAAGAATGACTTCATTTTTAAAAATGTCGTGCGGGCTATCTCGATTCTACGTTTTATCTCTTATCCTATACCTAATATCCACCAGAATCAAAATTAATCGTTTTCCTTCTTTGATTTTAGTACTCTTAACATTTCAGTACATGCGCCGCAAAAAGTTGCATCAGTACACGAGGCGGACTGTGAGTCCGCATATTGAAATAGCAAGTATGAGATGGACTAAAAATTCTTCTGATAAAATAAAATGAACTAATGTTACACACATTCATTACAAATATTTGTGCAATGTTGTAAACACATATATTTTCCACATTTAACACATGAATACTTGGTCGGAAGACTCTTTTTTCTGTCGCAGTAACTGCAGCGTCCTCTTTTTTGGCCAATATTAGCAGCTGGAGGCGGTACTGGATCTAGATTCAACCATTTCTTAATTTCATTAATGATGGCAAACAAGAAAGAGTAGCACGAGCACGAAGGTGATTATCAACTAATTAAATAATACAAATAGCTAAACTGGTATTTCTTGCAGGGTTACAGGCAGCACACAGGTTGTCCACGGTATCAACACCCCATTTAGTATTGTTATAATCCATTATAATTTCGGGTTTACCTGTTACTTCATCTACACTACTCCAAGAAATTAACGCACCATTTACAAAAACAAAAAAGCGATACATTGGTGTTTTAAATTTAATTGTATTTATTTTTGTATGGAATATACCATGTATTTGGTATGTTTTTGTCAGGTTACTTGTATTGTTTTTTTGTTTCAACCAGTTTCTAAGGAACACAAAACATAGATGCTGTAAATTTGTTAATGTCGATAAGAGGTTAGTGTCATTTTTCAGTCGTTGTGTGAACTATTGCTGTTTTTTGGAAACATTTTGCTATTAATTTAATCAAAATGCAACGCGAATCGAGAAATTTGACTAATGAAGAGTGTGCTCAAATAGTGGTTTTGCACGAAGAAGGTTGGAGTTACAGACATTTAGGGGAACGGTTCGGCGTACACCATACATCGGTCTCACAAATGATGGAACGGTACAGACAGACCGGTAGTCACTTTTGGCGTCTAGGACAAGGTCGACATCGTGTAACAACGTCCGTTCAAGACCGTTTTTTACGACTTCGCACGCTAAGACAATGATTTGTAACTACCAGAAGCTTACAATCCCAACGTGAAGATGTTCATAATGTTCAAATCAGCTGTGAAACTGGTGGCCAACGTCTCAAGGAAGGTAATTTGGTGAATCGTACACCTGCCAGAGGGCCAGCTTTGACCGTAGCCAGAACGCGATTAGAATTTGCACGAAATCATATCCAATGGTTGAAGGCTGATTGGAATAGCGTTCTGTTTACAGATGAGAGCAGATTCTGTCTATACAGTTGTGATAGGCGTATTCGCGTGTACCGACATCAGAACGAACGGTATGCACATTGTAATATGCGAGGAACGACGTTCTTCGGTGGAGGGTCGGTTATGTTCTGGGGTGGCGTTTTACGGGTCTTACAGACTTGGTGGTGTTGAATAACGGTACCATCAACGCTCACCGATATATCGTTGACGTTCTTCAAGACCACGCAAATATAGTGCAAAATTATCTAGAGGAAGTTGGAATCGACGTTATGGAATGACCAGCGAATAGTGCCCATCTCAATCCTATAGAGAATGTTTAAGACTTGTTTGGTAGACGTCTACGGAATTTTCCTAATCAACCAAACACTCTGCAGGAACTTAAGACCGTTTATTTTAAGTATGAATCGTCGATTCTAGCAGGGGTGGAAATACGTCTTATTAGGCAAAAAAAATTGAACAATTTCTATTTTTAGAATTAGAGATTTTGTTGTTAATTGTTTTAAGATTGTGTTAAGTTTATGAATATTGAAGACGGTTAGTGACAACATCACTAAATGTGTTCGTTTTACAAAGTAAAGTAATACGACGAAATAAAATGCTTTTCATTTCGGTTAATATTTTCCAGTTATATGGTAAGTTTTAAAGTGGTGCGTTAATTTCTTGGAGCAGTGTATTTTATTATGAAGTAATGAAGACTGGATACCAGTAGGACGTTTTTATTTTGCTTGGGTTTGTAGGACACAAGAGTGGCATTTTGTCGAATGCCAAATAAACTGCTGCTCACTAACCGTGGCTTCGGGGTGTTGACAAACTCAGGTGCTAATTCTGTTTTGTTTTTACGAATTGTAACAACTAACGTCAGCTTTTCGCGTACAACGACACTAACAGATCTATACTTGTGAACCAGTTATCGGTAGTAATATTCCTTCCTGATCCATATATGGGTTCACATAATCTCAAGACTACCGCATTGGGAGAGTTGCTCACAGGATAAGGGCCATTAGATTGCTGCCCTACATCGACTTCAATATTTGAAGTAAAGTAACACTTGGCATCAACTAGAGCGAAAATTTTAATCCCATATTTATTGGGTTTATTTGGAATATATTGCCGCCCAAATGAGCAACTCCCCGAAACGCTTACAGTTTTTCATCCACTGTTATCAAATTTAATGAAAAGGACTACAAGCAGTTTTGTAGTTGCTAACGAAGGCATCAAATATTTTCCGTATGGGTGCTAACTTGTCCAGCTTGTTGCGTTCTTCGCGAGTTTCAAAAATGTCGAATCTTAAGTGCCGTAAAAGAAATTGAAACCTGGTTAGAGACATCACCCGTTGAAATAACTCCTTGTTGTTCCTTGGGTATTGTATAAGTCTCGTAAATTTAAGCTTGATTTTAAGACGCCGGCTAAGTACAACAATCCAAAGAGTGCTTGAAGCTCGCACATGTCCGTAGTTGATGTATCTCTTTAACGATAATAATTGGCTGCAGTTGAAGCAATATGCTGATTTGTATATTCGACAATAATTTTTAACATATCTGTATTAACAAATTTATTTCCAGATTTCAAGTGGATCTTTCAATATTTTAGTTATAGTTTTCGGACCAGGTAAATGTTTCAATAAATTTACAGATCTGGTTTTTAACAATCTGTGATGGTGTATCTTTTTTCCACTTAGTAGATTTGTTTTTGCCAATAAAAAATGCTTCTGTGGCAGGAGATGCTTCCACTTTAATATCCGAAATCTCCTGTTCGCTCTCTGAATTATCATTACTTTCTTCTACAAAATCTTTTTCTGGGTGATCATCATCATCATAGAAAGGTTCTTCTTCCTTATTATCTAATAATGATTCCTCCATCAACTTTTGAAGACGGTTCTGTTCTGATTCGTAAGACGCCATCTGGAAAAAATAAACTTAGTCAAAAATTGTGTTACTTTCTAATTACTTGCAAAGATTATATTTGTTTATAAAAAGAATTGATTTTGATTATAAGATTATGCAGAAAAATGATTAATTTACAGATGAATATTATGGTAATATATGCTCACATACTAACTAGAATAATATAAGTTGAAAAAAATATGTTCTTACCTTTTGTTAGTTAAATACTCCAATAAATATAAAACCTATGTCAGTTACACCAGTACACGCGCGCGGACTCTCAATCCGCATTTGCTTATAATTTGGAAATAAGTTAACGTACTAACTTCTCAGTTCTCAGTCTAGACTAACATGAAGGAGCCGAGTGGATGAAGACTTACAAAGCGGCTACAGAATATAGTGGAAGGTATGCCAGAAATTCTATATTTCAATCAAACGCGGAAATTGTATAGTCTCTTTTGAAAATTTCTAAAAAATTATTCTTTTTTTCAAAATAACATAAAAATTTTCAAAAAATATAATATATATGTAAAAAATAATACAGTACAAAAATGAAGTTCTTTTTTCAGTTAATATTCTCGTTTTTTATAAACTTCTAAACCGTAAAAAATGGAGATATCACCGATTAAAATGTACTAGCGGAACAACTCGACATCGAGTTTTTTAAATGAAATTTTTATTTTGTGAGAAAAATTAAGAGATCAATACAAACAATATAAGCAAGAATATACATAACATTCATCAATAATACTTACTTACTTACTTACTTCATCAATAATAATAATGCAAGTAAAAAGTGTATTAAATAACACGAAATATTTCGTCGAAAACAATGTTTTTTGTTACAATGTTATCATTTAGTAGTTAATTTTGCATGCTGATCACGAATTAGGTGTCAGATTTGCTCTATCTTGACGTTTTATGCGCGTTTCGGGTCACTTCCGGTGTCGGATCGCAACCGGAAGTACATATTTAGATTCGTCTCGACGAGACCTTTCGATCCATATATACATTGTGGGGTCTAAAACTTATTTTAACTTCCGGTCATCTCAAAACCGGAAGTGAATTTTTGTACTAAAAGTATATCTTGACAATCTCATACGTAATACTAATAATATTCCGAAAAAATATTTTAATTATCTAATATGGTTTTTGAGTAAAGTGGTGGACAAGAAAAGGGCTTAGCGTTTTAGTATATAAGATGTCTTGGTGTGAACACCCCCAGTTTCGAGTACTTCAAATCTTAATTTTTCAAAATTGTAGTCCTTGAAATACCCTTTCAAATGGTTTTGTATCTTCTTCATGTGCCTTGTCCGTTCCGAACGTTGGCAATCAACATGGCTATTCTGACTTTGTTTACGGCAGATCTGAATAGTTCAGCAGATGACAATCCGAACCATTGCCGCAAGTTTTGGAGCCACGAGTGTCTTCTCCTCCCTGGACCCCTTCTGCTGTCTATTTTCCCTTGAATGATCAGCTGTAGTACTCTATATTTATTATGTCTCATAACGTGACCCAAGTATTCCAACTTTCTTTTCTTTATACTTATTCCTACCTCTCTCTCTTTACCTATCCGGCGTAGTACCTCTTCGTTGGTCACGTGCTCAGTCCAGGATATACGTAATATACGTCGGTAAGCCCACATTTCGAAGGCCTCTACTTTTTTTATCATTGTTGCGGTTATTGTCCACGCCTCCATTCCATATAACAAAACCGGGAATACATAACATTTCAGAAGTCGAATTTTGAGAGGTAGGGTGAGGCTTTTAGAGGTGAAAATTTGCTTCATGCTAGTGAACGATGCTCTTGCCTTTTCTACTCTTATACGTATTTCCTTTGCTTGATCCCAATTTGAGTTAACTCAAATTGGTTTTGTATACATATATCAAAACTTGAAAATTAACTAACTGGTTGAAAAAAAACCAATGAACATTTTGGAGCGAGAAAAATGTACGTACTTTGGAATAGTTTTGTAGATGAATGTCTCGGCACCAACAACGACGTTTTCAGTAGCGCACCTAGGATTTGCCTCTTGGGGGGGGGTTTGGTTGGTCACCAAAATTTTTTTTATGATGTTACTTCGCTTTTGAGTCCTTAAAATGTGTAAGTAACAGTGTCGGAATAGGGTCCTGGGGGGGGGGGGGTTTAACCCCCCAACCCCCCCCCTCGGTGCGCCACTGGACGTTTTTATTCGACATCTAGAAATGATACGAGCCGTTCACCGTGCTTGGAAGGGCACGTACCAACGTACATTGTTTCTACAGCAAATGTTATGCGAGTCATTTATAAAAGGCACTAGAAAGGATACTGCTGTGAAATTATCTTCGATTGTAACCACAGTTGGTGCTCTTAATGAGCACATTAAAAGAAGATACTTACAAACCCAGTTATGGCTGGGAAATAAGAAAAAAATATAATTGATTGGGGATAGTTCAAAAATGAAGAATCTCAACAATCAGTAAGAATGCAAAGTTTTCCTGTTGAAGATGATTTTTTGTAATTGCACAAAAGATTGCAGATCTTCGTGTGGTTGTAAGAGGCTAGTTTTATTTTATAATACTCAAAATCTACAAAATGGTGACAATTGTCAGATTTTTGCCACCGAATGTCACAAGCTTAATCCAGCCGTTAGACCAGGGAGTCATAGAGACATTCAAGAGACATTATAGAGAAGCATTCTTAAGACATCTGTTATTACAGGAGACGAATTAATCCAAAAGTGTTCCCGAAATTCTCAAATCTTTAACAATAAAACATTTTTATTGGTGAGCTGAGTCGTGGGCCAAGATCAAATCTTCAACTTTGGAAAAATGCTGGAACAAACTTTTTGATAAGATTTTGATTGACGATCCTGAAGAAGAAAATGGTAAGAAAACGACAGAAGAAATTAAACCTTTCATTAAAAATTTGCCGGGACATGACGGAATTAACTATGAAGAGATACGTGACTGATTAGCAGCTGATGACTCAGAACGTGAATTCATCGACCAGGACATCATTGATATGGTTCTTTATCAAGACAACCTGAGCATATCAGATGACGAAGATGACGACCTAAGAGGCAACAGGCAGCACAACACCGTCGACGAGATTTTCAATGCTTTAGATGAAAGAATTTTATACAGTAGGCCTAATTAGTTAGGTACACGACTAAATTCTTAATTTTTGTTGTCATTACATAATGTTTTGTCCTTTTCAGATTGCTTTACGTTTCGTTGAACAATCGAATGAGGCAAACTCATGACGTTCTGCAAATTAACGATGGAGGGAGAGAGAAACATCGTTGTCAAAGGAAACGCAAAAAAAATATCAGATTTCTTTAAAAAAGCATGTTAAACTTGTTCATTTTCCTTAATTTTATTACTTTATTTTGGATTTACTTATTAGAAAACATTACGAAATCAACTCATAGTATTTTTTAATACCAATACTTTGATCAAGAATATTATAAAAAACAATGTTATTTTTAACCGAAATTCTTGTTATCCGAAACGGCCTCCCCCCCAATTATTTCGGTTAAAGGAGGTTTTACTGTATTACCAATACCATTCTCCAATTATTGAAGAAGAGAAGATGGTGTCCATGAAGGTGTATCAAGTGATAGTGGTAGGTCTGATTTTTGTACTATTTTTTACGTACTTTACCATAAGTTCTACGGACTTTTTGAGTGCTTTGCAGTGTTATTAACATAGGGGGTAGTTTCTATGGGTTAAAAAAGTTGCAACCAAAGAAATAATGTTTCCTAAGCAAGGAACAATTTTTTATTGATTTAAAATAAGTTTAAAATTTTAGGTGTGATTTTTAGGTGTTGAACAGTTTAAACCAAAGAAATAGGGTTTTTTTTTTATTTACAAAGAAAATAGTCGCTTCAACCACTTGGGTCATTAGCGACATTAGTTTTTACATTAGATTAAATTATATAAAGATGTATCTTTAAGAAAATGTCTTTGATGTTTAAATGTTCACCTAATACTGTTTTTAAATTGTTGGAAATATTGTTACTTTGTCTGTTGACTGTATATTTTCCACATTCTGTTAGGAGGTGTTTAACAGTAATGTTGATTTGACAGTATTCACACACTGGAATGTCTTCCTTATTCATTAGGTACTTATGTGTAATGTTGGTATGACCTAATCGAAGTCGAGAGATTTTGACTTGATCAGCTCTTTTTAAGTTCACTAGGCGCCACGGGCTCACTGTCGATTTAATTTCTTTTAGTTTAGATTCCGATAAATTCCACTCATTTTGCCACGCACTGATCACTTTTTCTTTGACGAACTGTTTTATATCACTGGAAATAGTCTTTGACACTATTGTAGCATGATCGTTTTTGTAAGCTTCCCTTGCTTGGAGGTCTGCTTTTTCATTACCTTGTATTCCCATGTGAGATGGAACCCATATAAATTTGACTTCGGAACCAGTTTCTTGTAAGGCTGCAACTTCTTTCTTGATAAGTAAGGCTATAGGGTTCTTAGTGAATAGTTGATCAATTGTTGTTAACGAGTTTAGAGAATCTGAGATAATGACGGAGGAAGACTGTTTTGTACTTTTGATATGAATGAGGGCTTGTAATATTGCATATAACTCTGCTGAGTATATAGAGGTGGCCGACCTTAATTTAAATTGGAAGGATGCATGTGGAGTGACAAATGCTGCTCCTACGTCGTTTGCAGATTTGGAGGCATCTGTATAAATGCAAAAACTTTCCCCGCAAGTCTCGAGTTCTTTTAAAAATGACTGTCTGATTACATTTGGTGATGTCTCTGATTTGTGATATTGGAGTAGTGTCGTATTGATCTCGGGAATCATGATTAACCAGGGAGGGGGAGTTTTTAGATTTGAAGGATAGAGGTCAGGAATTTGCAGTTGCAGATCTTTTAAATTTCTTCGGACTCTTTCATAGAAAGGTGGATCGAACTTACTTTTTTTATAAGCTTCTAGATACCGGTCCGTAAATGTATTTCGAAACACTGGGTGGAATTTGTTACTGGCAACTGAAGATGCATACGAAAGGCTTAGATACTTCCTTCGTAGGGTAAGAGGTGGTTCTCCTGTAAGACATTGGAGATTCTTAACGGGTGTGGTTCTAAATGCACCTGTGGCGATCCGAAGTGCTGTGTTTTGAATGATTTCAAGTTGATTGGTAACGTGTTTTTTAGCCGAGTCATATACAATAGCCCCATAATCTATTTTTGATCTAACAAGTGACTTATAAATATTTAATAATGTGGTTTCGTCGGTTCCCCATTTTTTATTTGATAATGTTTTCATTACGTTTAATCCACTTTGGCAAGAGTTTTTTATTTCTGAAATATGATGTTTCCATGTTAGTTTTTGGTCGAATACCATTCCGAGAAAATTAATTTTGTCTGAGAATGCCAGCGGCTTGCCACACAGCTTTAGTGTAGTTCTTTGCATCCGGTGCCTTCTTGAGAAAATCATGCATCTTGTTTTTAGTGTGGAGAATTGTACACCTACTGATGTAGACCATATCTCTAGTTTGTAAATGGATTCTTGTAAGTGTTTTTGAAACATTTTTATATTCTTGCCCTTTGCAAATAGAACCAGCTCATCGGCATATAGTCTTCCCTTAACTAGCGGGGAGCAATGATCCAGTATATCGTTGATAGCGTCAAGAAAGAGAGTTGGGCTCATAACTGATCCCTGAAGTTTTCCGTTTTCCTGAATTCTTTTTGTTGAAGTGGAATTATCGGCGCGCACAGAAAAAGCTCTTGACTGAAGAAAGTTTTCTATGAATCTTAGCATATTACCCCTGATTCCCCATTTGTGTAATTTTGATATAATGTTAAACCTCCAAACTGTATCGTACGCCTTGGTAATATCGAAAAACACTGCGATGGTTTCTTGATTAGTTGCAAAACCCTCGTGTATCTCTGATTCTAAATCTAATAGATTATCTACGCATGATCTATTTTGACGGAAGCCACTTTGCTGTGGAATTAAATGTTTTTCTTGTTCTAAGTACCACAATAGTCTTTTGTTTATAATTTTTTCTAGAACTTTGCAGGATACATTAGTGAGTGATATAGGACGGTACGAGTCTACCTTTGTTCTGTCTTTGTTGGGCTTGAGCAGAGGAATTATAATGCTGTCCGACCATACAGATGGAAAGACCTGATTTGTCCATATAAAATTGTATAATTTTAGCAGCCAAGACATTCCACTTTCTGGTAGGTTTAACAAAAAAATTAATGGTATGCCGTCTGGACCTGGAGCGGAGTTTTTAGTTGACATTAGGGCATCCCTTAGTTCTTGCATTGTAATTGGCACATTTAGTATATTATCATCTTGAGAGTAGTATTCCAACTTCGTTTTTTCTATGCTTTGTTTCTTGAGCTTAAATTCCGGTGAATAGTTATCGTTACTTGAATTTGACTCAAATTCACCGGCGAATAGCTCCGCAATTTCTTTTCGGTCGCTTATAATTTTGTTATCTTTTGCCAGGAAAGGTATTTTATTTGAACATTTTTTTCCAGATATTTTCCTTATATTTTGCCACACTTTACTTGCTTGGGTAGAACTATTTATACTTGCAACGGATTTTTGCCATGATGTTTTCCTGCATTTTTTGAGAATAAATCTAGCTTCTGCTCGACGTTTTTTGTATTCTACCATATTTTCACTAGTTTTGTGATGATTATACCTATTGAAGGCTCTTTTATACGTTTTTACGGCTTCTTTGCATTCTGTGGTCCACCATGGTAAAGGTTTATGATATTTTAGTGTTTTTGTTTTTCCAATATGATTTTCTGCTGCTTTTTTAATTATTGATATGAAGGTTTTTAGGTCTTTATCTATGTCATTAAGAGTAATATCTTTTATGTTGTTTATTTCATTTTGTATGTATTTTGTAAAGTTCTCCCAGTCTGCATTTTTTGTATTCCATTTCGATGGGGTTGTGGTAATATTGTTATTTTTTTGTTGTGGAAACGTAATTTTAATGGGATAGTGGTCACTTCCGTATAGGTACGGGATAACGTCCCATTCTAGTGTTGGGGATAACATTGGATCACATAAAGAAATAGGGTTAAATTAAGCATTTTACATCGTAAGAAATTATTTTTAACTTTATTTACATCATAAGCAATGGTTTTTAAGGGTTGAAAATTTGTATTAAAGTACAAGTAAAGTACGTTATCATTATATATATTTATTTTACTTAATTTAATCAGATTTTAATGCATAAAACGCTTAAATACGTGTTTTCCTATTTTTTCCACTTAGGGGTAGTTTTAACCCCTTAAAAACTAAAGGCACACTTCGCCCATATATAAATTTTGCAAAGGAGGGTAAGACAAGCTTAAATTTAAATTTTCAACTAATCCATGCAGTCCAACAGAATTAGGAGGTGTCCTATTTTTTGCCCGAGTTACTGGACTAACAGTTGTAGACGATGTTCTGCCGTTTTTTCTACATTTTCACAAAATACACGTCCATTTTGCCCAATTTACGCTTTTTTACCCTGAGTCTGGTCTTCTGAAACTCCAAGAGTATTTTTACGTAACAAACAGAAGATTGTAATAACCTCTTTGCTACTTTCTTTAATACGGTTGGTTTAATTGAATATATTGTATACGGTTTTATTATAAGTAAACTGTTATATAAACAAAAAGCATTTGATGTTTTTACATATTAAAAAAATCTAAATATACTTACTGAGATTGTAATAAGTTTACCAACATTTTAGATATTAGATACGGACCTTGTCACTATTTACCATGTGCAATTCTTTTTTTGGCTTGGAATTTATATAAAACAGATAAAAAAGCGATGACTTTTATTTAACTGTGACTAACAGATTTTACTAGAAAAGAAATTATCGAAACGATAAGCGTATGTGACTGAACTAAAAACAAAGTCCATCAAACTTAAGTGTTACGTCACTTTGCATTCATTCATGAAAAGAAAAACGGATTAGCAATGAACTGATGAAATAAGTATTATAAGAATTGCATATTTTTCTATTTTCTCACAGCTAATTACTAATTGTTTTTATAACAAGCATCATTATATATTTTGAATTTCATTGTGTTTAATAATCATTTAGAATATTAGCTTAAGTAAGGCTGCCAAACAGAGGAACGATAAATTGCAAGTGTATATAATGAATGGTTATAAATTATACAACTATAATATCAATTTTTGATCATAATACTATATTTTGTTCTATAATCACTTGGTGAACTAGTATGTCGCAATAATGAACTTTATTGTAACTATTTCAAAAATAAATGACATAATAGCAATAACACAACGATATTATTTAAATATATATCAAGAAAAACAAGCACCATCGCATCGTAAGAAATAAAGAAATTCGTTAAAAATTGAGTACTAAACCTTCTACTTCTTCTTTTTATATAGACATGACTCTGTCTGTTTTTCAATGTGCCTCCAGTAAGTTGTCGTTTCCTCGTTTTCATGGTCTTCCTACTAATCGTCTTTCTATTGGGAAATCTCTTGCCGTCTTTACTATTTTATTTGTTGTCATACGGCTTATATGAACGTTCCATTCTACTCATTTCTTACCCAGTTCTTGATGTTCTCCACCTTAGATCTACGTCGTATATCTGTACTTCTAGCTCTGCCCCATAGTGTCTTAGCATCAATTTTTCTAAGTGTTTTCATCTTTGCTGTTTCTAACATCTTTTTTGTCCTCTCTGTGTCAGGACTTATTTCTGCCGCGTATGTCATTATTGGTCTGATGACTGTTTTGTAAATTCTGCCTTTCGTTTCTTTCCCGATATTTTTATTTCTCCATATTGTTTCATTTAGGCAGCCTGCGGTTTTGTTTGCTTTATTCACTTGATCTTCCACTTCGGTTTCGAGCTTTCCGTAGCTAGATATTGTGATGCCTAGATATTTAAACTCCATCACTTGTTCTATTATCTGACCTTCCAGCTCCAATTTACATCTTAGTAATGTTGCTGTTGTAACCATGCATTTTTTTGGGGAAGTTAACACGTTAAATTTTCTGGCGGTTATATTAAATTGGTGCAGCATACGTTGTAAATCATCTTCACTTTGAGATAGTAGTATTGCGTCGTTTGCATAGCAGATTATTTTAAGTTGTTTTTCTCCCATTTGGTATCCTTTTTTAGTTCTTACTTTTTTTATTATTTCTTCCATAATCAGGTTGAACAATAGAGGACTCAGGGAATCTCCCTGTCTTATCCCATTGCCAGCTTCAATAGGGTCGGCTAGTTCTTCTTCTACTTTTACCTTTTTTGTGTTGTTTTGGTAGATATTTTCCATCGTTTTGATTATTCCTAGAGGTATCTCTCTTGCATACAGTAAGTGGATAGCGTCTTTTAATTTGATCCTGTCAAATACCTTCTTAAGGTCCACGAAACATAGATACGCCGGTTTGTTGTATTCTAATGATTTCTCTTGCACTTGCCTCATTATAAATAAAGCGTCGGTGCATGACCTTCCCTCCTTGTTGTTCTTCTGCTAGTATTGTTCTGAAGCTATTTTCTTGTGGCATTTTAAATTAATTTATATTTAAATGGGAATAAGCCACAATTAAAGGTTAAAATACGTTTATTGACGTTTCAATTTCCACTTCGGAAATCGTTCTCAAAATACAAACATTAGTAAATTAAACAAATTTTGTTTTTTGTTACTTAGTGAAAAATTCTTCTAATAATTTAATTTTATCTGACTCATCTATATTGACAATTCAGACATACCTTATACATTTTAAAGTAGACGACTTTAAAATGATATTGCCAATATTGTTGAGTTGCGTTCCTGGGACGACTTTACTTATAAGATAGTTCATTCGATTACATGAAATCAACTTTAACTTGAGAATATCCGTCAGAAAAGATCATAACATGTAATTCGTCTTTAAAAAGACAAATACTTGCCATTACAGACCATTAAATGTTAGAATAAGTGAACATCAATCCTATATTAAAAATAGAGAATTTGATAGATCTCAAATCTGTAAACACGCATGGGATAATGAACATAGGGTTCAATGGAATGATTCAAATATAGTCCTAAAATAAACGGATGGTAAAAAGAGAAAAATCAAAGAAGCGGCTCTAATTATGCTAAATGAGACCAATTGTGTCGCGAATTCCTCGGCAGAATGTAGTAGGATCTGGTTACCCATATTAAAAGAGGAAGTTATTAAAAGGAAAATACCAGTATTGGTAAGTCAGTAACATATAGAGAATACATCATATATGTTTTTTAAATAACAAACATATAAAATCGGAATTTGGTGTTTATTGAAGGTAAACTAAATGCACGATCAAATACTTACCATGTCGGGATAGTATTATGAGGTTTTTTTTTCCTGGTTTTTCCCTCATAATTTACTATGGAATCACTAACAGGAGAATTTTACTGTCATCATGGCATGTATTTGTCTTTTTAAAGACGAATTACATGTTATGATCTTTTCTGACGGATATTCTCAAGTTAAAGTTGATTTCATGTAATCGAATGAACTATCTTATAAGTAAAGTCGTCCCAGGAACGCAACTCAACAATATTGGCAATATCATTTTAAAGTCGTCTACTTTAAAATGTATAAGGTATGTCTGAATTGTCAATATAGATGAGTCAGATAAAATTAAATTATTAGAAGAATTTTTCACTAAGTAACAAAAAACAAAATTTGTTTAATTTACTAATGTTTGTATTTTGAGAACGATTTCCGAAGTGGAAATTGAAACGTCAATAAACGTATTTTAACCTTTAATTGTGGCTTATTCCCATTTAAATATAAATTAATTCTTCTGCTAGTGTTATAATAAATTAATTCCTCTGTAATTTTCCGTATACGATTTGTCTCCCTTTTTGAAGAGAGGTATTAGGATGCTTGATCTCCATTCTTGAGGAATTCTGTTTTGTTCTATTATTTTTTGGATTAGTTTTAGTAGTTGTTTGGTCAGATCTGGTCCTCCGTACTGTAGAAGTTCGTTCGGTATTCTGTCCTCTCCTGGTGATTTTCTATTTTTTAATTTCCTTAATGCTTCCTTAACCTCTTCCTCCTCAATATTTATTTCTTCGTTTGGTGGTTCTGGTGTTGGTGGTTCATTATCGTCAGCTTTAGCAAATAGGAATCGAAAGTAGTCTACCCATGTTTCCCTCTGAATGTGTTTCGTTTTTATTGTGTTGGTCTTTGTGCTCAAAAAATGTGTTGTTTATTCTTAGTTCGTTATTCGTGCAGAAATTGATCATCAGTTCTCCATTTTCGTATTTAACATTCTCGTTATGTTTTTGTTTAATGCCGGGTATTACTTGATTGCTTATTCGAGCGTTAAAATCGTTATACTCCGATGATGTTTAGGTCTTCCTTCTCCATTCTTATCTTTGCTGTTACTATTCTTTCTGATATATATTTTCACTCTTTGATGTGATTTTGATACTAAACCATAACTGGGAATTCTGAGCTAAATCCAGAGGTTAGTAAGTAAAAAATAAAAAATACTTTTAGAAAAATGAAGTTCAACAAATTCTTATGAAGAGATGATATTACAGTCGAAATAATTGTTCACAGTCAAAAACTGTTGAATAATTACAAGTTTTGAATATGTTCATGAATAAAATATTAAACACAAGAAACATATTCTATTCAACCAGTGTATTCTTCCGATCCTGACATATAGATGTCAAACATGAACATTCACAAGAGCTAAACTTGAACGACTACTTAATGCCTTGCTGCAGGGAGAACAGTTAATAGAAAAAAAATCCAGTACAAACAAATAATATCAATACTATGCCAAAACAATCATCTAAAAATAACTAAAGTCCATTTGATGTCCTCGTCAATATTTTCAATTATACCATTTTCCTTTCCGTTGACTACAGATAAACGGCTGATAATAATCCTAACATCCTGTATATAATCACGACGTGAATTTATGAATGAAACAGGAAAATTGCTGGCTCGGCCAACTATCGCGCAATAAAAATAAAGGAACTGGATCAATTGTGAAAGGAAAAGATAAATTAACAGCAAGGCAAAAAATCGACTAAGGTGAGTGGGATTATGTGTGAGAGATAAGGTCTGGGAACTGATTATCACCTGTTATTAGATTGATTACAGAATTGCATAATATAGAAATGTAAAATTAATTAATAATGAATATAAATTTTTTACTTATTATAGTTCTGTCTGAAGTTCTGATATTCTGTACTATATTAGAACCTCCATTATTAGTACATTGCCATCCAGGGCCGCTCTAGAGAGTTTCATATTTTTAACGTATGTCTTAAAAGTTTTAGCACAAAATATTTATGGGATTTTTTTTAAGAAGAAATGTATTGAAACACTAACTAGTATTTCTTAATGCTTTCTTCTTTTCTTCACATTTTGTCTTCACTTCCTCTCTAAACAATACGGTTTTCTTTTTTGATATGTTAGCTATATTTATAATGAGCTAGTGCAAGAGAATGGGTACGAACCATGTAGAAGAGAACGAAGTTGAAGTAGAAGCTCCAACTATAGAGGAAGTTCTCGAAGCTATTAAGGCCCAGAAAAACAATAAAGCCCCGGGAGTTGACGAGATTCCAGCAGAACTGTATAAGGTAGGTGGCAACCACCTATCAAGTCATATCCACGCGCTTATCAAAGAAATATGGCAAGAAGAGAAAATACCCGACGAATGGAAGAAAAGTATAGTATGCCCAATCTATAAAAAAGGAGACAAACTCCAGTGCAAAAACTACCGTGGAATTTCTCTACTATGTACAGCGTATAAAGTCCTCACGTATATTATAAACCAGCGACTCCAACCACTAGCAGAAAATATTATTGGAGAATATCAGACGGGCTTCAGACGGGGAAGATCGACAATGGATCAAATATTTACAGTCAAGCAGGTCTTGAGCAAATCGTGGGAACACGACATTGATGTTCACAACGTGTTTGTAGACTTCAAACAGGCATACGATTCAGTCAAAAGGGACAGACTATACTATATATTGGCAGAATTAGCAATACCACATAAGCTGATTAGACTCATTAAAGCCACAATGGATGAAACTCAGGCATGTGTACGAATACAAAACAACCGGACAGACTTTTTCAAAATCTGGCAGGGACTAAAGCAGGGAGATGGGCTGGCACCAACATTGTTTAACCTGGCACTGGAGTATGCGGTTAGGCAAATGCAAACTGGACGAGAAAACCTACTGACCAATAAAACGGTTCAACTGGCTGCCTACGCCGATGATATTAATATTATGAGTAGAACATCAACAGGAGCACAGGAAGCATACGCAGAGTTAAAAACACAAACGAAAAGGCTAGGTCTGGAAATTAACACAGAAAAAACAAAAATAATGGTACAGACGAGAAGAAATATAATCCCACAAATCATTATGCATGAAGATGACATTGAAACGGTTGGAAAGTTTACATACCTGGGAGTAGAAATATATGCCGATGGAGCAGAGGATGGAGAAATACGAAAAAGGATAACGCAGGCAAACAAAGCTTATTTTGCCCTCTCCCATATATTTCGGTCTAAAAGTGTCCACCGAAATACAAAGATGAGAATCTATAAAACTTTAATTCGGCCAATAGCATGTTATGGCAGCGAAGCATGGGTCCTGAAAGAAACATCCAAAAACAAACTCGACACATTCGAAAGAAAAGTACTGAGGAGAATACTAGGACCTGTGAGGGAAAACGGAATCTTCAGAATTCGATATAACAACGAGCTCTATCAACTGTATAAGGAAACACCCCTGTCAGACTTCATTAGAATACAAAGATTGCAATGGGCCGGACATGTGATACGAATGGGAGAGGATAGGCTACCAAAACGAGCACTGAACGCCAGAATGCAGGGAAAGAGACCAGTTGGAAAGCCAAGAAAGCGCTGGGAAGACACAGTAAGCAGCGATGCACAAGCACTTTTAGGAGTCCGTGTATGGAGAAGAGCAGCCACAGACAGACAAGGGTGGAGGCAAAAAATAAAGGAGGCCAAGGCTCATTTTGGGCTGTAGTGCCGTAGAAGAAGAAGAAGAAGTGCAAGAGAAATCAATAGAATACAATAAACCGCCACATCGTGAATCTTAAAAAAGCATTTGACCTCAAATTAGAGGATTTTATCCACTTATTATAAAGAATTCAAAAGCTTAGTTGAAAACCAAATTGATTCAAAAATAAAAATACTTAGATACAGATAATGGAGGTGAATTTTGTAATAATGAATTCAAAAATTTTCTGAACCATGGAAAAATGGAAATAATTCAGCAGAAAACAAACTCATATACGCCCCAACAAAATGGTATATGTAAATGACTTAATCGCAGTATTGTAGAAGTAGCGAAATGTTTACTTTATGATGCTAAACTTGATAAACAGTTCTGGGCAAAAGGTGTGAATACTGCGTTATATTTGAGAAATATGTCTATTGCTGGAGGGATAAAAATGACAATATATGGAATTTGGTGAAAGGCGAAGCTATGGAGCAGTGAATTACAATGGAGTATGGAGAAGACGATACAACCAGATATCGTAAAACATATTAAAATAGGACGTCTGAGGTGGATAGGGCATGTAATGCAGATGGAACAAAATAACAAAGCTAGAAAAATGCTCCTTGATAGACCCATTGGTCAGAGAAGAAGAGGAAGACCCAGAACAAAGTTCCTTGATAACATCGATGAGGACATAAGAAATATGAGAATATGTGCTTGGCGAAGAGACGACAGACGACTGGAGAGAAATTCTTGAGGAGGCTAGGACCTAGGCAGGGTTATAAAGCCAAAATGATGATGATGATGAAATTTGAACAGTTAAAAAATCCCAACCTAATCCATCTACGAATATTTGGAAGCACAGAAATGATGCACGGTTCAAAGGAAAAGATGCTTAAATGGGACAAGAAGTCTGAGAAACAAATGTTGGTAATCTATAGCAAGAATATAAAAGTCTATAGAGTATACAATCCTAGAAATAAAACAGTAACAACAAGCCGTGATATAATTGTGATGGAAAATATTGAACCAAATAAGTATGCTAAGATAAACAGTAACGTAGAAGGAACTGATAATAAAAAAGTAATAACGGATTTTAATGAAGTAAGTATGGATTCAGTAAGAAACACACGGAGGTAATACAATCGAGGAAATGTTAACTGATAGTGATATTGTGCCAAATCCAGAAGTAGAAATCGAATAATTAAGAACATCAGAAAGAGTCACAAAACCTAAATAGTTTGAGTATGTAACTTTGTTACGTACCCTTGTTTTGAAAATATTAGCTTTGGGGACAACCCAACCAGAGTAAAAAATGTTTTGTCATCACCTGATAGGGAGAAGAGGAGACATGTCATGAAAGAGTTCAGTCCTTTCAAGAAAATGATGATTGGAAGCTGGTGGAACTCCAGAAGGAAATACAATTGTTGAGTGCAAGTGGGTGTTGAAAAGGAAATGTGACAGTGAAAACAAAGAGCGATATCGTGCGCGTTTAGTGATTAAAGGTCTGAACTCTATAAAACATTATAAATTCTTAGACCAGTTAGGTATAGTGAAATTAAATTGATATTTTGTTTATTTTTAATTGATAATATTTTGTGATAGTGGGAGTGTTGGAATATCTAAAAATATTATATTGAATGGTTGGTATTATTCATCTGTAAAGGTTGGTAACCATATTTACTGTTTCATGAATAAAGTTAGTCTCTGTTGAGAACGTGTTCAAGCTTATTTTTTTCAATCTAAGAATTGGCAGGTCGAAAAGAATTGCTTGGAGAAAACTAGGAAAAGTTGGAGAATTTAAATACCTTGGCTCTTGCATAACGGAAAATAGGACACTACATCGAGAAATTTCCCACAGGATACAGGCTGGTTAGTTTAACTGGAAGCGAATCAGCGGGGTACTTTGTGATCGAAAAATCGGGGAAGGGCTAAAAGGAAAGATAACTTTTATTCTCTATAAAATGATATGTGTTCGTTGGAGAATTAAATAACGTAACTCTGAATGAAATGCACAAATTTATTTAGATGTTAACAGTTTAGGGTATAAGACTATACTAACTTAAGAATTACAAACTATCCTAAAAACCTCTCATAGTTCTTGATAATATCGTAAACACCTCGAGATACTCAGCGTGGATGTTTATCATCTTCTAAGTAGTCTGAATATTGAGATAAAACACACACACACACAGTGGCGTGCTCGCCATAACACCTCCCTCCTGAAGACCGAAGCTGGGGTGTCCAAGAAGGGCTTCTTTTGCAGCTTCGAAGTTTTGACTTGTAGTGAAGAGCCTCTCATACTCCGTACAGGGCAGGTAGGTCCACATGGAACAAAAAAACCAACCGGCAATAACTTATTCTACTTTTATTGTTATGAGAAAGCCGTAGATGAAGTGTACCACAAGGTAATCGAATTATATATTGCAGTCATTATTAATTAAAATTCCTTTATAATATGGATAATTAAAGCTCATATCTACTACTTGTCGTGTTACACTTCAACTTCGTTTAGTTAATCGCATCATAAAATGGTTTTACATTATTAAAATGAAATTTTCGAAATGATATACATTTCTGTCATTCTCATCGTATAGATATAAAATATTCTTATTGTTAACGTCTAAGATTTGCTCATTAGAGTAGGAGAAATTATTTAAATTTAAGTTAGTTTTAATATTCTCAAATTCGGTATATTCATTTTGTTTTTGATGGACATGGTTTAATCGAATTCTTGGCAGAGCTTCTAATTTTAGTTTACTTACAATAGTATCGATTTTTTCAGTTACGTCAATAACATTATTACTTCGGACTTGATGTTCGTGTATATTATTTACACTAAGTATATTATGTTCCTGATCAGATTGAAACAATGGGATTTCCTCGCGATTAGCAAATAAAGTATTTAAACCAAAGTCAATAACACATTTATCCTTTTCTAAAAAATCATAACCAAGTATTCCATCAAAAGGAGAATTTATGTCAACTATATAGAATTTTTGAACACCCGAAAATAACTTAAAGTTTACGCTCTTTGTAACTTGAATTGGTTCGTTATTAATACCAAATATTTCAAAATTTTCATGATTAAAGTGATAAGAGTCTAAAATTTTACCTGGTTTCAATATTGATATAGCTGCCCCTGAATCAATTAATAATTTTATATTCAAATTTTTAATATGCGCGTAAAGAAGCGGTTTATTTGCTACTTGGTAAACTGTAGCGTTGTCAGCGGCACTTGCTCAAAAAAAATCCTGATCAACTTCGATTTCTATTTCTTTTTCTGAACTATCGTTGTCGCAATAGGTATTATGAACAACATTGTGAGATTGTGGTTTACGATAACATTTTTCTGCTTTATGTCCATATTTATGACAAACAGTGCACTTTGGAATGGTTAATTTAATTGGTGGATTTATCGATTGATTTGTTGAACCGGGATCAGAAAATGTTTTTTGCGTACCTGCAGTACTTGAAAAAATTTCATTGTCATTATTTATAATTAATTTAGAAAAATTGTCATTTGTTTGTTTGAAATATTGTTGGTTTTCATAATCGTTTAAAATTTGCTTAATTTGAATTAACGAACTAGGATTTAAAGAGCGAAGCATTTGACACAAAGGTTCTTTTATGCCCGTAATAGCGGTCAGAATTGCAGTCTTACTGTGAAAATTATTTAAACATGTTTTCTCAACATTGTTCAAATTTGAATCGTATTTGATAACTTTATTGATTCTTATTAATTGTTTTTCAATTCTATCAACGAAATTTGTAGGTTTTTCATTAGAACGTTGCTTAAAATGACATAACTCAAAATTTAGACACTGCAAATCCAAATTTTCACCAAACTGAGAAAGGAGAGCATTTTTTATCTCTTGCCATGTCGAAAATTCTTTCGAGCCAATGAAATCAAGAGCTTTTCCCTCTAACCTGCTTTTTACAATAAAAGGAAACATTTGCAATTCCGCTGGGTCAAATTTTGCAAAAATGAAATCAACAGAATCTATAAAATAATGTAATTTTGAAGAGGACCCATCAAAAACATTTAAAAGCTTGATAGCTTTGTCACAATTAATATAATTATTAGAAGTGGTAGCGGAAATTATTGGCGTAGTTGCTGTTACGTCGTTAGTTGCCATTGTATTATCAAAAATAAATTAAACAATTAAAAAAAATGCAAATACTAGATATGATAGCTTAAAAGTTTGAAAATTGCAACACAGAGTAAATAAAAAAAAAATGAAAACAAATAAAAAATTAATATAATTCGACTAACCTCAAGTATTTCCGTGAGAACGTGGCTTTACACCGGAACTGGTCGAAAACGTTGTAGCGTCTCAGATCAAGTGGATTTACATTGGAACGGGTAGAGAACGGGTGAAGAACGTTGTACCTTCTGAATCAACTGGGTTTACACTGGAACTGGTCGAAATTCTAAACTGTATGTAGTCGGAATGGTAGCCGAGATGTTGCTTCTTCTGTGGAAATGCTTCACCGTTTCCAGGGTCGAGTGGCTTTTCACTAAAGCTGGTTGAGAAGATTTCACGAAGTTGCTAGTTGCGCCTCCCCAGAACTTCCGAATTACTTTGTGGCTTTACACAACAAGTGGCCTTACACTTGGAATTCTTCGAAGTTGCTTACGGGTTCATTCAGTTTTCCTTCCTCGTGGCCTTACACTCGGAACTCAAATACTAAGTCACTAATTCTCCAATTTTCCAATTAACGATAAAAATCGATTAAAAAAGGCTTTACTTTTTCTAATTGGAAATCCTACTGACTGCGCCACTTTTATTCTCTATAAAATGATATGTGTTCGTTGGAGAATTAAATACCGTAACTCTGAATGAAATGCACAAATTTATTTAGATGTTAACAGTTTAGGGTATAAGACTATACTAACTTAAGAATTACAAACTATCCTAAAAACCTCTCATAGTTCTTGATAATATCGTAAACACCTCGAGATACTCAGCGTGGATGTTTATCATCCTCTAAGTAGTCTGAATATTGAGATAAAACACACACACACACAGTGGCGTGCTCGCCATAACAGATATACAAGAGTGTGGTGAGACCTGCGTTGGTGTACGGCGGTGAAGTGTGGCCTGTAAAGAAGATTCAGGAAAAAAAGATGAGCTGAAATGAAAATGTTACGGTAGATGTTGGGTAAGACTAGAAGGGAAAGGATCAGAAACGATTTGATTAATAACAAAGGCTGCAATGGTTTGGTCATGCCAGAGGTAGAGATGAAAACTATGTGGGACGAAGGATAGAGTTGTTAGAAGATCATGGAAGAAGAGGTAGAGGAAAACCGAGGAGAAGATGGGAGGACTATGTGGCAGAGGACTTGGGAGAGAAAGGTTTAAAGAAGAAGGAGAAACGAAGAGTAAGGAACAGCTCATAAAAAGGTAAAAGCTAAGGAAGAAGAAGTAGAAGAATGGACCGATACATTTTGCACTAGACTCTTATTTCTTAAACTATACTATTGAAAAAATGGGACTTAAATATTTTGATTTTTGAATAACTATTTAAAATTCAGCATATTTATTCGACTTATGATAAGTGATTGTAGAAAGTAAGGTATCATTTCTCTCTTTTCCCCGTATTTCTCTATTCTGGGCAATTTGCATCCATTTTGGTTCAGTATGTCGTTTTATATTATCTAGTCTACTAAGTTGTGGTCTTGTTTTTTTGTCGTTTCTAATTTTCTCGTCAGTATATATAACACCCTATTTATTATATTAAGCTGGAATTGACAAATGAACTCTACAGGTCACTATCAGCCACGTTACAATAGAAATTACAACAATATCTTCGATTGTCGACACTATCCACCAGCTCAACCATGCGGAATCTACACTAGGTTAAAACATTTTTTTCGCAACCACTGAACTTTGTTGCCAATTTTCTTAATGTTTTTGGTCTAAATACTAAAATTTTTGTCACAATTTTGTTGCGTTTTGTCTGAAAATCGTGTTCACCTGTTTGTATTTGGCATGCACCCGGCATTAGATCCGCAGCTACGGTGTTTTTACAGAAAAAAATGTTCAGAATAAAAAGTTATTGCATATGTTTACACCTTAGAGTAAATGTATACAAGGTGAAATCGTGGATGAGATCCTTCCTGCAGCTGACGCAAAAAGGAGAAGAATTAAACTAGAGAAAGACAAGAACGATTTCGTCATGTCAGATTTATTAGTCAATGGCTATAGTCCAGTTGGTTTAGACGAAAAAAAGACCTAACCTTGCGTAACGAGCTGCCCGAAATTTTATTATTCTAAGCTTTAGGAGGGTCAATAGTAGTGTAAATTTAAATCGAATTTGAAAATGGAAAAGCAGAGCCATTTTGCTCAATATCTCCGTCACTTTCAACTTTTCGACAAAAATGGTAAAGACGGAAATGGTGGCAAATGCAATTTCCTACAATTGATATTTGACAATTATTTTTAGTTTTATGTCGTTTTGGTATTTTTTCTGGTACGTAAAAGAATAACCGTAGAAATAATTTAAATATACGCAAACATTTTCCTTAGATTAAGCGACATTTCAGAAAAATCCAATGAGTATTAAAAAGCATAGAAAAATCCTGAATAATCACGCTCTGATTTATGAATGAACTAAGAAATTACGATCACTGGCATTTCCATAAAATTAACTCGTAAGGTAGGTACACATGCAAGAAGTATATCAGATGTGAAAGAATATCTCGGCTCTATTCTAATCCATGACTTCCGCTATGCGACCAACCATAAAAAGCCTCGTTTCTAAGGAATGCGCCCGGGGCGCTCTTGGACCGGCACGAACTTCGTGGGAATGCGATCTCCGTGGCTTAGCGCTAACACTCCTTAGGCCTTTACCTTTGAAACTGTACCGCACCAGGCAATAATGAAGAAATAATAATGCTTTCGGTTCTGATACCAGTCGAATCTGAGATGATGTCGTTGATTCGGACGGTGATTCGGTTCTCCTGAATAGATTTTTCATATTTTATTTTAAAATTCAAAAATCAAGATTGTTCGTCAATGGTTAAACGAAAAATTTCCTATGCGCTGGATGGAAAGAAAGACATTTTGAACCCTGGCTTCTGAGGTCCACTGATATTACACCACTCAATGTTTATTTTTGGGGAGTAATAATGAAAAAAGGTTTATAAAACAAGGCCCAGAAATCGAGCTGAACTTTGAGTCAGACTAAGAGAAGCCTGTCAAAAATCAGCATATCAGAACTTAGTTCTATTAGATTATTCCTTTGTTTTAGTGTTATTTGTTTTATTCAAGAATTAAAATTTCATGAATAATACTAATAAATTGACAATATTATACAGATTTTTCTTTCCATGACACATTAGTTATCGACCAAAATAATGAAAAAACTAAAAGTGCGAATTTTGTCACGAAATTTGGTATATAAGGTTAGAATAATTTTAGAACAACTTTTTCAAATAAATTTTTCCGATATCTCTAACGCCAAGCAAATCTCGAAAATTTACTGTTTGGGGATTCGCAGTAGACCGCGTTTAAAATTTAAATTTCAGTTGAATATCTTAAAAAATGTGAACCTTCAACCTGTATTACTGTGCAAAACTTGTCTTCATTTTAAATGCGACACACTGTATATAACAAAATTTGATTAGAAGATAATTTTGAGGTAATTAAAAAAGAAGTATCTAATATTACCAAAGACGACTGGCAGAAAAGTAATCAAAGTTGAAGAAGATTATAAGAAGATAGGGCACTTCCACATTAATGGAGGAAATATATTTTTTATTCAATTGAATGATGATAGTGATGCAGAAAATACGGAAGAAGGAGACAATGTATTGTATAAGTATTTTAAGTTATTCTTTGCTTATGCTTTGCATTTTTTTGTTAAATTTTAACGACTTTGAACTGTATAGGTTAAATCTAGCTTTAACTCGTGTTTTTTCTAACAATAACAAGAGTAATTACAAAAGCTATTCTACATTAGTTATCAATGCAAGCATGCGTTGAGAGGAAGGGTCTCTGTTAGGTGAAATATAAATAAAAAATGGTCAAAATTAATTTTAGCACATACGATATGTCCTGCTTTAACGGTATATGCCTAAAAATATAAATATTTTTAATATGAATTAGCAGAACAACCAGCTGCTGCACTATATCTTAAAGCAGAACTATCAAAGCCTACAAATCTGAGCGATCTACAATATTTCTTACCACAATTATTATACCATCTTCTCTGAAGTGGGCGATTATCACGGCAAATTTATTTTTATCATAGGTACTAAGTATCTCTTTAATGTGTGATGAATCATTACTTCTTAAGTGCCTGTACCTTTCCTTAATCCATATTAAGATCTACTAGGATATTCGTCAGTTTCTGTTATGATTCCATTGAGTATTACACGCACACATATTTTTGTATAGTCACTCATAAGATTTATTATCGATGATCATCATATTGGACCCAGCCAGAACGGTTTCAGAAAAAAAAGTGTCAGAATGAAGTAATGCATTTAATGATTTTGCCTGGTATTTTCTTTATTCTTTTATTAAGCCGAGGAAAAACTTCAAGAGTCTTCTAAAAGTCCACATTTCCAATGCTTCTAAGCATCTCAAAGTATTTACTTTGAGTTTCTAGGTTTAACAGCTATATAAGAGTACTGAACAAATATAACAGTAAACTACTGTTATATCACTCTATCTGTTTTTCAATATACCTCCAGTAATTTTTCGTTCAATCGTTTTCGTGGTCTTCCTACTGATTCCATTTCCACTTGTTCTATTTATTATCATTTTGTCCTTTTTAAGAATTTAACATGTTAAAATTGCTGGCTCTTATATTAAATTGGTGCAGCATTCGTTGTAAATCATCTTCTCTTTAAGAGTAGTATTGCATAGCAGATTACTTGAAGTTGTTTCTTCTACTTTTATTTTTATTGTGTTGTTTTTGTAGATATTTTCGATCATTTTGATTATTACTAGTGGTATTTCTATTGCGTACAATAAGTGGATAACATCCTTTAATTTGACCCTGCCAAATGTCTTCTTAAGGTCCACGAAATATAGATATGCCGGTTAATTGTATTCTAATGAATTCTCTTGCACTAACCTTATTATAAATATAGCGTCGGTGCATGATCTTCTCGATCTAAAACCTTGTTGTTCTTCTTCTAGCGTTATAATTTGATTCAGTTTATTTGTTATCACTTTGGTTGTTAATTGTAGTGTTGTGTTTAATGAATTAATTGGCCTGTAATTTTCAGGGACCGATTTGTCTCCCCGTGATTTTGCAGAGAAGTATTAAGATGCTTGATCTCCATTCTTGTGGTATTCTGTTTTGTTCTATTATTTTTTGGATTAGTTTTAATAGTTGTTGTTTGGTCAGATCTGGTCCTCCGTACTTTAGGAGTTCGTTCGGTATTCTGTCCTCTCCTGGTGATTTTCTATTTTTTTAATTTCTTTAATGCTTCCTTTACCTCTTCCTCCTTAATATTTATTTCTTTGTTTGTCGTCACTTCTGGTGTTGGTAGTTCATTATCGTTACTTTTAGCAAATAGTGATCAAAAGGTATTAAAATAAATGGTGTTAGATTAAACAATCTGAGATTTGCCGACGACACCGTTCTGATCGCAGAAACACTTGAAGAGCTACAGACATTGGTGAATAAGATAGCAGGCTGCAGCGAAGAATATGGACTATCTTTGAACATAAAGAAAACTAAATTTATGGTAATATCGAAATCAACACAAAATGTCCAAAATTTATATTTACACAATGAAATTATCGATCGAGTTAGCAAATACAAATATTTAGGCACTTTTATAAACGAAGACAACGATAGCTCAGCAGAAATCAAAATAAGAATAGAAAAAGCCAGATCCATATTCACTAAAATGAAGAGAGTGTTCTGCGGAAGAGATTTGAGCCTTGAAATGAAACTTCGCCTGATGAGATGTTACGTACTTTCTGTGCTGTTCTACGGAATGGAGTCATGGACGTTGAAAAATATTGATACCAAAAAATTAGAGGCATTTGAACTGTGGCTATATCGCAGAATCCTGAGAATATCATGGACCGAGAGAGTCACAAATGTCGAGGTCTTGAGAAGAATGAATAAAGAAAAGGAAGTCATATTTACGATCAAAAAACGAAAACTGCAATACTTGGGACACATTACAAGAGGCGAAAGATATGAACTACTTTGAATAATTATGCAAGGGAAAATAGCAGGAAAAAGGTCCATAGGAAGAAGACGAAACTCCTGGCTAAAGAATCTACGGGAATGGTATAGCTGTAAGCAACGAATTGTTTCGGTCAGCAGTTTCGAAAATACGTATAGCCCTGATGATCGCCAACCTTCGGAACGAAGATAGCACTTGAAGAAGAAGAAGATCAAAAGTAGTCGTCCTTCTGAATGTTTTTCGTTTTTATTAGTTTGTTCATCTCTTTTCTTTGTCCTCTGATCATTCTCCATATTTCTTTTGTATTCCAAAGAAGTCATATTCCATCTGTTTTAAGAAACTCTGCCAGTGTTTCCTTTTTATTTGTTTGACTAAAGCATTCGTTTAATTTTTGATTCGTTTATTGTGGTTGTATGCCTGTTGTTTGTTGTGTTCTGTATTATAACAAGGATTTCTTCTTTTCTTTACATTTTGTCTTCACTTTCTCTCTAAAACATGGAATTTTCTTTTTTGATATGTTAGTGTTCGTTACTTTCCTGTCTCCAAGTGGATCTGTTATTGCGTTAATTATGTTATTTTTGAGTTTTTCCCAGCTTCCCTTGATGTTATCGTTTTCTAATATTTCATTCCCAGCAATCTTCTCTGATGTTCTTCTTCTGTATAAGTATTGACATTCTTTGATGTGATTTTGGCACTTTTGTTGTATTAGTAGTGCTACACCTTCTTTGGCCCTGTTTTCTTTTGCTATTCCACTGTAGATTAGTATGTATTCACCTAATTTTGATTCTCCTTCTTTTTTTTTGTTTCCTGTAGAGCGCAAATGTATATTTGTTTATCTTTCAGCGGTTAAGTTATTTCTTGGTCCCTTGAGTTGAGCGGTTAGATATTCCATGTATTAATCGCCATGCCGTGGTCTTTTGTTTTTTGTTTCTTTAAGCAGTATTCGTTTTTACGATTGGTAGGTTGTTATCCTTGCCAATCGCCCTCCACATTTTATCCAGTCTTGTGACCAGCTGTGGTAACCGCAGAGCTACTCAATCCAAACAACAATTACCCCAGGCAGTGTTCGTGTTCAGTTAACTATACGTCAGTTGACTATACATTAACATAAATTAATAATGAGTGACTGGTTGCACTCTTGACTGTTGTGGATATACCGCCGAATGCTAAGAATAAGCTGGATCAGCAGAACTACAAATGAAGAAGTACTGAGAGCAATGAACATACGCCCTCATCTGGTCAATACTATCAAAATTAGAACTAGAATTAGATAGACGTCATATCTAGGACATATAATGCGCCATAGGGAATTTCAGCAGCTCCAGCTTAAATGGCAAGATTTAAGGTAAAAGGGGCATAGGACGAAAGAAAAAATCTTGGCTACGAAACATTAGAGATTGGACCCACACAAAAGGAAATGAATTAATTCATCAAGCCCAGAACAGAGAGAAATTTGCCATATTGATCGCCAACCTCAACAGAGAAGGCACTTAGGAGGAGGAGGTTGCAATATAGATTTTTTTTAAAAACTCCAGATTGGTAAAAATCGTTTGTTAGCCAAACGAGCGCCCTTCAGCTGTTCTAATGTTAAAAGTGTACCAAGTTATCGTGATGATCCGTTGTAAAGATTCGCTTCTCTGCTAACATCACACCTCTATTCTAAGACCCTTGAATAAGCAAGTAAAATTCTCGTGAGAAACAGCGACTACTTAAGAAATTTAACGTAAATTGGGTGTTTGTGGGAATTTGGCCAGATTGCCTTAATTGCAGGGTCTGAAAACGTAGTACTTCACTCAAGGATCCTAGAAAAATATCGACATTTACGATTTGTAGATTGATTAACGAGACATGTGGGTCTCGAGTGAAGTGTTCTCGTAAATGGTACAACTTGGAATGTGACAAAAAAAATTAGATTTTATAATTACTACCTTTAAGCTCTGTATGTAGACAAAAAACATACATATTGATAGTGCCCTGACGTATTTATTATACTTCACTTAAAAGTAGAAGCCATAAATTTTATAAAAATTTTGAAAAAAATACTTTTTAGACTCAAACAACGATATATTATAATATATGTATAATTCACTTTATTCTTCGAGAGAGATTAAAGCAAAAAATCACAGTTATAATTATTAGATTATAGATTAAATTAAGATGGTACTCACCTTAAGCACCGCAAATATTTGTCAAGTAAAATAAAGCCTTTTGTTAGGCAGCTAAAAATAAAACAATAATAATGATTCATGAATAAATTATTCTCTAGAGGTTATCTGTTGAACTTTGAAGTTTAATCTAGAAAAAAATATGTAAATAACCGTCTACATTGTTTGTTTGTTTATTTATCAATATTGTACTAGGGCTGTTCTGCGAATTTATTACAGAGGACATTCATTCCAATTAAATTGATTTAAAGGGTAAAGGGTATACTCAAAATAGGTATGTTGAGAATAAACAACTAGTTTTTTCCTTACAAGTGAAGAGGTGGATTCCATTTTTCTATGTTTAAGAATATAATTAAATGTTAGTTTGGAATAGAATCAGTAATGTAATTTGCAGATTTAAATTCTTGTTTCAAGACAATTAAAAGTAAGATTTGAATACAAAATCATGGCTTTTAAGAAGTTAAACAAAACAACCTTAAGTCAGTGACTTACGCATTTTGGAAAATCCATGTGGGAGACAACTTCATATTATTATTCATTTGTAAGTTTATTGATAATCAGAGCTTGTCTTTAAGATGTCAGCAAAGGTTTAATAACTATCTAAGTACATAATTAAAAATTAATTTTTATTCATCAAAATAAATTATTCACATTTTTGTCAAAATTTGAAAAGTAAAGTTGAAAAATATTTCAAATAAAAGGCTCTAGTTCATCATACACTGCGGTATTGTTATCGTTAGAACCATTTTGCACATTGGTAAGTGCAGTATTATAAAAGTCTTTTGAACTTTCAGATAATGAAATAAATTTGAGAAGGTTTTTCACATATTTTTTCTTCTTTTCACTTACATGATTCACTAACGGCATAGACTTCCGTGTACTGTACAATCCGAGCAAATTGCATCCTTTTTTATAACTTTAAAAGTACTAGAATCAGCACAGTAGGTATTTTTAGCTTCAATGTCTTTATAACTTTTATTTGAAAATGAAAAAACTCGTTGTTCACGCATCAAAAAAGGGAGCTCCTTCAATAAAACTCGTTTTGCAGCATCCATGAAATCAAAAAGTTCCCAGTCTTTTCCTAAAACTTTAACTGTAGCTGAAGATGCAAACACTTTGTGTAGTACTCCTCTGGTTCAACTATTGTTTCTTTTCTTCTAAATATTTTTTCAAAATGTTCAGATACTCTATCAGGAGACATATGGCTACGTCTCCTGATTGGAAAGCAATGCTGAATATCACTAAACGCTCTGGAAATCTACACATAACTAAGTAGGAAACCCAAAATATTTTGATTTTTATTTTGTCCATTGCAAGTATCAATGATTTCGCTGGAACATTTTAAAACTTGTCTTCAAAAATCCACAAAAAGTTATACAGAGCTGAAACTACTTTATTGGAGTCTCGCCCACTCTGGTTTTCAGTCCATGTATACACAAAAGTATTAGTAGAATCTTGTATATCTTCCATCAATACAAAAGTAAGGTTATAAACCCAAATTTGTCGAGAATAAAATACCTCACCAACTCTTAGTTTTGGAAGAGGCTGGTTTTGTTCCATGTCAAAAGATACCTTAACTACATTAGCTTCCGTTCTTTTAAGCAGCTCATAAAATTTCTTAGGTCGTAACTTGTGCAATCTGTACTTAGTAATAAAGGAAGCTTTTTCTTGAAGGTCTTTGCATAAATTTATTTCACTTTTTGTTAGATCACAAAATGAACAAACGTCTGTCTTTGGACTGCCAAAAATTAGATTGAATTTCGTCAGGAAGATCTTGAAGAACTTTGAGTAAGATGCAAGTGAGTTCTTCTGTTCTTTTTGAGTCTGTTTCCAAATACGCCATAATGTTTTAATAGATAACTCAGGGCTAAGGTAACCGCGAACGCTCTTACACCGACCATAATGACTTTCACAGCACGTTAATGATTTTATGAAATCAATCATTGATTGAGCTGTACTTGAATCTTTGGGTTTTATCCTACCTACAACTCGCTTTTCACGAGGACATTCTCCTGACTCTTTTAAAGCTTTAGCTAATCGATTCAATCTTTTTGATGAAAATTGTGTGATGGACTAGAATGTGGAATTACGTACACTTAATAAAACACCATTTATCTGTCGTATGAAGTATTTTGTAACTGTTCGAAAACGTGGATTTGTTTTATTTCTAGGCCTATGTTGCTTAGACTCTTGATTGAGAAGGTATTTGAATACGAAGTTGTTCTGATTAGCAGCAGTCTTATGTGAGCAGATTTTATCATAAGAGCTACTTTCTACTCTACTTTCCCATATTTATAAACTATTTACAAAAATAATGTGCCAATAATCAGGATATTGTGCCGATAGCTGATAGGCTGACAGACCAATAGCTGATAGGGATGTAGCCGAAAATTGAATATAATATATTACAAGCATTAAGGAGATTAAAAAGTTTATTAAAAAGGAGATTAAAAAATAGAAAATCACCAGGAGAGGACAGAATACCGAACGAACTTCTAATGTACGGAGGACCAGATCTGACCAAACAACTATTAAAACTAATCCAAAAAATTATAGAACAAAACAGAATTTCTCAAGAATGGAGATCAAGCATCCTAATACCTCTCTTCAAAAAGGGAGACAAATCGGACCCGAAAAATTACAGAGGAATTAATTTATTAAACACTAAAATTAACAACCAAAGTGATAACAAATAGATTGAATGAAATTATAACACTAGCAGAAGAACAACAAGGTTTTAGGTCGGGAAGATCATGCACAGACGCTATATTTATAATGAGGCAAATGTAAGAGAAACCATTAGAATACAACAAACCGGCATATCTATGTTATGTGGACCTTAAGAAGGCATTTGACGGGGTCAAATTAAAACACGTTATCCACTTACTGTACGCAAGAGTAATTGGAAATATGTTGCTCAGGATAGAGACCGATGGAAGGAGTTGGGAGAGGCCTATGTGCAAACATGGACGACAGAAGGCTAAGAAGAAGAAGAAGAAGTACGCAAGAAAGATACCACTACGAATAATCTAAACGATCGAAAATATCTACCAAAACAACCCAATAAAAGTAAAAGTAGAAGAAGAACTAATCGACCCTATTGACGCTGGCAATGGGATAAGACATGGAGATTTCCTGAGTCCTCTATTGTTCAACCTGATTATCGATGAAATAATAAAAAAAGTAGGAACTAAAAAAGTATACCAAATGGGAGAAAAACAACTTAAAATAATCTGCTATGTAGACCACGCAATACTACTCTCTCAAAGTGAAGATAGTAGTGAAGAAGTACAACGTATGCTGCACCAATTTAATATAACCGCCAGAAAATTTAACATGTTCATTTTACCAAAAAAGACAAAATGCATGGTTACAACAGCAAGTTTACTAAGATGTAAATTGGAGCTGGAAGGTCAGATAATAGAACAAGTGATGGAGTTTAAATATCCAGGCATCACATTATCTAGCTACGGAAAGCTCGAAACCGAAGTGGAAGATCAAGTGAATAGTGCAAACAGAGCCGCAGGCTGCCTGTATGAAACAATATGGAGAAATAAAAATATCGGGAAAGAAACGAAAGGAGAATTTACAAAACACTCATCATACTAATAATTACATACGAGGCAGTAACAAGACCTGACACAGAGAGGACAAAAGGGATGTTAGAAACAACAGAGATGAAAACACAGAAAAATTAATGGTAAGACACTAAGGGACAGAGCTAGAAATACAGATGTACAACGTAGATGCAAGGTGGAGAACATCAAGAACTGGTTAAGAAATGAGTAAAATCGAAAGATCATATAAGCTGAATGACAACAAATAGAGTAGTAAAGACGGCAAGAGATTTCCCAATAGAAAGACGATCAGTAGGAAGACCACGAAAACGCTGAAACGACAACTTACTGGAGGCACATTGAAAAACAGACAGAGTCACGTCTATATAAAAAAGAAGAAGAGAAGAAGATATTACAAGCTGCAAAAGAAAGCCTAGGAGTCAGTTGACCTTACTACAAATTTTCAAAGTTAAAAGAGTTCATTCAGAAATAGCATGACAGCCGTACAGACAAAAATTACAGAACGTATGTATTTTATTTATCGTTGTTGTTGTTTTCTTTAACATAACTGATATAATTTTGTTTTGAACGCTACTGTGAGATATTTTATAAAGAAACCGAATGAGATATGTTTAAACCACAAGCCAAAATAACAAATGCAATCCACACTAGCGTCCAATGTACTTCAAATAATTCAGTAAAAGTGTTTTTTACTAGTGGTGGTAACTTTTCTATTCATAGAAAAATTTTCTATTCATAAAATTGTCGTTTCTAGTGTTTGAGAAACAGAACAGTCACGGCAGTTTCCTTTCAAAATTATTCGCAAGAAGTGAGAAATGTAAACCTAAGTGAATGGATAGTTAGGAGGCGACTTCATCCTGCTGATTTATCTTCTCAAACTGTAGTAACTGGACCTCCGCTTTCCCATGAACACCTAATTGTCAGGTTGAATTTTTCACGATAACACTTGGCTTGTAGAATAAAGGATTGGAGTCGTGTATTGTTTTCTGATGAATCGAGATTCTGTCTTATAGGCTCAGACAAACGTGTGAGAGTGTGGCGACGTCCAGGCGAGGAATTTGCTTATGCATGTATTATCGAGCGACTTCTCTTTGGTGGAGGGTCAATTATGGCATGGGGAGGCATATCGTTTGACGCTTGCACAGAGCTAGTCTTTACTAAGGATGAAACATTGACTACGCATAAGTATCTGTCACAATTTTTAGAAGACCATGTTTTACCGTTTATGATTATTCTTGGACACGACGCAACATTGATGCATGATAATGCACTGCCCCATACTGCTCGGGTAGTTACTGAGTATCTTGACGAGGTTTAAATCACACGATTTGTTTGACCTACTTTCAATCCAGATATTAGTCCCATAGATTTTCATTACTTTCAATAAATTTTGAAGGACAAAAACCTTGATTTCTTTAAGCAATCCGTTAGCAAACTTGTTACAACCGAAAATAGTTAAAAAAGAATAATAATTTTTAAAATAAATTCAAGTTACGGGGTGACCCTAATTTGATGCTAGGCAGTGTATTTGATTTATATTTTGTTTAGTGAATTTTATTGTTATTTTTAATTTAATGATATTTGTTCTCTTTGTTTTTTGGAATGACCCTTTTTTTAAAGAGTTCATTTTCTCATTTCTTTTTTGTTGGTTTATTTCTATTCTTTCTTGTATTTCTTACCTGTAAGAACGACCACACTCATAATCTATCAGTACTGAGCAACTGAGCCTTATTAGGTACAGGTGTCCTAAGATTAATTCTTCATAATTTTGATCAACTAGGTACCGTATAAATTTTATTATATTCTTGATCGGAGGTGTAAGCGAAACATGGTGGCCTAACTCAGGATACATTTCGACAGAAACTGGTACCTTATATTACTCGGGAAACATTTACAACCAGCATAGACGTGGAGTACCAATTATTGTCGATACACAGGTCAACAAGTCAATAGAGGGTTTTGTCCCAATCTGAGAAAGAGTGATGCTATTACAAATAAGGACAAAAAAATTTTATACAAGTATATGCGCCAACGGTGGATGCAACAGAAGATGAAGTAGAAACGTTCTACCAACAAATTGAAGATACACTAAAAATGACAAAGAACAGGGAAATCACGGTAGTTATGGGCGATTGCAATGCAAAAGTCTGCAAGGGAAGACCTGGAACAATAATGGGAGATCAAGCACTAGGGGAACGTAACAATAGAGAAGATCGTCTAATACAATTCTGCCATGAACAAGTCTAATAATCACAAACACGTTCTTTAAATTACCTATGAGACGATTATGTACATGGCGCTCACCGGTAGATATACCGGAAAAAATGATAAGAAACCAAATCGATTATATAATGATGTGTGATGGAGAGATATCGTAACACCATCAAATCAGTTAAAATATATCCAGGAGCAGATGGCAGATCAAACCATAACCCACTAATCGCTAATGTCACGCTTAAGCTTAAACTCCAACAACAAATAACGAAAACTTTGATAAATTAGATAGTAACACCTACGAGATAAACCAACAATGGGAAACATTAAAAAACTGCCTCCTCGTTCCATGCAAAGAGATATTAAAAGAATCGATAAGAAAGAGAGATAACTAGATGACCGACAAAATACTCGGCAGGATGAACCAAAGAAGACAATCCAAGAACAAAGACAGTCATTAATACAAAATCATTAACAATAAACTCAGAAAAATGATACGAGAGGCAAATCAAACTTACTATGAGGAAAAATGTAAAGAGATAGATCTTCAGAACAAATACGACCTATTCAACCTACATAAAAAGGTTAAAGAAATGGCAGGCCTGCAAAAAAGAAAGCACAGCTTAACTCTTTTAGATAAAAATGGAAATACTATGATAACGACTGACAAAAAGCTAAAATGATTGAAAAAATATATGGAAGAGCTCTTCGACGACGAAAGAGGAAATCTACAAGACATATCTTTCGAGGACAGAGAAACAAGTATAGAAATTACAAAGGAAGAAATATTGTATCCATTAAAGAACACCAGAAACGGAAAAAGCTCGGGGTCAGATCAGCTGCCTATTGATATCCTTAAAATAATAGAAAATGGGTACATCGATGTCCTCTTAAAACTCTTTCATGAAATTTATCAGTCGGGTGACATACCCAATGAATGGTTGACCTCAACATTTATTTGTCTCCCAAAAAAGAAAAATTCTAGAGAATGCACCGAAAACCGCACCATAAGCCTGATATCTCACACACTTAAAATGTTTTTAAAGATCATCAATAAACGCATTTACCAAATACTTGATATGGATTATTGAAGAAACCCAATTTGGATTCCGTAGAGGCGTAGGTACCCACGAAGCTCTCTTGGCAGTCAACGTACTAATCCAGAGATGCTTGGATGTGAAACAAGACATGTACGTCTGTTTCATAGATTACAACAAGGCTTTCGATAAAGTCCGCCACCAAAAGCTAATGGACGTCCTCAACGCAAAACAATTACAATACAATTATCTTCGAATTATCTATATTATAAAATCTATATAGAACAAATCTATATTATAAACAGCAGGCACACAAACGCATTAATGAACACACATCAGAAGAGTTCGAAATGAAATTAAAAGAGGAGTGCGGCAGGGGTGTGTATTGTTACCACTAATCTGAAGAAATTATGAAAAGAGCTCTTGAGCTCTTAACAACATTAGATATGCGGACGATGCTATCATAATAGCAGACAACCTCCAAGACCTCCAAAAGCTAATGAACAAGATAGTTGAGTATGGAGAAGAATATGGATTATCAATAAATATAAAGAACATTTAATTTATGAGGATATCAAAATAAAGATAAAAGCCTGATAATTAACGGTAAAACTTTAAAGCAAGTTGAAAACTACAATTATCTTGGCACACTAATTAATCACATAAAGGAGAAAGGTACTTTGTGCAAGAGAACTGAAATTAGAATTGAGAGTTAGTCTGGCAAGGTGTTATATTTTCTCGATTCTGCTTAATTGGATAGAAGCAAGGACACGCGTCGACTACTAAAAAGTTGGAAGCATTTAAAATGTGTATGTATAGAAAAATCCTGAAGATATCATTGGCCGAGCATGTAACAAATAACGAAGTCATGAGAAGAGTCAACAAAAGAATGGAAATATTGGAAACCATCAAGACACGAAAGCTGCAATACCTGAGGCATGTTATGCGTAATGAAAGATACAATTAATTATACAAGCGGAAATCCAGTGCAAGAGAAGTGTAGGAAGGAGAAGAATCTCATGGTCGGGTAACTTGAGGGAATAGTACGAGTGCACATCAATCGAACTATTCAGGGCGGCAACATCTAAGATCAGAATTGCCATGATGATTGCCAACCTCCGTCGCGGAGATGGCACTTAAAGAAGATCGATCACAGTAAAGGTGATAAGACTCTTCCTTGAGGACAATCTTTTACTGCTTCTACAGTGGTCGATTGATTTCCTAGGTAGGCAATTATATACCTAAAAAAGTAAAATAAAAAGAATATTGTTTTAACCAAATTTGAACAGTATCATTATGTCAAGCAATAATTTGATAAATCTGTCAGATATCAAGAAATAATTTAACATTTTCCTGTAATCAGCAATTTATTGATTTATGTTTATTATTAACTGACCATTCTGAACAACAATTATGTTAAACTATTTCCCTTTCTCATTTTAACAACTACACCTATGAACAACAATTCGATAATATTGTTTTCAACTTTTGTCCTGATACCTGTTCTTTCACACACTACGTGAGTTCGTGTTCGGCGTTAATCTTGTTGTTAATTTTTTAATAAAAATATCGTAAAAATGAAATAATCAAATCCAATTTACCAAAAATAGATCTATTGCTGCCACACGTTCCAGGTGAGTACTTTGTTTATTTTTTTTTTTGTATAAAGAACAATACAATTTTTATAGTGTTCTATTTAAATCTAGTTATTTTGAAGGTCATAAGAAGGCTGTTATTGTTATTATTTTTATTATCTCATCAGATATTGATAAGAGTTTTTTAATTGAAGTGCTATAATTATGCAGTTTCTTTCCTTTTATATTTAATTGATGATAACCTCGTGATGCGCTTTCTAATATTTTGTATATTTATATAGCCGTATTTGTTGTTGAGATCTTTATCTTAATATAGCACTTTAAGATTTCGAATTTTATTTTTTTTTATGAGTAGTCAAGCAACAATCAGGACACATTTCTTCGTTGGCGAATAACATAGATAAACATTATTTTATTTTAATTCGAACTACCACAAGTCTTCCTGATGAGACGTGAAACGTGGAAACACGTGTAGAAGAATGATGGAGATCGAATCGAAAAGAAATGCAATCGACTTCTTTCTTTTTAACGTCTTTTCTGTACGTAAAGAGTTCAAACATGGGCGTCGCCAGAACAATTTTCAGTGGGTGCATATGCTTTTCAGGAAGGACCATTTGCATCTACACATACTATTAACCAATATAAAATATAGAACTATACATGTATAGCTGTGTACTTTCTTTCCGGATAGAGGCGTGCAATTGCATCCCCTTGCATATCGCTGCCGGCGCCCATGAGTGCAAAAGAAGTATTATGCAGGGTAAACTATAGATGTATTGTCGGAATAAAATGTTATCCAAAACGTCGTCTAAATTCCCAACATTATCCAATAGCGAGCTTGGATTTGCAGTTCACCTAAATCGCCATCGCAGAGAAGTCTCGTGACTTCTTGGTGCTTCATATACACAGAGTAGACCAAAAGTCTAGAAACACCTAATCGTCTCAATAAATTTTTCGATTAAAACTATGTAGATACAACTAAATATGGAACATAATAATTAAAAATTTACTGCACTTCTAAATGAATGTCTACTTAATCAAATGTTCAAAATGTCCTCAGTTATTAATTCGACATTATCCTAAACGACGCGACGGTAGAATACGTCTATTACATTTCTCCATGTTTCTCCAGAAATTGATATGGAGTCATCGATAATTCTTTGCCTTATTTCTGCAACATTTGCTGATTTAGTTTTATAAATTATACTTTTCTAGTATCTCCAATAAAAATAATCTTTAGGACTCAAATCGGGGGAACGAAGAAGCCATTTTACCTAATTTACCGACCCATCGTCCGGGAAATGTCTGATCTAAATAATGCCTAAAATTTTCACCAAACATTGGCTCCAAACTCCAAGCATTTAGTTTTGTGGTCTTTAAGTATGTTTTTCACATCCAGTATGGATTAACCTCATTCCAATACCTTAAATCTTGGCGATTTACATTCCCACACAGTTTAAATACTGCTTTGTCGAAAAATCTTTTTAACGAAGTTCTCATCAGTTACAATTTTATTCATCTTTACCTCACTAAACTGTAATCTACGGTCGTAGTCATATTCATTAAGGTCTGGCAACAACTGAATTTTGTAGGGTTTAAATGAATTCCTATGTAATACACGCAAGACTGAAGAATGAGACTCATCTATTTGTGCAGCTGTGTGTGAGGAGGGTACTTCAACTCTAAGATTAGTGTTGCCCAAATGCAAGAACAAGACGAGACTTAGACAGTCTTGGTCTTGGTCTTGCGCCAATACCCTTGGTCTTAGTCTTGGTATTGCACTCCCGGTCTTGGTCTTGCAGCAAGAGTCTTGCAAGTCTTGCAGTTACCCATTAATTAGCCTATTGCTATTTATTAAACGTTACTTTAGATCTTAGAGCAACGTAACAGAGTAAGTACATTTTAAGCTTGAATTAACATAGCCATAATAAAGACTAACCAAATTAATAAATGTCTAAACAACTGACACCGGGTGGGGTTTGTAGCGACGATCTAAGCGATCCGTGCCTATGCTCTAATTAACTGAAATCTCTAACTATCTACCATGCCCCACGGAAGTCAATCTGTTTCTTAATAAATGTTTGCATTTACTAAGCTTACATGTGCTAAAACATGGTTAAAACAAAAAAAAAACAAATTAATGACATAAGCATGCCTGTGTTTTAAAGAACATTATCTGCCTAGAAAGGGATTGATGGACATGATGGGCAAAAAATCCACATACATGTATCAAGGGCACAGATTTTTTAGGTGGTAAGATAACAAACTATAATCCACTTATTAAAGCAAAATAAATGTTTTTACCAATCTTATCTCTACTTTTATGTAAAAAACTAACTTGAAAAAATAAAGAATAGTTAAAAAAGCAATGGTAATCAAAAGAAGTTATTTTAAATTAAGGAGATCCTACTTAATAAATACATTAATTTACCAAAATAAAGTAGTAGGTACATGATATATGTAATTGGTAATAAGGTAATAACTATATTTTTTTACATGTCGACCTTTTCTATTAGAGGTTATTAAAAAGCTTGTGATATCTCCACCGAATTTTGGTTTTTCGGGAAGAAATATTTGTAATTCCTTTTTGTGAAAAGATATTAGATGCTTCCTTAAATCTGACGTGTTTCTGTTGATCATTCTCATTTCAACCTTTTTATGTAGGCACAATTTACACAAAGCAATTTGGGATGCATAAATTATTTCGAAAAACTCATCAAATTTGCTTTTAGGTCTTTTAGATCTATAACGCTCACTACTCGGACTAGAACTATTTGAATCTTTGTCCCTCATGTCAAATTGTAAACTTGTCACTCCGGAAACAACAAGGATTAGATGAAAAACAATTATTACATTAGACTCAATGGAAAGCTCAATTGGGAATAAAGTTAAGTGATGGCGAAAAAGTAACTACTATACGACTATAATAGTTACTTTGTGTTCGTTACTATCCAATACCCTAAGTATCTAATAACGAACCGAGAATTATATATCGTTACTTCGTTATTCTAAATACTTCATTACTAATATTATCTGTTATTAATTTGTCTCGTTATTCTAAATACTTCATTACTAACATTATGTGTTATTAATTTGTCTCGGTACTTTTGAATATTAGCCACGCTTTTTCAGCAAAGTTTGTTTAACCGAATGATCTCATCGCACACTCAGCAGAAACAATTTATTGTTTTGGGCCGATAAGATTTGTTTATTTAGATTCCTCCTGACTAAATTGAATTATTAAGTGGGTGTCCGTAACAATTATATTTTTTATTAGCTAGGGTAAAATATTTTAAATATTTTATTTTTACATTGTAATTATGACCTCTGAGCACGTGTCAAATGTGTTTTTTAATGAATATTTTGATTCAGTCTGTTCTTGCTTAAATCTTGCACGGTGAGTCTTGGTCTTGGTCTTGCTAAAATTAATCGGTCTTGACTGCAATACCAAGACCGATTTTGGGCAACACTATCTAAGATCTTTTTCGATCGCCGTAGCCCATCACGATTAAAACAGTATTTCGCTCTTCTTCATATTAGAGCTTTTAAAAACACATAAAACAACTCTCAGCTTCTTCTTCTTCTTCCTTCTTGTATGTAGGCTTTAAAGACTGTTTCTTCTTCAATATTAGCGTCCTAAATTGTTTTAATTATCACACCATCTTTTTTTTGGTCTGCCAATACTTCTTCGTCCATTTGGTGACTTATCTCGTGCTATTCGTACTATCCTATCTTCTGCCATTCTACTAATGTGTTCATTCCACTCCTGTTTCCGTTTTGTCACCCATCCATTTGTATCTTCTATTATGCTTTTGCTTCTCTCCCTATATAACAAACATTTCCCTGATATTCGTCGAAGTATTTTCATCTCTGTTGTTTCTAGTAGTCGTCTCGTTTTAGATGTGTCAGGTCTTGTCTCCGCCGTGTATGTTAATATAGGTCTAATTGCTGCTTTATAGATTCTTGTTTTTGTGTCTTGTATTAGGTGTTTGTTCTTCCAGATCTCTTAGATCCCGCCGCTTTACTTGCTTTTAAGCTTTGTTGTCGTACTTCTTCTTCAACATCTCCGTAACTAGTTATATCTATTCCCAGATATCTAAACCTTGCTTCCTGCTTTATTATTTTACCATCAATTTCGATTTTACATCGTAGTGGGTATTTAGATGTTGTCATACATTGGTGATTATATGCTGATATTATCATATTGTATTTCTTGGCTGTTGTATTTATGTGTGTTAATCTTTGGAGCTCGTCTTCTGTCTCGGCGATTAATGCGGTGTCGTCTGCATAACCTAATATTTGGATTTCTTTGTTCCCGATTCTGTAACCATGACTTTTATGTACTGCTTGTATTATTTCGTCCATTATTATATTAAAGAGAAGTGCTTAACGAGTCACCTTATCTGACTCCGCTTTGTACTGGTATACACTGTGTTAGTTTTCCATTTATCTTTGCCTGTATTCGATTATGGAAGTAGATGTTTTCGATAATTTGTGTAATATTGATTGGTATCTTTCTTTTATACAGTAGGTGTAAGAAGTCTTCGACTTGGATGCGATCGAAAGCCTTTGTCAGGTATATAAAACATAGATATGCTTGTTATTCATCTGATAAAGTTGTTAGTTTATTGATTTGTTGGTTGGTTAGGACTTTTGTGGTAAGCTAAGTGCGGTGTTCAGTAGATTTATACCTCTATAATTGTTGGGGTCTTCTTTACCTCCTTTCTTAAACATTGGTATCATTATGCTGTTTCTCCAAGCGTCTGGTATCTTGCAGTGCAATATTAGTTTTTGTATAAGTTTTGTCATCTCTAGAGTTATACGTTCTCCTCCGTCTTTTAGAAGCAACTGTCAGTTTTAGTTATTAATTTAATTTATTTTACAAATATTTTTAATAAACGTAAAGTTTTTTTTTAATTTTATGAATTAGAATCAAAATCACAGCATCCTATCTTTTGTAATTTATAATGCCAAAGTAGTGTCAGTGTTGAATTTTTAAGAGGCAGAGCATCAACATCTGTAAGTTACTTATGTTACCTTTAGAATTACTTAGACAAGCTTGAAAATTGCTGGAATTTGGCAAACACAAGATTATATCGTTGTCCACTTATAGATTAATTGCACTCAGTGGCGTAGCTAGTCCCACAGGGAAACCGTATCAAAGTTTGTCGCGGGGCCCTTTGCTACGACTGATATGGGATAGTGCTAAACAAAATGTTCATTCAAAGAAGTAAAAACGCTTGTATTGAACAAAATATTTATTAAATATAGCTATAAAGTATACAAACATAATTGCAAATACAAATGCTCCTGCGAGCTAATAATATGTTACCCAAACAATTTAATAATGAACTTTACTGGCCTTTTGTTCGGTAAACTTATTTATTAAAGCGTCTATAGCTGAGCAAGATTTAAATTTCTCTAGATTTTAGGTTTCTATAAACCATAGCGACAAGTCTGATAGTCGTTCCTGTCCCATAGAAGTCCTGAGGTAGTTTTTAGTCAATTTTAATTTTGAAAAACTTTTTTCCGCTACGGCAGCATTTACAGGAAGGGTTAAAAACAGAAAACATGCTGTTATTACCGCGGAACACTGCATGCAAGGTTATTATATTTGATCATTAATTCTGTAAGTTCTTTCAGATTGAATTTTCTGAATTTTAGTTTGCAAGCAGATTTTTAAAGCAAGTAACTGTTCAGTGTTCATAAAGATCAAATGAAATATCTTTATAGTAATTAGCAGTCAGTCTATCGACTTGCTTTTTTATAATTTGGTTTAAGAAATCAATATATCTAAACACAATAATACATTTATATTGGCCCTGAAGTAAGATTCCGGGTATGAACTTCTCTCATCTTCTGATAACTCACCAACAAATCGCTTTGTTACTGTTCGTCTTTTATTTTTAAAAATAGTTGTTACCTTCCCACTTTTTTGCTAGGCTTTTAGACTCGTTTATCAAATCATGAAACGAATTTGGATTTCTGAAGATTTTGAATATTGATGATAATTTTGAAAGATTACTGAAGAATACTTATTTCAAACAGTGATGAACAAAAAAACACTATAAAATCGTGCAAATTTTTTTCTGTGTTACTGTAGGGCTGTGAAAGTTGGACAATGGACTGAAATAGAAAAAAGAATAGATGCCTTTGAGATGTATATATACAGACGAATGCTGAGAATTTCATGGGTACAAAGAGTTACTAATGTTGAGGTACTTCGTCGCATGTGTAAACAAAAAGAATTACTAAGAACAATCAAAGAGAGGAAAATGCAATACTTGGGTCATGTGTTGAGAGGCGAAAGATACGAATTACTTCAAGTTATACTGGAAGGAAAAGTACAGGGCAAAAAATCAGTAGGAAGACGCCAGAACTCGTAGCTGAAAGACCTGTGGAGATGGTTCGACCGCTTATCCGCAGAAATCTTTCGCGCAGCAGTTTCCAAAGCTACAATTGCCATTTGGATCGCCAACCTTCGAAAGGAGAAGGCACCATAAGAAGAAGATAAAATCGTAATCTTCCAAAACAGTTTTGACATTTATCACGTTCGTCTTTTTTAGTAGAAATCAAATTTATTTCATAAAAATTTTTTTAGAGCCGATAAAGTATTGTACCTTAAAGACATACCTAGTAGGACACACTTTCTTGAAAGTAATTTTTAATTTATACGATTTAACTTGACATTACCAGCGTTTTATCTTATTAGCAAAAAAAGTAAAGACTTTTTCCAAATTACCAAAAAAAAAAATTGACATTTTGAGAGATCCGTTTCACAGCATCAAAATTAAATTTAATGCATGTGCCGCACAATGAATGTAATCTGCATTTGACGCAGTTTTTTTCTATTAGTGCTTGTACCATATGCACCCGACATAAAGTTTACTCCATCGTCCTCTACATTTAGATAAATCAGTCTGCTTCAATGACCATAATCCTTTTAAACTCAATACTCGGTGTCTGTTTTCAAACACTACCTGCCTGTATTAAAGAAAACTAAAATAAATATTACACCTGTTTCACTATTACCTGCGAATGTTTCTGTGAGTGTAACTAGAGGTGAATGACAGATAAGGGGTCACTTGAGCTGCTAACAATAATATTGTGAATAGTAGCACGTGGCTACTACTGAAAACTATTATTTACAACTCTTATCGATGGTTTAAGAGTGGTTGAACAATTGTAAAGATTATCTATTTTAAAAATAAGTCTACCAGGTAATTCCAAAGAATTTCAGTGGCTATTAAATCAGTGTGAAGTAATCAATTCGAAGTTAGGATGCCAGGTACACAATATGCAATTACATTGATTTTTTACATTTTCCTCACCACGTAATGATTGGTGCGATTATGAATGATACAATATCTATAAAGTAACATGGACTTAGCATGATAGAACAACAAAAAATAAAATAAATCACATCGTAATAGAAACCACGCACTTCTAATGTAATGGATGTAAGTACCTATCGCGGGGCTAATATAGATTCGGACCACTTCTTGGTAGGTACAAAAATAAGAGCAAGAATCTCAAATGCAAAAAAGGGTAAAGAAGCACTCGCTACAATATAAAAATCTTGAAAGAGCCCCACACTCTAGAAATATATTTAAATAATCTTGAAAATAAAAACAAAATAGGTTAGGTTAGGTTAGCGAGTATTGGGATATATACAGATGAACATTAAGGAAGCGGCAAATGACGTTCTTGGAGCAGTCAGAAGAGCCCACTCCACGTAATCGTTCGATGATGAATGTGAAGATATTCCTAAATGAAAGAATAATGCATATACACTTATGCAACAAAGAAGAACACGTGCATTGAAGAAAAAGGCAAACCTTTGAAAACCAGGTTATGTAAGAGCTCCCATTACTAAAGGGGCAAAATGAAACTGGAACTATAAGATCATAAATGATACAAGAAAATAATTTAAACCACGGCTGATGATGTGTAGAGATAACAGTGGACATATAATTAGTACCAGTGACGCAGTACAAAACAGATAAGTTGAGCACGTCAAAGAACTACTTGGTACCAAAATGAAAAATGATTTGTCACCCTAAAGACCAAGCAACAATACACTCGTAGAACCTCCTTCAATATTGGAAGTGAGAGACGCAATCACAGGCCTTAAAAATAACAAGTTCTCAGGAGTCGACTGCACCCCCGTAGAGCCTTCAAACATGGAAACACCATTATAAATCAAATTTAGAACATAATAGTCAGTCTGGAAATAAGAACAAATAACAGAGGCATGAAATCATAAGTTCATTGCACAAAAAAGGGAGATTTTTTGGAATGTAAAAAATTACATTTTGAACCTAATGCACAAAATATTCCCTCACCCTATACAATCGTTTAAGTATGTACGTGGAAGAACTCCTTGCTGAATGCCGGTTTTAGGTTATTTACGTCAGAAATTGACTAGACTTTTGTGCTACGTCAAATATTAAAAAAACAATGAATCTAATATTGATACTTTCCAATTCTTTATAGACTATATATAGACTATATGTATGCTATAAGCTAACGATATTTAAACGGAATATATTTGTTTTTAATTTCTAAGAATCTTTGAGATCTTCCATATAGTCGATCTAAATCTTGAAGGAACCCATCCCAGCATTTGCTTCTATGTTCTTGTAGCTATTTTCTCACCTTCCTTTTTAGTTGGTTTGCTTATCTTCTTTCTTCTGGATTATTTTTTCACTTATCAGTTCCATTAAGCTGTTGCTCCAGAAATATTGCTTTTACAATTGGTTTTTCTTTAGTTACTGTACTTCTTTCAACTGCATATTTAATATACACATTTCCAATTCTGCCACTTTTTTTTTCAGTTCGATGGCAGACTTGTTTGTTGGAATTGTGCCAGTGTTTTCACTGACTAGCTTTTTTCCAACTTATTTTCTGCTTCTGGTGTGTGTGTGTTTGTGTGGAGTGGATTTTGCTTCCACCTCTCTACCGTGAATATGATTAGGCTGTGGTTTCCATTTCCTTCTGATACTGATTGCATATCATATAGTATTGCTAGGAGATGCAGAATTGCTACGTCCAGGTGTGTTGGAAGAACGTCCACTCCTGGGGAAAAGGTCGATTCTTCCGGTTCTATTACTATTGGGTTATCTTTACCTTCTAGGTAGTCACATAGTATTTTTCCGTATGTATTTGTTGTTCTGTCGAGCCAGTTTGGGGATCTTACCTTAAGATCACCTATTATTATTGGTTCTCCTGTGTTCAGGATAGCTACTCTGTTGTGGTTTATTTCTTTTCTGATTAGCATTGCTGTGCCTATTGATTTTTCTTTCTTATGTTTTCGTCATTTTCGTTTGTTTATTGCTATGACGTTTAACTTTAGTTTGTTCATGAATTCGTCCTAAATGTTAATATTTGTTTTTAGCCCTTTGGATTCTATAATCATATCAGCAGGTGATCTGTTGGGTTGAATGTAACTATTCAGGATTTGATATCTTGGTGAGCTTCTTCTTCTTCCTCTTTACTGGCTTTACAACTCGGGGTGATCTTGCGATATTGCGCTTCCATTTCCCATTGTTGTATCCCAATCCTTGTATCAATTGTACCCTTGTACTAAATTTTATCTTGATGAGCATGTCATGAAATTGCATCATTTTTGGACTCTTGCTCTCATAGAGAATTGTTGTCCATTTTTCTATTTTCTATCTGAGGTTTCTTGCTCCCTTCTGCGGTTTGTGCGTAGTTTCATTGTTGTAGCCTCTTCTCTGTTCTGTTTGTTGTAGCCTTAGCATATAATCTTCTTTTGGGGGCCTTTGGATACATTCTGTAGTTTGCTAAGTACTCACCTTGGCACTTTGCAAACGTCGCCTTTGATTTTTCTTTGTCTAGTTTCTATCCATCGCTTCTGTACATCTTCACTAATAGATTATTATAGAAAGTTTTTGAAGTCATTTGATCCAGTGAGCAACTTTTAAGTAGTTTAGTTGAAAAATTTATTCTCGGATTTCTTTAGCTTTTACGAATTTTGATGTCATGTACGTCATCTGCATCGTTGTCGAAAATTTTTTGCATTTTTTGATTTCGAAAATAATTAATTAACAGCTTTTGGTAAAGGGATATAATTTGAACTCATTAAATTGCTTTAGTTTTGCTTGGAGTTGTTTTATTAGACCATTATATTTCCTTTCATCATCAGCGTTCTGATTGCTGTAGAGCACTTGGTTCTTGCTTTTCTTTCAATATTTAATGGAATCCTTTAATTTATATTTGCATATTGACATTGTACTACTCATTTTCCTAATGGATATATATTCTTTTGCAGCGTATACTACTGCAATACTGCCTGACGTTAGCAGATGTTGTATTCTCCCGTGTATTGTACCGATACCGTTTAAACCCGGCATCTCACAGAATGTGGAAAGGTGCTCTTTGCTAGTTCACGTCAGCAAAGAAAAATATAAAATAAATAATAGTGAACAGAAAAGAGAAGACGGTTGGCACCCAATGTTAATGTGAAATTAATAAATATTTATACCTATCCACCATACCTATCCCTAGACGCGTAGAAAAGGTTGGAGAGGTAAGTACGTGCTATACATCAACTTTCAACTTCCTTTGAACCATGTTAAATCGACAAATGATGGGATAGCACGCGCTCACCGTAAATAGACGGTTTTGCCCTATTCCAGGGATCGTAAACCACAAATATTGAGGTAAAAACGGTATTCCATGTTGCCTTAGTTTCCGTCCTTAGATTTTGTCTTTTCTATTTCTCTTCGCCGATGAAAAACGCCGCTGTACGTTCTGTCAGATCCCGGCTTAAGCCATTATCAATAAGAAGAGTCGGTGTACTTTTCTCACATTAGCAGCTGGGTATAGCTAAGGTTAAATCATATATATAGAGCTAATATTTTGAATAGATACATATTTAATGACTATTCAATTTACTAATATTCAAATAAGAACTTCTAACACCTCTCTATCGATTTTTGGAAGAAAGCTACTACGCAAGATATTCGGAGCGATCTGTGAGAACGGAATATGGAGACGTAGATATAACTTTGAACTGCAGAATATCTACAAGCGTAAGTTTAGTGGAAAATATATTACCACTATAATCAAGCGAAATCATCTGCACTAAGGTGGATATCTCTCCATCATCTGTCATCTGCTTATCTGTTGTTGATCTGCCTTGCGTAAATCTATCAATAATACTCTCTCTCATATTTTCATGGTATAAATATTTTCATGGTATAAATATTTTCATTGCGATGTAGTTTGTACATTGTTGTATTGTATAACTCTCCTATTTTTATATACGTCGACTATGGTTAATGCGATTTCAAAAATTATTAATCTTTTCTGATATGAAAAAATAAGTATAGTGTACTGGTATTTTACATCTTATTTTCCTAATACCCTTTCTTTAATTTAAAAGGACGAAAATATAACATTTTCACAAGTAATAATAGTAATTTATGTATTTATTTAAAATTATCTAAACGTAAAACTAAAAACACGTTTCCCTTGTTTGATCCATGCTGTAAAACTATGAATGGCAAAGAATATCCTTCATTATTATCAGACACAAAGAGTTTTGAACAAGTGTTACATAGGTCAGTTATATCTTATAAGGAAAACAGCTATTAGGGACACTTTTCTTATTGTTTTATTTTGTGAGTCATGTGTTAAATAATATCCATTTACTTTAATAAAGTGATCAAAGCACCTTGTAGTTTGAACGATCAACTTCTAGAGCGAGACAAATATGGTTATAATTTAAAGCAGGTTATGTCAATGAATGAATAATAAAATGTGTACTAGAAAAATAGTTACACATATGTGATTAATATTGTAAGGCATGTATTTGTAGTTGTTTTTATTTTTATTAAATTATAACGTACATTAAACCTGGCTGGGTAAAAAGGAGGCCCACACCACAAGCTATTTTGGGTAACGTAAAAATTAACTTAAGGCCCATCCTCGAAAATCTTAACGGTGAATTTCAGTGGGCTATCTTAATTTCAAAAATTTCTTTCTGTGCGAAAATAAAATCTCTTCATGACGTAATATTTTGAGCGTCGTTTAGATATCTCTCTCAAGCCCAGGTCAAAAATGCTTTTATCTTTTACTCCAACCTATTATACAACCTTTGGAGTGACAGGTTTAGGGCTACACAATAAAACCATAAACTTAAGTGGCGGTCTTCTCTTTAGTGGTGTTATGGATAATTAAAATAACAGACCAGAGCAATATTATCTATTAATAAATATACAACGTAAGAAAGGAACATACAGGTAACAAATCCTCATGTAACTAATTAAATATCGAAGACAGACACAACTTTCATAAAATGTAGATGTATTGTAAAATATAGTAGAAACATGCATATGCATATTTTCGACAAAAATATAATTAAAAAGATTGTAAATTTTTAAATAAAACAAATTTAACAACATAATGTATAGCAAGATATTTTGAGGTCACGGTATTGCTGAATTCCTTTGTTTATAATGTCTTATATTTACTTTTGTTTTTTTACTTTTTTTAAGGAAAAATTGGCTGTCTGACTTTTAACGTAGATTAAGTTTACCGAAAAAGGAAAAATATAAAAAAAAAGATTATAATTATATATTATAAGAATTTGATTAGTATCACGATCATTAAAATCGATAAAATGAAACTATATCTTATATACTAAAACGCTAAGCCCTTTTCTTGTCCACCACTTTACTCAAAAACCATATTAGATAATTAAAATATTTTTTCGGAATATTATTAGTGTTACGTATGAGATTGTCAAGATATACTTTTGGTACAAAAATTCACTTCTGGTTTTGAGATGACCAGAAGTTAAAATTTACTTTAAGTTTTAGACCCCACAATGTATATATGGATCGAAAGGTCTCGTCGAGACGAATCTAAATATTGAAAAAGTTGTATTTTATTAATTTTATTTTTATTTATAATAAATGTTGTAATTTTTAAAATATGTGGTTCATTGTTTAATTTAATATATACCTCAGCTAGCTCAATTATGTGTTCTAAGCAATCTGTCACTGTGTGACGTCGACTCTGTAGTCTCCTGGTAGAGTTCAAAAAGAAATTAAACCAAAATTTACTTTAGACTTTTGATAAATTAACCCAAATGAAGCACGTTATTTATTAATATTGAACAAATTTAATATAAACAATAAAATTCGTCTGCAACTTGGGTTGCCTTTAAAAATTTACAAAAATAGGAATCGTATAAATCTTAATGTGGTTTAGTGTCGTGACAATAAAAATTTATTACAAAATGTGGAGACTCTCTACAAGTACCTAAAAACTAAATAAATATTGCAACTTTATAAAGTGTTTAAATGAACTATAAAGAAAAAGAAAATGAACACTTTATTCCGCTGACTTTTAACTTGCATTCAAATATAATCAAAATTTCAAATGATCCCCAAAATTATTATCCAACCTCACTTTAAAACAGTTCTGACTTATTTAAAGAAAACTAACTACTCGCAAAATAATCGGTGAAACTGGAATATCAATCCTCTCTTCTGAAGTTAAGGTACGTACTATTTTATTTTTAATTTAATGATCATTAATATTTTCAATTTTTTAAGGCCTATCGCAATTGTTAATTCATGAATTTTAATTTTCTCAATTTAAATGACATTTCTGTACTCCAATCACTTTAATCACATCTAATTTGGGAATTTATAAAAAAAAATGTTCAGATATAAAACTTATTCTATTACAATGCTAATACAATTTATTCTTTTCATCTCCACATCATTGTAATTTCTTATTTAACAAAACCCCTATTAATTTAGCTCCCACATACTTGCTTGACAGTTTATTTTCTGACGTTGTTTTAAAATTTCTATGTTTAAATATTTTTTAAGAATTCTTCTTTTTTTGTTCTTTTTAAGGTTTAGACGATTCACCTATACACTCGGAGATCGGAGACCTATAAGATCGGAAATCGTTCTCAAGATTTTGAGAACGATTTCCGATCTTCTCTATCATGATATTTCTATGCCATCCGGTAACTTGTTTATATTTCGTCGTTTTACGTCGTAGTTTCAAGTTTCCGAATAATTTATGTCTTCTATTAAAATATTTAAAAACTGTATTACTTTTGCCATATAGATCTCAAGATATGCCATATACATCTCAAGATTTTGAGAACGATTTCCGAAGTGGCAATTGAAACGTCAATAAACGTATTTTAACCTTTAATTGTGGCTTATTCCCATTTAAATAGTAATTAATTTAAAATGCCACAAGAAAATAGCTTCAGAACAATACAAACCTACAAGCTCACAATCAATACAAAAAAGACAAGGGGAGATTGGTTTTCTGTGATTTCCCAAATTCATTGCACAACAATACCTGTCCTTTCAATTTTGAAAGGAACTGTTTGAAACGGCATAAGCTGTTCCAGGGAACTTGTCATTTGGTGGCAGATTTTGGCGACTTCCATGAGCAGCACAGCAGAACGTTTACTGTTGAACCCCATCCCATCTTCCAAAAGGAGAAGCTCTACTTTGACAGATACACAGAGCCTAAAGCGAGGTTTCATAATTTGTACATCATTGTATCATTTTTTATTCCGCTAATATGTATGCAAGATAATTTATGAATTTTTGAAAGCATATATGTAAACAATTGCATTTAAAGATATTATAATGTAAAGCGATTATAGTTTAAAGTCTAGATTTTCAAGTCTAGAATATTTGACAATCGGGTGTGCTCAAATCCCGACTTTCTGGTGCCTGATTATGCAATGTTTACTGTATTAATAAAAATCACATTTGTTTTCAATAAATATTTATAATATAATGATACAAACCACTAATTTACGTCAATGTACATATCAGAGCGAACTACATTATCAACGTTCTGACTAAGAGGATTTTTAATGATTTCATCTTGAACTAATGTTTGTTACTTATCAAGAGACTGCAACTGTATGTGATACATCCCGATTATTCATATACAATTCAGTTGCATTTTCCGTTTTACTCATATTAAAAAATATAAATATTTATAATAAGTAATAGTTTTAAGTACAGAGAATCAGTGCCGAACCGGCTCAAAACATGGCGCAAACCTTTTTTTGAGTCGAATGGGATTTGAAATTATTTATTATTATGTATTTTCATGTTGTTTCCACGAGTTGGATCGAACTTTCCGTCCAACGGGACAGTGCGACCATACTCCGCCGAGACTGTATTGCCCTCGTGGTCGCATTTCCTATATACATCCGTTTCTTTTTCCTGATTTTTTTCTTCGGTTTTTCAGTTTTTTGCTTTTAACATATTAACTACTACATTTCGTGCCCTTTTAAAACCCTCCCATTTGGCATTTCTATCACTTATGTTAGAAGTTTTAAACTCTGTATAATTTGTTCCTAATTTTAATTTTACTATTAACTCGATTATCAAACCATGGTACGTTACTTTTAATCTGACATGTTTGAATAGGAGCTGATTTATTTATGACAGACTGACTGTTTGATAAAATTTTATTGTAAATAGTATTGACATCAGTAGAATCTAAATATGATCTATCAATCTAAAATGAATGTAAAATACAATATCAGTTAAAACGGTATTTTTGCTTGTCTTCGACAGTGCTTCAAATATTGGGGTTACCTTCAACTGATCCAAATTCCTACAGACCAATTTTTCTCACATGTACAATGTGCAAACTTATGCAGAAAATGATCAATAAAAGACTTCTGCGATTTCTAGAAAAATATAAAGTAATAAATTTGGCTCAATCAGGTTGTAGATCACATCGAATTACAGCAGACAATCTAGCAATCCTCCAAACATCAATCATTAACGCCTTTCAGTACAAACAAGACGTAATAGCTGTTTCGTTTGATATCGAAAAAGCATTCGATACTCTATATAGGCCTCTTATTATAGCCTAAACTCGAGGAGTACAGTATATCTGAAAAAATATCTTCCTTTATTAATCGATTTCTAACAAATCGAACCTTTAACGTAAGAGAAAATAGCAAAAAGTCTAGGACTTTCAAATAAACTGATGGCGTTCGCCAAGGGTCGGTATTGAGTCCTACACTTTTTATTTTTTATACTTTTAAAGTTATAAACGATTTATTATGTAAAAAATTAAGCTTCCAGTCAAGTTTGCACTCTACGCAGATGCTTTTATAATATTTTGCTGAGGCAAAGAATCTGTTGCCACTTACACAAACTGCTTCAGAATGCTACTGAGCAATTGCTTGAATGGACTTCAGTAAGTGGATTTAACTTTTTCTATTGAAAAGACAAAATTCATTATGTTTTCTCACAGGATAGCTAGTACTACAAATCCTAAAATTACCATAAATGGTACTTGTCTACTTGCAGTAAATAGTATGCGGCTTTTAGGACTCATATTCGCACTCACAAGTAAACTTACTTGGAAATGCCACTTAAAAGATCTCAAAACTAATCTGTTAAACATATTCTCGTAGACTGTCCCTATTTCAACAACAACAGAAAAAAGAATCTTTGAGTCGAAATCTACAAAATATTCTCATCTCGCCAGATTAATTCCAAAGCTTTATTAATTTCCTCTATAAAACCAGGCTTTACCAGGAAATTTAGAAGAAGAAACGTAGTTTAGAATTTGATAATTAATAATTGTAGCAATATTTAATGTATTTCTTTATCGATTGTAATGTTACTGTATATTCTTGTAATGTAATGTAATCAAATTGTACCTGTGTCAGTCACCTACGCAGTCGAGACACGTAAAGCTAAATAAAAAAAATATTTGAATTTTTTTCCTCAGCAGACCATTTAAGTCAAAGCTTTCATCCCTAATCTAAAGTAGGTGCAAATTCGTGAAATATGCTGTAAAATTATTTACTGTACATTTATGTAAAAGACCTATATAAATATTATATATTAGGCCTTATAGAATATTTATTTTGTGAAAATATCCTGATAGATTGCATTGTCACTTCCAAAGGGGATATTAGCGGAATTAAATTTATATTTGGCTAACGTCCATTTCATTATCCAACTAACAAAACAATAGTATTCGGATTAGTCAGCACTATTATCCTAATTTAAATACCTTTTGCTGTTATTTATAATTATCGCGACAATGGGGTATCCGGTCCTTTGTTTGTTTTTAACGGCCACGTAAGTTTTCGGCTTCCAAGTACCATAAAAAAATTCGTCAAAGATGTGGTGATATGCATGCTTGAGCGATGGCCTTAGTTTTGCTTCCTTCAAAAAGACGATCACACATGGAGTGTATGTACTTCCATTTAACGCTAGAATGGCAAAGTTATATTTTTAGCACAACGTCGTTGATGACACCAATTGCTTGAAATTTGTAAATAAGTATAAATAAAGAGATAAAAAAATGGGGTATCGTAAATTGCAACATGATTTTTGCAGTTTGAATGTTTTTGATTAAGTTTTTGAATTATGTTTATGTTTACAGTAATAAATAAATGATTTAGTTCGGTAGACATGTCCAAAACAACTGGCAATGGCGTAGTCGTAAAATATTGTACTTTGCACATAAAATATTTTAGGTTATGCCATTTTAAATAATATAAATTATGAAATTTCGAAGGGCTGTAAGTTTCGAAAAATTGGATGAATTTGAATTTTACAGCTATAAGTTTCAATATACAGTTTAGATTTTCATTCAAAATTTGTTAAAATTTTACTTCTTAATGTTTATAAACAATGGAGATATGATTTTTTTAAAAATAGTCCTTAACTTCATTCCTATTGATCATAGAAGGTTTTCTTTTAATGTGAGTTTTTTTACCAGTTATCCAATGGTTGTATGTACAAGTCTGTAGCTTGAAAAATATAGAAGTTATTACAATTATTGTTTATAAAAAAAAACATACCCCTTTTTCAAACGTTTATTTTGTAAATAATTTCGATGAAAACGAAATATTCATTTAACTTCATATAGTTTAAGTCTAAAAGAATCCTATGAAATTTGCTAAATGTGTCTATAAATTAATAGAGCAAGTTCAATAGTTTAAATATTTAGCCTCAGAGATAACTATTTGACCGATCGGGGAGAAATTTCGCACAAATTTAAAAGACGGTAATTCCTCGATGTTCAAATGTATTAATAACATTTTATTTTGTTAATAAAAAAATTAATAAAAGTTATAAATTAGTGCAAAAAAACTACTTTTTTGCAAATATTTCCGTAAATTATTTATCAATTTGAATTTAAAAAACGGGAAAATAAAGACATTCTTGATATAAAAAATGATATAAATATTGTTTATGTAAAATATAAGGGAAAAAACTTATAGACAAAAAATCAAATTGTGACCATAAATTGTTGTTAAAAAAAACGCATGGTAAAAATACGAGTACTTTTAATGTATTTGTCATCTAGTAACCCCCACCTATGTGTTAAAGCTTCAGATATCTGCGAAAATTTTTTCGACCTTTTTTTTAACCAGACTGGGCTATTTCTTTTCTCTTCTCCTAGATACTATATGATTATGCTCTGAATGATGTGTTAATCCTTTATAAATCATTATTCTATTTAATATTTTAAATATAATATATCTTTGTTCAAATTTACAGTTTGATAAAGATCTAATGCAATAGGAATGCGAATTGAGTAGTAAACTTAGAAATTTACTACATCATAGAGAGAAAAACAACACCTACATTATCTCCAAATTCTTGGTAATGGCTTATCTGTTTTTTCTGGCGCCATCAGGACTAGGAGATTAAGAATAAGATAAGATTATCTATTATGAAGTTTTTAAAAAACAAATCTCTAAAAGATTAGATATAAGGAGAATGAGAAATATTATCCAGAAATTTTTTCGAAATACAGGTGTACAGAATAATATTATACAGAATGTCATCAGATAAACATACAAGGGCAAGTTATAAAGTTCTCGGTCTACTCTGTATCGGTAAAACAATCAATTATTATTGATTACCATAAGTAGACCGAATTTTTAAATTCGGAATTTTTAAATTTAGTTTCGCTTTTATTTTGGGTAATCGCAACTATGATGACGTCACCATGACGTCGTGAGGACGCAATATATACTGCAGCAAAAATTATTATTAATGCAGCAACAAAAAGAAGAATATTAAATAAACAACAAGATATCATGCCCAATTAAAGAGAGGAAATGACACAATTAATTATAGAATAAGGAAAAAGGTAAGAGGACCAATTGATGAAATTAGAATATAAAATTGAAAAATATGAAGATGATGTTAAAATGTGTTCCAAAGAGATGAAACAGGAAATTGATGAGAAATGGGAGGATATTGATAAGAAAATGGAAGTGCAGGCACATAAAATACACAAATTCAAGAAGAGAGATTAGGGAGATTATAATACAGAACGCAGAAGAGCGTAAAGTCCGATTTGGCGGGGATAAAATGTAGGATAAAATGTACAATATGAATGATTTGAAGATGCAAAGGTTTCGAAACCATTTAAGGCCGAAGCGTCATTATGGTTTAAGAATAAAGAAAGTGAGCACTTGGGAGGAAATTGAGATAAGATTTTTGCGATACTATTGGGAAAAAGAAAAACAAATGGTAGTCAACAGTCATCATTCACTTTGCCCTGATCCCAATGTGGGATCGACTTTCCTAATAACATTTCCATAAGTTTAACCAATACCACAGATGACCATAACCATAATAGATTATGATTATAATATGTGCCTTTACCGACATATCCTTCCTATGAGTCTCCCCCAGGTTTTCTTTGGCCTACCTTTCCTACTACCCTCAGGAACCCTCAAATCAGCCATTCTTCGTATTGGGTGATTAATGTCTCGACGTAGAACATGACCAAACCATCTTAACCTACACTCTCCCATTTTGGTATCAATTGCTGCCACCCCCAGACTTTCTCTAATCTATACATGCATTAATTGTTCCTCTTTCTTTTTAATCGCCCAATATTCAGTTCTGTATATCTTACCTTCACCTCTGTACAAAACCATGGAGTTCTTGGCCTTGGGAACGATTTATTTTTATTTATATTTTAATTTATATTAGACTTAATTTTTGCCCAGCTTTCTTCGACTCCATCACTTTCTATGATATAAGTATTTCTGCTTTTTCGGTCACTCTTTTTTGGAATAGGTATCTTTTGGAGTCATCCTGTAAGCTTTCGACAAGAATTGGACAGGACACGTCGCCAGATTATTTAACAACCGATGGACAAAACGTATTGTCGAGTGAAGGCCAAGACAAGAGCTCCACGCAGCAGACGTCGCTCACCAACCAGATGGACTGACTGACGACCTGAGGCGTCAGAGACCTGACCAGCAGTCATTGGATACAAGCCGCATAAGACGGAGACATATGAAAAGAGCTGACGGAGATCTATGTCCAGCAGTGGACACGTACAGGCTGATGATGACGATGATGGAGATTATAATTAAAAATATGAAATACGATATGATCATGGGGGTCGATGAGTTAAAAAATAATAATGTCAGAATAAAGTTTGAGGAAAAATGTGAATATTTTGGAGAAGAAAGTTTGAACATTAGTGAGCAGAAAGTCCTCGACATCCAAAAAAATCAACAGAAAACAGTTTCTACAAAAGGTTTTACACACAAAAAACGAGATAAGAAAAAAATTTTAACTGGGAAAGGTGGAATCTATGAAAATGAAAATAGGAATCTATGAAAATTAAAATAGAGGAAATATGGAGAAGAAAGAACAGGCATTGAAGGAATTAAAAAAAATGTTGCATCTAAAAGAGTGAACACAAATAATGCTGTAACAAAAATTCTCCTACTTTAGCTATATCATTTCCTAATGTTTCTTCCTATTTAGAAATCCCGGATGAAACTAATTTCTTCCAATCTAATTTCAATATTCTAATTTCAATATTTCAATATTTCCAAACCAAAGTTTATTTCCCTACTTTCGATGATAACAACGCCATTCAACTTCAGAAACAACTTGCCAAATTTTCATAGATGGGTCAAAATCCATTTTGGGAGTTGGTTTGTTAAATTTACACATTATGTTTAAATTAAACCAATAATGTTCCATTTATTCCGCAGAAATGTTTGCAATATATCAAGCTCTAGAATATACTATCGAGAAAAAATATCTGATCAACAAATAGTATTCAAAATCTGCGTTGTCTGCTTTACACAATGCGCATAAACATATATAGAAAAACAGTATTACCGTCAAAATTTTAGAAAATCAACAAGGGCTGCTTAAATAATGAAATAATTCAGTCTCTTTTATTCGGGCAAAGAGACATGCTGGTATCTCGGGTAACACCAAACCAGATTATTTTGCTAAGGAAGTAGCTTCACAAGGATTAGAAATTATTTGGCTCAAATGAAGTGATTTAGTCTCGCTGCGTAAACAAGAATTAAAAGAAAACTGGGAAATTGAATGGAATGCTTTCTGTAACAGAAGTAAGAACTTTTATACAAAAATTTACCCTGTTTTACCTATTGCGTCTTTTGCTGCAAGAAGTCATCCCAATAGAAGAGTAATGGTTGTTAGATGTCTTGTTAATCATGTTTTTGTGAAAGCCTATCTTCACAGATTTAATTTAAGTGAAACAGAACTTTGCGATTGTAATGGTAACACTGACGATATCAATCATTGGATGTTTGGGGGCATATATAATGATGCTGCTATTAAGTATCTATTGGAAAATCTGGTAAAAGAACAAATACTATCCTCAGTGTCAATCTTCTATTTTATATATCTTTCGTCATAATATTAGGCTTAACCAAATTTTTTGGGGATATTTAAAAAGGACTAAAAGAAAAATTTAGGATGGAATGTTTAATGTGGATGTATAAATCTACCATTGTTCCCTCTGTCTATCCTTATATTATATATTTATCTCCCAGCCGTTGATTGTGTTGTAATAAAGTCGCTATGAAAGGCAACTTAGCGTGAAATGTATCCCTATATTATGTAATGAATTGTTTTTAAGTTGCTTATGGCCGTGAATGCAAGTATCGTTTCTTGTCATTCTACTGATTCTTGTGATACTGATGTTTACATTTTATTTTTAATTTACCTCTAGGGGAAGTACTATTTTGTTAACAAATGCAATAGATCAGTATTTCATTAGCAAAGTCAAGTAGTCAAATACATTATCGTGGTTGAATAGATCAAGTTATCCAAAGCCATTAATTAAATAAAAAAATAATACTGTAAAAGATAAACAGAAGGAGATAATATATGGGAGAGAAGGAAAAGTGGAAATGGGCGAGGTACTTAGCGAGAAAACAAGAATCATGGAATACAGGAAATAAAACTATAAAAGAAGCTGAGGACGACCACCGACTAGAAAAGAGTAGCGGCAAACTAGCCACAAGCGGCTCATTGTAGAGAACATTGGAAGAGACTGAGGGAGGTCTATGTTTAATAGTGGACATGATTGCCTGAATGATAATGATAATTATTGTGAACTTTTTTGGAATTTTTCTAAAGTTTTACACAGCTTGTTTCTGTATTGTACACACTCAGTGTAATATGAAGATGATCTTTCTGGACTGTTGTCCAGTATTTGAAGTATTTTATAATGATGATATATTATTTTACGCTTTTAGTAGTCTTCAAAAGCAAAATCCAACATTTAATATTATGATGTGGAAATTCCCAACATCTAAAGTAGGTTGTTGTACATGAAAATAGAACAAATTTGCTTTGATAAATCTGGATATACATTTCAGAATTGCTGTACACAATGGCTGAGTTTGTTTTCTTTGCAACATTTTTTTGTGTCAAGGTATATTTACGTCGTCACAGAGTTTTGCGCATTTACTTAAAGTATTAATATCTAAACAATGGGTAATATAAGTAGATTATTTTTATTTTACGGTTATTTTAGTATTAATTTTATTGACACTTAAGTTGGCATATTTAGTACTTTAATTTTGAAATTGTAATGGTAAAATATTCTATATCTATTAATTTTAAACACATGTTCATTGTAAAAATTGAGATAGCGGTTTTATAAAAGGTTAATTTTCTTTACTTCATTACGTAACTAATAAAATATAATGGTCACTTTATGTACTAAATACAACATGGTAGAATAACTTATCATCAAACTTATCAGCAATAATACCTATAATAAAAAAAAACTATAAAACTATAGAAGGAAGGAATAAACTATCAATACAGAGAACAGTATTCTGTATTACCCCATCTCTAGAATGAAACTGTTTATTGGTTTATTAAAATAAGCTAATACAGAAACTAAAAGAAAGTAAAAGGTTTTATGCTCTATCTACATACACACTTGATCATGTAAATTACAAACCATTTCTACAGGCTTTGGGAAGAAAAACAAGCTGGTCAGGATTATTGTCCCAAAATAGTCATATTAAAGTAAACAATCAAAAAGGTTTTAAAGCGAATTTCTTCTTTTCTATGGGTACCGCCTCAATTAATGGAGGTTAGTGATTACAAACCTTCTTTCTTTTTCTACTTTTTCCTCCTCTTTATAAGCAATTCTGCTGGTTCATTGGAAGGTTGTTACTCCATCTTTTGTGCGGTCGTCCGATATTTCTTCTGCCGATTGGTATCAATTGCTATTTTGACGACACGGTCTCCTCTATTCTGCTTATGTGGTTATTCCATTATTTTCTTCTATTTTGTGTACATCCATTTATACACTGTACGTTACATTTTCTTCTAATGTCTTCACTCACTTCTTTTTCGATCTCTCAGCGTATTTCCTGTAATTCGTCTGTGCTCTCATCTTTGCCGTTTCCAGTAGCCTTTGTGTTGTGGCTGTGTCGGGTCTTATTTCTGAGGCATATGTCATTATTGGTCTTATACTGAATTTATAAATTCTTGACTTTATCTCAGTGTTAATGAGTCTGTTTCGCCATATAATGCTATTAAGGCATCCTGCCACTCTATTTTTTTGTACTTGGTCTCTCTGTCTTTGTCCAGGTCTCCATGGCTAGACAGTGTAATTCTCAGGTATTTTATTTCCATTAATTGTTCAATACTGATGCCATAAATTTCTATTTTATATCTGGTTGGTTCTTTGCAGTCTACTATTGTTTTAGTTTTCTGAGATGATATTGTCATATTAAATTCTTGTGCTCTTATGTTAAATCTGTGGACCAGTCTTTGCAGACTATCTTCATCTTGGGCTATCAAAATTGCGTCGTCTGCTTAACAGAGTATTTTGATTTCTTTGTTTCCCATTCTGTATCTTCTTCCTTTGTTAATGGTTTTGGTGATTTCATCCATGATCAAATTAAAGTGCATAGAGCTCAATGAATCCCCTTGTCTTATTCCGCTGCCTATTTCTATAGGTTCTGTAAGTTGTCCATCTATTCTAACTTCCATTTTGTTGTTTTGGTAAATGTTTTCTATAGTTTTTATAATATTTAGGGGAACTTCTCTATTCTACAGAAGATGGATTACATCTTTGAGTCTTACTCTGTTAAACCCTTTCTTTAGGTCAATCAGACACAGAAATGCTGGTCTATTATACTTTAGTGATTTCTCAATAATTTGCTTTATAACGAATATTGCATCTGTACACGATGCAATATCCTTCCACTACAAAATCCCTGTTGTTCATCTTTTAAACTTATCCTCTGATTTATTAGCACTTGTAAAATTTTAGTTGTAAGTTCTAGCGTAGTATTTAACAAGTTTATAGCTCTGTAGTTTTCTGGCTGTTTTTATCTCTTTTTTTGAATAGTAGAATTAGTTCGCTCGTTCTCCATTCTTCCGGTATTTTATTGTGTTTTATAATTTTATTAATTAATTTTGTTAATTGTTCTGTCGTTGCTGCTCCACAATATGTCAGTAACTCGTTTGGTATCCCGTCTTTACCTGCTGCTTTTCTGTTCTTCAGGTTTTGAAGTATTTTCTGAACTTCCTGTACATCTATATTAAGTTTTTCATTTGTGGTAATTTCTGGTGTTTCCGCTTCTAGCGTTGTTTGTTCTTCTGCATATAGCTTTTTTAGGTAGTCAATGCTCGTATCCATTTCTATGTGTTTTGGTTCTATTAGTTCCTTTACTTCCGTTCTTTCACCTCTTATGAAGCGCCGTATTTCCTTTTGCAGACCGTAAAAATCATGTTCCATTTCTTTCGAAAAGCGTTCCCAGTGATCATTTTTTATTTTTCTTACAAGTGCATGTGTTTCGTTTCTAATAGTCTTCTAATTATGGTATGCCTATTGTGTTTTGAAGAAAAAACCTTCTGTTTAATGTGCCGAAATCGACAAAATAGAGAAAAATGTCTTTTTAGTCATGCCACTTCGAAATCCGAACTAATCAGGCCCAGTCTATGCTTCACATTTTTTTTAATACCCCGTTATATATTATTTTCAACAAAACCTTTCAGCAATGGAACAAAGATTATTTTTCTGAATAATTCCAAATACCAGACTCTCTCTCTCCAATGGCGCTACAGCCCAAACCGATCTTCTCCAGGTTCTCACGTCTAGCAAATTTTTTCGCTTCCGTTGCCACTTCATCTTTTCACCTTTTAAGTGGCTTTATTTTTGGTCTTGTGCCCTGCATTTTACTATCTAGGCTTCTTTTTGGCAATATTTCAGTCTCCATTCTCACTACATGACTAGCCCATCGAAGTCTCTGAAGTTTAGCGCATTCTGAGATCAGTGCCCCTTTGAACAGTTGGTAAAGTTCATGGTTGTACCTGGATCTCCATACTCCGTTTTCGTTATTAGATCCAAATATCTTTCTTAGGACTTTTCTTTCAAAGACTTCCAGTTTTCATTTTGTGTCTTCTGTCATCACCCATGTCTCGCATCCATAACATATTATTGGTCTGATTATGGGTCTAGTTTTGTAGGCCCTGATTTTCGATGTTCAGGGCGATAATCGAGCAAAAGATATTGGGTTGTTTCTCTGGTGGTGGACTAATGTTAGGGTTTTCTCATGCAGCTTTTGGTTTAAACCAAATCCACCTTAATTCTCTTAAAGGCTAGAATTTGCAGTTTCCACCTATTTATCCCACGGCAAAGTTAGAGAGTTTTCAGCTTTAATTCCACCTGTCGAAATTCTGTTGTAAGTGGTTTAAAATAGTTCTTTCCACGAAGGCGGTTTCTCTTGCCTTTTGCCAAACCACTCTGTCGTTTGCTGTCCGATTAGCAACTATTTGAGATTATCAAACTCTTGCTTGTGTTGAGTTACGCGGCAGACAAATTTAATGTCATAGTGTAGTACTAGTTTTAATTCGCTCTAGTTATTTCATTTCCTATTACCACTCATCTTTGCGAGGCATCTCTTTACCCGCCGCCTGAGGAGACTGTCAATGTTAGGGACAAGTAATCCCACACGGATAAAATGCCCCTTTACATTGCGCCAATGCTATAGAATTATTCTTGAGGCAGTACTTATTACTGTCAAGTGCTGCTATAATAAAAATGTCCTGGTCGTTTTGCATTAAGGTAACAATAACAGCTAATAATAACTATTTAGTTTATTTTACAAATAATTTAAGCACCAATCTTTTAAAACATTCTAATATTGAAAAGTAGTCACGTTTTACCTCTGTTTATGTAAAACTTATTGAGGTCAATAGTTTAATCATTAGAATGATAACGAAAAAATGCAAAATTTGATTGTGAATAAAATTAACCATTAATTGAAAATAACAAAAGTACCTGGCGTAACTCATTAATGTGATCTGTACAAAAAAATCAGTTACCATCTGTTAAAGTGTGCTAATCGGCAGGGTAGAAAAATAGTGTCTGAGCCTCTTGGTGGATAGAAAATCGAATACCCAGCGCTGCGACGCGAAAGACGGTCGGCGTCTACGTTAATCTGGAGATGTTTACAGTTTGATGTTTCGTTTCGATCTATCTGTCCCTTGATATATTTGTCTGTGTAAGGATAAGACTGCGCACCTAAAAATCCTGAGTAGTAGTCGTACTCTAGGTAGTAGTACTCTAGTCCAGGAAGCGTACTCTAATAAAACAGGGTTTGAAAACGGTCGCCTTCAACCTTGAATACCAAATTGAATATATACAATTCCGCAGAATCATATTCTAAAGCTTTTTCCTTGCTTTCGAGGCAATTAACAACACGTGTATTTCTTTGAACTTAAAAACAGACTACCAACTGTTAGCCATTATGTTCTTAACAGTAGTAATAAAAGTATTAAATTTAAAATATGTAAATAAATACTAAATAATTTCCCAAACAACCTCTGTATACCTTTAGTACTTTAGTTATAATGACCAATAGCCTTTTTGGGGTTTTCCTAGCCTTTTCCTGAAGAAGCTACTTAAAAGGATAGCGAAACATTGACATGGACCCACGTACAGGTCGTCTAAAAAAGACATGGTCTAAATTTGGAACACGATTAGATATGTTTTAATGCCCGATTTTATAATCATTTTAAAGTTGACTCCAACTTGTAATATTGAAGAAAGAACAACACTTAAATAAACATTTTTGATAATTTTCATTTGTATTAAGCTTATTGCCATTCATTTGTATAAATGTATGTTTGGCACCTAAGCGTTTTCCATTTTGATACGTCTTCATGAACATTGTTATTATTCTTAGAAATGATACAGTTATAACAAATGATTATGAGAAGAAAAAATATGACACTGACTTCTTTGTCTGCTTTATTGTACATATATGTCATTGAACTTACACTATACATAATATTATCTAGCTTCTATAACAATGCAATTGTTTTTATTTCAAATCCTTCAAGAGAGATATTTATCCAGTTATCTTACAATATGTACTGTTAAGATTTTTTATAAATTTTTAAAACTTACGGTATGTCCTTAACAATGAATAAAATCTTGATCTTTTGCGTTAAAAAATTTCAATACAGATTAGATTATATTTGCAATTTAAAGGGGGTTACGAAAGGTAAAGGATTTGTGATTTACATTGTTTTATGGACATTTCTATTGAATTGGATCAATTTTTGTAGATTACTACCTTTTCTATATGTCGTTTTTTCAAACAGAATAGTAGTAGCACTTTTTAAATTTTTTAGATTAGATTTTTATGGCGAATCCGTCAAAAATGGCCAAAGAAATTGTTGAGGTGGGACATCCACATCAGACTTTAAAATGGTGTCAGTATTTTTAAGGGAATTTTTAGAACAGAAAACTCTCTTGTTAGTAAACTTATTACAAATCAGAAATAAAACCAAAGAAAACTCTATCCGGATATAGTAAATGATATCGCGACATGACACATGATGATTTTTTTTAATATTGGCATCAAATTCTATTTAATTAACGAATGATTCCTTTCACTAGCTGGTGTTTTAGTAAAGATACACTGTTATCGCAGTTTACATGTCTTGGAATTACCCATTTCTTCTTCATACAGAAGCGGTCTGATTCCTGAATAATATTGGTGCACATGTTTTATTTCTATGCGAGATGTAGTGACGTAGTGAACGTTTTTATAAGTAATTAAATTATAAGTAATTAAATTATAATATATATTGGAGAGGTCTTTGATGTAGGTTTTATTATTGTTGCTGGTTGATTGAATTTTAATATGTATATAATGTAATAATCACATTGATGGCATTCTTTTTTCGTACATAGACTGATAAATGAATGATGATAAAATGTGGGAAAAGGCAAGGAGATACATTGTCATCGAAATTATTTATAACGGCATTAGAGTATGCCTTTTAGATGGTCAACTGGGACAGAGGAGTAAAAATAGATTGTGAAAAGCTGAACCATCTCCGTTCCGCAGATGAAATTGTTCATATCACAGATAAGTTAGGAGAAGCCGCAGATTTGTTAAATGAATTGGACTTTGCATGTTCGAAGGTGGGACTCAGATGAACTTAACCAAAATTAAGTTTATGACAAATATGGTCCCCAATAACCATTTAACTATTCAAGACAAAGTGATAGAACTGGTGGAGAGATATGCATATTTGAGTCATGAAATAAGAAATAGCAGGAATAACCAAACATGCGAAATCCAAAGACGAATTACTATAGCGTGGGCAGCCTTTGGAAAACCTACGAGACACACTTAGGGAAAACATACCAATTAGCCTCAAAAGAAAAGTATTTGACCATTGCGTATTACCGGTCATGACCTATGGAGCAGAAACTATGACTCTAACCAAGATTACGGCTTCGAAATTGAGAGTGGCACAGAGACGAATGGAATGGTCTATGCTGGGAGTGACGTTGTGGGACCGAATAAGAAACGAAGATCTGTGTAAAAGGACGAGTATTGTTGATGTTGTGGAACCGATTGCGGAACTGAAATGGAACTGGGCAGATCATGTTGCGAGAATGCATGACTCACGATGGACGAGAAAAATTACAAATTGGAGGCCAGGAGCAGACAAACGTAGTAGAGGAAGACCACCTACACGTTGGGCTGACGACATCAGGCGTATCACCAAAAATTGGCAACAAAGAGCACAAAATCGTCAAGAATCGAGGAGTTTAAGGGAGGCCTATGTCCAGCAATGGACGTGACAAAGGAAGGCTGGATGATGATGATGATGACTGAGACTTTTTTCAATGTGCCTCCAGTAAATTGTCGTTCCATCGTTTTAGTGGTCTTCCACTGATCATCTTCCTATTGGGGAACCTTGCCGTCTTTAATACTCCATTTATTTTGCCATTTGGCTTATATGTTCGTTCCATTCTACTCTTATATTTCTTACCCAGTTCTTGATATTCTTCACCTTTCATCTCTGTCGTATACCTGTACTTCTTGATCTGTACCATAGTCTCTCAACATCGATTTTTTCTACCAGCGCGCTGGAAAAATTTCTGGTTTTTCTAGTTTCACCTCTCGGAAAATTCGAAAAATCCCGGAAAAATTATTGAATTCATTTTTTCCATCAAAAATAATTGAATTTTACTGTTATTTCGTAAGAAATATTTAAATTTCAATAATGAATAAATATTTACATAAATACTAGCTGACCAACTCGACATCGAGTTTTTTAAATGAAATTTTTATTTTATTTATTTTCATCAAATGTCGACATGGATATCATTTAGCAGTTAATTTTGCATGCTGATCACGAATCCGGTGTCAGATTTGCTCTATCTTGACGTTTTATGCGCGTTTCGGGTCACTTCCGGTGTCGGATCCAACCGGAAGTACATATTTAGATTCGTCTCGACGAGACCTTTCGATCCATATATACATTGTGGGGTCTAAAACTTAAAGTAAACCGGAAGTGAATTTTTGTACCAAAAGTATATACGTATACATATATCTCATACGTAATACTAATAATATTCCGAAAAAATATTTTAATTATCTAATATGGTTTTTGCGTAGTGGTGGACAAGAAAAGGGTTTAGCGTTTTAGTATATAAGATATAATATTAATTATAAATTAATACTCCAAATGTTGTTGTTTAAATTTAAATACGAAACGATTTACTTTTTAGAAGAAGTTTGTACTCTTTGAATAACGGGTTTTAAAATAAATATTGAAACGAATCTTTCTATACCTTACAAGAAAAATTAATAATAATTATTATATAATTATATAAATATTCTAATATACATTAATCAATAAAATTTAAATATTTTTTACGAAATAATAGTAATATACATAACTCATTGATTTTTTGGGCATTTTCAGATTTTTCCATGAGTTGAAAATAGAAAATTCTTATTGTTTTTTTCGAGCTATAGCAAAAAAATCAAGCTTTACCGTGCCATAGAAACCGAGATATTGTAAATTTTTTCAGCTCGCTCCAATTTGAAGTTTCATTCTTAAAAAACGGAGAAAGTTCACCCCTCCACTTTGATGTGGCGGTATTTTACAAGTACCATTATTTTAAGGGGTTATACCTTTTTACTCCTTTCAGCACGTAATGTTAATAAACAATTGAAATATTATTTTAGAAAAGAATATAAAAAAAAATAAGAAAAAAAATTCTATCTTGGTTCTTATTGATCATAAAAGATTCTTTTTTTAAGATTATTATGTTTCCATCATCTCTTTACTGAACCTACTTAAAAACGCGTGAAATAAAAAATATCGAAGTTATTATAAACTTTATTATACACGGTTCACAATTTGTCGATAGCTCACTACAAGTTTAACCCTAATTAGAGAGCTGAAATACAGAGAGGATAGGTAATACGATATAATAGTAAAAACCAACCTGAAACTGACGGTTTAAGATGTTTTCGACTAACCCACCTTGTATCTGAAGGAATACAATACCTTATAATCCTATTACGAGGGTATTTTGAATGGTTACAGATGTGTTACACCAGTGTCGTAGAGTATATGATTGAAACATTTTTTTGAACTAAATAAATATATTTTTTAAATTGTACTTATGTAAATTGTATTTTTTAATAAAACTTCTTTATTTTATTCAAAAATAAAAAGTTTCTTGCCATTTGTAAAAGATACATTTATTTAATTAAGGGGAAAGGCGCCAAATGTCGTCTGGCATAATTTCCAATGTGTTTTAAATGTATCCATTATTTTCGAATCCGTAGAAAACTAATAAATATTTTTGAAAAATTTAAACGCAGAATGAAAGATTGCATTATTACTGAGGGCAGAAAGTCCCTAAAAACTTCTACAATGTTTATTTTAATATGTTATGTAACAGGGGTGAAAATAAAAGAGAAAATATAGTATAATTTTTAATTGAAAATATTGCATGCAAAAGAAACTTTTTATTTACTTATTCTAAAAAGTATTTCATTCTGCCTTTAATTTTTTCAAAAATGCTGTTTAGTTTTCTCAGGATTTGAAAAAAAATGGATACATTTAAAACACATTGAACATTTTGACAGGCGACATTTTGCTTGCGCCTTTCCCCTTTAATACCTTACGATTACAACTATTATTACTTACCTTATATAATTACGATTAGAAAACTATTCAAATTCAAAATAAATATAATCAACTTCGGAATCCGAGTCATCTTGAGGGTTAATAATTAGCGGTTGTGTCTCTATGGTCGCATCAATTATGTTATCAAGATCCCACATTTTTTGTTCTTCTTATATTACATGCCTTACTGCATCTTTCCAGTTTTGTTCTGTAATATGTTGTAAAGACTCGTGTAACAATTCACGTACAGCTTGTATTTTATATAACGTATTTTTTCTAGCCACATAACTTTTCATTTGTGCCCAAATGAGTTCAATTGGATTTATTTCGCAGTGGTAGGGTGGAAGTCTAAGGACTGTAATGTTTCGCCTTTCCGCCATTTTGTCAATTACGTATTCCTTGAACTTAGATTTGTGTTGCCGGGCAATTTTTAGAAGTTCTGCTTTTACCATTCCATCTTCGTAAGGCAGATACTTATTCCGCAGCCAGTCAAGAATATCCTGTTTCTTCCACGCAGTCGTTGGAAGTCTTTCTACTAGTCGTGAATGATAAGGTGCATTATCTAATACTATAATTGAATTTGGTGGTATGTGTTCAATCATCTGCTCAAAATACTCTTCGAAAACATCAGCTGTCATCTCCTCGTGATAGTCTTTTGTGCTTTTGGACTGAAATTCCAACAAACCATGCTTAACAAATCCTTTTTCACTGCCAATGTGAGAAATTATTAATCTACTGCCTTTACCAGGTGGGGAGATACCAGTAGACCAACCTTCCATAAAGGCTTGCCTGGAGCTTAATATATTTTTATCTGACCAAATTTTTTTTAGAGTATGACCTGAGTTTACCCACGTTTCATCCTGGTAGAAGATGGGCCTTCCTTCAGCCCGGAATTTTCGTATGGATCTTAGATAATTTAATTCTTTTGAAACTTGCCACAATTTAGTTCGTCCGATATGAGGCAAATCCGGGTCGTCTCTAACTTCTTGTAAAATTTTGTTTAGGTTTGGTATTTCTTTTTTGAAAAAAAATCCATGAATTTTCCTTCGAATACCATTTTTGGCAAATTCATCAATTTCAATAGGCTTTTTCCCTCTCTTTAAGTGTTCGTTTGTGTTTGGGTTAGCTATACCGTGTTTTTTTCTTTCTGATAGGAACCTCTATATAGTTGACTCTCCTACGCCAGTCATGTTGGCACAACTTTCGACTATGTTGCGAACAGTGTTTGTGGGATTCTGAGAAACCAGAGCATCGTGAACATTCAGGACAATAGTCTTCTCTCTTGGTAAATAGACAGACTTACTGACTGTACGCAACAGTACCGGTGTAAAACTTGATGATGAAGCCATCACAAACAATCCAACAAAACGAGCACGAGCGAAAGGTACGTATATGTTCGTAGGTATATGGAATAAAAAATCACTCACGCACTGCATATAATTCGCAAAAGAAATATTCGAGACCCTAATTACTGCCGTAGACGCGGACACACCGACGAGCCGTAAATTACATACGATCAAAAACGTACTAAACAAAAAAATTGTTTTCGTTCGTAATAACTTCACCCTTTTAAGTTAAGTTTCGAATATAAACTAAACAAACGAGGCACGTGGCCAAAGCATACCCATTATATTATTAAAAATCTGGGGAATTCCATCCTAATTATCTTGTAACGAATAGTACCTTCGGATATGAATTCCAGGTTTTCTAGTAAAGTGATTAAACGCGAAGATTAGTATTGAAATATTCAAAGAGATAAGGTATTCTTATTTACAAAATTGTTAATGGTTAAATTCTTATTTTTATTAATATAATATAATTACATAACATTAGCCGTGAAAGTTTTAATTGTTTTTTTGCTAAATATATTAGTATTAAAATATTATTAATATTATATATATATATATATATATATATATATATATATATATATATATATATATCAGTATTAAAAAATATTATATTATTATTTAATGTATAAACACCTCAGGAACGCCTATGGATTACGACTGTTTTATGAGTTTGAGGCACATTTCGTGCTCTCAACAATTTATGAACGGAGAATAGCTAAAAAACAGCCCTTTTTTAAACAGTTTTTTTATAACAATTTTTTTTATAATATATCTTAAAATTGAAGCCTCTAGAGTCATTGTTTGGGCAAGTACAGTTGTATAAATAATCGCTCACCGGGATAAACAAATTGAATAACTTACAAACTATTTGGTAGATCTAGCTGAGATTTAGCACACTTCAATAACCTATTAATTACCATGATTTCAAGTTATTCAAATTATATTACATGTCATTATTCAAAAACAAAGTTATTAACATTTATAAATTAAAATCCACATAGAAAATGAATCTCTTGCAGTTGGCTGAATACCATAAATATCAAAAATTTTATTTAAAAAAATCCTTTATAAAAAGGTACAGAACTATAAAAGAACCCTTTCGGGCTACATCACATCACAGGACGTTTTCGGAATGACTATTCCAACATCAGTGTTTATTCAGGTTTGTTTGAAGCCAATAAATATCTGGGAAAAAACCCTTTAAATATAGTAACTTAAATTAATTTTAAATTATATTGTTTGTTTAACCAACGGTTGTTAAAAAACCGTATAAACGGGGATATTTATTTAACGCGTAATAACCTAAAGTGGCTCTCGATCAAAGAACACCGAAGAAATAATGCATCTGTGATACATAAACAAACTCTAAAATGTGTTTATTATCGACCTCAGCGACGTAAAAAGATTTAACTTGTACGATAGAAAACAGAAATACATTGAAAATATTCTTCGGTGTTTTAATACATACGGGGTGATTTCAATATATACCTACCAAAGAATTTTAAAATGCTACAATATGAGGCATTTGAAATATGACTAAAAACGCAAAATTTAAACTTTTACATTACAAATAATAGCAATTCACGGGAAATGCCTCCAAGATATGACAATTTAAGTACTTTTAAAAAACGTACTACCGCAAAAAAGAGCATTTTAAATGTTTTAGATCGTTTGTAATGTGAAAAATTAAATTCAGCGTTTTTTAAGTATATTTCAAATGCCTCATATTTGTTGCCAAAACTCAAAACTAAAAGTTTATGCTATAAAATTTCAATACTAGGTTCTAGTTATGGAAACTACTTAGTGATCGGTCAATGAAAGGGATACATTGTATTGAACTTATGAGAATCATAAAAATAGCAAAAATGGCGCCACGTTTATTTATTTAACACCTTTAAAAAAAACTGAGTTCATTTTCTGTAAAATTCCAAAAATGCATACAAAAGCTGCACTCTTTACCTTTAAAACGCATTTTGATTTTTGTCGATGGGACACTCGGATCAAAAGATATTGAATTTTTACCGTCCAGCTGATACAAATTTTCTTGAGCATTGATTTTGAGAGAACGGTTCATTCTACACAAAAAATGCTAATAAACGATTTTGTTCAAAATTTTCTTAGCTTCATTTTTTATTTGAAATACTTTTTTTCTATAGTGTACAGATTCTTGGTAAATCGATTTTTTTTCCGTTTTCCATACTCTACGGGGGGGTTTTACGGGAAAGCCTGGGTGTAAAAGTGGTAAACTTTTTGCATCTTTTTTCATCATCATCATCAGTGGCATTACGGCTCGTTATGAGCCAAAGCCTTCTTCAGAACAATCTTCCATTCGCCCCTGTCTCTGGCAACTCTTCTCCATGCTTTAACTCCGATGGATTTTAGATAATCCTCTATGTTATCTTGATACCTAAGTTTTGGTCTTCCTCTGGTTCGTCTTCCCACTGGTCCTCTTCGGTCGAAAATTTTTCTGATCGTTGCATCTTCATCTCGCCTAATTACATGTCCTACCCATCGAAGGCGTGCTAATTTAATATATTTTAGAACGTCAGGTTCCCCAAAACTTCTATATAACTCAAAGTTATAGCGCCTACGCCATTTGCATCTTTTTTAGCGTCCTAAAATTTACATTTTTGGCAAAATCCAGCTGGTTCGTATCTATGATTTTTAGAGGTTCAGTAGCATTTCCGTCTCTGACGACTGGAGTAATAAGAAACATTTTTTAAGTAAAAAATTTCACTTTTTTATTTCATTTCACTTTGTATTATTGTTAAAAACAAAAAAAGCAAAATCAGCTGTACGTCTTCAGCTAAGGATTTGTCATCAGCTCTTCCTCATATACTTTTTTTATATACAGTAAAACCTCCGTTAACCGAAATAATTGGGGGGGAGGCCGTTTCGGATAACAAGAATTTCGGTTGAAAATAACATTGTTTTTTGTATTCTTCTTGTATCAAATTACATAGTATTCTGGGTTAAAGTTGGTATTAAAAAATACTATGAGATGCTTTCGTAACGTTTTCTAATAAGTAAATACAAAAATTAATAAAATTAAGGAAAATGAACAAGTTTAACATGTTTTTTAAAAGAAATCTTCTATTTTCTTTTGGGTTTTCCTTTGACAACGATGTTTTGCAGCTAGATCTCTCCATTATTTCATTTGCAGAACGTTATGAGGTTTTGCCTCATTCGATTGTTCGACGACACGTAAAGCAACCTGAAAAGTACAAAACTTTATGCAATGACAACAAAAATTAAGAACCTAGTCGTGTCCCTAACTAATTAGGCCTACTGTATAAAATTCTTACCTCTAAGGTATTAAAAATCTCGTCGGCGGTCTCGTGTTTCCTGTTGTCTGTTGGGTAGTCCTCTGATACACTCAAATTGTCTGGATGAAGAACCATATCAATGATGTCCTGGTCGATGAATTCACTTTCTGAGTCATCGGCTGCTAACCACTTAGGTACGTATGTCTTCTTGGTTAATTTCGTCACATCTTGGCAAATTTTTTATTAAAGGTTCAATTTATTCTGTCATTTCTTCAAAATTTTCTTCTTCAGGATCGTCAATCAAAATCCCATCAAAAAGTTTGTTCCAGCATTTTTCCAAAGTTGAAGATTTGATCTTGGCCCACGACTCAGCACACCAATAAACAACATGTTTCATTGTTAAAGATTTGAGAATTTCGGGAACACTTTTGGATTCATTCGTCTCCTGTAATAATAGATGCCTTAAGAATGCTCCTCTATAATGTCTCTTGAATATCACTATTACTCCCTCGTCTAACGGCTGAATTAAGCTCGTGACATTCGGTGGTAAAAAGCTGACAATTATGTCACCATTTTGTAGATTTTGAGGGTAAGTTGGCGCATTGTCAACAAGCAGCAATGCTTTGATGGTAGATTTTTTGATTTTAAAAAGGATTTTACACTTGGGGTGAATTCATTTTTAAACCATTCTGAAAATAAAGTGGTTGGAATCCATGAGCTTTTTTGGCTTCTATAAAAAACTGGAAGTGCTTTTTCTAAAGTATCTTTTAGAGCTCTTGATTTTTTTGATTTCCCAAAACACATAGGCCTCAATCGGTGAGTTCCTGCTGCATTGCTACAAAATAGTGTAGTTCTTTAGTGTAGTTCGCCAATAACTCATCCATTTCAGTTTTAAAAATGTTTACTGCATCGTGGTCAGCAGATAGCTTTTCCCCACATAAATTTACTTAAACGAATAACGTACCTACTTTTCCATTTGTCTAGCCAACATGAACTAGCTTTAAATCCATCACTTTAATCGCCCAACATCTCGGAAAACATTTTTGCCTTCTCTTGAATTATTGCGTGATCTTTGTTTTGTAAACTACAAATAGACAGCTTTATTTGCCTTTTTTTTTACTTAGTTTTATTTTTTTCTTGTTTGGCATTTTTAAAGCGTGCTCCTTAAATTTGCTTTTTATTTTAACCCATTCGGAATATATAGAAACGCCAAAATCTGCTGCAACTGTAAAATCTATCCATTTTGAATCTTTCGGATAGCCTCTAATTTCTGTTCAATCGCAATCACAACACATTTCCGTTTGTTTGACATTTTCACACAACAGGTAATTTAATGAAATTAAAATATAAAAAAAAAATAAAATAACACGCACAAACCAATAGGGCACCAAAGAACAGACACCAAAGACAGAATGAGATACGGTCACTTGCACGAAATGTTTCATAATAGGGAGTCATCTTCTTCCTCTTTGTATGTAGGCTTTAAAGTCTGTTTCTCCTTCTATATTAGCCTCATAAATTGTTTAAATGGAGAAGAAATACCTGCGGAATGGACACAAGCATACATCACATCCATACATAAGAAAGGAAACAGGAAAAAATGTGAAAACTACAGAGGAATTAGTATAATATCGTCGGTAGGTAGACTTTACGGGAAAATTATTAAAGAAAAACTAGAAACTGAAATAATAGGAAAAATTGGAGAAGACCAAGCAGGGTTCACAGTAGGAAAATCATGCCTAGATCATACGTACACATTAGAATAACTGATAGAGAAGAAAATGGCAAAAGGTAGACCGGTCCATCTGGCCTTTGTTGATCTAAAGAAAGCATATGACTCAATACCTAGAGTCAAATTATGGGAAGCAATGAATGATCTCGGAATCCGACAAACACTAATAAAAGCAGTTAAAGCACTATACAAAGAAAACAAAGTATCTATTAAATGTGGAAATAAAGCCTACAATCCATTTAAGACGACAAAAGGACTTCTACAAGGCTGTGCTACGTCCCCTACTCTGTTTAAAATATTCTTGGAAAAGATACTCAAACCATGGAGGAGAAAGTGCGAAGGAATGGGCATACCAGTAAGAGACGAATACCTATACACCTTAAGTTTTGCCGACGATCAAGTAGTCATCGCACAAGATGAAGAAGATCTCAGCTTTATGCTCAGAAAACTAGAAGAAGAATATAAAAACAACGGAATGGAAATAAACTTAGAGAAAACCGAATACCTAACAACAGAAAACAAGGATATGAGAAACCTAGAGATAGACGAGGGAAGACAAATAAATGGAACAGATAAATTCAAGTATTTAGGAACCATAATATCGAACCAGGGAACAACAGAAGAAGATATAAACAACAGACTGAGACAAACAAGAAACTGTATAAGACAACTAAACTCAGTGTTGTGGGATAAGAACATTACGATAAAGACAAAAAAGAGAATATATAACACCCTGACAAGAAGTATCCTGACATATGGGTCCGAAAACTGGACAATAAACAAGAGAAATAGAGGTAGAATAAGAGCAGTAGAAATGGAGTTCCTGAGGAGAAGCTGTAGACTTACAAAAAGAGACAGAATTGAAAACGCAGAGATTAAGCGGAGAATGGGAGTGCAATCAGACATAATCGACTATATAGAGGAGAAGAGACTATCCTGGTACGGCCACGTCAGAAGAGCGGACAGAGGACGCTGGATAAACAAAATCACAGAATGGAGCCCGATTGGAAGAAGAAAGAGAGGAAGACCCCGAAGGTCATTCAGAGATGAAATCGACGAGGCTATGGAGAAAAGAACCCTGCGAGATGGAGACTGGAATGACAGGGAAAATTGGAGAAAACGGTTGAGTGAAGGAAGACAGTGAAAACTGTGGAAATCCTTAGTAGTAGTAGTAGTAGTATAAATTGTTTAAATTATCACACCATCTTTTTCTTGGTCTGCCAATACGTCTTCGTCCATTTGGTGACTTATCTCGTGCTATTCGTACTATCCTATTCTCTGCCATTCTACTAAGGTGTTAGTATATCGATAACGAGAAATAAACAAACAACACGGCTGAGGCGATTTGCGCTGTAAAAGGGTTTTTAATATTTTATTTTAACATACATAGTACATATTATACAGACATAATAAATAACTACAATAATAAAAAACATGTTGAGTATTTAATTGTATTCTTTAGTTGTGTGAAAGCAATCTTGACGATGTTAACAAATTAATGGGATTGTTTAGGTTTTGCGATAAAAATTTACTTTTTATTGACGAAATTATTGAAACTGTCAGACGTTTCGGTTAAACGATGTTTCGGTTAAGGGAGGTTTTACTGTATAAAACTTTATTACAAAACAGATTTTTTGATAAAGAAACTAAAAAAAAAGAATTTCTAAAATTCTAATTGTTTCCAATGCATATAAAAATTTAAAAAATCATTAAAAGGTGTACATATTACAGTAACATCGAACCTATATGGTTTCTAATATAATATTTGACGCTTTTGATTTTCATTACTTAAAAGGTTAATAACTGTTACTAAAATTGTATATTTCTAGTAGATTTCCATTAAATATATTAAGAGCAATAACCTTAATAATCCTAAATAATTAATTTATTATCAGCATAACATAAACAAAGGGGCAAATGTTTGCAATTGGATTAGATTATTATTTCATTTATATTTTTTCACTCCTATTATAAAAGAGTTGTGCCGAAAACAATTTGTTCTCATTAATAACATATCAAAACAAACAATAGTAAAAATAGATTCCGATAATGTAGTTATTAGTTATTAAAAAATATATCAAAAGCAAAGAGAAACAACGGATAGCTATCGATGAAGCATATTAGTCTAGGGGCAAAAGGGGGTTTCGTTGCTTTTTTGACCCGCTGAATCCGAATATTCAACATAATAATCCGAATTTTTGGTCAGGAATTTGTTGTTAACAATTTAATTGTTTAAACGCTTATAACTAATAAACTAAGAAATATATACCCTTTTTTCAAATCATATTTTGTTTCTTTTAAAAAACAAACCCTAAACTAACTTTGAAAAATTAAAATCGATCCATTAGAAGCCGAGTACAAATTTATTATTAAAAAATAACAAATGATCGACTATATCAGATATTTTTGCTTATAACTTTGTTTTTGCTCAACCTAAAAAATTTAAGGGAACCTCATTTTAAAGCTACGATTATAAGCTGTAAAATGAATTTTGAAAAATTAAATTTTATCAATTTTCAACGAAATTTAAAGTATACAATTTAGGTGTAAAAAACAATTGAACGCTTTTAACGATTTTTCGGTGGTATTAAAAAATTTAGTATCATGTTCATGAGGACTAAAGTAGAATGGAAAACAAACATTTTGAATGAATATTGAAAATTTCTTCCACTTGATCTACCTAATTTGAACTTTTCCTTTCCATGCATGCTTTGCTCAGATGGCCTCCTCGTTTATATTTCCTATAGACTAAATTTATTTTATCACATTTGCTCGCAAAATTTGTTGAGATGCATCTCTGGTTGATGTCTCCATGCTGATGGAAACTTCTAATGCTTTTTCAATTGTAAGATCCTCCTATTCTACTAGTCCGCTTTGAATATTTTGGTTCCTCAGGCCAAATACGAATTGATTCCTCCGTGCTTGGTTTAAATAATCCTCAAATTTGCAAGTTGCAGCTAATCTACGTAAAGCTCTAATATATTTATTGGCACTTTCCCCTACAAGTTGTTTTTTTTTAAATTCCGAAGTTTTCCACTATTTCCAACGGTTCACGATTATAATTGTCATATGATTTTTCGTCTGGTTTTTGGAGCGAAATCACAAAGAATATCATATGCCTCTGGACCCATGTAGTGTAAAAGATATGCACCTTTTTTGTCTTCTGGTACTGCAAATACGTTGAATGCAGTCTAAAGACGCTGTAGCCACCGCACCGGTCAAATTTCTTAGATGTATCCTAAGTTTTAATGCCAAATACGATGTGAACTGAATGTATTGTAGTTTCAGCCATCTTCTAAATGTAAATATAAATGTAAATTTAACAGGAATATGATTATGTATGTAGATTAATATGTTGGTAAAATTTCACTGTCGATAGCGATTGAATCGTAAGCTTATGTATGTATACTGGCCTTAATATTTATTTATTTTCTTAGATATTTTATCTGTTAAGGGATAAATGAACCTCAAAATAGCGTATTACGCAATTTTTTAAATTCATTTGCTATTAACGATTTCAAAATAGCCTAGATTTCTACTAAAACGAAAGATTTTTCGCGGAAAGAAAAATGCATATGCACGTGAATGTTTATTGTTATACTTTTTTAAGAAACTCGTTTATTTTCATGAGATTTCCAACGACAAATATTCAAAACGACATTCACTCTTTGTAATAAGTATTTGTTCTATAGCATAAATAAAAATAATAATAGTTCGACTTTCGCTAAAAAGTTGTTTTTAATAGAGATGTTGTGAATCGGTACCGTTATCGGATTAATAAATCCATTTTCTAAAAGTAACGAATAATATGAACATTAATTAAATGTAATTTTTGGTAAGATCGGACTTGGTTTTACCTTTCTCGAGTGATAATTCTCACATTTTAGTAATTTTTTATATTTTTTTACATTTTACTAACACCACCGAGGTATATGTAAGCATCAGCTAAAAGGCCAAAGAATCTATCAATATTGTCATATTACTGTTGTTAATTCAAAACGTTTATAGTCCATCAACTACAAGAAGTAAACGAAGAATTATAAAGAACGGTAGGCCAGTAGAAGGAAGAGTGACTTTGTGGGGTGGCAACTTCCTCATTAATTTGTTAGTATGTTCTACACACTTTGCCCAGGCGACATCGTTACACTTTTGAATTTCTTCCTTCCACATACTGAAAGCATGTTCATCTCTTTATCCATATCTGCCAATATATGTGTTATAGTAAATCTTGTAATCTGCTCATATTAATTCCATTGCATTAAAATCTGTGTTCATGGCCTTCTGTCAGGCCATGGAGATGGAGTGTATTAGTTTCTACATTATTAGATGGTGTACACACTCTCTTCTTCTTGCTTTAGCATGCTGGACGAGCTATACTGCCTTAGTCAGTACCCCGATGTATGAGCGGGAACACAAGGTGTACTAATACTCACACTCTCATGAAGAGCATCTGGCGCTGCATGAGAATCTTCACATTTTACTCTTCTTCAACTAGTCTTGAGTAAAATGTCTTTTATCTTTCCTATCGGCCTCTCTTGGCCAACTCTTGTTTTTCCGACCCCGATTGGCTATTAGGTTTTCGAGGGCGGACGGGTCATTATTCTCTTTCCTTACTCTAAACTATTTTCTACCACGCAGAAGGAAGTGGGGCCCCACTGCGTTACTTTGCCCCAAGAACTATCATGAAAGATGACCTCTAAACATACCAGTATGCCGAGCGATCCAACTAGCAATTGGCGCCAATCAGCGTATATTAGACTCATCCTCGTCATCAAACTGTTGTGTATGTAGTTTAAATGCCTTACTGAAACTGTTCTGTATGTAGTTGTAATGCTGTATTGCTTTATTTTACAAATTAAGAATGAATTCAAAATTACTGACTATAACAAAAGTAGTGGGTCGATACATTGACATAAGTCAAAGTCATAACATTAAGTATAAAATTAAGATAAGTTATGAGACTGATCAATTTCGTGTGAGGGTTGGATTGCTCTAGGGATCAGATAACAGGGATTGTCTGAGAAGGAGAAAGATATTGGTATGATCCAAGATAAAAACTCATAGAGAAATGTAATTAGGGAAGCTTAGCCTCTAAAAATACAAAAATAATTATATTAAATACCTTTTTTATCTCTAATTTGTCAAAAATGTGTTCTATAAGATTTTCAGTTTGCGTAAATTACATCTCCATATTTTTACATAACTCTGATCTAAATATTAAATAAAAAAAATCCTTAAACTAAGTTTTTTTTCATAGTCTTCGACAAAACAGGTTCGTTTTGAACGCATAAAACAATCGATGACGGCGCATACCTTACCATTTCTATACGCTTGTGCAGCCTTACCATACTTGGACGACAGGCGATTTCTTGTATCTCATTTGAATCGAATAATTCATGATAATTTTGTCTTGTATGCATTTTAAAAACATCACTTTTATTAAAACTTCGTCACTTTTTACTAATAAAATATTAAATGTTTTATTTAGCCAGCTGGAATCATACTTTTTGATCTTTTAACATGTCGTTGGCGATTATTTTAACCATATTTAATTCGGATGCTAAACCAGTTGTCCTGTTATCTTTTCAAGTTGTTATGTTTATTAAATTGTGCACTTTTATTGGTTTCTCAATATGATATTAGTAATTAATAGCAGTTTCTTGAGGTTCTTGTCAAACTTTAGAGAATTAAGAAGGAAAAAATGTGGGAAAAAAGATACAATTTTGTGATACAAATTATAATTTTAGTAAATATCAACTAGTCAGTAGTTACAGGTTCTTCTAAGAGCGATCAGACTACTCGGTCTGAAACTATTTTGGTAGGAATGCCTCCCCAATACCAAGATATAACAACATCGTGTCCAGGGGATGCTCGGTACAGGGAAAAAGCAACTTAAGCGAGAACTGGCAAACCAGTTGGCTTTCGTCCCAACTCAAACAAACATGAGCAGTGAGACAAGTTAAGCTTCTGTAAACTAAAAAAGTACCTAATAAACCGTTGAAATCTTTGATTAGTGTCAACAACTTTATGTTTAGAGTCAATAAATGTAAATTTAGCTCGATGGTCAGAAAAACAAGGTTCAAATACGCCCAATCCGTAGATATTTTCAGAAAAATTTGTCATAATGTCGATGCAACTACTGGACTGAGATGTGATTCGTTTATAGAAACTTTTAGACCACAAGATATTAATAGATTTTTAAAATCACAAGAAGAGTTACATTAAACTTTAAAATTTATATTAAAATCACCAAGTATGATCGATTTGTTTGCTCTATTAAGCAAGGGCGATATAACATTCTCAAAATTCACCAATAACAGGTCAAAGTCACCCTTACCTAATCTATATACAGTTAAAATATTGGTTTTTATTGAAGGTACATAAATTGTACAAAACGTTGAACTTTGCTCTACATTATATTCATTTAGATCATGAGAAGAATACATAAGATTATCTTTTACATAAATTGCAGGTCCACCTGGTTGTTTTGTTACCCTACAAAAGAAATTAGCTAATGCAAATCAGGTTTTAGTGTCATTGTCAGCACAGGTAACCAGAGGCTGTCCAGAGGTGGGAGTGTTATTTTCTATCTTGTGGAATATTGTCCTGGATGGGTTGATGGCTAAACTCAATGATAGATGTCATGTCTTGGGTTGTGTAGATGTCCTGGTCATCTTAGCGAAGATATCCTGAGCGGTGACTTTTTTGACAACTAATATTCATTTACTTTTAATAAAGATAAGTAAAACCTCTTTCTTTTCCGTAAAATGAACATCGATAGTTAGAAAAATATTATTAGTAACCAAAAGGCAGTTTCGATCGTTGAAGCATCCCCCTTGATAATGTCTGTAGAAGTCACAGACGAAACCTTAGAAAAAAATGGTTTCACACAGCAGCTGCTAACCCTGATAATAACCATTATAAAACACCGGCCTCGAAAGACTACACACCTAAGCCTGAGAAAAGTTGTTCTCTTAATGTGAATATGGTTTTTTGATATTGTACCATTCCTTAATTTGCATTTTCTTATTATGATAATGATTATATTGATATTTAAGTCAAATTTGTTGATAAATTCGGCCCTGTATTTATATTGTGAACGAATACTTCCAGCCGCACGTTTAATTTTTTAAATTATCAGCCTACGTGCCACTGATAACACAAAAAAACAATTGATCATTAATTTCCAATAATTGTTTCACCTACATACAACATGGATGCATCATTTTTATTTAACCTTATAATCATCCGTACCGTACCTAAATGCATATAAATCTTTCCACCTACATTGTTATTTTTGTAGTTCTGAGAATTTTATGATCCTGCGCGCAATTGCGTTTAACCTACTTTTCTAAAAACAATCATAACTTGATAAAGACTGATAAAAATATTATGTAATACTCATTTCCAATTAAGAGAGCTCTAGAGCTACGATTTCGGTATCGTAGGCAGCTTGAAGCTGATAATCAGACCGATATTAATGGTCGACCACGCTTGTTTTCCTCGATATTGCGTGAATTATCAAAACAAACCGACAGGACAAGGGCATATTGCAAATATTAATCAACACGAGGCTTATGTTTTATTAAAGATAATATAATTTTTTGACTGATCCATAAAAAATGGTATTCTTTTACCTCAAGATTCTGTAGACTATTTTTCTCGGTAATCAATTGTCAAATATTACGTAACAAACAAGGTTGAGTTTCGAGCTAATCAAGCAGGCTTTAGACAAGAATCCTCTTGCATAGACCACATTAATACTGTGAGGGTAATAATGGAACAATCGGTTGAATGGAACACACCCCTATACATGGTTTTTGTTGATTTTGAACGTGCCTTTGATAGCTTGTCGCACGCTGCTGTATGGAAAATTTTAGAGCTAAGAAACATCCCGCAAAAAATAATTTCTATTATAAAGTCACTATATACTGATGCGAAATGCAGCGTGACACACAATGGGATCAACAGTGACGAATTCGACGTACTTACTGGAGTTAGACAGGGATGCGTGCTTTCTCCGTTTCTTTTTAACATAGCTATAGACTATGTTCTCTCCAAACTAGACTCCGACACAAGAGGGATACAATGGACGTTAACCACACGCCTAAGCGATCTAGAATACGCGGACGATATCTGCCTATTAGGTCAAAGGTTCCAAGATCTGGCTTACCAATTGGAAACACTTTCCACTGAAGCCAATAAAATAGGTTTGAAAATCAATATTAGTAAAACCAAGTCCATGAGAATAAATTCAAGGAACAACACGCTATTTACTATCGACAATATGCAGATTGAAAATGTGGAAAACTTTACGTATCTTGGAAGTGTCATAACAGAAAACGGAGGTACAGAAGACGATATTCGGATGAGGATACGAAAAGCCCAACAAGCTTTCAGCACGCTCAAAATTTTTGGAGATATGGCGAGTATACTACAAGGAAAAAGATCCGAATATTCCGATCAACTGTCATGTCTGTTCTACTCTACGGATGTGAAACCTGGAAAGTGACAAACACCCTCACAGACAAACTGCAGGTCTTTGTTAACAAATGTCTACGAAGAATTGTCCGTATATTCTGGCCTAACACCATCAGAAACGAAGATCTGCTACACCTGACCGAACAAAAGAGGGTACAAAATGAAATTAAGTCCAGAAAGTGGGGTTGGATCGGTCACACACTCCGAAAAAATAGTTCCAGTATCGCAAAGACTGCCCTAGAGTGGAATGCCCAAGGGAAAAGAAAAAGAGGTCGCCCAGTACAAACTTGGAGAAGATCCATCATGGACGAGATAAGAGGCCAAGGAAAGTCTTGGAATGAGGTGAAGGCCTTAGCGCAAAATAGAACTCGATGGCGCGTTTTCACTGAAGCTCTATGCTCCACTTAGGAGTTCAAGAACCTTATATATACGTACAATACTAGTATTTCGTAATTTTTTCTTGTTTTATTATTAATTCTATTGCTTTCTCATCTGCTAGGTACTAATTATTGGAATATATTTCAATCCTTTCTCTTTTCGTTTTTCTTTTCTTAGCTTCGTCCACAATATCGTCTTTTTCTTAATGCACCGTACCCAATTTTGAGCGTTGGTAAACACTCTGCATATACTGTTCTGCATATACTCTGCATATATTTTGTATCCTGAAGTATACACAGATATACGGGACCTATAGTTTAATGTCGAATCCGAACAACTAAAGATAGAGGAGCTGTACGAGACAGATTAAGACCTTATTGATGAGTGAGCCAAGATCACCCTGCAGGTGCACACAAATAAAGAACGTATTCCCTGTTGCTTAGTACGAAAGAGATATGGGAGGGAGATATCCCTTTACAAAAAATATTGCTAATGAAATAACATACCTATGTAATTAATACAATCTCAAATCAACGGAATTTTTAAATAGAAAAGATAAGTATTGGCCACCACCCGAATTTTTAAAGGATCTATTGGGAAACCTAATTAATAATACAAAACAGTATACATATCTGTTATCACAGAAAAATCGAACAAAAATCACGTTACAAAAAATTAACAAGTTAGTTATCTTATAATAAACATTCTGGAGAATGTCTCCATGCAATAAACAATTACTATATAGTTATTTCAAAGAGTAAGATACTTATTAAAAACCAAAGAACACATATCTTTCGTACATAAGCTAAATAATATTTTACAGAGTATCTAATATTAGGCTTAAAATTAAAATATACGTATATATTTCAGAATGGATGAATTTATCTTATTTCTTCCTGCATGTTCATTTTCAACAGTGTACAATTTAACATATTAATAGTAATTACAAATAAAAATAGATTAATTACTAGTTAAATTGGAATAAGCCACAATTAAAGGTTAAAGTACGTTTATGATCGTTTCAATTTCCACTTCGGAAATCGTTCTCAAAATACAAACATTAGTAAATTAAACAAAAACCTATAATTGTGGCTTATTCCCATTTAACTAGTAATTACTCTAACATGCCACAAGAAAGTAACTTCAGAACAATATTAAAAATAGATGTTACATTTACTACGCCTTACGTAGTCAAACAGAACTATATTTTAAAATGCACATAATAAATTAAATATAATAAAATATGAGCATTTGTCCATATTATTAAAAAGAAACAATTTACCGCTTGGAAGGTAGAACGATGTAAATATTTGGAGCCACGCCCAAAAACGAAACCGTATTCCGCTGGAGAAATCCACCCGGCAAGAAAACTTATTATTGGACACGCTTACTTTAGACGTTCATCAAAGGAATAAAAATGGTCCAACCACGTGTCGGCACTGCTTAGTCTTTCCAGATATTATAAATCAATTTATATTATCAATGGTATGTCTCACCTAGCGGCTCTTAATGTAAATCTCGGTATTAAGTGCGAACACCTAAAAAGAATTCCTTTTTTAAAAACCCTCCCCACAGTCCGAATTGATTTAAATAAAGACTTTTTCTTCTCCTTCCTTCTTGTATGTAGGCTTTAAAGCCTGTGTCTTCTTCAATATTAGCCTCCTAAATTGTTTAAATTATCGCACCATCTTTTTCTTGGTCTGCCAATACTTCTTCGTCCATTTGGTATCTCGTGCTATTCGTACTATCCTATCCTCTGCCATTCTATTAATGTGTTCGTTCCACTCCTGTTTCCGTTTTGTCACCCATCCATTTATGTCTTCTATATTGCATGCTCTTCTGTTTTCGCTTCTCTCCCTATCCAACAGACTTTTCCCTGATATTCGTCGAAGTAGTTTCATCTCTGTTGTTTCAAGTAGTCGTCTCGTTTTAGATGTGTCAGGTCTTGTCTCCGCCGTGTATGTTAATATAGCTCTAATTGCTGCTGTATAGATTCTTGTTTTTGTGTCTTGTCTTAGATATTTCTTCTTTCAGATTGTGTCATTAGGATATCCCACCGCTTTATTTGTTTTTAAGCTTTGTTGTCGTACTTCTTCTTCAACATCTCCGTAACTAGTTATATCTATTCCCCGATATTTAAACCTTGCTTCCTGCTTAATTATTTTCCCATCAGTTTCGATTTTACATCGTAGTGGGTATTTAGATGTTGTCATACATTTGGTTTTTTCTGCTGATATTATCATATTGTATTTATTGGCTGTTGTATTGAAGATGTGTGTTCTCGTCTTCTGTCTCGGTGATTAATGCGGCGTCGTCTGCATAGCATATTATTTGGATTTCTTTGTTCCCCATTCTGTAACCATGACCTTTACGTATTGCTTGTACTATTTAGTCCATTATTATATTAAAGAGAAATGGGCTTAACGAGTTACCTTGTCTGACTCCGCTTTGTAGACAGTGTTAGTTTTCTATTTATCTTTGCCTGTATTCGATTATGGAAGTAGATGTTTTCGATGGTTTGTATAATATTGATTGGTATGGTTCTTTTATACAGTAGGTGTAAAACGTCTTCGACTTGGATGCAATCGAAAGCCTTTGTTAGGTCTATAAAACATAGATATGCTGGTTTATTGTACTCGATGGCCTTTTCTGATTTGTCTTAGTACTATGTAGGATCTTCCGGATCTGAACCCTTGTTCTTCATCTGATAAAGTTGTTAGTTTATTGATTTTGTGATAAGCTTAAGTGCGGTGCTCAGTAGATTTATACCTCTATAATTGTTGGGGTCTTCTTTATCTCCTTTCTTAAACATTGGGATCATTATGCTGTTTCTCCATAATAATAAAGACGATCAAATTATTTAAGATAAAGATAAGAAAGATGATAAAATGATTTAAAATAAAAATGCGAAAGATGATAAAATGACAATAAACTGATTTACAAAAATATGAAAGACGATAAAATGATTTAAAATAAAAATGAGAAACATTTACACAATATGGTCCTACTTAACAGAGTGTGTTCACAATGCACGACCAAACAACTGGCTACTCTTACCTTCACAAAACGAATAAAAGAAATTTTTGGAAAGTAACCGAAGGAGCTTGTTGACTCGTTGTATTTTGGGTGTTGAGGGTGCGCTCTACCAATCATATTGTTATACTATCATCGATAGACAAAAATTATCCGCCATAGGGTGTTCTGCCAATAGCGTGCTTTGTTTTTGGCGCGGGAGCTAAAAGTTTTGCGAGGAAATTCAACTTACGGAGGGTATAGTTCATTACGTACCTGTTAAAGACAAATGATTCGATCTAATTTGATTTTATTCGATTAAACTCAATTCTCAGTTGGAACGTTATAATCCTATGTAATAAACACGATTGGTAACAAGGTATATCGCAGCCTAATGCTTTTATTTACTACAAATTCTTCTGTTTCTCCTTTTTGGGTTTTTATATTTCAGTTCTGCCAATTGGCATTTCATAAATTTTCTCGGTGCTAATAAATGCTCTTTTTACTGAATCGAATGCTTGTTGAAAAACTATAAAAAGTAGTTTATATCGTATTTTATATGCATGTTCTTTTTTATAAATTGCTTAACCGTGTAAATTTATTGTTCATTTGAGTCGGTAAACCAGCAATGATAATATATTGCCTTAGGATGTTCGTCGTCAATTCTACCAACTGTCGTTGCATTACATTTGCCATGAACATCAGTTCTTATCATCCGGCATCCTTTCTTCGTCCCAGATGGCTTTAATTCAATTATATTATTGTATAGACGTTAATATACACCGCTGTATTGACACCGCTGTTAAAGAGGTGAGAAAAGAAAGGTCAACAACCTAAATGGGAATCCTAGTTAAAAAGAAATGGAGGATCTTTACGTTTTACTATTATTCTAGTTTTTTGAGATGAAATTGTCATATTAAATTCATTTACTCTTGTATGCAATCTGTGAACTATTCGTTGAAGGCTATCTTCATTTTGGGTTATCAATATCGCGTTATTCACAATACGAGGTTTAAATCTTTATATGTAGGTATATTTAAAAAACCCTTAAAAGGGCTACATCAAAAAAACAAAGGTTTTCGGAATAATAATTCCATCATCAGCTTAAAAGCCTAAAATAAGTATAAAACATTTAATTAAAGCAAACGTGATTGAAATGTTGACTAAGGTTAAAAAAGCAAAATGGTTATACTTACAGGTTAACATGCCTGAGCCACCAAAATATTAGGGTACAACCCTTTACAAAAATTAAAGTTACCAAAAAATGTACCATGTTGTTGTTTAAAAGTGAATGATGTTTAATATTTTATTAGATTTAACTTCAGGCAATATATATTCAAAAAAGCGAAAATACGCACTTTCGAGAATGGAAAACTCATATGAAAATTATTATTTTTCAGGTTGTTAAGTGCCTAAATTGAAGAGCAGTTTTGAGAATGTCTATTAAATCGATCATTTCCACTATCTCATATTTAAACAATTAATTTAGTAGCCCATTTTTACCTGCAACTTTTCTGTTATTTAATTTTTTGGTGTTTTTAGTACTTCATGTTTGCTTATGTGAATTTTTTTGTTTATGGAAATTTCTAGTGTTTGTGGTTCTAACGTCATTTGTTATTCTTCTGTATATAAGTTCTTTAGACGGCCAATCCATGCATCCTTTTCGATTTGTTTCGAGTCTATTAATTCCTTCTTCTTCATAAAATCATAAAAATCATGTTCAAAGTCTTTTCAGAAGTGTTCTCAGTGCTCATGCAGTTAATTCTTCTTACAAAAACATGTGTTTCAGTTCTTATTATCTTGTTATCTTCGTACGCTTGTTGTGTTTTGTTTGACATGTATTTCAGGAAAGCCTATTTCTTTTCCTTTCATTTTTTCTTCACCTGAATCTGTAAAGAACCTGTAGAGAACTCTGTACAGAAGATATATTTAGTTTTTCAAAATTTTTCTTTAGTCCAGTCTTTTTGATAAAGTTTTGTAATTAAATCTGTGTATTGTAAGTTGTCTTAGGCTGGTAGTTGTCCTAGATATTATTGGACACCACCCTCTTACTGTAAATCTATTGTCTTGCTGTAATATATCCTTTAATCTTTGGATTTTTATATTGTTTGTATCTATGTTTGTGATTTTTTGATGTAATAAGATACATAAAAACATAAAAACGATATATTATCTCAAATTTTTTAGACTAGAAAAATATTTATACATACTGATATTTGAACGTCATAAAGACGAAACATCAAACACAAATGCTAATAATCCTAAGGCCATTCATCTTTAGACAAATACAACAAAACAATGAAATGAAACAATACATTTTTTATCGCTTCGACAAATATTTTGTTCAAATGACTATCTGCAACGATTTTTTGACCTTTCCGGCTGCCTTTTATTGTCCTACTTAACTGCAGCTGCAATATAAACTAACTTTGTCTTAATCCCACGATCTTAACGCGTAGATAAAAATATAAATCTACATTTATAAAAAAAGAACAATAAAACTGTGTACCGTGCAAGAATCATTGGCGGACGATCAGGGTATGAAAAAGGCTTTTTCTTCTTTCACTTTTTGTTATCAGATGGCGTAGTTACATCCGTAAATAGTTATTTTGATAACTATTGGTCTACGACGGGATAGATTTTGTTTCGATTCAGAGTAGTGGCTATACCTCTCTGAGGAGACCTAAAGAAGTCGAAATACGTATAAGCGGCTTGCCGCTGCCCTGTATCGAAACACAAATCTAATACCGTCATTATGTTTTGGGTTTTATAACTTTTGTATAACTGATATAAAAACTTAAAACTCCATGTTCTATACTTAGACAGAGGAGCAGGCAGGAAAAGGCAGCGTGAAAATATCATCGTCTCTATTTAAGTATTTGACAGAAGCCGATTTTCAGGGCTGTTCTATACTAAGGTTGTTTGGCGATGGAAAAGGGAAAAGGAAAGTCCTACAAAAAGATTGTATTGGTAAGAGGCTTAAAAAACTACAGGTATGAAGGAGGAGAGTCTTTTGTATCTTTGAGAAAGAAAGGGAAAAAGAATCTTAGACAAGTTAGACTCAAAGAACTACCACTTCATTATATGTTAACCATAAAAAAGACCATAGATGTTGAATAACTTGTGAAAACAGTTTTGGAGAGGACTGGTTCTGAGAGATTCACGCCTTGGTTTGTACAAGTTTGTACAAGAGTTTGATTTTTGAAGAACCCACTACAGCAACTGCTGGTGAGGAGCAGGAAGAAATGTGTGACTGCCTCGACGATGAGCTCTGTGAGTTGCATATTTAAAAAATAATATCAATTGTTTTAACTATTTTTTAGCTACCCTAACTGAAATGAGTATTTTAATCGCATGTTTCTAATCAATACTATTGCATAACATTGATTAGGACTCATTATACTTTTTCAGAGCAAAGCTACAAGTTTTTCACCCTTCCTGAAAAATTACTTATTTGTGATTTAGGCTTGTTTGCATTTTAACTTCTCAGATAGTTCGCAGATACATTATGCATCATAAAGCAAATTACCGAGAAATCATTAGAGTATAAAAGACCAGCATGTGATTGACTTAATAATCATATGTATATTGGAAATTATGAACTAATAGGATAAAGGAATGAGGAAGGAAGCAGATTAGACGAATTCTGTCAAAATGAAGATTTGGTTGTAACAAAAACGTGGTTCAAATTACCTAAACGAAGATTATACGGAATTGGTCACTCAAAAGAGTCCACCGTGATATTTGGCAATATTCATTGGATTTTATTATCTTTTGACGATACAGATATCTGTCTCTGACGCTCACTTTTCATATTTTCGTGTGATGGCTCAGCTATCACATTTTCAATATGTTATGTGTTACTTGCTATCAACTATCAACTTTATGGAACAGCCTGTATGTTCACTATATGAATGACACTTTCTGCTCTAATCTTATATCTCAGTTTTTGTTTTTTATTGATTTGGCAACGTTGCGATTATTTGATTTTTAAACCACACTTGGTTAACTTATTTATGCTAAATATAGAATTAATTTGGTTATGATGAATGTTAAAAATCCTAAATTTAGCTTAGCTTTACAGTGGCGTACAATTAATTCACTTCCTCAAACCGGTTCCATCGAACTTATTTTCTCCAGTTTTTATTAATCATTATGGACAATACAGCAGGTTTAAAGGAGTTAATACAAAAAATGGTAATGTTTGTTTGATAGCGATAAAATCTTAGAAAAGCTTATTAATCACATCTGATTATCATTAAAATAGTAAAAAGGAATGAGATAAGGTGTGGTATTAACATAACTTCTTCTTCCCAGCTTTTCCCTTTTCAGGGGTCGTTGTTCCTTATTCTTCTTCTCCACTCATTTCTGTTCATCGTGTCTCCTTCTCCTAAATCTAAACGTTTCGCTCTTAAGTCCTCTGCCACAGAGTCCTTCCATCTACTCCTCGGTTTTTCTCTAATTAAGTCGTTCCTGATCCTGTCCCTTCTAGGCTTGTTTCCTGAATCTTCTTTACAGGCTACACTTCACCGCCGTACACTAACGCATACCTCACCATACTCTTATATATCTTTCCTTACAAATCTTCCCCGATTTTTCGACCACAAAGTGCCCCGCTCATTCGCTTCCAGTTAAACCAAATGGCCTGTATCCTGTGGGCAATTTCTCGATTTAATGCCCCATTTTCCGTTATGTAGGAGCCACGGTATTTAAATTCTTCTATGCGTGCTAGTTTTTCTCCAAGCAATTCGATGTACTCAACAATTCCTGTTCCACCCAACCACATATACTGCATTTTCGACCTGCTAACCCTACGTCCTATCTCTTCAATAGCCATTTTCCAACTCTCCAACTTCTCCTCCAACATTTCTTTGCATCATTGATTGTTGATATCATTCTTGATATCATTAGCAAATAGCATTGGCCAAGGAGCCCCCTGTCTTACCTTCTCTGTCAGTACATCCATAACAAGATTAAATAGTACGGTCCTTACTTTGGTGTGCGCTCCCTCATACCTGAATCATTGTAATCAATAGAAGACAACCAAAAGACTTAAATGGTTAATAAGCGTGACGTCTGGAGTGAAGATGCCTGCTGATTAACCTGCAGATGATTAACCTGCTTAACCCTAACCTGCAACAAATTTATCATTTCTCCAGTTAATCGTTCAAGTTGAAGCCATAACTAAGCAACTATAAATTGTAAATGTAAATTAATGCGATGTTTTGTAATAGTATATTGTCTTTATAGGCCTCTTTTTATATTTCTTTCTCTCTCCGTCTTAAACTGGCTACATGGCAAAGGTCGTAACTCGTCTGCTCACTAATGCTGTTTCTCGACGACATCAATATTTTATAAGGAGTTTAAGGTAGGATCTTTATTAAAATAGCTGTACTATTTATAACCATTGAGTAAGTCCAGAACTCTATCGGTTGGTCAGAATTATGATTTTAATCGGAGCGTCTGGGGAGAGGTTTCGTTTTTAATAGCGCTGAGATCCACATCCTGTTTAGATGCACACATTGACGATCGAAAAAGCTGTTATTTAATGAGAAAAAATATCGTCCGAATGAACCAAAGGCTCAAAAAGTGTTACCGGGAGTCTGCTTCATCGATTACAACCATTAAACAATGGTTTGCTGAATTCAAATGCGGTCGTACCGACACCAATGATTCTGAGCGCTCTGGAAGACCAAATGAGACAGTTATTCCCGAAATCATTGAAAAAACGCTGAAAAATATTATGGAAAACCGCAAAATGAAGTTATCAAAGGGTAGCGTTTTCACTCCAGATGTATTCGTACTTTTGAAGTGCCCAACAGCAACATTCAGTTCCGTATATCATAGCCTATTATGAAAGCTTTATTATTGACTTTTCTTTCAGTTCCACTGGAAACTTTCTATCACATAGCACATCACTCGCCACCTATTATTTCAGCCATCCTGCACTGCTGCATGCAACTCCATCTATTTCCCTCTTACACTGTAATACGAATCCTCGGTACTTAAAATTATTACTCTTCACTATTATTTCCTCATCCAAAGTTATCATCTTATTTGTAGTAATAATTCCACCTTTACATGAATATTTTTGATATGACAATGATCGATGATATTTTGATTGAATATGTAAATGAAATAGTTGTAAATTGTAGGTATAATTATTATATAGTCCGGAAAGTATCCGGAAAAAAGAAAGCAGAATTATAATTTTACGGTATTTATTTCTATCACTTTAAATATAAAATTTCAACAAATAATGCATTTCATTTACTTATACAACCTCTATTTACATCTAAACACTTAACTAAACGTCCAGGTACACCCGAAACTAGGTCAAGGCCATAATTTTCGGTAATGGTGTTCCAGGCCTGTAAAACTAACCGAATCAAACCTTCTTTATCTCGTGGCGCTGCTCGTTCCACTTCAATCTTCATCAGTCTCCATATGTTTTCAATGGAGCTAAGATCTGGAGATGCTGCTGGCCACGGAATTGTTACCAATTCGTGTTCTTGCATCCAAGCTTGAGTATAAGCAGAAGTATGGCATCTTGCATTATCTTGCTGAAAACGCCACCCCTGGATATAAAACATGAGCCGTTTCAAGAAGAAAACCATTTAGGATGTCACACATTTCGCGCTATCAACAGTACCATACAGAGAGGTGTAGCACCACGCTGAGATATTGCTTCCCAAACAATTATTTTAGTGGGAAATTTGGAAATTTGAACGATAACATTTTCTCTTGATAGGACTTTTAGATGATTCGCACTAAGCTGGAAACAACTTTCATCAAATATAAAGACATTAAAATTATCTTCTCGAAAACGTTGACAAAAATCTATACTCCGTAGCCTTTGCAGATGTGTCATTGTAAGGATTTTTTTTTGATTCCTTGATATGTAGCCTTGCTTTTTCAGTGACATGCGGACAGTTTCTAGGCACATTTTTATTCTTCGTTGATTTCCAAATCTGTTCGCTAATTTTCGAAACCCTAGGCGCGGATTTTGTCGTCCTAAGGCCACTAAAGCATTTAAATGTTTTCGCGAATCTTACGCGGTCTACCCGAAACTGGTCTATGTCTCATATCCATGCCATTTTTTATACTATTTATTGGCATTATTGGCTTTATTGTCTCATACACTGCACTTTTTCCGAGTTCAGTCAATTGTACTAATTTTTTAACGTTTCGGACACCCATTCTATACAAATATTCCACCACTTTTCTTTTTTCTTCTTGCGACATTATTTCAGTCTGTTTAAAAACAACAATATTTGATAGATTGTGTTGTCATGCGATTTTGTCCATAACCTACTATCGGCACAACCTACTTGATGCATTACTTTTGTCTTAAAATGTTACAAAAAGAAAATCTATTAAAATTAGGAAAAATATAAAATTCCGGATACTTTCTAGACGGACTATAGAAATTGTAAAATCTGCAGAAATTGTATTAATAAATAACATTTTTTCGTTAACTTTTATATCTAAATGCACTGAATTTGTAAAACGTTTCCTCTAAGATACACCATTGACTTAAAATGACCCACATTTAGGTTAAAGAAAGTTGACAAGTAGAAAGCGCACACTGTTGCATAAAAATCCTGTATTTGCCTTGTGCAAAAGTTTCATAGTCCCCTCACTAAACATCAACAAATAAAATATCTCATTGTCGTCTTCAACAATAGCACCAGTTTATCGTAACAATATAATACTGTTATATAAATTATAGTGTTTAACTCCTTTGTATATTTGTATTTATAACGGTAGATATAAATATTGAATATATGAGAAACTACTAGGTATTTAAACAATGTATAACTTATTTTATGAAACCGTTCAGAAATGATGAGACGTGTCCATTTTTTTTAATAAACTATTCATCACAAGATCTGCTCTTACTCGACGTCGATACAGCTTTTGGAGGATCCGAGCCTGACCAATCATCAATCTCAACGCAAATTGACCTTGAGCTACTGTTCAAGATATTAAGTTATGTATAAACTGAGAGCTTATTACTCCAAGCTTCCTAAAATATTTTTCGATCCATCAAAGACGAGGTGTTCCTTGAGGTTGTCTGGGTCTTCTCATGGGGTTCCTCGGTGAAGTTTTCTTAATCTATCGCACTTTCTTTAAATCTGTCTCTACAATTCTGATATTGCTTGTAAGTCAGTTACTACTCGGCTTATTCTCTAGGACACCATAAAACCTATCCCCAGGTATCTATTTGGCCACAGTGGTGTTCCCACTTTTAATCTATTTTCTATTTGTTTGTTTCCTTTCTTGTTATCTTCTTTTCCTTTCGCCAAAATTATCGTTCTTATCGTAACCATGTAGTTACGATATTTTCCTTTGTTGCTTGTTTATTTATTAGTTTTTTGACTTCCCTTGTGTAGCTTCCCCTTTTTTATTTTGTATAGCTGCTCCTTCTCTTTATCCCATCTCCATTCCCTACCGTTTACTGTTTTTGTATCCTATTCTTTCCATTTTCATTTTTCTATCATTTCTTAATTAATTTCACTTTTACTTGTAGTTCTCTGGCTATGAAATTTTCCTTTCCTTCCCTTATGTTTCTATCGTCGTTTGTGTCCTTTTTTAATCCTGGTATTATCAGGATTTTGTTTTTAATGTATTTCTCTATGTGTTCCATTCTTTCCTGTAGTTGATTTACTTCTCTTTTCAAGTTCTGATTCTATTGCCTTATTTTCATTAATTGCGTATTTTTTTTGACTTGTTCCTTCCTCACTGGCTTTATTATTAATAGTCAAATGCCTTCTTGAAATGTACAAATTTACAAAGGTGTATTGTTTCTGTTGTACTGTTATTATTCTCATAAAAAAGCTTGTATGTTTGGAACAGAAGACTTATCTTTCGGTAATTTTCCAGGTCTTTTGGATCACATTTGTCGGACATCAGTATGACCAATGCTCTTCCCATTCGTCTGGGATATCTTCTTCTGTTAGGCATCTGTTAAATAAATTTACCAATTCGTTTTTTAGTTCTGTGTACTTTCTTTTGACATCTCACGTAAAACCTCATCATCCCTTGCAGCTTTATTTTTTTTTAGTTGTTTGAGTGCATAGTCTTCTTCTATTTGGATGTCATGTATTTTTTCGTAGTTGGTATTTACTATACGTTTTTTATTTTCTATATAGGTGTCTTGGTTTTATACAGTATCCTCTAACAATTTACTGTGAGTTTTAGTATTTCTTCTCCATGCCCTTCTTTTAGTCTTATAAATTCTTTTTTTCCTGTCGCTAATCTTTTAAACAGCTTAACCCCTCTTTCTTCTAATCATATTTTCCCCTAGTCTGGTATTGTGGTCAGGCATTTCTTGTTTGACCATTTTCCTTGGAAAATGGTCTGGAAAACCCTTTATTTATTTCTATGTACTGAATTGTATTCATTTTCTCTGCTTTTATAGGTTATTTTCGATTTTATACGTTGTTTTGTTAATATGAGGCGCTCCGTGGACAAACGGCGAATACGCCAAATGGGCATTTTGAGAAAAACGCGATTAAAGTGGAAAAAGTGTTTTTAATTCAATAAGGGCGAATATACACGTCATCAAAATTTTGTAATGCGGTTAGGTAAAAACTATTTTTTTTATAAAAAGTTTTGCTTGTTAAGCAAATAAGATCAAAGGATATGATATGAAAAACATTTTTTAATTAAAAATTGTTCTGTTTAAGATAAATCAAAAACTAAAAAAACACCAAACAATAAATTATTAATTCAAGCAAAAATCCATAACATCATCCTGACTTTCTCCAGTTAGCGTTGCCAAATTGGTTTGTGATTCTTGGAGAGAGATCAGCTCATCAAAGAAACTCCTATGATGAAGCGGTATGTATGGAAGAAGTGACTTGATGTCTTTTATTTTTTCCTCTGAAAGTTTTATAGGCTGTTGGTATTTAGGAGACAAAACTGCGGCAGATAAATCAAACAAATGGCGTTGATATTCTCCTACTTTTCCTTTCTGCAAAAAAAATTGTTCGGACAAAACATTTTGGTACGTTGGTTGTATGGAAAACCCTTGTTTGAACAACTTGGAGTAAAGAAATACTTTACCATTTTTAAAACTAGCAGTTGATTTTCTTTTTGTAATTAACTTCTGAAGAGCAGTGAAATCAAAAAACATTGATGATGTCATTTTTACTACTTTGAATGGTCTGACCTTCCTTGATGAACGAATTAAGTCAATATAGTGGTCTTCAGAATAAACATCAATATTTCGAAGCCTTAACTCAATGTGACCAAAATCCCTGTCACAAGGTAAATATGAATGTCCAGGAATCATAAAGTAATGTTCTATGAAATCAAATTTTAATTCATGAATTTTTTTCAAACAAGCTAAAACAATGTTCATATTTTTGTTCTGGCCGCCACAATTGTCACTTTTTTGACTTGATGATCCATAGAATCAGAGTAATGGGACAAGCAGCTTGCTATTTCACATGAACCACGACCTCCAGTACTTTCATTCCACATGTACATAACACATTTTCCAGAAACATCATGGACTGCAAAATTGTAGGTCCAAAGCTTCCTTTTGTAATGCTGTACAGATGTCGTCAGTTTAGGGGTAGGGAGAGTTTGCTGCAGATCTATACAAATTTCTGAAACTGAGTCTTCATTATTACTTTTATAACTTTTAAGTATTTTTTGAACTGCTTTGGCTCGTCTTAAATGAAGTTCCTTGGCAACTTGTAATTGGTTACGTTGTAAATCATCACAATTTGAAAGTTCCATATCTGTTTTGTCACAAAAATTACAAGTATCCGACTTAGGAGGGTTGAAACCAATATTGAATTTTTTATTAAATGTGTCACGGTAGAACCGTGAGCTGACAGGTTCAATTAAAGGGTGATTTTCTGTCATCCACTCACAGTACAGGTCATACAACTTGTTTATGTTTAAGTCTGTGGAAAGGTACTTTCGGTAAGGGCTTTTTGCTCTGCTGTAATGGCTTGAACATTTGGGTAAACTATTTACATGTAACATTACAGTTTCTTTAATTTCTACACTTACTTTGTTAACTGGATTTTTATTTCCTCTTCTGTCCAATTCTACAGTGCCACTTGTGGATACTTTATTCAAAACAGTTCGAACCCTCTTTTCAGTGACACCATGAATCGCATAGAATGCTTTTCTGCAGACTTTAAATTCATTGCTTTCAAAAAGTACACTGTACTCAATACTACGTAACTTTCGACTAGGTCGATTTTTAATGCGACAACGGTTGCCAGAAACAGATTTCACTCTTTTAGATAAGTAAGTGTTTTGTAGGTTATACTCAGATAATTCCCAAAAGTTTTTAAAAATTATACTAATTTTCTCCAAACCTACTTTCTCAAAACATCCACAGGAACAGGGACTTCCCACAGTCCGCTTAGGCACAAGTTTTCTGTTTTTAATGGTGCTGTATTCTTCACCTGAGTTTCTTTTAACTTTATTCACATTCTTTTGCCACGTGTCTTCAGTTTTCGACCTTTTTCTAGTGTAGCCTTTGTTTTGGTCTTCTGTAAACTCGCTTTCTGACATTGTAGCAGTAAAATTTTAACTTTATTAGTAAAGTAACTCAAACTATTGAAACTAATCAAAATAAAAACTACTTGTTTTGACAAGCAAAACGACACTGTAGCTTAAAACGGTAAAAATAAGACGGAAATCACGGAAATTTTATTCAGAAATTTGGCAAGACAGAAGTGGGAGGGCTAGCTGTGTACCGACGTACCGGTGGCGTATTCGCCGTTGTTCCACGGAACATTTACCATACTTTTTAAGATTCATACAGTTTGCTTCCGTTAAGTCAACCTATTATAGTTCTGAATAGAAAGGACGAATAAACCATGTTATGGTGGTACATTGTTCGAATAATGATCAGGCTATCCATTGCATTAAAAAAAAACTGTAACTGGCGTATTCGCCCTTTTTCCTCGGAGCGCCTCATATTATCAATGACAATACATATTGATCGAACATTATTGTTCTCAAATGTTGGAGAATTTTCTTAATTGTTAGGACCTATTTCATTTTACCAAAAGCTGTCCAACTCTTACTCTCCTATCTACTTCAATATCTTTATTTTCGTTCCCTATTGTTAGTTTTTTGGCCTAAAAAATATATATGTGGTCACATTCTAGAAAACTATTCACCCATTCGCAAGAGACTATATTGAAAAAAAAATTTTTTCTTCGTCAGGCCACTCTCTACTTAACGAACAAATCTCACAGTTTTCTAAATTGACATTATTTTTAAATCAATTCGAACATACCTTAGACTTCTCGCAGTAAAAACCTTTTACATCCCGACAAAGTAATTTAGTTAAATATAAAAATTATAAAAAAAACCTTTAACAGTTAATCAACTCTATCATCTTTAATTCTTTTAATGGTCCGTGGAGGAATAAAAAGCAACATTTACTTTTACAGCCATTCGACAAAAAGTATTAGTATCGATGAAAAAAGACGCGATCAAGTATAGTATTCTCCAAATGGAGAATAATAATGAATAACTAATAATAACAAGATAATAATGAATAACTCATTAAGAAATAGATTTTTTGATATTTGTAAGACCCTTTGAAAATTTTTCTGATAAATCATTCAAAAGAAAAACAAAAAACCTTATTTTCTCTGAATTTTTAATTATTGTCTCCTGAGTAGTTCTCTCTTCGGTAATATTCTTCTATTCTATGACAAAAGAAAACTAATTTTAGACGAGTCAAATTAGCTCAAGTTTAATTAAAACATTTAATTTAGAAAAAATGTTATTTATAATTTTATTATGGTTCTTGTTAAGTGGGGGTATAATACATAAAATATAAATTTGAATTAAAGAGCTGAAAAACTCCGGGGGTGATTTAAAAGGGGTTAAAGGGGATAAATCAAATACGGAAGTTGTAGATAATATTAAAATCTACAACTTTTCTTATTTAATATTTTTAACATAACCTTAAAATTACGGAGAGAAACCAAGAAAATCGTCTTTTTTCGAGGTTTTTGGTTTCTATTTTTGATTTCTGTGATTTTATTGAAGTTATTTAATTTAATTTAATTTTTAAGAAACTAAGTGAAAATTTACTTAATATATTCTTAATTATTAATTATTAATTAATCAATTATATAAAAAATTAATATTGTTTAGAGTAAAAAATCTAAAAGTTTCCGAAATTTTCGGGTTTTTTTTTGAAAAAAACACCCCCTTTTCAAGAAAAAATTCCATGGTGAAATGGAATGTTTTTTTCTTTTACTTCTGCTAGAGCTTGTTTTCTTCATTGAAACATCTACCTTTTTGGTAAAAAAAAAATTAAGATTTTCCTATATAAAATATACATAAAAATTGAAAAAACGGAGAAAAAATCAATACTTTTTGAGTGATTTGCGAGTGAAAATGTTCATTTTTCACAACACGTTTTCAGACATGTTTTTCACAAGTAACTCACTAATAGTAGAAAGTATACTCTATCGAAAAAAATATTCCTAGCAAAAATGTAGCTTATAAAAAAAACCAAAAAATGGTGTATATATGAAATCTGTAGACAAAGTAGAAACAGAGTTATAGCTCATGGAACTTAGGTTCTTATTTGTCAAATTTCATACCGAATGTTTCAACGTGAAATAACCAAAAAATTTAGTACTTTTCGGGGAAAACTCATCAAAACTTTTTGAAAGTGTTTAATAATCCTTTATTTTTGTTTTTTTAAGTTTCTAGCATCTAAGCTAAACGAATTACGCTCAAAATAAAGTTTGGTCCCTTTTTTTTGTTAGAAACATCGTGAAAATTACCACTCCAAATAAAATTAATCCTTACCGCTTTACAGTTTACTTTAATTTTGTATTGTTTGTATGATCTGTAAGTTTGGCCGGTTCAAAAGGCTTATTTTTGAAACAATTTGGTTTTAAAGTGAAAACAATTTTTGAAATTTTGAAAAAAATGACAAAAATTGGTAAAGACAAAAATTGGTTAAGATAAGTGATAAGTGACTCGTTTAAGCACTTTTAACTACTACCTTTTTAAAAATAAGGTTTCGTAAAACCTTAATTTCAATTATCTTATTGCATAAAGAACCTACAAAATGTTTTTTTTAAGTACTTTATAACTTAAAAGATAATCGAGTTGAGTAAAAATCAATCACATATTTTAGGGAATATCAGAACGCTTATACTGGAGCATTATAATATATACATAGCCTAAGATTGGGGTCAGAGGTACAAAATCGTAATGAACTAGTTTAAGCTGTACCCTCTGTATGAGATGCCACTGGACAAGAAACTTGAGGTTACCGGAGAGGGCCCTAAAGACACGAAAGGCTCCGAGACTCTATGGGATACAACCAGAAGCGGCGAAAAGCATTGGCAGTATGGACATAGAAAAACCGAACACAATGGAGCCGACGTGGCTTTTGGAACACCTGAATATACTGCTTAAAAATCAGCGATTTTCGGCAAATTGGAAGATCTCGAGGCTCGTGCACTCCCAAAGGGGAAAGACAAGTATCGAGCTGTTTGACTTCTGTCGTGTATAGGTAAATTATACGAGAGGCTTCTAAGCCCTATATTACAAATTTGTCATTTTCTAGGTCTCCAACTGACGATTTTTTAGAGAAATGCGCAAGTAACTAAACAGATACAGTAGATTTCAAAATATACATTTTGTGAATTTATACTTAAGTAATTGTACAAACAGTTCCCTGTATCTTTCTTAATATCAACATTTTATTAAAGCAATTTGGCTTAAATCGTAATATTTTAAGTGTAAGTGTAGAATCTACTGTTTCTTTTTGTACAATTACTTAAGGACCATCCTGTATATTGCTTTAAAGTTTAAAAAAAGACGATATTAGCAATTTCTTAAACTTTGTATAGATACGGTATAGCCGTTAAAATCCTTATTTTTATAGATATTAATTATCTGTATCTATTTGATGTTTTTATAAAAAATAATAACTTAAGTTTATTGGATATTATATTGGAAACAGTTTTTGGACTATACGAGGCATTATTTTGTCACTTATTAAATAACTCAAATAAATTGACGTTTCAATCATGTGATTAATGAACCTCATCAGAATTATATGTGATGACTAAATATGTACTTAAATATATGTAGAAAATGTTTTTTAATCTTATTAAAAAGTAGATGTTCCAGAAAATTTTAAGAAGAAGTAAAAAAGGAAAATTTCCTTATGGATTATGTCTTTGAACCAAAGAGTGTTTTTACAAAAAAAAAACACGAACAGCTCGGAAACTTTTGGATTTTTTTGTAATAATTAAAAATATATATAAAAGTATATGCTCACCAAGCTTCATCAAAATTGAATAACTGTTACAGTAATGAAAAATAATAAGCAAAAACATCGAAAAATTGACGATTTTCTTTCTTTCTGTTCTCTGTAATTTTGAGATTATGTTAAAAATTCTATGTAAACAAAGTTTTAAAGTTTTGTATTAATATCTATAACCTTTGTGTTTGAAATTTTTTAATAGGATGTCAAGTTTCGTCGGAAATTAAAAAAAAATTGTTTAGCCCTCTTTTAACCACCCAAATCACCACTGGAACTTTTCAACAGTTTAATTTCTTTTTATTTTGAAAATTATACCCACATCTACCATGTTCCATCATAAAACTTTTGATTTTTTTCACATTTTTTTGCTAATTTACATGGGCTCTTTCAGAAATTAATTCAAATATAATTTAAGCTAAATGGTTTTTTGCTTGTAATTTCCAACATTCTTATTAGTGACACGGAAGTTTTCAAGCGGATATTTCGCAAATAGTTACATAATTTACTATTTTGGAAAGAAAAATAAGGAAATTCTTTATTTCTTATTATATTATTCATCGATAAAATCTTATAATTTCCTTATCGCTTTTGGTCAAATATTGCAAAAACCGAAGAGGTCAACGGAAGGTGATAGATACCACAGAGAAGATTTGATCGTCTACTTTCATTAACGCACTTTCATATCGGATGTGAATGCCGCAAAAGTATGTCAACGGCAATCAACTGCCAATTTATAAAAATACATTTCTCTTCTATAATTGAACACTATACACTATATTGTTTTGTAAAATTGGTAAATTAAAATGGCGGGATCATTCAAGAGACTTATATCTTATTAAATATTAATTATATAAAACCGTTCAAAAAGATCGTTATTAGACCTTTGTAATCTTTTTCTTCGTGAAGCTCTTTTTTCACTTAATATACTGATACAAAGATGCCGTCAATCAAGATATATACGTATGTTTTATTGACTATAATAACGCATTCGATAAAGAACGACATAAACAATTAATGAATGTTCTGAAATCAAAGAAGATTGACTACAACGACCCAGGATCATATCAAATTTATACTATAAACAGCGAGCAAAAGTACGTGTTAACGAACAGCTGTCAGAAGAAATTGAAACTGAACTTAAAGTGAGACAGGGATGCGTATTGTCGCCAATTATTTTTAATGCCTACTCCGAAGAGATCCTGAAAAACGCTCTTGAGGGTGAAACAGCTGAAATAAAGGTAAATGGAGTTCCCATTTACAACATTAGATAAGCGGACGACACTGTGATCTTAGCCGAAAATATTGAAGATCTTCAGAGACTGGTGACCAGAATAGCGGAGTATAGAAAAGAGTATGGTCTAACAATGAATGTCAAAAAGACGAACTTTATGAGAATATCGAAAACTCAAAGAAATAACGAGAATCTTCTAATAAACGGAACCAACGTCGAACAAGTGGACAAATATGCATATCTGGGAACAATGATTAACTCCACAAATGATTACATTCAGGAGATCAAAATCAGAATAGAAAAAGCTAGAGCAAATTTCAACAAAATGAGAAGAGTGCTATGTACAAGGGATTAAAAATTGGAACTAAGAGTTAGGTTGACGAGGTGCTATATTTTTTCGACTTTATTTTATGGAATGGAATCTTGGACCTTGAATGCTACATCAATGAAAAAACTGGAATCATTCGAGATGTGGGTGTATAGAAGAAATCTGAAAATATCGTGGACAGAACACGTCACAAACAAAGAGGTTCTGAGAAGGATGAATAAAGAAATAGAAATTTTAAATATAATTAAAACAAGAAAATTGGAATATCTCGAACATATTACACGTGGAGAAATACACCTTGCTCCAACTAATTATACAGGGAAAGATCCAAGGAAAGAGAAGCATAGGGAGGCGTAGAATGTCATGGCTGCGCAACCTGAGAGAGTGGTACGGATGTACATCAAATGAACTTTTCAGAACAGCCGTCTCAAAAGTCCGAATAGCTATGATGATTGCCGACCTCCGCCGCGGAGATGGCACTTGAAGAAGAAGAATATTTTTCTTCTTCAAGTACCATCGTTGCCATATACAGTAAAGGTTAATGCGAGTGAATAGTAAAGAATATTGGCATATGACGTAACAAGGAAAAAACGATCATATATATCATAGAAGGCAACCGTAAATACTTTTGACTATTTGGTCATTATCAGTACGGTGCAGCTAAGTTAGAATAGGAGAAGATTAACTTGGGAAAAGGATCACTATAAAAGCAATGCGACCAATTTGTGGTAATAGTGTTAGAAGACTATGAGGTTTCAGAGCAACAACTAAAAAATCCACGGAGGAACTTACAGCTACCTGAGGAAAGGAATGACAAACGTATAGAACGTTTACAACAAATAGTAAAGGTTAATGTGAGTGAATAGCAAAATAAGTAAAAAATATTAATATATCTTGCAACAAGGAAAAAAAGTAATAGTACGAGTTTCTTCCCATATCAGTTGACCCAACGTTAGATTGATAATAAAACTAAATTTTAGAGAACAAAAATAAAAGCGCAGCGTAAATTTTAGAAATTTTAATAAATCGAACAACATTTTTGAATTTCCTATTTATAGAAAATATTTTATAACGTAATGAAAACTATTCATCATCATCATCATCAATGGCGCTACAACTTTTCGTGAGTCTTTGCCGCGTTTACTATTGCCTTTCATGTTTGTCGGTCCTGTGCCAGTAATTCCCATTGTCGCACTCCCATTTATTGAATGAATTTTAGAAGTTTAATCAATGAAAACTATTGATTAAACAGAATAATAATAAATTTAAAAAAACGCATAGAATATGTAATATTAACAAAAAAAATGTGAAAGTTTACCACTGAGTTGCATCCCCTTTGGGTTTTTACCAAGTTCTGACATAATTCTAATGTATACGAATCTCATATTTCTTGCAATGTTTCCTTCATCTCGTTGACGGACCTGGCAGGTCTTCAATCCATTTTAAACTCTTTTTTGAGGTATTACAACCTGCGCCGTCCTAATAAACGATAAAATCTTCCGCTGATGTTAAACGGTGTTCTATAATCGGCAAAAGAGATTCTCCTAAAATATTCAAATATTTGTCCGTGTTTACAATCAAATCGATAAAATTTACTTTTCTCTTCAGACAGTCGGGATGGAAAGCTTAATTTTTCCTGCGAATGACGCGACTTCTACTGTCTGCAACACACACTTCAAATCTGAACTCATCACTCCATTGTATTGAATCCCATTGCGACTAAGTCCCATCTTTATGCTCTTTTGACCATCTTAGTCTATTTTTCTTTTATTGTAATGTTAAAAGTGGCTTTTCCTTACCCTAAAATAAAAAACAATTCTTACTAATTTTTGCAACTATAAAACTTACGTTGTAAGTACCAAATCCTAATTTGTGGGCTTCTCGGTGACATGTTGATCTAGAAACGTGTCTTCCAATAACGTCACTCCATAAAACGCTTAACTCCATATAATTTGCTCGTCGACTTTTCACTATAATGCGTCTTAATGCCCTTCGATCTGCTTCGGTTATTTTGCTTTTTCGTACATTTCTAGGTTTTGTGGCGCCCGAACGTGTAGTTTTGTATCTTCTGACTATATTTCTTAGGGAGAGCACCCACCAAACTGGCGTGAAATGTAACATGGCAGTGACATAGCACGGGCATGAAACTGACGTGGCATATAGCGCACACTAAGGTAGCAAGACATCAATAAGGCTGGTTTTTTCAAAAATCATAATTTCGTCCTCTGATGATGAAGTTATGCTAACGCTTTTAAACGTAAACAATAGAACAAAACTTGTCTGCAACGTAATTTTTTAGTAAATCCTTATTGGAAAGAGATTAAAGGGCATAATGGGTTTATTGTATTTAAAGAATTAAATATGTTTTCGGCGAAATTTGGACAATACTCCAGCCAAAATATCTGAACAAACGATCAAGGGAATTATGATCAAAGATACTCGGAAGTTTGGAATTTGCTTAATTACTGTGGCTTTATTTATGGAAAGCATATCAGGATTAAAGCCCCCCGAACTCTGGGTCAGCATACTTCAAGTCCAAGGGATATTTTTTTATTGTATTGTTAGCTGTGGCTGACGCAGACGGGCTATTGTTGTCGGTTGATATTGAGGAATATGGACGAAATAGTGATGGCAGAGCATTCAAAGAAAGTGCATTTGGAAAAGCAGTAAGTAGGGACCAACTTGATCTTCCCGAACCTAAACCGTCGCCAGGAGAAAATGATAATGCAAGTCCTTACTATTTTATAGCAGACAAAGCTTTTCCCCTCTCAGATCGTGTCATGAAACGATATCCCAGAAGACAATTAACAAATGACAAACGAATATTTAATTACCGACTTTCTAGAGCGCAAAGATCTATTGAGTGTGCATTTGGTTTGCTAACTTCAATGTTCAGAGTATTGGAGACGCCAATATGTTGCAATATTGACAAAATCGATATCATCATTCAAGCTATTTGATACGTGTTCATGATGGAGTTTTTATTAACCCCATATTTCAATTGAAAAAACAAATTATAGCCAATAATTATCCAATACCACCAGGGAGGTATCGCAGGCCAACAAATGGTGCATTAGAAATAAGAAATAGACCTTGTAATTTTTTTAATCAGCCTACTGGTGCCTTAGCAGAATGACCACTGTATTTTACAGCTTTGTGCATACATTTGTCTAAATAGGTAAATAAAAATAAGGTATTCTAGTAAAAAGATATAGTGTTTTTAGCCCTTATTTTTTGGCTTATTCGTTTTTTTCGTAATAAACATCGTAACAAATAGTTTTATTATTGTAAACATTATGGTTTTACAATACAAGCTAACAACATTATTTTTAGAATGAAAGCTTTTTATGCAGCTTCTTTTTCATTACGAAAATGTCAGATAGATGAGCTATTAAAAAATATATTGGCTCAATTTTATAAACGGATTAGTTTTACACCGGCTTGTGAGGTATGACTCTAGTCTAGACAAAAACTCTAAGAGTCTGGCCGTGTTCAAAATATCTAGATAAAAATTGGACTTGAAAATAAAAACATGTCATGTTTTTAGCCATTGAAGAATTAAACAGATCGGCTAATCAAAAAAGTTATTGATGAATAACTTTGAATGACTGACTTGTGCTGTCATAGATACCTAGAATTTCTCGATTAATGAGACAAAATCAATATTAAATTCTGGACTGTCTTCCATATTTATATTTTTTAACAAACAAACATTCAAAATGCAAGTAGCACGTGCATCGAATTAATATCTATGGAGAAGCTATGAGCATATTAACGTGTGTATTAAAAACGGCGTAGGTAGGCGTGGCTAACGATGATACCAATATGGCGGTGGGATCATGGCCGGACTCAAAGATAAATTAATAGTATTAGACATTTTACTGTATTTGATAATTACACATTTGACTATATTTGATAATACAGTCAAATACTATTAATTTATTCTCTCAAGTACGGGCCATTACTTTGTTTACATATTTGTATACTAACCTGTAGAACGCTATTCCTGAAGATTTTTTATTAACATTGCTTCTGCTAATGCAACTACGTTGAGAACAAGAAACCATTATTATGCACTATCACAATATATTATTACAGTTTCTATAAAAGTATTATAAAACTAAAAATATTCGAAAAACAACAAACGTAAACAAACATATACGATCTGTCAAAAGTGTCAAAGCAATCTTAACAATATGGCCGAAGTGAGGTCGTTTTTAGTCACGTGATGCCCTCTCCATAGATTCTAACTCGATGAGCACGTGGCAAAAAGTAGTGGCTCTATTTTTAACGACGTGGCGTAGCAAGCTGCATGACGCCACTGTCACGGTCATTATGGTGTGCGCTGAATAATTCGTTTGCATTGGTTACATTTGTAACATGTAAAGTCGCGCGCAACTTGCTACTTGCCACTTGTCATCCAAGTTTGGTGGGCTCATAGCGAGACAATTGCAACATATTCGCGATTTCCGAATTGAATTTTCCAGAATTAAAAAATCTAATAATGATTGAACAAATTTTCTCATCGATAACTTTACCTCGACACAATCCACAAACGGCAAAAAGCCGTTACAATACTACAAAATACATTTGACAGTAACTGACAATATTATTGTTTTGGTGTCATTTTTCCATAGCATAGATTTAACGTAAATTATGAAAACATCAACGTATGTTGACATAAGTGAATGCATAGCCAGGGTTTAGTGAATTTTTTTTTATTGTTGAAAATAAATAAAAAACCATGAGAGTAATGTTTTGAATAAATATTAATAAAAATACCATATTAATTAATTTGAGAACTTATAAAAACATGCAGAGTATAATTTGTTTACGGTAATCGACTTAAACTGCAAATTCCATAGGTGGGCCAACTGATATGGAAAGGGGATCGTATATGTATAAGATGGAAGGCAACCGTAAATAGGTTTTAATGATGTAAACACGTCATATTGATTCGTTTGGAACAGTTTCCTCACTCCTTAGAAATTATGAGTTTTGTAATAATTTTGTCTAGATGGAATAATGGAAGGAAACCAATAAATCACATAAAACCGAAGAATGCTTTGGCTTTGATACATTGAAAGGCGAGGAACCAACCACTAATTGCAAATTTAGACCCGCAGAAAACATATTCATAGATATGAAGAATTTAATATTCAAACAGAACAAAAAAAAATTGTACTATTCTTATTTAGAATGATTCTATAATATCTACGCAATGTTATATATTTTTACACCATGATTCAAAGCAACATTTATTATAATTAAGTAAAATAAAAACAGCAATTAAGGAAAATTGTTTAAGCGACACGCCATTTTTTAACCTTGTGCAATTTTCACATTTACTAATAAAAAACGGTGAACATGGGAAAGTGGTTTTAGACAATCCATTTTTCTGGGACAGTGCACAGACAGCAACGGTGTTTTCTTTTTAATAAAGAACATAAATAACACCTTAAGTGAGAAGTAGTGAATATTGTTTGTAAAACTGAAAGCTGTTGTTTTCTAAATTATTTAAATTCTAGAATAGAATAGAATAGAATAGAAATATGCTTGTCATTGCACAATTTTGTATATGCAAATAAATTGTAAATTGCATAATAAAACCTTACAAACTATAATATACATATAATAAGTTTAAGTTGCTGCACGTGATACCCAAATATATAAAAATACTTTAGTTACTTGGACTGATATATATAAAGTAGTCCAAAATTTTTGACTAGTTTGGAAAAAATATATGTAAATACTTTTTTCTTTTTGAGTGTGGTAGTCAATAAAAAATAGAGCTTTGCTAAGGCGTACTATTTATTCTGAATCCAAGCTTTCGGTGGTTTTTTGCCACCTTTATCAAGGTCTACAAAGAAAATTACTATATTGTAACAATTTGAATGGTGCAAACAAAAAAAACTATAAAAAACTTACCCGAATGTAAGATTCGTGGCATAAACAACAACGTTAAATAACATGATAATACTGAAATTGCAACTAAACTTACAAATGTTACTGTTAAAAAGACACTTTAAAAATTAATAAATACGTTAAAAAATTAAAAAACAAAATGAAAGACATGTTAAAACAGTCGTCGTTGCAAGCTTGATTTCAGTCACATTTCACGAGCAGAAAGAGGAAGTGGGAGGACAATTATTGTTTAAATAGTTTGAAGAAAATACAAAAAACAAATTTAAAACTAATGTCTCACAAAATACTGTTTAAGAATTTTGAGTACTACCAACTGTATTACCAACTTGAAATTGAGCGGGAAATTAAAAATATTATTTGTAACATAAGCAATAGAAAGAAAATAGTATTTAGTAAATAGGTTTAGAAAAAACAACTCAAACAAAACAAAACTGAATTATTAACTGAAGTTTGATCAAAAATATTCAATTAATAAAGAAATTTAAAAAAAAAGAGACAAGAAAACTCTGAGATGCAAAATAGCTCAGTCAAAAGTCAATATAAAATTGTAAATATTGCTAAGATTCTGGATCTCAGATCTTTATTCAGATTGTTATTATCACTCTTGCTGATATGTACCGTCTCTAAGAAAGTTCTCTTAAATTTATTTTTCTCTCTGGCTAATATTTTTACATTGTTGAAATCTATCTTATGGTCTAGATCGATAGAATGCTCTGCCAAAGCACAAGTAGGTTTGTTTAATCTACAATCACTCTTATGAGAAATGATACGGCTAGACAGATTCCTTCCAGTTTCACTAATGTAGGTGGATGGACATTCAGTACATTGAATGCAATAAACAACATCTGTAGTTTCTAATGTCTTTGATGTTCTTGTTAGCTATTTTGATATTCTTAAATTCTTTGAAAATCTTAGTGAGTTCAACGGTTAGTTTCGGAATATATGGAAGGGCATAAAAATACACACTTATTGGAGCAGAACTATTTTGTGCTGAGGGCACTGATTGTGACATAGTAAGAATGTTATTTCTATTAACAAAAGGAATATTAAAAATTAATTTATTAATCAGTCTTGGAGGATATGAATTTTTAACAAAAATATTACGTAAGAGGTTGAGATCCTGTTGGAGATATCCGGATGTGATAACCTTTTGACACGTTCTTTCATCGCTAGGGCTAAATTAGTTTTCATCCTAGGAGAATCTATTGCTACATATGGGTTTTCTATACCATTGTGTTTTCACAACATTATCCTCACATCTATGCAATCTCATGTCAAGGAAAAGCAAAGATCCCTCCCGCTCCTCCTCGCACGTGAATTGCAAGTGTGGGTTTCGTTGGTTGAACACATTTAGCGTAGAATATATAGAGTCTGAAAGTAGTGCCAAGATTAAGTCATCCACGTATCTCTTTATGAACGGTATTTCAAAATTGATTTGTTGCAAACAGTCTACTGTGCAATTATGTCTTGGACGACTTGATTGAAGACTGTTCAGCAAGAGTGATAATAACAATCTGAATAAAAGATCTGAGTTTTCTTTTTTCTTTTCTCTTTTTTTTAATTTCTTTGTTAATTGAATATTTTTGATCAAACTTCAGTTATTAATTCAGTTTTGTTTTGTTTGAGTTGTTTTTTCTAAACCTATTTACTAAATACTATTTTCTTTCTATTGATAATGTTACAAATAATATTTTTAATTTCCCGCTCAATTTCAAGTTGGTAATACAGTTGGTAGTACTAAAAATTCTTAAACAGTATTTTGTGAAACATTAGTTTTAAATTTGTTTTTTGTATTTTCTTCAAACTATTTAAACAATAATTGTCCTCCCACTTCCTCTTTCTGCTCGTGAAATGTGACTGAAATCAAGCTTGCAACGACGACTGTATTAACATGTCGTCTTTCATTTTGTTTTTGAACTTTTTAACGTATTTATTAATTTTTAAAGTGTCTTTTTAACAGTAACATTTGTAAGTTTAGTTGCAATTTCATTATGATCATGTTATTTAACGTTGTTGTTTATGCCACGAATCTTACATTCGGGTAAGTTTTTTATAGTTTTTTTTTTGTTTGCACCATTCAAATTGTTACAACATAGTAAGTTTTTTTGTAGACCTTGATAAAGGTGGCAAAAAACCACCGAAAGCTTGGATTTAGAATACATAGTACGCCTTAGCAAAGCTCTATTATTCGTTAAGAAATTCTTCCACTAAATGTAATATGGCCTTTCAGATAGATAGGCTTTTGTCATTTGACGGAACTTAAGAAAAGAAGTCGCAGATTTAAGTTGCAAAAAGAGATGATTGTATAATTTTTCTGCCGAGTATAATATAGATTTCTTTACTAACTCAGTGAATACGGTCGGTAAATACACATCAAAGGTTGCATTTCTGGTGGAGTAGTCATGATTAGGTCTTACTGGACATGTTGGTGTTTACGAATTAAGTAAACATTTTCTAAAATATATAAAGAGGGAAGAGTTAAAATCCCGTGATTTTTGAAGTAGCTTCTGCAATGTGTTATTCTACTGAGGCCAAAAACTTACCGTATTGCTCTTTTTTGTAGGTTAAAAATAACATCAGATTGGGCACCTGTACTGGAACCCCAAAAAGGAAGACCATATCGAAGATGGGACTCGAACAAAGAAAAAAATGTTATTTTGGAAGATGTTAAATTGATTTCCTTCGAAACAGATCTTATTGCATAGCAGCTGAGATTAGTGTCGTGACTTAACAAATCGATATGAAGGGACCATTTAAGGTTGCTGTTTATAAAAATACCAAGAAATTTTATAGAATCAACGATACTGATCTAGCTGTTATTAAGAAGCAAGGGTCAAAGAGTTCTTTTATAGGATAATGCTACTGTTTTATCCACGTTAAAAGAGAGTAAATTAGAGTCGGACCAGGTTTTTATTTTAAGTAGATCAGAAGTTATAGTTGCATGAAGATTTGCAATATTAAAGTTCCTCGAATTCCGTAGAAATTTAGTTTTTTTATCAAAATGTCGTGATTTACACAATCAAAAGCTTTGGCATAGTCACAAAAACAGTGGCAGTATAAAAATTATTGTTTAGTGCTTGATAGACCTCATGTAGTACAGAAAACATAGCATCGCTGGTACATTTATTAGATAAAAAGACGAACTGACTTTGTGATAGAATGTTTTCAACGAGAAAGGACATCAGTCGGGCTTTTATAAGTCTCTCAATAATTTTGGATAGGAGCGATAGTAAGGCAATAGGATTATAGTTGCAGACATTCGATTTTTCACCACCCTTATAAAGAGAAATAATAATGACTGTCTTTAGGCACTCTGGAAATACACCTTTTTCAAAGAAATCTTAATTAGTGAGACCAGGACGTTCAACACTTTTTTGGTGAGATTTAAGAAAATTTTTATGGGTAGTCCATCAGTACTACAGGAAGATTTGAGCTGGAAGTTTAATTACAAATATATAGATGATTGCACATATTTTGTTCAACTTTTTCTATATCATATTTTTAGTATTATCATCAATATGCTCCTTGCTTGCATCACTTTTCGGGGTCATGATTGATATTGCATTTCCCAAGATCATGGTACGTCTAATGTTCCTCCCAGGAATTTGATACTCAACCATTCATCGTATTTGGTGGTTATTATTTTAAGACGTCTCTTAATATATTGGTTCCTATGTGCATTATATGTTCCCCTTTCTGTTTCTTCTTCTATCTTCTTAATCCATAGCATTCTTAGCTTGCACAATGCTCCTTCTCCTATTAGCTATTTATATTGATAAATTATCACTAGTTTGTTTCGCTTCATTCTATCAATGTTTGCTCCATCCTATTTTTTTACACCTATTAACCAGATCTATTTTGCACTGCTTTCTAATGTTATCACAAAGTTTTGCCGATAATTTTCTTATTATTTTCATCCATTTGGTTTCCTTTATTCGGGTTGTTCTGCTTCCAAGTCTTGTTCCTGCCATGAACGAATAATTAGGCATAAAGTGTCTTGTACATTTTAGTTTTCATTTCTATATAAAGATGTTGATTTTTCCATAAGATGTTATCCAGGCAGCCTGCTACTTTATTAGTTTTTGTAGCTTGATCTCTTACTTCGTCATTTTAAATATCTTCAGATATTTAAAATGCATTATGTTTATTCTACTACTTTCGCATCAAGGTTCAGTATTTTCAGTTGCTGCAAAGGAAAATCTTTGACCAGTGTGTGTTATCTGTACTCAGGCAATACACAGATGTCAGTATGAAAATACGGGATTATAGACTTGAACCATTACGTCTAATTTAATATAATATATGTCTAGTTTTCATACTAGGTCTATTGGGCTAACACATCCCTAAAATTAAACACTCCACAAATTCCCCGGCGCCTTTTCCATCCACGGGAGTGCTTATTTTATTGAGGCGTGTACGTAAACATGTAGCAGATATGGTTAATGTTATAAACGTTTACAAATTTTGTCGTGAATCATATAAAAATACATTTTTTACATAAAGTTTTATCATTAATTTTTTTGACGTCTGTTCTACCACAAACCAAAGCGGTCTGATGAAAATATTGTATAAGAAACCACTAATAAACGGAAACTACGATATCTAATGGTTTTAATGAGATGCAGTTGATTAAAGATGTTAGAAAGTTAAATTTTGATATTAAAATAAATAGACTCTTATATAATTTAAATTTAAAAAAAAATTTTTGTTACATTAGTATTTTACAAACTACTCAAATATCGTTCTTCTTCTTCTTCTAATGGCGCTACAACCCTTTGTGAGTCTTGGCCTGCTTAACAATGTTCTTCCATTCTGCCCTGTCGGATACTTTCCTTCGCCACTGCCTGATGTTCATGGTTTTAAGATCCCTCTCTACGTCGTCTATCCATCTTTTACGGGGCCTTCCTCTTGTTCTGTTTCCTTGGGGCTTCCATCTCTGGACTCAAATATCGTGCATGGTGTAATTGTGTGGTAAATAATCTTCTTGATAAGTGGTTTGATTTGGGCTCTATCAATTGATGGTTTTTAAAAACTGTTTTAAGAGGTATTCTGAACAGGTCTGTGGTATTATCGGATGGATTGAGTATCATATGTTAAGAACTGAACGTATTGGTCGCCATTTTGTGTAACATGTCACGCTCTGAGCGTCATATAAGAGTAATAAAGCCTGAAACTATGGGCGCCATTTTGTGTGAAGCCCAAAACGTCGATAAACGTTAGTATGTAGCTGGAATTTAAACCTTTTTTAAAATGCCAAAAGGGAGACTTTACACTTGAAAAGCTCCAGCAGATGATACTAAAAAAATCAGAAGAAATCAGATAGATTACATCGCTATCAATGCGCTACTTAATTCTCCGTTTTCGAAACTCGGTAAAAGTAGTCAAAACATACTCTGGAACTGATGTCCATTCGGATCATATCCCCTTAGTCGGTGATTTGGAACTAAGACTCAAGAAACTCATAAAGGATCAAGCCGATAGCAGATTCGATCTTTCGTCTCAAATCTCATTAACAGCTCGGAACTAGTTTGGAGAATAAATTTGAAGAATACCAAGACTTTCACAATATTGAAGATCACTCGTATCATTTTAAATCTGTAATAAACAAAACTATTTTCGACTTACCCAATATCAAATATAAAAAACAACAGTGGATGAACGATATATTTAAGTTTACAGAAGAAAGAAGAAAAGAAGAAAATTTAAAAACCGAGATCCTCAAAAATATAGCAACACACAACAAAAAGAAATAAGAAAAAAACTAAAGAAAAGGAACATGGTTTGAAGAGAAATGTCTTGAAATTGAAGGTACAAAAGAAGCTAAAAGAGGCTGGTGGTATAAATAAAAATAGCCCCAATACACAAATTACTCGATGTAAAGTAATGTTGTTCTCTCTACTGCACTGCGTGGATGGAGTTTTTGCGCCTTTGTGAGAAGTATTCTTACTTTTCGGCAAAAGCTCTCTATATCCATTTTTGACCACTTTATAATACCAAATGAGTAGCTGAGCGCGGAACAGGCGTACGTATTAGTGCTTTAAACAAATTTTTACTATTAAGATATGACCGATTTAGTTGTCTTACTCTTCGTACGAACTCCGAAGTTAGTTCGATTTTCATTTGTTTATGGTCAATTGTCCGCGCTTGCTTTACTACCATATATTTATACATATCATTTTCACCCATTGCCTCGATGTTTTGGCGATATTGATAGAAAATGTAATAAAAAGTTTTTTGCTTCTCCTGAAATAAATGATAAAATGGAGCTTCCTTTTTTTTACACCCGTGTCTTCAATTCTAATACACATCTGCGAGTTGTTTTCAGAGAACAATAAATAGGTGAAATAACTTACAGTATATTGGTAACCCGACTTGTGTTTCTCGGCACAGGTACTGAATTACACCTTTGGGTTCTCTCTGTTTTTTCTAATGTTACTTGGCACAGATTCCTCACTTAAATTATGGTGAGTATCATGACCCCCCAAAAAACAGCAAAAAACTGTGCTGCCTCCAACAATAGCTTTTTAGGTCCAAATGAATTTACTGATCAACTATTCAAGGACTTAATAGAGTTAACTAATTGTTCTCAAGTGACTTAATCCGGCATATCCCCTGAGAGTAGATTTCAAGAAAGACATTCATCGAACGTCTTTGTCGAGGTCAAATTTAGGGAACCAATCGCTTAACCGATAAAGAAAGCCTAAATCTAAAGAAGACTTTTTGCACAAGAAGATATCTACTAAGCAATAAAGATATGCGTAATGAGCTAACTGTATACAGCAACATATTTACTGGATGGAAAACTACCCAAAAAATACTCAATTACAATCCAAAAGGCAAGAGGGACAGACATAAGATCTCGAAAAAGATAGCCTCCTTGTGAATAGGGAACATGCAAAGCCAATCCCTGTAATGAAAAAGAAAAAAAATAAAAACATTTTAACAGTGAATATCAAACTCGGGCAGCATAACACCATGCTGATATCAATATTATCAATATATACCATATCAGAGGAGCAATCAATCGCTAAGAAATAGTCCTTTTTTGAGATCTTCAATAAAACTTTTGATAAAATTGTATATTTTAATAGGTGTCTTCAACAGCCGAACGGTAAAATTTCCTAACAGTAATAAATTCTTCTTAAGCAACGATCTTCATTCAAGAGTGGCAACAAACTCAGCGATCTTTTTCTTGTTGATTTAGTCACTTTTACTTTGTCATAATTCATATTTAGTCCAATTTTTTTGGCTTCTTGGTCTAGAGGTTGAACCATTATGTTTATTTGTTTTTGTTCGTCGTTAAAAGGACCAAATTTACAGTATTTTTTAAGTACCTATTGTCCGTTAATATTAATTCCGCATTTCTCTCATTGTTGAATCTTGAACTCACTTGCGATCTGTACTAAAAATGTGAAGACTTAATTTCATTGTAAAATGATAGAATAAAAAACAATTTGTTTTTTAGCGACAACATCCTACGTTTCAATTATTTTTAGTAAAGTATCTGTTTATTGTAATCAACTTTCCAGATTACATAAACCGGGAGGTTAACAAATCGGCATTATCCAAACCGATCATCAAAACAAAATTTGATATAATCGTCTGCACTATTTTTGCCCTATTTATACCCATATAGCTGGTAAAAGTTGTGAAAACGACAAGGTGAATGCACTATATAGATCAACACACACGCAGCATAATTAGTAACTGATAACAACAATTGAACTCTAGTTTTGTTCGTCTAGAACAATGTAGAAATCGGAGGTGAGGTAACTCGCATTTCAAAATTTCAAAGTTCAATCGAATAATTAGGGTATATCGTTCTTTGTAGATGATGTAACAACTAAATTGATTATGAAGTAACAGCATAATTAAAGAATCTTTGAAAACTTGTAGGTAAGAAAACAACAACATTTGTTGTTTAAAGATTTCACGATTTTTAAATGTTCGTTGATCAGAAGAAATTGCTAGATTGTTATCATCAGAGAATTCAAAAAAACTTTTAATGTCTTCAAAATGATCGGCATAAAAATACAGTCTTAATCAGGTTCCCAATCTTGTCACCGCTAGTTGTGGAAGAAGTGGTGTGTTCAGAAGTCTGTATTTATAGAGTTGAACTCTTCTTAATGACATCTCAAGAAACATTTTTTTACACGAAATTATATCACTGACAAGAGGAAAGTTTTTTCGATTTTCTTCAGCAACCCTATTAATACCATGGGTTAAACATGTCAAATGAATCATTTTGGGATAAAATATTTGTTATTTTTTTTCCTGCCTTCACCATATATGAAACAGAATCAGACAAAAAAAAAGAGTTTTTCTTGAGGTACAGCAAGCAGTTTGGAGATAAAAGGCAAAACAAAAAGGATAAAAAAACTTGTAATTGTTAAAGAATTGCTTTTATCTACTTGTTTTGGAGTGATTATTGTGTACTATTACAGCGTGAATTGGTGGGGCACTCTTGCCATCAATAAGGATAATAAGGTCTTTTTCTTCTTTTCAGTTATTGGCTGGCTGCCAGTGCAACCCTTTTCTAGTTCTATAATACCCATGCTTTCTAAACATTTACTTGTTTTTTTCTTGTTGGTGGCAACTGATTTGTACTCCTCTTTGTAAATGAAGTTTTAAAATAGTAGTGAGTACCAGAGATTTTTTTACATGAATTTCACAATTGTCGTATAAATTAAAAGTATTTCCTTTGACATCTTCATTGAAAATTGTCGCTGTTTTAGTATTTAACTTTTTCAGGTCAAAAAAATCATTATGACATAATTTGTGTACTTCGAATGATTGTTTGGAACGAGGATTTCGTATTAGCATAGCGTAATCAGTAGATAATCAGTGCTAAATAAATTTGCGAAATCAAGGGACCACCGTATGGTGAGAGCCACCATTGTGTTAAATACCAACTATGAACGACACAATATAATAAAAAAGAAGCAAATAAACATATGGACACATCCAAATAACGAACAAAATTTTGAAGATCATATCGGTAAATTCCTTCAAGAAAAATCATCAACAAATTATATCAACATCCTAAATGACATAATAGTAGAAGCAATAACAGAAGCTCAAAAGAAATGCTGCCCAAAAAGCGTGAAGGAAGAAAAAATTAGTCTGGAATCACAGAAAAAATGGAACAAAGAAGAATACTGAGAAGCGACGAAAACTCTAGTAACGACGATATAAATAAAATGAACAAGGAAGTATCAAGAGAAATCAGAAAAGACCTAAGAAAATACAAAAGATGAGAAAATCATCAAAACCATTGAGGAAAATAAGAGTATGAAAATAATGAGACGCAAACTTACAAATGGAAATAAACAAATAGTCAAACTCAAGGATAGAAATGGCAACATCACATCAAACAGAGAACATTTGTTACAAATTGTGGAATCATTCTATGAGACATTATATAGCAACCAATCGACTCTAGATATAGTTGAATATCAGCAGAGGAAGGTTCAAAATCAGGGTTCCGAAGATATCCCAGAAATGTCCTTGGACGAAATTTACAAGGCTCTAAAAAAGATGAAGAATAACAAAGCTCCGGGGGAGGACGGTGTCGTCACGGAAGCGATAAAGATAGGAGGCTCAGTACTGATAGCCAAAATTCAAAAGCTCTTTAATCTATGCCTATGGAATAAAAATATCCCAACAAAGTGGAATAATTCAATAACTGTACTCTTACACAAGAAGGGAGATATAGCAGACCTGGAAAGATACAGACCAATCAGTCTCCTTAACCATCTTTATAAATTATACACCCGAATAATAACGAACAGATTAGAGACAAAGCTGGATTTTTACCAACCTCGGGAACAAGCCGGTTTCCGCCATAATTACGGCACAAACGATTACCTGCAGTGCCTAAAAACCCTGATAGAAAAAACTAACGAATATAACCGTCCCTTGGCATTGATATTTGTAGACTTTAAAAAGGCGTTTGATACAGTAAGAGATTATTGGAGTGGAGACCAAGAGCCGACAAGCGAAGTCGAGGCAGACCACCCACCCGATGGACCGACGACCTAAGGAGAATACAAACAAACTGGATTGCAGCAGCTAGAGATAGAGAGAACTGGAGACGTTTGGAGGAGGCCTATATCCAACAATGGATGTGAAAATGGGGCTGGATGATGATGATGAATCAGTAGATAAATAGGCTTTCCTTAGTAGAGTGGCAGCTGTCACCCTCATTTTGAGTATGACAAGCCTTCCTTTTCCTATTTTTAGCTTTATTAATCGTCACGTCTTTTGGTACTTCAGTCTCCACATTTTCATTAGAGACCTCTGTAAATGTAGACGATACATCATTATCATCATCAGCATTCACATAATGAGGGTCCGCATCAGAATCATCAACATTAGAAGATTGGGAGCTCTACTTCCAGAAGAGGTGCGTACAAATTTAGAACTGCTACCTAATACATGAAAAAAAGACAAATATTAAGAAGAAATCAGCTTGTCAGGTACCTACTTAGTAAATTGGCCAATAACTTAGAATAAAACAAATAAATTTTGTGTATTATAAAAAGAGCCATTTCGTGCCTATTTGCTCCGCTGCATCGATGATTGTAAAAAGAGCAATTTCGTACCTATTTGCTCTGATACGATGCACTCTGTGCATTCCGGACTAACAATTTCCATATTGGACTGATCATCACTGCTCGAAATATGATTAATTTACTTCTTTTCTGATAACGGTACGAATCTGACATTTTTAAACAATAAAATTATCTCTTTTATTTAATGTGACCTAACTCCAAAATTCTCACTGATACAGTTTGAAAATAACTAAATTTCACTGATATAGTGGCAGAACTCAAAAGTGTCGGTATTGCACGGAAACTTAATACTGACACGGTTCGACTTCCACCGCACAACTAAAAAGTGCCAGTACTGCAAGAAGCAATTTATCTCAACTGACAACATGTCATAGCGACACCAATGACGTATAGCGGACATTTGTTCTATTATTATTGTGCCAGTGTTGCAGGTCAGAAATAAGTCTTTTTCAAGCCGCCTGGTGATGTTAACTCAATTTTAACAATTTTTGAGTTAAGCCACTATTGCATACAACCGACGATGTGGCCTGGCAGACCCACGTCGCTCACTTCTTCGGAATTTCAAGTTTCAATAAAATGAGAAAGCTACTTTGTGGAAGAGAACTGAAATTAGACTTGAGGGTTAGGCTGGCAAGGTGTTATATTTTCTCGACTCTGCTTTACGGGATAGAAGCATGGACACTTAACGCGTCGACTACAAAAAAGTTGGAAATATGTAAACTGTGGGTGTATAGAAGAATCCTGAAGATATCATAGACCGAGCATGTAACAAACAACAAAGTCATGAGAAGAGTCAACAAAAGAATGGAAATATTGGAAACCATCAAGACACAAAAGCTGCAATACCTGGGGCATGTTATGCGTAATGAAAGATACAACATATTTCAATTATTTATACAAGGAAAAATACAGGGCAAGGGAAGTGTAGGAAGGAGAAGAATCTCATGGTTGCGTAACTTGAGGGAATGGTACGGACGCACATCAATCGAACTATTCAGAGCGGCAGCATCTAAGATCAGAATAGCCATGATGATTGCCAACCTCCGTCGCGGAGATGGCACGTAAAGAAGAAGAAGGCCGTTAGATAGCTTCGAGAACGATATATTAGAGGTCATCAGAGCTCGACATATATATATATATATATATATATATATATATATATATATATATATATATATATATATATATATATATATATATATATATATATATATATATATCTTCATTAAATACATCCAGTTCATTTAATTCTTTTAACGGTCGTTACAAAAGATTGTAGCAACGACTTTCGGACTTTTCCACCCTGCAACTTTAATGTTTCCTTATTGTTTTATGTTTTGTTTGTTTGTAAATCGGTTGTTAACAATAAAATAATAGAAAAAGTGTTGAGAACTGGAATATTTGGGAATCAAATAATCAATAATCAAATAAATCAAAAAACCCTTTTTTTTCCTCTGGTAACAGTTTGTTCTACACCGGTTGTGGTGCAGCCAACTGGCTTATTGTACATCTTTTATTAACATATAAGTCCTCAGGACTTCAACAACCCATAGACTTTTATTTGGTCCCGGTATATACTGCTTTGAAGTAAGTATTCTTGTGTATAAGTGATTAACTTTTCAACTGAAGAACGGCTTTTTGCATAGCCTTCTCTAACTACGGTTTTTTTTCAATGGCTGGGTATCACAATCAAAACATCTGTTTGATGCTGTAGTTTTTGTCAAGAACCATTATAGATGCTTTTAATTTCTTCGCGTTCTTTTTTACTGTAAGTTTATTACTTTGGTAATAAAAAATTTCAATTAACCTTTATTCAACTATCTCCATAGATACACAGCATGGATCACCTGCACTATGCAAGCCGTAAGTTGTGAATGGAATTTGTTATTTGTTTGTCGATAAGACAAGCGAACCGGAAGTTGAACCTTTATTTTTACAGTCGAATTAACTTGACACATCCGGTACATCCGTGTGCAGGGCCGTGCGGCAAGCGTAAGTGAAATAAACGAAGATAATAGGAGTCAAACAATGAGGTGTTTGTTAGGTATCGACGTTAGTTTTATACGGTATCTCCGGCACGTGTCCTTTCCTTTCAATACTATTGTTTTACTACAATGGCACTTGAAAATATCTAAAAATATTGTCTTCAAAATAAGCACGAAAATATTTAAAGAAAGATTTATTTATTGACGGAGTTGAATCCATTTTATAAAAATAAAAAAGGTTATAGTACAAAAGTAAAGACAATGATAAATATAATTATCATTGTCTTAAGAGCAGGAGAAATCAAGATGGTTGAATTCAAAGATGTCGGTAGAATCTCCCCGGATCCCCGGAGTCCACAAACTCCTCTTTCCTTCCCTTCTTCTTCTTTGAGTACCGTGCCCAAGTTTTAGGTGTGGGTATCTTCCATGACGATTTGCCGATATCGTTCTCGATCTTGCGCGGCATGTAATAATTCATCTGCTGATAAGCCAGTCCATCGACGAAGGTTTCAGAGCCATGAGTATTTCTTCCTACCAATTCCTCTTTTTCCGTCGATCTTTCCGTTGAGTATCAACTGCATTATCCTGTATCTGCTTCCTCTCCTTATATTCCCCAGATATTCGAGTTTTCTCTTTTTTATCATCTTTATTAAGTCGCCTTCACCTTGACCTACTCTGTTCAAGACTTCGCTGTTTGAAATGTGTTGAACCCATGATATTCTGAGCATTCTACGATATAACCACATCTCGAAGACTTCTAATTTGTTTATCATGTTAACCTTCATAATCCAGGTTTCACATCCATACAGTAATACAGTATATACATAACATTTTAGGAACTTAATTCTCAGCTGTAAGTTTAGCTGAGAATTGCTCAGAATAGATCTAAGTTTCATAAATGCTCCTCTTCCAATTTCTATACAAGTTTTAATTTCTTCATCCGGATTTAGTGTCCAAAATCCTAGGTATTTAAAATGGTTAACTTTTGTTATCAGTTCATTATTGATAATTAGTTGTATAGCGCCGAGGTCTTGTTTACTAACCACAAGTAACTTTGTCTTTGTTGTATTTATGCTTAATCCGTTATTAGAGCATTCTCTAGTGACTCGATCTTGAAGATTCGGAATTGAAGATCTTCGATACTTCAGGTATATGTTTTTTAGCTATGGAAAGTACTAGACTTTCAAATCGGTGATAATACTTGGCTTTGGATAAATGAAACGGATACCAGCGTCAAGTTCTTAGGTATATTCTGGCTAGTTTGCTTAGTTGAAGTTCTAGCGTGATCTTGGTGTGGATTCAACGACGATGATGGCTGTTACTGCTGTGAGGGAAGTTAGAAGTTAGGGAGCACGATTCGGGAACTAGGTAGTGATGGCATCTACGAGTGACGAAACCCGGCAAATATCAGAATTACACCCTTTACGCCATCTTCTGGAGAAGAAAGTATGCTTATCTTTGGAGCTGTAGACAAGATGTAAGTTAGTGTCCTCGACCCATTCCAGAACTCTTTCTCCATTGTTATCATTATGATCATATCCCCATAGAGCTTAACGTAATGGTAATATATCTGATAATGGTAAATAGCTAATTACAGATTGGTTTTTTATTATCACACCGATCCCGTAACGGCGCTTTGGGTCGTCGTTGCCCAAAAGACATAAAATTTTCTTAGATTGAGTTTTTCTCATTTCAAATCATTCGACAGTTATGGCATTTTTTCTGAGTATCCCGTCGATAACTCTGTTTTTCTCAGAAACCGTTTGTTGTTACGAGCTAATACGTAGTTCGTGGCCTAGATATCCAAGCAATCTCCTCAATTGGAGTTCCATCAATGAAGATACTTTCGATGAGAAATGTTTGTGTTGGTAATAAATTTTATTCAAAACTGTTTTAATGATTTATTTGTATAAATAATGTATTTTTAAGACGAATTTTCTTAGAGTATCGCTGTACGAATTATACAAATAATTAAATTCCTCTTTATGAAGTTCCTTCTCTACTAGAATCATATTTACTACATTACATTACACTAGTTCAAAGAGTTCATTATTTACAGATCACTAAATACACCTGTGGCTTTTGTACTTTGTACTAATCAATGTTGAGTTTCCACGTCAAGCACATGTTTGCTTTGACCTTTGGTAAGGATATTAAACGATAGCCAGACTGATTTGGGAGATAAGCCTATAACATCATCATATTATGGGGCCATGTCTGATCGATTATTGTTTAAACTTATTAAACAATATAAATTTTAATCAATTTTGTACGAGAGGAAGCGTGATATCTAATGATAGAGGAAATAAGATTTCAAATAACGGTTTTGTATAAATGAATAATCGTTTATGCCGGTTTCAATTTTTCTCAGTATGAATATGACCATTTTCATTTTCTTTTGGAATAGTTTATGATGCTTTTAATTAGTAAAAATTAATAAATAAATAAATAATTAAAAATACTATTTTTACCGGGAGTTAACCATAATTTTAATTTATATTAAGTTTATTTTAATTTAATTAGTCTTTAAATTTAAAATCTTCTCTTTAATTTAACTAATCTGCTCCATTTATTAAGTTTAAGATCAAGAAAACATATACAGGTTTTTTTTGGCAGAATGCTGCGAAATTACAAACGAAAAAGTGATCGTGCAGATATAAATGCTGGAGATGTAAAGAAATTCGTATGGGAAGTAATTAAAAATAAAACAATAATTAGAAATGCCGCTTTAGTGTTCAACATATGTAAAACCACTCTTCATAGGCACCTGAAAAATTAAGTCTTAAAACCCCAGATTTACAAATTGATGGTTCAGCAAATGAATCGCTTAGTGAACACGATTCTCCACATACGTCAAAATACGTATATATAAAGTCTTCTCAGCAACAGAAGAAGTTGAATTGCAAAAGTATTTTCCAAAGTCGTCAGCATTTCGGCTGAACATATTTAATCTAACGCCAAATCACTGACTTAACAGTATGCTGTAGCCCTAAAAAACAACTTTCCTCCAAACTGGTAAAAACATCAGCAAGTATGCAAGGAATGGATGAAAGGCTTTATGAAACATCATAACTAGTCTTACAAGAAACCCAAAAAGGTTAGTATTTCTAGAACATCTGCCTTCAATCCAGCAAATGTTAGAATATTTTTTGAAAATTATGCAGTGGTTCAGTAAACCTGGACAAAGTAGGAATAACAACAGTATTGCAGATGCCAAAAATTATTTGTCAGAGTGGGCCACAGCAAGTTTTCTAATGTGTATCTACTGAAAGAGGAAACTTAGTAACGTGCTGCGGTATTATTACAGCCACTGGTTCAATTTTCCCCACTGTGTATATATTTCCGGGAGTGCATATAAAGGATGCTTTTATGTTTGGATCGGTACCTGGTGCAGTGGGATTTGCATCTAAAAGTGGCTGGATGATGGCGGTTTGTAAAGATGGTGGAACCCATCAAAAACCATTTAATCTGGTCAATATAATGAATGCTTTTAGTAAGCCTTGGCCTCCTCCAAACTATGCCTCCAACCTTGTCGGTCCCGCGCCAATCTTCTCCAGGTTCTCACGTCTAGCAAATTTTGCGCGTCCTCTGCCACTTTATCCTCCCATCTTTTCCGTTGCCTTCCTTTTGGTCTTGCGCCCTGCATTTTACTCTTTAGGGCTCTTTTCGGCAATCTTTCTGTCTCCATTCTTACTACATGACCAGCCCAGCGAAGTCTCTAAAGTTTAACGAATTCTGAGATCGGTGTCTCTTTGAACAGTTGGTAGAGTTCATGGTTGTACCGGAATCTCCAACCTTAAACCTGGTGGTTTAAGGTTGGTAAAGGATCTTGGAGGCAGTATGTAATAAAACTCCTAGTAATGTCCACTGTTTCCGACGAAAGAGTCGGGGGTTCTAGAAATAGAACTCAGCTTCTGCCAACAAATCCTACTCTCACGTCCCCGAAGGCTTTTGCCGCGTAACCACTGGGTGCATGGCGTACAATGGTTGTACGTTATGTAGCAGACGAGAGGGGGTAAAAGACGAGTTTCTGGCACCTAAAAACTGGAACATATCGGCTAAGAGAATAAACCCTGACAGAAAATTCTGGTCCTCCAGGTTGGGGGTTGGGCAATGGGCCGGTAACCCGTTACCGTAAAAAGTATAACACCACGAAACCTTTAAATAAGCCTGGGATAGATCGGCCTTATCGACGACGACTTAAGCAAAGAGCTTGTGACTTCACTTCCTAGATAATTTATAAGTTTCTCTAAAGCCTCAAAAAAACAGTTTCTCAACCCGCAAGATATAAGGCGTTATCCAACACTTTCACTAAACCGAAAAAAGGCCAATTGCAAACAAGGTCGATCCAAAATCTATAGTAGTACACCCGAAAAGAATGAAATTGAAATAAAAACACAAAGAAGATAGAAAAGAAATTGAAAGTAGTGAAACGAAAAATACTAGGCAATGTGGTGAAAGATGATTTTAAAAGTGTACAAGTAGAACACAAAAACCGAGAAAGCAACTCAATTTCATTTGGTCAAGGTAGTAGTGATGGTAAAAAAAGAAGTGTATTGTAAGATCTAAACCTCCAAAAAGGAAACTTAATTCTTCATTAAGTGATTCAGATGCCTCATTAGAAATGAAAAATTCATCAGATTCAGACATAGACATAACAGAAGATTATGTAGGGGATTTATGTGGCTGTGTTCAAGATATCACCGACCCATCTGAACTAGTAGTCGAATTTATAAGAAGCAGTAAAATTGTGGATTTTTCAACCCCATACAGGATGATATTGGCTCTATACTTAATCGCGACATTGTAGCTAAACTACCAAAACCCAATGAAATGTCAGGAGTCATAGAAGGCTGGCATTTCCTGTTTCGTTTATGAACTATGTTTTATAAACTTTGTGTTATTCTTCAAAAAGAACAATTTTGTTATTAGTTCCATGTTTCTCACCATTGGGGCAGCTCGAGACTATTTGTTCCATAAGGCCCTTCGACGACTCCAAACTGCCATACCATGAGGCACATTGAGAAAAGATGTACGTATGTAATTTTATTTCTATTTTTTTCATAAACTATTTAGGAAATTTATACATAGTTCGCAAAAAATAATATCGTGTAACATTATACTAACTATTCCCATGTTTGCTGGACTTGCTAATACAAACAGTGCCAAAATATAAGCTCCCGATAAAAAGTGTACCAAACTACCCCACCCTACCCTAATAGTTAAAAAGAAAGACAACAACCAAAAAAAGAGAGTAACAAAAAAGGATGGATATATTAAGGGAAGGTTACGAGTTGCACCAACTGATGATTACATGAGAGAGTATAGGCTAAGACGGTTCTGACATGCTTAACATTGGAATGATAACTATCTAATACCAAGAATTGCCAAGTTCCTGGAAGCAGTACAAGTGGAAGAGTGAAAAAGATCTGGTTGGAAACGCTTTGGACATATCTGTGACTGGGGATTGGTATTGGTATGATTCAAGATCGTAACGCATGAGGAAATGTAATTAGTGAAGTCGACACCAGATAGGAAAAATAGCAAAGAGAATGATGATGAATGATATACGTGTTCTGAACAACTTTTGGAATGAAGAACAAGAATAACCATAGAGCCAGAAATTGCTAAAATAAAAGACAAAACCTATACTTAAAAATTGCCAAAATGCCCGACCTGTGTTCACCTGTTACTTCTTAATAATTTAATACGATAATGAAGTAGATGATCAGATATGGGAACTCCTTTTTGGCAAATACATAAAAACCTACTTTATTACTCACGCCCTCATTTTCTTATCTTTGACCTAAAACACACAGAGAAACATTTTTTTTTACTACTTCACACACTCCTCAATTCTGAGTTGTTTCAAATATACCATTCATGTCTATTTATAGACTGATAAACCAAATCAACACCCGTTGCAGTCAATAAAACAAGCTATTTCATTCATTCATAAGACGTCTGTCTCCGGTCTTACTAGGTAAGGATTGTAGGAGTGTCCCTTCGTTGTTATTCAATATATTCATAGCCTGGTTGTTCTTTGTCAGCCGAGTGTGGTCTTTTAACCCTTTTTTATTTAAAATTAACCGTGTGCATCGTGACATGGATTAGAGGCGTGGTAGAGCTCTTGGAATTATAAAATCTTGTGTGCTTATATACCAACCAAGATTTTTTGAAAACATTCGCATTTTTTTATATTATATGGAACTGCTTATTGCACTTTTACTTAAAAAAAAAACTAATTAAATTAAAAAAAAAATAGGCTAAGCTTATTAGTTATTATTATCATGGCATTTGAAGCGTGAATTAGCTAAAGGTGTTGATTTTTTTTTTATTTAATAAACACCAACAATATGCTTGAGAACAGTACAATATGAGCAAAGCGCAGCCTCTTTCTCGCTTTCCTGACACTTTTCATTCCATCGTGTTATACCTCATTATGAAACGAGTGATTCCACTGGGATGGGTTCGTTGCTGCTCTACATCTTGAAGTCTTATTTTAACTATCTCCGTACACATTCTAATCACTGTACTGTTTTTCTTTTGTTGTTTAAACGATTTAATTGATGACTTTGATTTGGATTTTTTTGGTTTATTTCATTATGTAAATTTTTCAAATAAAAAAAGTATGCAATAAATAAATAGCAAAGTTTTATATGTATATAAAGAGAAGTAGAATGTTTTGTTTATCCAATTCAAATTTAATCTTGGTTAAACTTAGAGACTGTACAAAGAAAATTTCAATAGTACTATGTAGCAAAGCGAGACAGGCGGCCGACTCGCATTCGGTTCACTGTCGAATGGTTTAGCGAACGATGGTTCATCAGACCCTGGTCATGGCCAGAAAAACAAAGAGTTCAAAGTAGTCATTTAAAACTCTAAGTAAATCTGCTACTTAGACTAAAATACGCTGGTGTCCGGTCGTCCTAGGGAGGATCAGTACGGCTAGAGACGAGGGCCTATGGCTCGCTGATACTCCTCCAAAGATGCCTACCCTATAAGCATGTAAACGCCTGAATGAAACGGATATTAGTACATAAATAATTTAATATATATTATACACTCGCGATCATAAAATCCATTGAAAATTTCAAGTTTCTTAAATATTTTTGCCTCTGGTGCAGTAATAACCTTTTGTTTGGCTAATGTATTTTTTATTTGTCATCAATGTTTGTTTTGAAAGAAAAAAAAATGGTTTTTTATTGTTTTTATTGAAAAAAAAACAGAAAACAAATCAAATTGTTGATAACAGACATACGAAAAAAATGGAAAATACAGAACGTGGTAAAAAATCAATGAAATTTCAATGACCAATATCGTGTATTGCCTCCCCTTGCTCTAATAACCTCTTGCAGACGTCGGGACATACTCTCAATTTTTCTCCGGATTACATGTTGTGGTATGTTATTCCACTCTCTCACTAACAGATCCTTAAGCTCCTGTGCGTTATTAGGAGGAGGTGTATGGGTTTGAATACGTTTTTTCAAATCGTCCCAGAGATGTTCGATGGGATTCAGGTCCGGAGACCTAGCTGGCCAGGGTACCCTCGTAATTCCAACTTCGTCCAAGTATTACATACTGATCCTGGCAATGTGCGGTCGCACATTGTCCTGCATAAAAACGGCGTTTTCTCCAAGCCCTGCCGTGTTGGGCATAACATGTTCTTCCGGAATCTCCGTAATGTACCTTCGTGCAGTTAGGGACCCATTTTCGATGAAGGGTAATTCTGTGTGGAAGTCGGAAGATATACCTCCCCAAGCCATGACCGAGCCTCCACCAAATGGCATTCTTGGAGCAATGCAAGCTTGTGAAAATCGTTCACCGGTTCTCCTCCAAACTCTTACACGTCCATCGGATCCAGTTAGGCAGAAACGGGATTCATCTGAGAATAACACTTTGCTACAATCGTTAATTCCCCAATGCGCGTATTGTCGAGCAAAAACTAGTCGTGAAGAAGAACGAAGTCTTTTCTGACTATTGCAACACTAAAATTGCGATTTCGTACTTCCTCTAGACGATTTTGATGCATAACCGCAGTTGAGGTCCGGTTTCGTAAAGCCTGAAACACAAGGAAACGGTCATCTAGTGCCTTGGTCGTTCTTCTTCGTCCAGAGCCAGGTCGCCTAGTTAGCAAACTTGCCTCCTAAAAGCGTTGAAGCACTCGTTGAACCGTAGAAAGGCTTACGCCAACAGTTCTTGTGACTTGCCGTTGAGTGTGACCGTCTTCCACAAGTGCAACAATTTGTGCCGTTTCAACAACAGTCAAAGGCATTTTTGTCAAAAAATAAACACTAATAACGGCACTAATAAACACTAATGGTGGCAATAATAAACGTTTGTCTGTTGCATTTGAACAGAAAGTCGAAGTACAAACGAGACATTTAAAACAAGCGGAGTTACAGGTAGCGTTCATTTTGGGAAGTGTGCACTTTATCGCGAAATAGGCACTATTGGAATTCTTTGTTACAAAGGAAACCGCAACAATTCTCAGAAACATGCATTAGTTTGTATTTGTGTTATTATTATTTACGATAAAGCTGGTTAAAAATGAAATATCGGTGATTTTCAAGGTGACCCGGATTTTATGATCGCGAGTGTATTTATATATAAATATAGGGCGATAAATATCTGTTTATTGCTTAAATTCGGCCTCATATCCAAAGAAAGTCCTGAAAAAATTATATCTCGGTTACCAATAAGATTTTTAGCGACGATTTGCCAGGTTATTGGTCGAAATTAAGCATATTGTCGGTGAAAATTCGTCGAGCATCGGTCGAAATTAAAAACATTGTTGCGAAGATTTGCAATGCAGCGGTCGAAATTAGAACCCTGAAGAAAGGAGAAATACAAAAAAATTCTTACCAATTAAACAAGAGGTCATCCGTCAAACAGAGGTCATGACACAAATGTTACTTCTTCTTTAGCTGCAGACGAGAAATTATTACATTTGAAAATTTAGGTATGTTTATATTGGCGAAAGGATGTACCTAAAATGCTGCTCTTTACGGCAGTAAAGCGGCATTTTTAAAAAGTGATTATTATTTAGAATATTTCAAAAGAAATATCTAGGGCTAACGGAACTTTTTATTACTGCAGGAATTTAGTCATAAAGATAATATCATGGGAAAGTACCGCAGAGAAATAAGTGACTATACGGGATGTCGAATTAAGACAAATAAAGAGAAAATAAATAAATTGAAACGTGGAAGCATTTTGACACGTTACAGCATCTGAAGTGGAATATCCCCTCTTAAAATCTGCTAAGGTCATACCAAACACTTTTGCAAGGCTTGTGATAAGTGACTACTGCTTTTTAAGGTCAGGACATGTACCTTGTTCATATATTTTATTTATTAAATTAGCTATTGGATCAACAATATTATTGGAAAGTATTTTAAAACATCTAGACGCGCACACACACAACAAAGTAAATCTCATCTCCAGGAGACATGAGATTCCCGAAGTAGGGTGGTCTCCTGTCCAAAGTTACAAGATTACACAAGCTAACCCCAATCCGCTTCCCAATCGCAGGCAAAACTTTGGGAGAAACTTTACTTGTTTTTAACCTTGGATGTCCTGAGAAAATGGGGCATCCGAGAGGCCTTTCCGTGGTAATGCCCTTGTTTACCTTTCTTTTTGTGTATCCTCTAGAATTGCCTCTTCTAAAAATGTGTGTTCGTCAAGCAAGCCAATGACATTTGCTTAGTGTTTTAGGTGTGTGCCAGACGATCCCTGCCGATTTGGAAAACTTAGAATTCAGAAAAAAATTAATTAAATGGTGTGAAGTAGTAGTATTTATCCTACGGTCATGCATTCCCAGGTGTAGAGTGCTCTCACATGTCTCGGGTATGTGTTTTTGTATCTATACGTTTTATCTTCTTTTTTTCTCCCATATTTTATTAACTTACCTATTCTTACTACTTTACTTGCCAGGTCCAGTGCAATGCCAACACATACAGTTCTGTTTCCTACTATGTGACTACTTTTTCATGTTCAACTCTTCACTCTTCGGTTTGATACCCTACTAGTGGATGTCTGGGACTTTTGTGCCCTGCCGGTCTGCTTTCGTCGTAGTTCGTCAAGTTCCTTAGACTTTCATTCAAATAATTTTTTAGTTCCTTGAAGATTCCGAGCGCTCTTTGGTTTCTCTATATAGGAACCTTTCGGATATGTACGTGGGAATGTTTACAGCCTCCCTTATAATGTGGTTATGTGTTACTTGAATCTTCTTCCTGTTGGTTATACAGGTTTGTATTCAAGCTACTGATTTATCATGTGTAATGCTGGTATGATGATGCTGTTTGTCATTCTTAATTTCCTTTTCAGGCTTAACTTGGACCACTTGTTTGGTGGACTTTAAGAAGGCATTTGACCGGGTCAAATTAAAGAACGTTAACCACTTATTCTACGCACAAAAATCTACCAAAACAACAGAAATAAAAGTAAAACTAAAAGTAGAAGAAGAACTAACCGACCCTATTGAAGCTGGCAATGGGATAAGACAGGGAGATTCCGTAAGTCTTCTATTGTTCAACCTATTATGGATGTTCTATTATGGATGAAATAATAAAAAAGTAAGAACTAAAAAGGATACCAAATAATATTAATTAAATATTAAATATTAATATTAACTTAAATAATCTGCTATGCAGACGACGCAATACCACTCTCAAAGTGGTGACGATTTACAATGTATGCTGCACTTTCATATAACCGCCAGAGAAAATTTAACATGTTAATTTCCCCAAAAAAAACAAAATGCATGGTTACAACATGGCATAAACAGCAAATTTACTAAGATGAAAATTGGAGCTGGAAGGTCAGATAATAGAACAAGTGATGGAGTTTAAATATCTAGGCATCACATTATCTAGCTACGGAAACCTCGAAACAGAAGTGGAAGATCAAATGAATAGAGCAAACAGAGCCGCAGGCTGCCTGAATGAAACAATATGGAGAAATAAAATATCGAAAAAGAAATGAAAGGCAGAATTTACAAAAAAGTCATTAGACCAATAATGACATACTCGGCAGAAACAAGACTTGACACAGAGAGGACAAAAAGGATGTTAGAAACAGCAGAGATGAAAACACTTAGAAAAATTGATGCTAAGACACTATGGGACAGAGCTAGAAGTACAGATATACCACAGATGCAAGGTGGAGACCATCAAGAACTGAAGAAATAGAAGAGTAGAATGGAACTCAAACAAATAAAGTAGTAAAGACGGCAAGAGACGGTTCCCAATAAGAAGACGATCAGTATTAAGACCATGAAAGCGATGGAACGACAACTTACTTGAGGCACATTGAAAAACAGACTACATAGAGTCATGTCTACATAAAAAGAAGAAGAAGAAGGCTTAACTTGCTATTTTTTCCAATAAACCACATAAACTTCTACAGAAATGTTGTCTATGCCAGAAGATATGTTGAGTTGGAATGAATAATACTACTTTGATTTCGTTTTTATTACGAAACCAGAAAATTTTATTTTCTGATCGTGAAGAGTTTTAAAAAAAAACGTAATCATTAAAAATATTGCTAATATTCTGGCTATCAGTGATAACTCATTATGTTTACTTAAAATAAACTTAATTTCACTTTATGCTATCACTTGTGCTATCAATATCTAATTTTATAATAGTATTCCACAGAACTTTAAAATTGTTTTCGTATTTTATAATTTTAGAGTAAAAATAATCTTTTTGCTTCAATAATTTGATTATTTAATTTATTTTTGTAAATTCGGTATTGTTTGTTATTGTTTGGGCCATGTGCGTAGGTAAGTTTTATTTTCGGGACGGGGGCTCAAGAAAATAAAACAACTAAAAGTACATAAAATAAGCCTTATCTATGTAAGAAAAATATTAAAGATGTAAAAAATAGGTACAGAAGAAAGCTTCTGGAAGAAATTGAGGGAGTATTTTTTGAGCAGTGGGACAGTAGGGGGTAAATAAAAAAATAACGTTTTGTTATATATAGGTAAACATTGCATAATTAATCTTCCGTTTTTAAATATATCCACTACTTCATTCGCATCAATTTCTATCCCATAGTAAATGTTTATGAGAGCCAAGCTTTCAGTCTGATTTCACTCGTTGTGTTCCGCAAGTAGTCTTAAGTAGTCTTAAAAATCCTTTCTAGGTTAGCAGTGGAAGTATTTTGATATAGTTTTTAATCGCACTTATCTAAGCATTCCAAAGCTGATTTTAAAGTAGGGGAGGTGAAAGTCATAGCTGCTTTCCACATTTTAAGTTCTGCTTTGACGACAGATATACCTTTTCCGGACAGTACTTTAAAGTGTTTTGAAAACTTTTCAATCAATAATTATTGAACTGTATGGTCGAGAAATTGGATAAATAAATTTAGTTTGTAATACGTGAATATATCCGACGCAGGAAAGTTATAGGTCTCAATTGCTTTCCGACGATAAGTGGCATAAGCAGTACCACCATTTTCTTCCAGCAACACCTTTGCTTCTTCGCAGAGATGGAGTTACTCTTCGTCAATTTTATATCTCAAAGCAACATAGTATCATGTCTCAAAGGTTTCAAAGCATTAATAGCATCATCCACGTGGTTGAATGTTCTTGGGAGATCTGTATTAATTGTCTGAAGAAACTTTGATGGCGAAAATGTATAGCTCAAGACTTTTTGGAGAATCACTAGGCAGACAAAAAAATTCGAAGACCGAAGTGTGTAAAGCATTTGAACGGCTTCATGCTTCGCACATCGCAATCAGACTTTTTGATGATGAGCCGGTAAAAGATCACGAATTTTTTCTTTCAGAACGACAGTGGCAGGTTTCTTTATTTCTTTTGTTTTTGAATAAAATTATTTAGTGATAATGTGAGTAGATCACATTTTAACAGTGATCCCACGTTTGAAACCGAGATCTCTTTTTAAATCATCGTAATTAATTATTTTCATGAAAAATTTTATTTTTTTTAAATTTATATTAATAAACTAAATAAATGTGACCTCACCAAGAGATCTGGAACACTTGATAAAACATTATGATTTATACAAAACTTATTTGTAACGAAAATGTGATCGAGAATCTTCCTAAATTCTAGAATTTTTTATTATCATAGATAAAAAATTATGTTTATTCAATATACTTAAATACTTCTGGTGCCACGATTTTGATATTAATATTAATATCACCCAATAATAAGGGAACTTTAATTGAGTGGTAAGTGCTTCTTATCTTTAAATTTAAATAAAACAAAGTGTCTTTCAGATATCATCGAAATTTTTTATTCGTTTGATGCCCTCAATGTCATTATATATGGAATATAATATAAAATCGTTTAAATGAAAAATTTTACCGATGGCATGAGAGCCGCTGTAATTTGTGGCTTATTATTCGCATAGACCTCAATGCGACCTAAAAAAAACCCACATGAAAAAGTCTAACGGGATCGATTGACACAAATCGTTTGTGCAGAATATCCAATGTAGCGCCGTCCTCTTGAAACCACATGTTGTTGGTGTCCATCCCATCCAATTTAGGTCAAAAGGAGTTATTAATTATCATCATGTAAATATGGACCGACGACACCATCAGCCAAAAATCCACACCAAACAGTGACTTTTTCGGGAATGCATTGAACTCTCGTGGATCTCATTGTGATTGAAATTCGTCAAAAAACAGTCGTTATCGCTGAAGATGAGTTTAGTATATTAATTAAAGTCAGTTTCCAACTACTCCTACTAAGCGAAAACACGACGTTGTCAGAGGTTGGGACAGTTGGGACTGGGAAAATTTTGAAGACCGTGAGAAAAAGCGGCATCCTTTCATATACCGCCAAATGGACAGGTGGATTGGTGGACAGTTGTGCAAGTAGATAGGAGTGAGAGGTGGACAAGTGGGCAGAAGCCTCTTCTTCTTTTCGTTTGTCACTTCAATCTTCCTTGTCGCGTCTCGTCTTTTCGGCTGTAATGTCTTCTTTCTTATTTGTCAAAATGTCACCTGTCACTTTCTTGTTTATGATCGCTTTAAAAGTCCTCTTTAACTTCGTAAACAGTCTAGTCGTCTTCTTTTCACCTGTAATGTCTTCTGTCGCGTTTGTCAAATCGTTTTTACGAGTCGTTGTCTTCTTTCTTCTTTCATTTTAAATGACATTAGCAGCTCATCTTTTCCACTTACATTTGTAATATCCAGAAATGTGTTATTCCATAGGATTTAGCGACAGATCTTACTGCCTAAACGGTTTAACATACATAGTCGCGTGAGGTTTCACGTGGTAGGGTTAATGAATAAAACATGGCAATATAGGAAAATTAACATGGTGATTTGGTAAAATTTTCTGAATAAATGGCAGCTAATTTTACAGATGTTGCGTCAACAGTATGGCCGCTACCATCTGTCAAAGTTCGGAAGTTATTATTGGAAGATGATATTTACAAAAAAAAAATTCTAATGTTCTTTGCCTAAATAGTGAGTACAACACAAAAAATTTAAAAGAGTTTTTAATTTAGAAAATAAATTTATTTGACTACAAACTTTTAACGCTTTATATCTCAGAAACTAACTCTTTAGTTCACATTAAAATTATTGATCAATAACAGGAGCTCTGTGCGGTAGAGCGTTGAGTGTCGAATCCTGTATTAACATCCTGTATATTCATTATTACGCTTCCACGAGCACAAATATTTTGGTTATATCGATGACGCAACTCATTCCACTAATTTTTTTTCAAGGACTATTTCGTACTATTATCCAATAATGCACTCCTATTATTAGCATGAAAATTTTCAACTGTATATAATTAGCACATATTGCACCACAGAATTTAATGTTTCTGTTGACGTTGAACCAATTCCACATAACCATAAACTTTAATGTTCTATTTATTATATTCTATCGTTGGTTGTGATTTCCCAGAATGAAAATTACAAGTTTATACGATGACTTGTGATAACAAGTCGATTAAAAAATTATTGTGATAAGGATTTTAATGATTTTGACATAATATATGAGAAAGGCGAAACGAAGGTTTACAAAAAATCAGTCAAAATGTTATTTAACTTTCAGAAAATAAAAGAATATTTTAGCCACTTCTACACAAGAAAATGCAATACTTGTCATTTGTATTATGAACTCAGTTTATAACCTAGGAACGACTTTTTTTAATTTTTGTTCAAAGAACACTTTTGGCATTTTTAATTATGTATCAAGGAGCTGAATTATCTCAAAATTTACATGACTATAGAGTCTCTAATCGTGAGATGCTGATCACTCTTGAATATTTTACCTAGTCTCCATACCCAGGTCCCCATGAAGATCACGGTTACGTGTATACCGAGGAGCATTATATTGCTAAAACCTTCTTAAATCAAATTCTCAAATCTTTGTGTGACAACTATATTATTACCTTTGGTACAATACCAAATTTGATAACCATATATTTCTTCTCCTAAAGTGATGTTGGCGATCACATTGACCTATCTTATTATATTCACAGCAGCTCGAAATGGATCAGTTGACGTTATCTATGATTGACCAGCTAGGATATACGTCTGCATCTAGGGTAGTTTATTATTAATGGACAATTCAGAATTTCTACAAATAATCACATTTTTGTGGTTCTTCTCTTTTTTCAGATTTACTTTCCAGTGGTATCTTGCATATAAAGTGATCGCTACATAATTTCTTGATGTTGCGTATAAGATTTGGGTACCATTATTTATTTTAACCGATACATTTTGAATTATACTCGTGCTTCTTGTAGTATTCCATTGTGGGCAGCTTAAATCGTCTTTCTGTTCATCTTGGGTGTTTGTTTTCATGTTCGAGATGCATATTTCAGGAGCGGTATTATGATGCTGTTGATGAGCTCTGCTTCGTTTTGAAGGTTAGCTTGCTTCTTCTTTAAGTGAAGCTTCTAATTTTGTCTTATAACAATTTTGTGTTTTGTACTTCATAACATGAAATGTGAACGTGAGTCCCTTTTCCATGGTGACTCCTAGCTACTTTGCTCCATTTGACCATCCGATGGAAGTATCTGACATCTCGGGTTGTTTTTCTGGTTCGTTACATCTCTTCTTAAACATTACTGATTGGGTTTTCTCAGCATTTACTGTAATTTTCCACTGTATGCACCAGCCTTCTAGGGCACTGAGTAAGATCCAGTTGGACCATTGTATATCAAAGATTAAGTTTGGAAAAATTTAGGAAAGCAACAAATAGAATTGGGCAATGTTTCTGAGAGTTATACAAAATGGAGACAGCCGGCCAAGGAAGATAAGGAATGACAGCATAAACAAAACCACCTGTTTACAGGACAATCCTTAATAATAATACAAAATTGCCGTAATTATTATATTGTGTTTGTACAGAGAATTGAAAAATAAATAATTTAAAATTTCCTGTAATCTATCTGAAATAAATGTGACTCACCTAAATGGGATAACAAAATAACAATGTTAAGAATGTAGTAATAGCATAAACCCAAAAACTTTGTAAATATTTACAAATATAAATAATGGTATTTCAAATGCTGCAATATAACATTATACGAAATACAATTATACACTGAGAGTAAATAACTAGGTATTATTATAACTTGAGACGTATGATTATGTTAAAATTTTGGGAATATAATTTAGAATGAGTTTAAGATGAATAAATATAAAAGTTATACATCCATTATTATTTATTTCTATGTTCCTGAACAATAAAGTGTATAATCGAAAACATCATTAAACAAAGCGTTAGTTATATTGAAGGTAGCTCTTCTGAATTAATGATTTTTCTTCTCTCTTTTCAGCGCTGGCGACAACTAACCTCTCACAACCGTATCGAAGCGGTAGCATGTAGTATCTCATTACGGTTCCATTGCATTTCTTAAGAAGCTTCCTTAATCTGATCCAATACTTCCTTTACTTTTCATGTATTCCTAAAAATAAAAATCAAGTGAAGTGTGATCTGCAGATTTGGCTGGCCATACAACGGAACCATCAAGACCAATCTAGTTAAGGTACTAGTAACAAAATTTAGAACTTTACCATCGAAATGTAGAGTGCGAATTGCGATTTCACAATTTATTTGAAACCACATGTTATATCGTGCAAATAGTGGAAAATGTAGAAACAACTTTAAAAATCTAAAAATGGTAGCATTTGATTGCAGTAAGAATTGCAAATAGTTTAACCGTTTAAGATCTAGTGAATTGTCTAGTAGATAGCCCCAAACGCTTACGAACAAGTTTTATTGAATGCGCGACATCCGTATCGCCTGTATATTGTCTACTTCAAGTAATTACGTAAAGTAAAGCTATAAATTTATTACAGATCCATTTTTAGGTGTACTGTTTTTACTGGGATATAGGTACCACATGAACCATAAGAGATTATTAGTGGTTATACAGTGGTTTTTAGGTTACAAAGTTGTGGTTTGCACTATACAATACGAATAAAAATACATACATAATACAATACAATAATCTTTACAAAATAACTCGACCTTATAAGACACTACATATTTTACATTTATATGAATCGGTATAAACCGATGGACTTTAAGAAAATTAATGACCCTATCCCCACTTTCACCATCCAACGCGCACCTTCTTTGGTTTGGCCATAGCGTGATCAAGATGTACCTATACATCTTTTGATTAACTCTATTTGAATCACTATAGGTTTCTGTCATTAATACGGTATCGTAAAATTTTAATCAGGATTCCATTACGACCAATCCAGATGTTTGGTTCTGTAATGCCTTTTACATAACAATGCATTACAGTAGTACAGTTACATTCCGAGTACAATTTAAAAAATAGGGACAAGCGGATCAACTCAACTTCAAAATCTTAAGAAGAATACTTGGCCCAATCTGTAAAAATGGCATCTGCAGAAGGCAAAATAACTTTGAGATCTAGAAGAAATATAAAATATAGCAGATAGCAGCGATGTACTATTTTTATAACAATAGATCGCCTACTAGCGGACCAACTCGACATCGAGTTTTTTAAATGAAATTTTTATTTTGCGAGAAAAATTAAGAGATCAATACAAACAATATAAGCAAGAATATACATAACATTCATCAATAATAATGCAAGTAAAAAGTGTATTAAATATCACGAAATATTTCGTCGAAAACAATGTTTTTTATTACAATGTTATCATTTAGCAGTTAATTTTGCACGCTGATCACGAATCCGGTGTCAGATTTGCTCTATCTTGACGTTTTATGTGCGTTTCGGATCACTTCCGGTGTCGGATCGCAACCGGAAGTACATTATTTAGATTCGTCTCGACGAGACCTTTCGATCCATATATACATTGTGGGGTCTAAAACTTAAAGTAAATTTTAACTTCCGGTCATCTTTAAACCGGAAGTGAATTTTTGTACCAAAAGTATATTTTGACAATCTCATACGTAATACTAATAATATTCCGAAAAAATATTTTAATTATCTAATATGGTTTTTGAGTAAAGTGGTGGACAAGAAAAGGGCTTACCGTCTTAGTATATAAGATGATAGGCAGGACTACTATCAAGAGAAAATGAAAGCTATCATTTAAGGCGAACCCTATTGCCACTGCCTGTAGGAAATAGAAAAACACTATAAAAGTTGGCGTAGCAAACTCGCAATGGACAGGAACGACTGACCAGTTCGAAACTTAACTTTCTTTGATATAATTTATCTTTCCTTCACCTATTTGGGCTATAGCTTTGGTTACCAATTCTTGCAATCTTATGATCGATGTCAGTGCTAAAATGGGTTGATCACTGTTACGTTTTTTATGGTGTCCTTTTTTAGATATTTATTTATTTAAATTCCTCTACACACCATAAAGACCTAGAACTTATAACTAACAAAAATTTCATACTGACAATTTTACATACAGATACGGAAAAAATTTAAATTTACACATAAAATTAGCGAGAGATACTAAGTTACAAGCATTATAGACAGAGATCAGAGATCAAAATTATATTTCTCCCTAGTATCCCCTTCATATTGTGTATCAATACATGTAATTACTACCTAGGTGGTGTTTGTAAGTTTTAATAAATAAAATAAAATAAAAAAATAAAAATCAACGCCCACAATGAAGAGTTACACCAAGCTAAAAAGCCGATTGTTTCCAATCGATTTTAACACTGTTTAAAATAACAGGTAATATTATTGATAATAATAGAAATGGCTACTAGGTGTGACAAAACAACTTCAATATGCCGACTGTTTCCACCGTTGTAGAAAGAGTACAAATAATAAAATAATACTTTAGGGGGCCATTCTGTACAAGAAATTATTAATTTATTTATTATAGCTTTTCTAAATAGTCCAATATCCGTAGAAAAAACTGTATTGGTCATTATTCATCAATTTAACAAGTTTGGCTGTACTAATGGCAGGTGTAAAAACTGCTGCTCATCAGATAAACCCCGTGAAAGAAAAATTAGTCAATAATGAGAAACTAGAGAAACTCAGGTATGTGCATTGGCTGAAGCGACGCCGTGTTCAAGTAGACAAATTGCGGATGAAGTTGACTTAAATAAAAAAAAAACAGAGAAAAAAACTTATACTTAAGTGCAGATCACTCAAGAAATATTTCTTGTAAATCATTTTAAGCGGATGGAATTTTGTCAAATTATGATGATGAAATCCAATGAAATAATAATTTTTTGAAGAATATTTTGTTTACTGACGAGTCCTCCTTCACAATTCACAGGAAACATAATCAATCCATTGGAGGTTATTGGTCTCAGGAAAATAAGCATTTGAGCGCATCTTTGCGTGCACGGTATCCAAAAAAGCTGAATGTTTAGATTGAAATTTTGTGAGATCATAGTATTGGACCTTTTTTTACTAAACGACTGTCCTTCACATAATGTCTGGGCCGTCTGAAACTAATTAGATTTATTTTTTCTTGAACATGTGATTAGTACACAAGCTACAATAAAATGGCCGTCTCGGTCGCCAAACTTAACTGCACTGGATTTTTATTTTTGGGGGATGTTAGAGACCAATTTGTACAGACACGAATTCGAGGTCGAATTTAGCCAAAACATACCAGCAAATGAACTTAACGTCATGAGAAAGGCGTTGTATAATAGATTTGATTTCTGTTTGGCACAAGGTGGTAGTTTGTTTAAACATTTAATTGCGGTTAGAATCGTATTTTGTTTATAGTTCCTAATTTTTTTGAATTATTTTTAGGTTAAGTAGTAGTTTTGGAATTAATTTTTATTTTGTTTCACTTTTATAAACCTAATTTTATTTTCACACCGAGTACTTAAAAAATTTATGATAAATATTGTAAAATAGGTTTACAAAAGTACTGTAATTTTGAGCTTATAAACATTTATCATAACTCAGACGCATCAACATATAGGAAGTTGATTTTTTTTATTAGGAATGTCATTTGGAATGACGTTTGTACACGAATTTGAAAAACAAAATCAATGTCATACGACCCTTAGAACCTGAGTTAGCTATTTCTTTATATTATTATTTTAAAAACTGAATTAATAAATTCAAAATAAAAGTCGCAATATCTCTGGTTCTAGTCAACGAAAATTGATGTTTTTTTTTTTAATTTGGGGTCCTCGTTGCAGAGATTATTGAACTAGTTAATTTGTGAATTGTTTATTGAAGCGAGTAATTTGTTTAAACAATGTAAAATAAATATTTATTTTGCAAAATTTTACTTTTTTCTTATTATTAGTACTAAAAAAAGGTTATGAAAAGAGTTAAATATTTATGTATTTCCCATCTCTTTTATTTATGAGTACGCTTTTCATCGGGTTGGTACTTGTTCTTATTTCTAAATTGACAGAACAGCTGTTTAACCGCCTGTACCGAATTTTCTTCTCTATTTTTTAAATATATATGAAAATTAATAAAAATCACTGTGGAATACTTAAGATCACTGGGAGAATATCATGGGTTATTTCTGGTTTCGTCATAATTTACACTGAAATTATTAACAGGAGAGTGTACTTACTCCCACATCTTGAAATTGATATACATATAGTACCAACAGATGCTAGTTATATAGGATGAGTACTATTATAATCAAATGGAAACTATCAAATTAAAGTCAATTTCATGTAATCAAATGCATTGAACTTAAACATAGTCATTCAGGGAAAGACACATCAAAAATATTGACAATAAATTAAAAATGGCTTAAGCGTTAAAAAAATTAAAGAACTGTGAATAGAAATAGGGGTGAGGGGAGACATCTATAAAAGAAGCAGAGCTGCATAAGCTCACAGCATGAGAATATTGCCTCGTAATTGTTATACAGATTGAACGAATTTAAAACGGAACATACGAAATCAATGTATTTCGGCTCAACTCCGCTCTAGGTGGTTGGCCAACAAAAGGTTGTCAAATAATTATATTATAAAAATCCAATACTTCAGCGGGCTGCTGGATTCTGAACTCATTCAAGAACGAGTCAAAACTCCACCCAAATAGGTTGCCTAGAATCACTGTGAAAACTAGACTACACAAGCAGTTATTATGCTGTCAAACCACTTATCGCTTCCTTATAGTCCAAGAGATAGAGCCGAAATTTTGAACTGATCAGTAATATGACATTTCTCTATTGGAATATATTCATTGTAACTGGGTTAAGACTTTGTCTTACAGGCGGACGCCCCTCGTGGTACAGAGGGTGGCTATACAGGGATGAAGTTGTCATTTTTTTCGGAAAAATTAACGATCGATAATATGGCTGAAAATTTGCCCAGAGTAAGATCTTGGTATAACTAGACGAAATCCCAAAGGGCGGACGCGAGAGTAGATACATAAGGGGTGGCGGACAGGGGTGAAGTTGCAATTTTTTGGGGAAAAATTAACGATAAGTAATATGTCCGCCATTTTCATGGCTCATTATTTAGCCCCTAAAAACTTTAAATCCAAAAGGGCGGACATCTGGGTTGGTACAGAGAGCCATAAAACGGGGTCAAATGTACCACTTGCCTGCGCATTTTAGGTCTCGGTAACAATTTTCAAACTGATTGTATTATGATATTTTTATACCGATTGATTTGAAAATTTGTATGCTCACTTCTGTTACTATTCTGAGAAGCGTCAAGTAGAGTTTTCCTCAAAATTTTCAAAAAAAAATTTCCGTAAATGAAAATTTTTGTAATTTTTTGAGGTAAAATCTAATTTGTAGAATCCTTTCGATTTTCTGTAAGTTATACCATGATTTTTTCCAAAAATTTTCAAACGATTTTTCCGATAAGAAAAAAAAATTTAGAAAAACTTTTCTAAAACATTTGATAAAACTCTACGTCATCGTCTGAATCTTTTATAGAATATTTTGTAGTTTTAAAATGATATTATAATAATGTTTTTTTTTCAAACTAAAGTCATATTTACTTTACAAATCACATTTTTTTCTTAAATATAAATATTTTACAAATTAATTAATTGAATGTAAGTAATTTTATAATGTTAACTATTAAATATTTTTGGTATAACAAATAGTAATTTTACTTATTTTTTATTACAATAAAAAGGCTTTTAAATTTATATTGCATAAATAATGGTTGTCCAGATATAAGAAAAATTTGATTTATTTTTACATTAATAATCAAATACAAAATATATTATTTCTATTTATCAATAGGTAAAATTCAATTTGTAGAATTCCTTTAACATTTTACAAATAATTATTAATAAAAATCAATTTAATAGTGGAATTATCAATTTTTTAAGTTTGGAAATTTACTTTGTAGATATTTTCAATATTTTTTTTAACTTTCAAATTGATTGAATTTTTTTTCATTAGTTAATTATAATTTTACAAATTCTGTTTGGACATTAATTTTGCATCTTTATTATTTTAAAATATTGAAATAATAATGATGCGCGTTCCATTTAGATCAGTAATTCTAGACGCATGCGCTAAATGTAATAAGTATGAAGATGCTTTTATCCAACTTGGTGAAACTGACTTCGATTGTAATGAAGTTTTTCAAACCTTAGAAACTTTCATATGTTACTTATATGGAACAGGACTGACGAGAACAATTCCAAAAATAAAAGTAAACGATGTCAGATTTTCACTATTTAACCGGCAGTATAAGTTGCATGATGTGAACGAGCCTTTTAAAAAAAAAACTAAAAAATTTCGATGCTTCAAGCTTACCACCATGTCAAGATGAATTACACCAACATCTACTGCGAGCTCATTATATTTCAAATATTTGGACAAATGCCCATAAAAAAGTACCAACAGAATTGATTGTTGAAGAACATGGTTGGGAGTTTGAAGATGAAACATATAAATTGAAATGGTTTAGTGGACCTCAGATGCCAGAATCAGTTCGAGAAATAGTGATTGAAAATGAAGCAGATAATGAATGTGATATTATTGAAAGTGAAAGTGACGAAGATGATGAATGTGATGACATCAATGAGAGTGAGAAAAATGACGAAATTTTTAAAGTTTTTCTAATTTTTTTTTCTTATCGGAAAAATCGTTTGAAAATTTTTGGAAAAAAATCATGGTAAAACTGACAGAAAATCGACAGGATTCTACAAATTAGATTTTACCCCAAAAAAATTACGAAAATTTTCATTTACGGAAATTTTTTTGGAAAATTTTGAGGAAAACTCTACTTGACGCTTCTCAGAATAGTAACAGAAGTGAGCATACAAATTTTCAAATCAATCGGTATAAAAATATCATAATAAAATCAGTTTGAAAATTGTTACCAAGACCTAAAATGCGCAGGCAAGTGGTACATTTGACCCCGTTTTATGGCTCTCTGTACCAACCCAGCTGTCCGCTCTTTTGGATTTAGAGTTTTTAGGGGCTAAATAATGAGCCATGAAAATGGCGGACATATTACTTATCGTTAATTTTTCCCCAAAAAATTGCAACTTCACCCCTGTCCGTCACCCCTTATGTATCTACTCTCGCGTCCGCCCTTTGGGATTTCGTCTAGTTATACCAAGATCTTACTCTGGGCAAATTTTCAGCCATATTATCGATCGTTAATTTTTCCGAAAAAAATTACATCCATTCATTATTCATCCCTGTATAGCCAACCCCTGTACCACGAGGGGCGTTCGCCTGTAAGACAAAGTCTTAACCCAGTTACAATGAATATATTCCAATAGAGAAATGTCATATTACTGATCAGTTCAAATTTTCGGCTCTATCTCTCCGACTATTAGTCAAGCTCCTCTTTCCTTTAAAGGAGACAGATAGTTGAACGATATTTTATACAATGTCTATCACCAGGTATGGATTTATTTTTGTCCAAGTTTTATATTGGTCCACTATTTCAAATGCAGTTCAAACAGACATATATTAAATTGTATGTTCCGTTTTAAATTCGTTCAATCTGTATATGAATTTGTTGTCACAATTTTATAGCTATTCGAAAAATGAACTCCGACTTGAAGATTAAAATTATTCTCAGCATTATCCGCCAACAGTGACATAACGCCACAAGAAAATAATAAAAAAAACATCATTGTGAAATTCAAAATCCATATTTATACCGGTATCTCCGCAAAGAGTAATATTTGTATAAGGCATCTTAAAAGCAAATAGTCTGCTTTAATAATAAATCTCTAAGGACATTCAGTCATCTTATTAGCATCAATCTTCTTTTTAAGCGACTCTTCCGGTACGGATGTCGACTGTTAAAATAAGTACGCGTCTTTTATTAGCTGTCTGTCTTAATAATTGAATGAGTTCAAGTGAAAACTAATCATACGCACATATTGTGGACCTTAGAAAAGAAAAAGGGACGTGTTTAGTAACGTACGAGTAAGCTTAAACAGCCATTAAACGAAGGAATTGTACTGAAAATTATCTTTTTACGATGCCGTCTTTCTTTCGAAGCTTAGTGATATCTTGATTATTTGTATTCGGTTTACTACTGCTTTAAAACGTCGATTTTTTGAACAACTAAACTACACTTATCAGATTGTGGAGCCATCTCCAATGCTACGTTTTTGTACAATCTTTCCGTACTTGATTCCTTGTAAAATCTGTTACTTTATTTTTTAATAATTACACAGCCAATACAAAAAAAAAAGATTTATACAACTTTTCTTACAAATGTATGTGAATCCTATGTAATTTTTGGCGCTAAAAAAGAATCTGAAATTATATTTTAGGTATCACCCACAGTTTTCCCACAATATGACACTGGTTTATTCTACATTATAATAATTTGAAACAAACAAAATGATACATTATTAGAATAATACCTTTTATTTAATTCTTGTCTTGTAACAGTACATATTGAATTGACTGTACAATCATTTCAGGAGTCAATATTTTTGTATTGTATTTCCCTTTTTTCTCTAAAGCTTCTTAAATAGATTTTTCTCCTATGCGAGGCACTCTGTTATTCCCTATAAAGTGACCAACAGTAATCATCCATCATGTTGGTGTTCCAACGTCCCTGGTATCGTTTCTCCATTACTTTGATATCCTAGTGGAATCGGTCGCCTTGTTCTTCAGTGGCATCACCCAGATTTTCACTGAAAAAGTCAAGATGGTTATGCAAAAAGTGGATTTTGCAATCCAAGCTTCTTTTTCTTTCATCTTGGTTTCAAAGGTGGAGTCGAACATCATTTTACGAATATCAACTGTTTCATTAAGCCTAACTTGATGGGTATAGGTGGAAGGAGGATCTTTTTTGGATCTATCATAGTTTTGTACAAAATGTTCTTCTCGTCAGATGTTAAAATATTTCTTATGGGCCATTGTTTTGTGGACCAGTGTTTATCACTTGCTCTACTGTCCCTTTTACAAATAAAACATGGAAACTTTGTAAATCCCTTTTGTTGGCGAAGTAGCATGCAAGTAGACCACCAATATAATGGAATGACAGTAGACCAAATCCCCTACCTGCCTAAAAAACTGAGCAAACTGTTGATCTCTGTACCTGTATTTGTAAATAGATGTACAAGGCGACAACAAATTCTTTTCTTTTAATCCTGAGCCAAGCAATTCTGTTTTTCCTTTGTTAAACCCAAATCTCTTACAAAAGCTCTGGTTTCCTCGAATGCGGTATCGGCAAATTGCGATCGCAATATTTCGGCGAATGACGTCATAGAAAACTGTACCATGCACAATGATAGCAGTGGTTTTCAAGGAAGTGTTGGAAGCCACCGCAACGCAATATGACGGTGCCGGCATATTGAATTTGGTAGCCAATGTGGCGAGAAACATTCTGTTAACGGTTTATTGGGTTGGTGAAGTGTGGTGATTCGTTTGTCTAATGTTCAATGTAAAGATTACAGGAAAACCCAACTAAAACAGAGTTTATGGAAAGACCTAGCCCAGATACTTCAAACAACAGATAATCAGTCATCTAACTCAGCTTGTGTAAACAACTGTGGTTGTAAATTTTCTGAAGGACAGTGAAATTCACCATCACTGCCTGGACCACTTTCATTAGATTCTGATTCACTAGTTTTTAAAATGTCAGTAATACGGAGGCTCAGGGACTGGCAGTTCAGATCAACGCTCTGCCGGACGGATATGAGAAGGAAGATTAGGATAAACAATCACTTTATTATTTTTAAAGTTTTCTGATGTTTTTTAATAGCAAAATCACCACATATGTAACAAAATGTATTTGTACAGATTTTACAACTGCCACTAGCCATATTTAAAAGCGTATGAGTCAAACACTAAAAAGTGAGGTTATCTTTATTAGAATAAAGAAACTATACAGCTGTTAATGGAGAGGAAGAAGAACAAAGAGTGTTGTACAAGTCATTAACAGTGCTACCAACCAAGTAACATTAGATTTCTCTGCTCGTTAAACAAAATAAAATATAATTATGCAATTTTAAATGTTAAATTATGAAACAATGGTGGCCGATACAGCAATTTTCGGACTCAGGACACTAAACTACATAAGATAGGGGTAATTTTATCAAAAAAGTTTTTTCATCCTTGGCCTGTGTTATTTATACTAATAATTATTATAATAATTTATATATATTTTTAATACTTTATTTCAACTTTCTTGAGGTAAGGTATTTTCACAATAACCTTCTGTAAAGCCACAACTGGAAAACTTCTTGTATCTTTCTTACATAACCGAATGTTAAGATGGCGCCTCCCACGTGAAAACCTGAAAAATTTTAATTAGGCTTCCATTGTTTAAAATTTATTATTGTGAAATTAGCATATTTAGTCCTATCTACATCTTTTTTTCAATTCTCAATTTTTCGTATTCCTCAAACAGTTTCCTTAGCATGTAGTTTGAGTCGTCGCCATATTTTCAATGCTTCTCCCAATTATATTTTAAATAATAGCATATACTATATTTATCACTGAATAAATTATAATGCGATTTATTCTATATGCATCATTTGTTTATTAAGATATAAAAAAACCGGTATTTATTTTCCAAATTAACTTCATATCAAAAATTTTCCTGACAATTAAAAACCCATATGCCTATCATCTAAAACACGAAAAACTCGAACTGCGGAGATTCCACTACTGCGACGTTGGAAAATTATACACATAACATCCATTTCATTTCCATTTATAAATACACACAAAACATAGTAAACAAAAATCGTGAGAGCAAAACAAAAGTAAAAGTGTTTTCGGGGGGGCCCCATCAAGGTCTGCGAGTTTTGGTTACTTTGTTCATGGAGCATTAATACGAACCAAGGCCGATTTTGGGCAATTACGTCACCCAATATTAAAACATTTGTTTGTGTTACGTGTATAAAAATGATTGCTATAAATTTAAAAGATGATGATGCATTAGTAAATTTCTTAAAAAGTGTAGTAAGAGTTGTTATGTCCGATATTCGGAAAATGTGTTTATTTTGTTACAACATACTGTTCAGTTTTTTAGTTTGAAACACTACGCATACTATAATACCATATCCATTGTCAAGCTTTTTTGTATTTTCTTTCGTAAACAGAGATTTATTAAGTTAGCAAAACTATATTTCTATGTTTTACTGTTTTTTGCACATGAAATTCTTTTGTTACACAATATCAGTTAAAAACTTTTAGTTTGTACAACAGGAAATAGAGGAGCAATTTCAGGAAAAAGTATACCTAATGATCATTTTAACAGAGAGTTAAAAAGGCTAAAAAGAAATTTCAGAATGTCCATTTATCTACAAAATCAAAGAGACACTAATAAAAGAAGAAAATTCTGTGCACATGGAGAAACCATTTTATTGAACTAATTAACCTTTCAGTGCTAACGCATGGTCTCAGAGACGGAGCTAACCTATTCATACCGATAATTAACGATCCGTTCCGATATTCGCGCTAGGTCATTCAATAGCTTCATATTTTGCCTAACCGTTGTTATTGTTAGTATTAAAATATTGTTGAATGTAGATACACGGTTCGTTCGTTACACACGATTTCGGTCTCAGAGACGGATGTTAGCTTTTGCGGCTGTACTAAAGGTAAGGATTGTAACTTTTAGCGTTGTATTTTTAGTGAATAAGATATTATTTTTTTACTTTTTAGAAATAGAAATGAACTACGAGGAGGAGCAAAAATATTTGCAGAGACTTCTAGAGGACGTTGATAGTAATGATGAATTGGAATGCAACGATTCTTCGGATAGTTCTGAAGAAGACGAAGTTGAAATACAAAATCTCGATACAGAGAGTGAACAGGATATATCAGAAGCAGAAAATGATATATTTCATGAGGCAGAAGCAGAAAATATTTGCCGGCGAATTCCTATTTTTTTTGGTAAGGATAAAAAAACTAAATGGCGAAAGCATGTTGGTAATAAGCGAGTGCGTACAAGAGCAGACAATTTACTGAGAAATTTACCAGGAGTAAAGGGGGATGCTAAGGAGAAATTAATCTTTAGTGATATTTGGGGATCTTTTATAACAGACCAGATGTTGGAACTTATTGTAATAAATACAAATATAAATATTGAACTACATGCTGATCCTTTGAATAGAACCTACAGAAAGACGGATATACTAGAAATAAAAGCACTTATAGGCCTGTTGTACATAGCAAGAAAGTTCAAGAATAACTATCTCAATGCTCGCGACTTGTTTAGAAAAAACGGTACTTCCTTAGAAATATTTCGCCTTACAATGTCATACGAGCGATTCAAATTTTTATTGGCATTTATTCGCTTTGATAATAAACAAACTCGTGCAGAGAGACAAAAAATAGATAAATTATATTATAGATATATTATAGACAAGGATGATAAGTATGCGACTCAGAGAAATGTTTGATATTACGTTGAATGTGCAAAATATTGCAAAATCTCATGGTCGTTGTTTTTACTGTGGAAGCCAGAAAAGTCGAAAAACAAAGTACAGTTGTTACTCGTGTAATAAATTTATGTGCTTACAACACATAAAGGGTATATGTGTGGAATGTTCAGAAAAAGATTGACTTTTTTTAAGTTTAAAGTAACCTCGTATTATTAGAATTTTTTAAGTGTGGTTATTATAAGTGGATAATGTAAGCTTTAGTTTAAAAGCAACTAAGCAAATTTTTTGTTTGTAGTAAGATTTTAGGGTTTTTTTCCCACATTTTAGAATAGTAGCTTGTTTTTGTTAAGTAATTATTTTTGTCAAAATAAATGTTTATAAACATAATTTTTAAATAAAACTGTATTTATTTTAAATAAAAAAGTATTTAATAAGACCCTTAAAGTAATTAAATTTTAAAAATTGGTAAAATTTACAGTACTAGGGCATGTATAAATATACGGTCCCAGAGACGGACGTTAGCACTTACGTCAAAATAATTCACGTTAGCACTGAAAGGTTAATAGAAGGGATGGAAATGTTAATGTTTAACTCAGTAAAACACATAATTGAAATTAAAGAAGTAAAGACAAGACCTGACGTAACTGTGGACGAAATTGAGCTCTTCGAAAGTTTAGATAAAACATTGGCTATATACCAACGGATTAGCTGCTGTCGACTTTTGGGACGATACCTAAAAAAGCAAATGCGAAAAGATGTAGTGATTACCGAACCATCAGCTTGATGAGCCATGTCTTAAACATATTTCTTTGAATCTTGCACTCAAGGATGTACCAACACTCTGAAGAACAATTTAGTGACACGCAGTTTGGGTTGCACAATAACCTTGGAACCAGAGAAGCGCTATTTAGTATTCAGGTTATGGTATAGGGATGTCGGCTATCTAGTTTATACGTGCTTTATTGAGTTTAAGACCTTTGGTCGAGTACAATATACTGAAATGATAGCCATTCTTCAGCAGATAAGTATTGATGATAAAGATCTACGTATCATTACAAATCTTTACTGCTATCAACGTGCAAACATTAGGATTGGCGAGGATAATTCTAAATAGAAAGAAAAAAAAAAAAGAGGTTAGTCTTTGTATGTGGGTATATTTTATTTTATAAAAACCCTTAAAAGGGCGTAGTTAAACATAGTATTACAACAGCCAAAAGATTAAAAAACTTTGATGATGTTAAAATGATAACAGCAATCCAGGTGTTGGGATTTAAAAAAATTTTTCTATAATTATTTAATATTGGATATAAAAGATGTAAATTACTGGTGTTGTTGAAGGTCATGTTTACATCTTTTATATCCAATATTAAATAATTATAGAAAAATTTTTTTAAATCCCAACACCTGGATTGCTGTTATCATTTTAACATCATCAAAGTTTTTTAATCTTTTGGCTGTAGTAATACTATGTTTAACTAATATTGTTTCATGGTACATTGACATTTTGTTTTTGACACCGTTCATGGGTATTTTCTTATCAATCAGTTTCCAGCCGTAGTCCGTTTGAAGAGGTTTACTCTCCGGACACTGGAACTCACTTAAGCATGGGTGTATGTTACCTGAAGTAAAATTTAATTAAAATATTAAACATCATATAATATTATTAACATCATGTACAATCTTTGGTAACACATTACATTTTAAAGGGTTTTTACCCAAATATTTTGGTGGCTCAGGCATGGTAACCTGTAAGTATAACCATTTTGTTTTTTAACCTTAGTCAAAATTTTAAACCACGTTTGCTGTAATTAAATGGTTTATACTTATTTTAGGTATTTTAACCTGATGATGGAACAGTTGTTCCGAAAACGTTCGTGCTTTTAATGTTGCCCTTTTAAGGGTTTTTATAAAATAAAATATACCCACATACAAATATACCCTCTTTTTGTTATACGTGGTATACAGCCAGCTGCAGGAATTATTTTCCTTGTGGATTTTTAATTCTAAATAGCTTCAAATACGATGTGGAGTAAGACAGGGCTGCATTTTGTCCCCACTAATATTTAACATCTATTCGGAATTCGTTTTCAATAAACCATTTATGGCATTAATATTGATAATTTGAGGTACGCGGATGACACGATGTTAATTGCTAATAGTTACGAAAAACTTCAACATCTGATTAATAGGATTACCACAACGTACAATGAATATGTACTGAAACTAAACATCACAAAGACAAAGGTAATAGTTGTCAGCAAAACGCTAATACAACCAGATATAATCCCAGCTTATGGATAACAACTGGAGAGAACCAACACTTTTGGTTGTAATATAATTGAGAACTAGGACATTAGAAAGAAATTATAATACGTATTCTAATATATAAAGGCCTATTCGTATTCTAATATATAAAAAAAAGAGTTGTATTTTTTAAGATGAACCAAATCTTATGTGGAAACAATATTACTTTGAGACTGAAAATTAGATTAGTAAGATGTTATGTGTTCTCTGTTCTTTTATATGGTGTCGATGGTTGGACTTTAACAGATACACAGAATAAGTTGGGTAGATAGAGTTAAAAAAGTCAAACAGTCAAAAATAAAAAACTGGAATATTTTAGCCATGTTTTGCGTCACCCAGGGAGATATAATATACTTAAAGAAGAGGACCAGGTCCAAGATGAAGGTCATCAACCCTCAACACCATCCACCAACCATCCATCAACAAAATTAGTATAGCCAATTTGATAGCCAACGCACGATAATAAAGCAGGACACAAGAAGAAGAAGAAACACGTAATTAAAAGACTAAAAAATATTAGAAAACCAGGAGAACGAAATAGTGTTATGATCTGATCAAGAAGGTATGGAAAGCGAAAATTCTACTTAAAGCACTAATATGACCAATACACAAAAAGATGTTAAGATTAGTGTGTAAATATTACACAGGTATCGCTTTGCTATAAGGCAATGTGAACTGATAAAAGAAAGTTTCAACCGAAGATAAACTGGGTGCATATCAAGTTGGATTTAGAGATGACATATCAATTAAAGACCAGTGTTTTGACATTAAAGAAACTCATACTACCCTTATGAGCACATGATGGTTCTCCAAAGTTTATTTAATTCAGTCAGAAGTTAGGAGTACTTAATGATGCTTAAATCGAAATAAACCACTCAGAAAACATTGGGAGAAAAATATTAAACCAATGCCTCGACCAAAAATGACAAAATAAAGCCACGGATAACCGACGTTATATTACAGATAATGTTCAACTAATAATAGTACACAAGAATAGAATCCAAGGGAAAAGACTACGCGACATATTAGGGTCTAATAAGAAAAGCTGTTATAGAAACGAAATTAAAGAATTAACTGAAGCATCACTGAAGACAGTCAAGACATTTGAAATATTCTACACAGAATGAGTAAAGAGAGCGAACTAGAAAATGATAAAAAGTATACCATCATGGGAGATTTCAACTCAAAATTAGGTAAAAAAGAAGAAAATACTGAAACTAAAATAGGGATGCATGGTTATGGCACACGAAATGAAAGAGGAGAAAAATTATATAACTTCTTAGAACAACAAAATTTTTATGCCATGAGAGCTTCAAGAAACCAGCAAATCGAAAATGGACGTGGGTATCTCCCGATAAAAAGACGAAAAACGAGATCGATTACTTCTTGTGTGGGAACAAAGACATTTTTGAAGATATAACTGTTCTCAATCGATTCACAACTGGCAGCGATTATTGCCTTTTAAGAGCAAGGATTCATATTAGAGAGACGAAAACTAGTAGAAACAGGCCACATAATTATTGTAATCAGATAGATCAAACTAAAATACGACAGAAGGGAGATGAGTAGAGAGAAGTCTAAAGAAAAGAATTTGTAGAACATTATCAACAAGAATACTCCGACATGAACACAATTAATAAAGAAATGCGACGAAAGCTCTTGAAAGCAGGACTGACTGTTGCAAAGAAAACGAAAAATAAAGAAGACAGAATAAGTGATGGAACAAAACGGTTGATGGAAAAGAGACGCCCATTTCTAAGCGAAAGAAAGTGAAACACCGATGGTTTCAAAGAATTGAATAAACAAATAAAGAAGGGAGTAAAGGAAGATTTAAGGATCTACAATAAAAACAAGGTAGAAAAAATAATAGAAAAGAACCGAGGTCTGAAATGTTTAAGATCAAACTTAGGAAAGCCTATAATAATCTCATTGAAGGATAAAGATGGAAAAAAATAAGAGAAAAAAAACGAAATTCTAAAAGTTACTCAAACATTTTACCGTGATTTATATGCTTCAAACAAGAACCCAGATAAAACTGCAAAGGAATATCTTAAGAGAAAGATAGCGAATGTCAACTCAGACTTCAAGACTTCTATGTCCCTAAACGAAGTCTTCGAAATAAAACAAACTATGGCACAACTAAAGAACAATAAGGCTCCGGGCCCAGATGGAATACTTGTATAAATGTTGAAGGAGGGGAGTGAAAGTATTCTTGAAGGATTGAAAAAATTTTTCAACGAATGTCTTCACAGAGGAGAAGTCCCATATGATTGTAATGACAGTTTGACAATACTTCTCTTCAAAAAAGGAGACAGGAGAGATCTGAAGAACTATAGGCCAATCTCCCTGCTGCCCCAAATGTACAAACTGTTTATGAGAGTAATAACTAACAGGTTAACGTCGAAGCTATCAACCGGTAGAGCAGGCAGGATTCCGAAAAGGTTACAGTGGAGCGGATCATCTTCTTACAGTCAGAACGCTAATAGAGAAAGCCAATGAATATCACTTGAACTTATACATTGGCTTCGTTGATTATGAAAAAGGCAATCAACTCCATAGAACTTTGGGCAATAGAGAGAGCTATGAACAACTGCAGGATCTTCTTCTTTAGATGCAAATCCACTAATGGATGTTAGCGATCACATTTTCCATTAATTCTCTATTTCTTGCAATATGTATCAGAGATTGTATGTCGTTAATCCCTGTCCATTGCCTTATGTTTCGGAGCCAGGACATTTTCTTGCGTCCCATTCCTCTCTTGCCTTCAATTTTACCCTCGATTATAAGTTGGAGGAACTGGTATTTTTCATTTCGCATGATGTGACCTAGATACGCCGTTTTCCTTTTCTTGATGGTTTCGAAAAGTTGGCGTTCTTGGTTTATTCTTTTAAGGACATCTATATTTGTGATTTTCGCTGTCCATGGTATTTTTAGGATACGGCGATAGAGCCATATTTCGAAAGCTTCTAATCTGTTTATATCCCTCGTTTTGAGTGTCCAGCCCTCTACGCCATATAGCAGCACTGACCACACGTAGCACTTAGTAAACCTTAGTCTCAGTTGAAGATCGAACTCTGAACAAGTCAGTACCTTCTTGAATTTTACGAAAGCTTGTCGAGCTTGCTCAATGCGACATTTTACTTCCCTGTCCGATGCCCAGTCTTCAAAAAGCCACGATCCCAGGTATTTAAATTTACTCACTCTTTCAATGGACTTAGTATTCAGTGTTATGGTGGAGTTTTCAAGTGCATCCAAGTTTCTGGAGATGATCATAAATTTGGTTTTTTTGGTATTAATCTCTAATCCCATTCGCTTACTGTATTCTCCGATTATAGTGACAAGTTGTTGAAGATCGACTATGTTGTCACAAATTAAGACATTATCATCAGCATATCGTATGTTGTTGATCAGTACTCCATTCACTTTGATTCCCATCTTTGCATCCTCCAGAGACTCTTGAAATATGGCTTCCGAATAAATGTTAAATAAAAGAGGGGAAAGCACACATCCCTGTCGAACGCCCCTTCTTATATGTATGGGTTTGGATATAGAATTGTCTATTTTTAACTGTGCCGTTTGATGCCAGTACAAGTTTTCAATGCATCTTATGTCTTTTTGGTCTATATCAACTTTCTTGAGGATCTGCATTAACTTGTGGTGTTGGACACGATCAAACGCTTTTTGGTAATCCAAAAAGCATAGGAATACATCCTTCTTCTGATCGTAACAATTTTGGACCAGCACCTGTGTTGCTACTATTGCTTCTCGTGTTCCTAAACCTTGCCTAAACCCGAACTGGGAGTCACTGATGTCCCAGTCACATTTTTTGTATAATCTTTGATGTAGTATTTTTAAGAATATCTTTAAAGTGTGACTCATCAGGCTAATGAGTCTGTGATCCTCACATCTTTTTGCATTGACTTTCTTGGGCAGGGGAATAAAGGTAGAGCGTAACCACTGTTGAGGATAGCAGCCGGTTTCATAAATTAAGTTAAATATTTTGTGTAGTGCTGAAATTCCCCTTTCATCCAGTAATTTGAGTGTTTCTGACGGGATTTCATCTGGTCCAGGTGCCTTATTGTTTTTTGAATTTAATATTGCCTTTTCTATCTCCTCTTTGGTGATTGAAGGGCCAGTCAGCTGGTCGTCTGTATAAACTTCACTCATGGGTCTTTCGTCATGGAAGAGCTCCTGGATATAATTTTCCCATATATCAATTTTCTCCTTTTCACCCAGCACTATCTGGTTATCCTGATTAACTATGGTAGTTGGTCTTCGTTTTCTGTATATTCCAGCAGTCTCCTTAAGCTTTTTATGTAAATTACGGTCGTCGTGCTGTCGTTGTAAATGTTCTAGATCGATACATTGTTGCTTAAGCCATTCATTTTTTGCTATTCTTATTTTTGCTTTTATTTGCCTGTTAATGTTTTCATACATATTGCTGCCATCTTGTTTATTCTTGTGTCTTCGTCGTTCTTCCATTAGTAATAGTATTTCGTCTGTCATCCATTTTTGCCTCTTGTTATTTCGTTTGTACCCTAAGTTGTTTTTCATGATGTCTGTTACAGCACTTGTAATCGTATTCCATGTTGGTGTTAGATCTTCGGCAATGTTTGTCGTCAATATTTGAATTTGTGCGTTTATTTCATTGCTTATTTCTGCTTGTATCATTGGGTCTTTCAGTTTGTCCAGTGCTATATGTTGTTGAGTTTCAGGCTTGTTCTTGCATGAAAGAGCGATCTTTATGAAGGCCACTAATAGTACGTGGTCAGAAGGGACATCTGCTCCAGGGTATGTGCAAGCTCTTTTGACAGTTGTGCTGAATCTACCGTTAATAAGAATGAAGTCTATTTGATTTCTTATTATGTTCTGAGCTCTATCGGCTGGAGATTTCCAAGTATAAAGGCGACGGGGGTGGAGTTGGAACCATGTGTTGGTAATTCTCATGTTTTCTTCTTGACAAAATTGTAGGATAGACTCCCGATACAGAATGCTCATACATAATATTCAGAAGAAAGCTACAATGAAAATACAAATAGATGCGAAAACCAAAGCTGTACCAATCAACAGAGGAGTTCGCCAGGGAGATGTTATCTCACCAAAGCTATTCACACTTGGACTAGAAGACGTGTTCAAAGACATTAACTAGGCAGATAAAGGAATAAGTGTTATTGGAAGAAAACTGAGTCATTTGAGATACGCTGATGACATTGTAATATTTGCTACAAGTTTCGAAGAACTACAGACCATGATGACGCAACTATTTTAAGCTTCGGAAAAAGTAGGTCTTAAGATGAACTTGGAAAAAACAAAAATAATGACAAATACACCGAACATTAGAGAAATAACGTTGAACGACATAAATTTAAAAACAGTAAGCGAATACGTCTACCTGGGACAGATAATGAAAGTTAAAAAAGAAAATCAAACTGCCGAAATTACCAGAAGAATAAGGTTAGCGTGGGCAGGATTTGGAAAACTGAGTTGAATCTTGAAAAATTCATAATTATAGAGAACATTTGTGTAAAAAGTATACGTACAAGAATATTTTCTAATTAAAATAACTAATTTTATGTGTTTTCCGCAACGATCTACAAAAAAAAAGGTATAAAGCGTTAGTACGTCGTCTGTATAAAATCAAGGAAAACTTATTTATATCTCAAAATAAAAATAATCATTCTCTGTCTGAACTCGGATAACTTACTCAGTAGACTTTGGTCCAAATATTGTCTGTGCATGTGCATTCGGTCATGTAGCGTTTGGATGGTTAGTGCAAGAAGTGCCGCAACTGTTTTCCAATTTATCTTTGCAACGGAAATATCTTTGTTTACTAATATTGTTAATAATAGTTAGTCGATAGGGAAGTGGTTTAAAAATAGGTGGGAGAGTCTGGTTTTTGTACGGTTTATTAATGTGAGTATTTACGTCTGGTTTTTAAATTAAAACAAAAACGCTTTATTTTGGCAAGTTTTTTTATAAATTGTATGTATACAAACTTTTTTATACGTAAAATTTCAGTTTTTCTTATGTAATTCTTATGTAACAATCTAGACAAGACAAAAAGCTCAGGTTCGTTCGGAAAAATATTCCCATGAGATTTTTTGCATACTTATTCACTTTCATGAGATACTCCAAAATAAGGTGCAAGAGGTTGCCCAGGCGAAAAGTTTTTAACATTTTTTTTTAAATTGTAACAATGAACTTTTTGGCTCATACAAATTTTTTTTGAATTTTTTGGGCCATGAACAAAATAAGTCTCTTGTAATTTTTTCTAAACTTGATCGTTTTTGAGTTATAAACAATTCAAAGCTGAAAAAAACGCAAAATTACCATTTTCAAGACTCAAAAAAACAACTAAAAAATATTATTTTTGAATTCACCTCCATTATAGACCTAAATTTAAATTTATACCTTGTTCTATCATTTCCCAATAAGTATTTTGGGCTTATTTCAAGAAACAAGATCTATGGCACAAATGTTTGTTGGTTTGAATTCTCATTGTAGTTCAGGAAATGAAGCTCGAAAAAAGTTAAAACCTCGCAATTTTTTCGTCCTGCATGGATTCAGTTGAAATTTTAACAGAAGGTAGGTGATAACCCAAGGATCAAAATCTATATCGAACCGAAGTGCGCTGAAGGGTTTTAGGGGTGAAAACTACCCCTAATTGTCAAAAATTATAAAATAACATATTAAACCTGAATATGGGTAAGATTTGGTTTGAATTAGTTAAATAATGATTATTTTATACTTTTGAATAGAGTTCCATCATATTTCAACCCTTAAAAAACAACCCTTGTTAGAGATTAATGTAAAAAAATTACTAATTCTAAAAAAATGATTTCGCCTTGGATCTGGATAAAAATTTGGATTTAAGCTCAACTCACCCTCTGCTTTATAGTTTATGTCATGCCGATGAACCCTGATTGTTCTTAGGGGTGAAAACTACCCCTAATTTTGAAAAATTGTAAAATAACATTACAAATCTTAAGATGAGTGAAATTTGGTTTGGATTAGTTAAATAGTGATTTTTTTATACTTTAAAATACAATTTCATAAATTTTCAACCCTTAAAAATCAATTGTTATGAGTGCTATAGGTGAAAACAATTTTTTGCCAAAATTTTGCAACTTTTCAACTTTTGAAAATCACCCTTTACAACATTACAGTTTTTATAAACTAATTTAATAGATATAAATTGAAAAAAGTATAATTAAATGCAAAAAAATTTATCAACATAAAAAGGCACCATATATTCTTATACATTTACATAAATAGTTGAAAATATTTACATTTATAGGTAAAACAATTATAATATAAAAAAAAATTAATTGGTTTTTTTAACGTATTTCCTTCATTTTTAACGATAGAGTGTTTCTTCAAAAACGATTTTGTAGAGGTTTTTAAGAGCTACAAGGATCTGTGAATTAAATCTTTTTGGAACCCTTGGAATAGTTGCAATGGACTATTGCATTTTTCACATTGGGTCCCGGTGAAGATAGCCTCAAATGAGTTTGACAGGATGAAATACTGGTGTTTGCCGGTGTTGCAGTGTTGAAATTTACATTAAAAATCTGCAAGCAAAAGCAATAATGTATTTAAAAATTAATACTTTAGAATTATCAAAAAAGGGAAAGTAAATAGTTTTAAAACAGTTTTTAAAAGTAAATAGTAAAATGTCAGTATAAATAATAAAGTTAAAAAGACATCTGTTGAAATCTGGCAACTGGTGGTTTGAGGGTTCTGACTCCATGGCCAAATCTATCCGCCAACCTATCAAAGGGCAATTGCCAAAGATTTTTTCTAATAATTAACTGCAATTAATATCAAAAGAAACAAATATTAATCTATTCGTGTTTTATATAAGTTATAAAATTGAAGAATACATAAAATAATATACTAAAAATGTACGTTTTAAAATCTTTCTCCCTTTGTATTTGAAGCATATAACATATACCTTTTAAGGAGACGGCAACACTACCCACGCAATATTTCGTTCTGTGAAACTTAATTGATAGCTCATTTGAGGCTATCTTCACTGGGACCAAAAGTGAAAAATGTCCATATATTTAATACATAATTATTTTTATTTTATACTTAAAGATATAAAAAGTTTCGCCTTCTTCGGTGCCATGTAAGTATTTTCGCTGTGTATTTTGGCGAGGCATCACGTAATGACTGGAGGCTGTTGACATGTGTTACAGAAGAAAGTTGACAATATTCTAGGTGTATCAGTATCAAAATGTGAAGTCATAAAAAGATTCGCAGAGAAATTTTAAATTGTTTCAAATGTAAAGAAGCGCTAAGTATAATGTTTAAGTGACATAATGAGAAATTAACTGCGCTAAGATTTACTGAGTGTTATGTTGAAAAAAAAAAGAAAGGCAGAACTATTCAGAGCAGACGAAGAATTTCCTCGTTCCATAACCTTGAAGAATAAGAAGAAATTGTTTTATTAGTTACCGTATTATTTACACATACTTATTAGATAATAAGAAATGAAGCACACCACTGCTTGATGACAGCCTCCGTTTTAAAAGTCTGATGAGATTTCGGAGGTTCTGTGAATTCATAAAATTTGTGAACAGTTGGATTAAATGCTTTATGACTCCTCATTCCAAAGTAGCCCACAATGTACTCCATTTAACATAGTTAAATGCTTTAATATATTCTACAAAGCACACGGAAACGTTAAATCCTATGAAATTTTCAAGGAATTTCATCAATAAACCGGCAATAATAGCAGTTGCTTCGTTTCAAACAAAAAGTGCCTCACTCTAATCTTCTAATTTTTTTTTGACTACTTTTTCCTTCTATATATCGTAAACATGCTAATAACTGGCAGACATTTAATGGTTTGAGTTTAACTGCTGAGTATTTTTAGTTTAAATTTCAGACTTCCTGCTTTACGTTCACTTACGTGCCATTTATAAGTTCCCACAGGTACGTGGAAAACAGTGGCGGCGGCAGAAATGGCATGGAGCCACAGGTAAAAGCATACTCACAGTAATTTTCATACTATTTCTTGTCGGTATACAATACAGAGAAGTTAGTATCAAAAAATTTATTTAAAAATTCCTTTATTAAAAGTATAATATTAAAAAACCCTATCGGGCTACATCACAGATCGTTTTCGGAATCATCAGTGCTATCTGGATGTACACGTTTTGAGCCACTAAATATATGGGTAAAAACCCTTTAAATGTTGTTAAATTAACTTTGAGTTACATTATTATAACTAAGATGTTTAAGTTACAACAGGAATAGATAACATGGCAACGTGAGACTCCACTGGAGGTTGCTAGTCCTGGGACGAAGCGTCTACGAGGACTTGCTGATAGCAATTTAACTCAATATTGATAGTTTGTGGAAGTTAGTAAGAGATAAATCAATCAAAACAGTAAATGCTTTTTAAATTGTTTCATCTCAATAAAGATTTGCCATCTGTCCTGTTTGGACAGTAATCAAATTTGATAATTCAAACAGAGAAATTAACATGAGCGAAGAATATCTACCAGTGCTGGTACCTTTCTTATTAAATTTAATTAAAATTAATATTTAAAAAAAAATCTTATATTCTAAACAATTTACTTATGAAATCTATCTGATAAGTCCAAGGGTGTGTGTCTCTTTCTTCTCACTTCTCTGCTGTTGTCCAGTAGGTTTACCGCACTAGAATTTGGGTGAATGTCTAACCGCTTTAAATGCCAATCACTACACTTTTTTATTTCTTCGCGCACAACACTTAGTGAGAGATCATGACGTATGACTTCATTTACCTAAGGACCTTCGATTGGGACCTCTGCAGGATTTCAATATTGGATTCGCTTGCACATTCCCACAGTTGAATGTCATAGGTCCAGATGGGTTTTAGAATGACTTTATACACTACTAATTTATTTTCTAGTGATAGTTCAGATCTTCTTCCAAGTAGCCAGTAAAGTTGTCTCAATTTGAATCCAAGTTGCTTTTGTTTATTGAAGATGTGGTTTCTACAAGTAAGTAGTCTATCAAAATAAATACTAAGGTATTTTGCACTATAGGTGGACATGTCAGAATTTAGTTGTAAATGTTTAAGTGGATTTGTAACTTTCTAGACACTTCGATCGAATTTGTGTGCGACGAAAAGATGACGATGCCATCAGCAAATGTTGCCAAGGAACACTGATCAGAAGTGGGTAGGTCGGTCGTGTATAATAGATATAAGAGTGGACCAAGACCTTGAGGTACGCCAGAGTTTATAGGTTTCTATGCTGTTACCAGCGTACCGTATTTTATCTGGAAATATCTGTCTGTTATGTAGGATTTGAATATCCTATAGTATTCAGATGGTAGTTGTTTAATTTTATACAGCAAGCCTGTATGACACACTTTATCAAAATCTTGTGTATGTCTAAGAAGAAGAAGACTGCAGAACAATAGCACTTTTCCTCCAAATCCTGGTTTATGATATTAAGAACTCTGTGCACTTGGTCAAATGCAGCGTGTTTTTGTCAAAAACCAAATTGGTAGTTAGGAACTAAGCACTTTTCTTCTAGGAAAGAACCAAATTTCTTTATTATTAGTTTCTCGAGAATTTTAGCAATATTTGGTAATAAACTAATGGGTCTATATGAAGTTACGGATTGTAAAGGTTTGCCTATTTTATGGATTAAAATAACTTGAGTCACTTTCCATTGTGAAGGAAAATATCCTAATCTTAATACCGCGTTGTAGATTTGTGTTAATAAGAAGATCGCATTTCCATTCCATTCGAAAATCGAAATGGTATTTTCGCTTTTTGCAAATCTTTTTAACCAGGCTTACCAATTTTGAATGATGATGATTTTGAGATTGAAAAGTGAATGCGATGGTAAGTCTGTCAGAATGCAAAGATGTACAATGTCATTTAGAATTTAGCAAAATGTACAATAAGTGAATTGTCTGCAGTTTGACCAACTTAGTAACATTTCCGTAATAACCCCTGTAGTCGCTTGTAAAAACTTACTACAAAGGGCGACAGCTAAGGCATCTAAATATACCTGTTGATTCGAGTATATTGTCTTTAATGATGTAAAATTAATTTCTGAGAAAAATCAGATAATTCTAATCGAACCAAAATTACCAGCGGTTATCAACGTTTCTTATCTATGGTATCTGTTTATTCTTAAAATATCTACACTCCGGGATTTTAGCTTTAGTCACTATTTGATGAAAAGAAACATCCTTAAGCCTCGGCGTCTCAGGAATTTCACGTTTTTTGGATATCATTGCCGACTTCTTTGAACAAGATTTGACTCGGACATGATTATACTAGTTTCATTTTCTGTGAAGAGGCATTCAAAATCTACTTGGTGTGATTAGAAGTATGCTTAACTTATCTAAATCTTGATCTCGATAGTAATATCTATATATTACTTCTAAGGCAACGAAATCTACATTTGAGTACCCAATTTGGGTTATTTAGGTTAGTGATTGATCTTTCTCTTTTCAATACTGAAACTGATGCAAAAATAAATTAAAAGTTAAATTGTGCGTGATATTAGTGCAATTTCTTTATCGGATTTATTCTTAACTTTATTATTAAAGTGAGGTAAGCAATATTCGTTAATATCGTATATTTTTTCATTTGTAGATACATTTTTACTTTCTTTATACTTTATACATTGACAAAAATGATTTACATAAACTTAACGCAAAAAAAATCCTGAAATCGATATTTGAGAAGATATTGGACAAAAAAAAATGAAAATAAAATTACGTTACTGAAAATTCTGGCGTGTTTCCAGTTCTTAACTCTTTTTAATTTTTTCCTGTTCCGCTACCTTTCTCGAATTTATTCTGTCCACCTTTCTCATGTCTCGTTTTTACTATTCTTTTTGTTCTATCTTCGGACTACTTCTTCATCTTCTACTTTGGAGAAGAAAATCAATTATATCATTCTCTGTACCCTTTCATAGATGATATTGTCTTCCCCATCTTTGGTTGATATATTTGGTTCTACAATTTTTTATTTAGATAAGCTCAGGATAAGCTATTTTTCTTATATGCTTTTCATGTATCATCTGTTACTTTCACAAATGTACCTTTTGAACGTTTTTAATTGTTTACCTTTTGAATTTTCGTATGTTTTATTTCTATTCTATTCTACAATTAACATATATTTCTACTCGATATCCTTTAGTTTTGGTAGCCAACTGCAATATACAGATTCTGATTCAAAATTAAAAGTTATTTGTAAATATAGTACTCATATGGAATTAAACCACAAGTGATTATTATAAAAATTACATTGTACATGCGGTTTTGACGTTTTGATTTCGACAAATCCCAGATATGCCAACATACCTGGAACGATGACGTCATGAAAAAAACAGGCAGTAGTCATCTTACGTAATGAAGAAAAATGTACAGTAGTTTTTGGGCAGTCGCCACATAAGTTTGCCCCAAAAACTTACATCGGTCAAACGGATAGAACTTTTAACAAACGGATGGCAGAACATAACAATACTTTCAATAATAGAACAACAGATTCTACTCACGCACTTCACCTTCTAGATCATAATCATTCTTTTAACAAGCAATTTCAAATTCTTCACATTTAAAATAAAGGCCTTAAGTTATCATTATTAGAATCTAATGAAATTAACAAATTAAAAAACACAGATATAATTCTGAATGACCAACTTGAGACAAACAGTTCTCCCCTACTAAACCTAGTTAGTTAAAGACTATAAAATATTGGACGCATACCAAAAACAGCTCACTTGAGAAAAGCACTCTGCCGAAACAGCTGTAGTGATGTCCAATCCATTACAAATATATGACTCTTTAAAGAGACGATGCAAGCAACTTTACTTAGTAACAGTGCAAGATACATAGTTCGTTAACAACTTGGCATGATTATTGCAATCAATTACAAACAAAAATCCTAATAAATGTTCCCTTAAAATTCAAGTTATTCACTGTATTTCCCTTTGCTGTAGTTTATTTATGTGCTTCTTCTTCTTGTGGTGCCCTATCCAATTAGTGGATGTTGGCGACAAGTCTGGCATAGGTCTTGTGTGGCTCTAAAGAGTGCATGGGCATCGAAGTTTGTCCAATTCCTTATGTTTTTAAGCCATGAGTATTTCTTTCTTCCGATGCCCCGTTTTCCTTCTATCTTCGATTCCATAATAAGCTTTAAGAACTGGTACCTGGAATTTTGAAATATATGACCCAGATAAGCAGTTTTTTTCTTTTTATTGTTGGCAGCAATTCTCGTTCTCTGCCCAATACTTCGACATTTGTTGTGTGGTCTGTCCAGTGAATTTTAAGTACTCTTCTAAATACCCTCATTTCAAAGGCCTCCAATTGGTTCTTCACATTGGCCTTTATGGTCCAGGTTTCTACATCATATAGCAGTATGGAGTAAATGTAACAAAGCGATATCGAAGCGTTAAGTTAAGGCTGCTGCTGCTTAGCAAGGTTCTCATATTAGTAAATGCTTTTCTGGCTTGCTCAATCTACGTATCTTTATGTCTGGATCTAGATCTTCAGTTATCCAACTACCGAGATATCTGAACTTGGGGACCTTTTGGATGTTCTTATTGTTACTCTTATATTTAATTGCATATTTCGTGTTCTGCTAACCACCATTACCTTTGTCTTGTCTATATTAATCTTCAAGCCCAGTCCTTCTGCTTCAGTGTTTATTCTATCTATTAGTTGTTGTAGCGCTTCTTGGCTATCAGCTATTATGACTGTGTCATCAGCATCGCGAAGATTACTGTTGATTCCGTTGATTTTGATTCTATCTTCAGTGTCACTTAAGGCTCCATCGAAAATCGTTTCAGAGTAAAGATTAAAAAGGAGGGGTGACAGAACACAACCCTGTCGTACACCTTTTTCGATTGAGAAATATGATGTAGATTCCAATCCTACTCCCACAGATGCCACTTGATTCATATAAAGGTTCTTTATGATTTTAAGGTCATTCTCATCTATCGAACGTTCCTGGAGAATGATTAACACAATCATATCAACCATGTGCTTCCCTTACTCATAATTATGTAAGTAACAAAGTTATTAAGAGAAAAATTAATACATTCCGCTATATATCTGTAGGTGAAACGACGTTCACAGGTGGTTGATAAGGAATCGTCAAAAGATATGGGGAGCCCCTCAAGGGTAAATCCAAACTAAGAAATATGATAAAAAACTGTCGGAGAATTTCATGAACCTCAATAAACGAGAGATCAAAACGGTCACCGAAATTGGTGAGTGGATATTGTCCGTTTAAGAAAACACATATGCAAAATAAGTAAGGTGAATGAACCATGGTACAGAAAATAACTCAGTCAACTGAGGATTGAACCAAAAGAGATCCTTAAACTACCAATGAGGAAACTGTTGGCCATCGTTGAGGCCACAGGACTTATTGGAGATTAATGGAGTTTGTTGAAAAAAAAAACAGGGTTTGGTACAAATGACCAAATGCCAGAGATTTAACTTGTCTCCCCTAAACTAAGAAGAAGAGAATCTGCTAGAAGAGAAGTTATATATTAAAAGGCACCCAATATTTGGTGCAAAATATATATATATATATATATATATATATATAATGGGCACAAAATGTGTGTAATATACACAGAAGATAATATTATTATCAACTGAAATTTAATTTAATAATTTTGTAAATATTTTTTGTTTGAATTTAAGTGAATTTTAAATTTAATCTTAGAACAAATAAATATTAACGAAAAATGTGATTTCATTGTTACTTTTCGAAGAAACAAACTTACGTGCTGGCTAGACAAGGTAGATTACTGACTGCTTTGTTAACGTTTAACTGTGTTATACATACACACACAAAAATTAGATAAAATCGTCAAATATTTAGATTATATTTTGGAACTAAAAGGTATAGTAGTTGTTTTGATTTTCAAGGAAATAAAATAAAAAGCTAGGATTGTCAAACAAATTAGGAAACATTTATAATGATCATCAGGTTTTAAAAAAAACAAGGAGGAAGAATTGGAACGATAGGACATGCAAATTTAATAATAGGGAAATTAACGGCACCGACAAATTCAAATATTTAGGATTCATACTCTCAAAAAATGGAACCACCGAGCAAGAGATACCCAGCAGATTAGCACAGACAAGAACATGCATTAAACAAATAAACGGGGTACTGTGGGATAGACAGATTACCAGAAATACAAAGAAGAGAATTTATAACACCTTGGTACGCAGTATAATGACCTATGGAGCAGAGAATTGGGTAATAAATAAATGAAACAGCTCCAAAATCACAGCAACTGAAATGGAGGTCATGAGAAGAAGCTGCAGAGTGACAAAAATGGATCGCATCAGAAATGAGGAGATAAAACGAAGAATGGCAGTAAGTAGAACAAGACATACTCAGCTATATCGAAGAAAAACGTTTAATTTGGTATGAACATGTGAGAAGAACAGATCATACAAGGTGGATAGCAAAGATTTCGGATTGGAGCCCAATAGGAAAGAGGAAAAGAGGTAGACCCCGAAGATCATGGAGGGATGAAGTGGACGAGGCCATGGAAAGACGAGACCTTAGAGATGGAGAATGGCAGAACAGAAAGGACTGGAGAAGTTGGCTGAAAGAAGGAAGGCGGCGACAGCTGTAAAAATCCTTATATAGATAGATAAATACAGATATTAATACAGTTAGTCCAACGTAATAAGGTCAAAATATATCCTGTTCGTGACACTAAAAAAAGCTAGGGTATTGAAAGGTTTTTTTGATGTATAATACTTATAAAAACATATTCTAACGATTTGTTGAAAATTTTTATTTATAAACAAATTAGTGTAATTTTTTGGCGTTTTTATTTTATCATCGAAAAACAAGTTTTTGAAGGTTTATTGGCATAACCAAGAACATGCAAAAAGCTTCATAATGACGATTTTCAAAATTTATATACGTATTTGTCGTTAAGATAAATGCAAAAAGGGGCAAATTTCAAAAAAATAAATAAATTTTTTTAAAACTTAAAAATTTTTTAAACTTCGAAATTTTCCTCAAAGTTGGGCCTTGTAATGTTTAATATGTAATAAAAGTTTAAAAACGTTTAAATTTTATTCTATTTGTTTATCTCAAAAAGTTGTTTTTTGCAAGAACATAAGTCAGAAAAAAATGCAGTTAGAACAATTTTTTGGTTTTAGAATGAAAGAGTGAGTCTTCTTCTTTAAAAATAGTAAAAAAATGAAAGATACAAATATTTATTATCGAAAAATAATTTTACAAAAATATGCTAATTTCTTACTTATAAACAAATAGAATAACTTTTTTTGCTATTATTCATAAAATAATTATGTTTACGTATTCAGAAAGCATATATTTCTTCACCATTATATAAAAAAAAATTGACCTAGGTCAATTAAGGCCAAAGTTAGCCAAATTTTTTGATAATATCACAGCTTATTTGTTTATAACAATTAAGGGATGAAATTTCCGCCATTTTAATTGTGAATTATTATAGTTCATGTAAAAAATATGGTTCTATTTGAGCTTTAGAAGAGTCGTCGGTAAAGCTTTAAAAATTAAGTATAGCTGACATTTTTAATGAAGTACAAAAGTTGAAGAAAATTGAATTTCAAAGTTCAAAATCGGTACACCTATAAAACTGTATTTTATCGACTTCCAACAGAGCAATTTTCTTCATTATTTTATTAAACCGATCTAACTTGAATAGAGACGTCTACAAAACGTATTAACAAATCTCAAATATGCTTTAGTTTTTTTTTATAGATAAATAAATTTATTTATACTCCAGTCGTCACAGACGAAAATGGCACTCTAAAAATCATACAAACAAGCTGAACTTTACAAAAAAAATGCAAAAAAGTTTACTACTCCTACCCCCTGAATTTCTCCTAAAACCACTCCTCCTCGTAAGGGGTAAAACGGAAACAATTGGTAGAAAACAATATTTCAATTAAAAAATGTATCTGAGATCATTTTAAACAAAAATTTTTATGAGCACTTTTGCTGTAAAATGAACCGTTCTCTCATAAACAACGCTTGAATCGACAGGCGATTTTGAAGGTTATCTATGCACGCGAAATCAATTTTAAATAAAATTTATATCAACTCGTCTGTAAAAATTCGATATCTTTTGATCAGAGCGTCCTATCGATAAAAATCAAAAAGCGTTTTAAAGATGGGAAGTGCAGCTTTGATATTCAATTTTTGCATTCTCGCAAAATATAGCTTGCTCTTATGGCTTTTAGAAGTTCAGTTGCGTCTTCGTCTTTGTCGACTTGAAGATAAATTTATTTATTTATAACAAAATTAAAGCACCTTTGGGATTTGGTACTGCGTTTATTAGGAGTTTCTGCTCGTGTTCCAACGGATTAATAAGAGAATGAAGAAAATTGCTCTATTGGGAACATTTTTGGAAAATATTTTGCTGAAAATTTTGCTCTTTTTTGTAATTATTTAAACAACCAATAGGTACCTTATATAAATTTTTGCAAATCGTCATTTTGAAGCTTTTTGTATGCTCTAAAAAACGGTTACCCCAATAAACCTTTAAAGTCTTGTGTTTTTTAATGATAAAATTTAAACGCCAAAATGTACGTGTTTCCACATTCATTTGTTATGGGAAAATGGTTCAAATATGTTTGTACAAGTATTATACATTAAAAAAACGTCGGCGACATGGAACAGACTGGAGTCAAATATGTACAGGAAATATAACTGAACTAAATGAAGATTGAAAATGAAAAATAAAGGTTAAAGGGGGTATTTAGTTAATTGAAGATTTGAATGAATAGTAGAGCGCCAACTATTTTTAAAATAAAAATAGTAAATTGATAAAGTTAATAGATGAATAAAATCAAAAGAAATAGAAAGAAAATAATTATTTAAAGAAAAATAACAAACATGTGATCAAATTGGAATTTAGATATAGATAAAAGTTTTCTGGTCCATAATGCAATACGTTAAATTTTTTTATAGTAAAGAACACCTTAAATATTTTATCAATGTTTTCTGATCAATTATCGTTCATAAACCTACAGTACTGTGCGAATTAATGGAACCATAGGCTGTTTTAATGAAAAAACAGTTTATTTAGAAAAAAAATTATATTTTGACAAAACTATAAAGGTAAACATCAATTGTCTAGCTTTGCAAATGGTCCATAAATTTTCAATGGGGTTGAGGTCTGGTGAATTACTGGGCCAATCTAAAACATTAATCTTCTTATTTAAAAAAAATCCATCATTTGCTTTTACTTGTGACAAGGAGCAGAGTCCAGTTGAAGAATTGCTCCTCCTTGGGGTTGACAATTTTGGAGTTCTGTATATATAAACGCTGTTCCAACGTGGATTTGTATTTTTGGCTGTTCATCATGCCTTCGATTGGTATCAAATATTCAACCACCATGTATGAAAAACATCCCCAAAACATTTTTTGACTGAATGTTTTACGGTTTGATCAATATGAGATGGTGTAAGGTTTTCATTGTCAGAATTCCTGACAAATTTCGACCGCTGTTCCTGAAATATAAAGTGAGTCTCATCTGTAAATAGGACTTTTCTCCAGTCTTCTACAGTCCAATTAGGGTTTTTTGGTACACAATAGCCTTTGTTTCTTCATTCGTTCAGTTAGAAGCAGTTTTTTCTGTGGACGCATTGCCCTTCTACCATTCTTTTCCGATTAATTGAGTCATGAATCACTACACATGATGTTGCCAGATCTTGTTTGAGCTTTTGGAATGTTTTCTTGGGTCCGATTTGCTCTTTCGGGATAAAAATCTGTCATCTGCTGGTGTAGTTTTTCTCTTTCTTCCACATGTTCCTAACCTTTTCACATTCATTGATCCCGTTTCTCGTTTACAAAAAAGTTTTAAATCTTGCTTACTACCCTCCGAATCACTCCACATGTTCTTCCGATTTCTCTTAGTGTCATAGAAGTGTGTTCACTTAACATGATAATCTTTTCACCCTTCCTGAAACACCCTAAAATAAAAGACAGAGAAAAGTAAGGTTATGTTTTCAATGCTTGGTCAGTTGTAAATGTGTGGACAGTGTTGCCAACTGTGAATATTGAAAAAGTCACAATGATTCCATTAATTCGCACAATACTGTAGAATGAAAACCAGAAGTGAGCAAAACGAGTATCAAATCTAGGAATAAAAATTTACAAGATTTATGGAAACTGAAAGTTTTACTTCTTTAGCATATAAACGGATTGCTTCCCAATAAAGATCGTGTTGCCTTGTGCTGTGCTCTATCTAGTAAAGCTATTCCAAATCAATATTGCAGTTTTTATTAAATACAATATTCGAATGAATATTGATCATTCTGAATAAAATTTTGCTAGGGGTAAAATTTTGTTTTTTAAATAAAATATTATTTTGAACTGTTTTATAATTAGTTAATGTTCATTTTGTAATAAATAAATAGTAGATATTCTTTTAATGTTTACTATTTTTAGTTTGTATGATGTACAGATGGTTCGTAAAAAAATGATAGGACTCTAAAGGTCGATTCAAACACATCAGTCCCGTCACAGTTCCGGCGCCGAACCGGTCCCGTCTGGTCACAGAACTATTCGTTCGTCTATTCGCACACACCCGAAATGCATCAGTCTTCGGCGACGAATTTGTTGAAAAGACGGAAAGTTTCTCGGATGAAGAATTAGCAATAATTGCTATATGTTTGGACGAGGAAGAAGAAGAATGGAAAAAAAAGGATACCGAAGGAGAATACGTGACACTGTATAAAGAACTGCTTCATGATGATGTAAAATTTCATCAATATTTTAGGATATCAAAAAATTGCTTTCCTGCCAAATATTATTTTTTAAATTAATGTCCATGTATTTTGCATGCGACAAATCATATAAAACATTATATTTTCTCAAACATTCTATTAACTGTTCGTCAAAAATTTTATTTTGTTTACTTGTACCGCCCGTCATGTTCCTGGCAAAACCAAAAAATTGGTCGCTGAGATTATAAAATCGTCCGGGCGATAGACGTGTCGAAACCTGACTGCTGGGAAACTGTTCGTCAACTGATGAGTGTGAATGCCGGCGGCATATTTCTATTAAAGAATATTTTGTATGACGGATTGTTCGGTTCGGCGCCGGGACTGTGACGAGACGTGACTGATGTGTTTGAATTGACCTTTAGTAAGATTTGATCATTTGGAGCAGTGTATTTGATTGGTCTGACATTATATTATATTTATTATGATAGACAAATAATAAAATAAACAAACAAACAACAAACAATTGATTAGATATGTTAATTCATAAATTTTAATAATTAATAAGGTCTAAATTTTGATATTATTTTGAATTCCTGCCTTTTATGAGTATATAAATGATAATTTTTACATAAAATGAGGTTGTTATTATTTTTAATATTATTAAGGAATAAAACAAACGATTTAACTCAACAATATATTAAAGCAAGAATTGTAACCAAATTAAAAGATAACTGGGCTCTAAGAAACTATCGAAAGAAAGCGAGGGTCTGGAAGACCAAAACTATAATAAATTTAGATATGTAAAAATAAAATTATTACTTTGTAGTATATATCTCCATCAGCATTGATAACAGCTTGTAGTTTTCGGTAAATCTGCGCAGTATCGCACCTAGAATTTTCCTCTGGGGGAGGGGTTTGGTTACCGAAAAATTTTTTTATGATGTACTAAATATTTTAAGTACTCCATTTTGAGTACTTAAAATTTGTGAGTAACAGTGTCGGAATAGCTCTGGGGGGGGGGGGGGGTTAACCGCCAAACCCCCCCCCCCCTGTGTGCGCCACTGCATCTGCGTGAAGGGAACTATGAAATTGTCTTCTTCAGAGAGCTCTTCCCGAACCTGTTGTATACCGTGCCACAGCTCTTCAGCATTTTGTGGTATAAAATTACGCCGATACAACCCTTTTATAATATCTCCCTACACATTCTTGATTGGGTTTAAATCTGGACTGTAGCTGTTCCATGGTAAGGTTTCGATGTTATTAGTCTGGAGCCACTGGCTTATTATGTGTACAGGATAATATTATCTTGTTGGAGGATAAAATTATCTAGAATATTCAGATAAGCCTGCCCAACAAACCTGCCATCAATACGCCATACCATTCCCATTCGTCTAGATGAAATCCGTCCCCATACATTGGCGCTAAAATGATCATCTCTATATCTATCAACATTTAGAGGATTAAATCTATTATTATGTGGTCTATACACTCCAATTTTGCCCTTTTTAGAAAATTGAGAAATTTTTTCATCTGTAAATATTCTTCTTCTTGCAGTACCGTCTCCTATCGGAGGTTGGCTACCATCACAGCAATCTTTACTTTGTTGGCTGAAGCTCTGAACAACTGTATTGAACTGCCCCCATACCACTCCCTTAAATTTCACAAACAGGAAATCCTCCTACGTCCCACATTTCTCTTTCCCGAGATGTTTCCTTGGATTATGAGTCTAAGCAGAGAGTACTTTTCTCCTCTCATTATGTGTCCCAGATATTCCAGTTTTTTCCTGTAAATTCGATATAAAAGCGATACTTTAATTTTGCGCCAAGTTGTTGTCTTTCTTCCCGGAAACTGTGACATAATTCTTGTAGTTTTCGCATCTTCAAAAGGATTCTCTTCTAATTTCTCTAAAAGCGTATGATCTTCATGAGCGGTAGATATTTTTGGTCTTCCAGAACCTTGCTTTCTTTATTCTTTCGAGAGTTTCTTGTTCTTTTCATTTTTTATTCCAACCATCTTCTAATCTCGTTACAATTCTTGCTTTTAGTTCTTTGCTAGCATGTGGAATCGTTTTTTGAGGTGGAACAGAATAAGTTATCTGGCAAATTTTAAGATTTGGTAGTGACAGTGACAGTATGTAAATAATAAGTATTTATCCTTCAAACTACACTGCTAAATTTTCCACAAAATACGCTTTAAGAGTCGTATCAGTTTTTTTAGGTACCAGCTGTACATACTTACGACACTTGTTTAATAAAAAAATAACTCTTTAAATAGAATTGTAACATTATAAAAGTCCCATATTTATTAATTTTCTTCAAATAATTATTTTATTCCAATTTCTTTTTATTTATTGTTAATTTTCAGTTTTGTTATACTATTTTTGTAAGCACATAATCAAATAAATATGTTGAAATATACCATTTACAATGATCTTCGCCTACAATTCATGAAAAACTTGTTACTTTAATTCGACTAAAATCAGAACCGACAGAATCAGTAATTTTAAGAATAAGGTGCATGACAGTTAGTGAAAAGCAGAGGAAAAGTTATAAAATCTAGTTAAAAAAAAAACTACAAAATATACCTATATAAAACCGGACGAAATAAAATTTGGTGGAATTTTTTTTAAATCATCCTGTAAGCAAAGGAAGGTACAATATATTTCATATCAGGTGTCGTTATATTATTGTATAATAATCAGAAACAGGAAGAATTGTTTCCATATATGTATTTTGTAATTTTTTACACATTTGGAAGTTAGATTTTGCAAAAAGATAAAAAATAAAAAAAGAAATCTGTCAACCAACAAATATGTAGAAAAGGGCTGTTTCCAATTAAAATCTGTTAAAAAAGAAATGTGGGGGTCGATTTATAGCTTTCCGACCAATCGTATACAACACTTCCACCTTCAACGACACCTTCAGAGTAACAAAAATATGAATGATTGCTTGCCGGCCAATGCAAGGCGTAGGATTATGTAAATATTTGAAAAATGAATAGATGTGCATGAAATTCGTCTATGCATCGTCGCATTAAAGCTCTGCAGCGCACTATATTTCGCTAGATCTCCCCCAACGGCCGATATTTTCAAGCCCACAGTGCACTCGCATTCAGTGTAAGTTCATTCGTTTTCAGTCGTACTTGTGTGTGAACGTTATTTCCACTGCATTCGGTCGGCATAGTTTTGTTTCTCACGGTACTCTATCGAGGGAAAATACATCGTGTGAACCGAAAACTGTTTGGCAGGAAGTGGCCTATTAACGAAACAGAACTGTTTCTGTGTGAAAATTTCGGAAATTTTTTTAAACTGGAAGAATTCATGACACATTTTGTAAAATGGTTGTGGACAAAATTGTAAGTTTGTTTTGAATATTCAACTTACTTGAAATTGTAGAAAAATATTTTGTTTTTTATGGGATTAACTACCAAACTTGTTTGTATACAGATTTGTTTTTACTAACTATTGTAAAAAGTTCAGTCTAAAGTTCTATAATAGTTTAGAGGCATTGGTAACACAAAATAAAAGTTTATTAGACCATAAAAGTCACCCCACTCTCTTAATTTTTGCACTGAGTATCTTTTGATTTCTTTATATTTGTTTTTATAATTGTATTCACTTTTTTCATTACTGAAATGTTCGCGTGTTGTTTGTATCCTTAGTTCGTTTTGCAATAATAAATATGTGCCATCTAAATATTTTTGCCTTTGCCTAGATTATTTTTATAAATGTATTATACAGTCATCTGAATATAATAGATAATTTATTTATTTTATTTTTGATCTTACTCAATTTGTAATCATATCCAAGCCCAGGATAAAAGTGCTATATTTGATTGAAACTCCTGCTATGTGCCATGTTAATCAGTTTTTCTCTTTTATTTTCGAATGCTTTTCAATGTTTTCAATGAATTGCTTAGATCTTTTATAAACTCTCCCTCGTAACCAATTATTTGATACAATTTCTTAGGTATTAAACGTTTTTTTAATTGAGTTAATGTTTTTAAATTCCAGCAAATTTAACAAATTAATTCCATTACACTGATTTTATAAACATTAATATGGCTTTATTAGATCTAATTTCTTTAAAAACATATCTAAAAGAAAAAACAATACAACTTTTGTAGTATATTATATACTATAAATATGACAGATGTTTTGTGTTAGTGTGCCTGATCTGGTGATTGTATCCTATGCACAATTTACTTCATAATATTACCTATACACAATACAGTAATAATAAATTTTATTAATCCCTCTCTTATACGGAAAACCAACAACAAATAATGTAATTGTATACCATGTATGCAATTTGTACAGTTCTCGTAATGTTCTATTGTAGCGTGTGACAGATGTTCATTAATTCTTTCAGTGTATCACCTGGAGCTTAGTCCTATATACAATTCATCATTCCATAAATCGATAGAAACTGGGGTGGAATATTTTTAAAAAATTTTCTGAATCTCTGGTTTAAAAGAAAAAATTGTGTCGTCTAAGTAATAAAAATCTCTTGATATTAATTCAATAACATTAGTTTCACAATATTGGTACCAAAATTTTATGGATTTATTTTTTATGATAATGATTATTCATTTAAGCTATAAAAATGATGCTACTTACTCATTACTATTATTAAAAACTTATTTTTGTTTAATTATTATGCAAGTTTCTAATTTTTAGACTTGTTGGACAGGATGTTTTGTTTTTATTTATAAACACTGAGCTAATACATATATGACAATATTATACAGTGATATAGACAAATTGTATGTTAATATTGCTGAATCATTAAAGTTTTTGAGACTGCAAGTAATGTACATAAATTTATGTAAAATGTCCTATTCTATTAATGAAAACATTTATAATCATGCATTAATCGTAATAATTGACCAAGTTATCCCATAAAAAATAAATCTGGTTTGAGGTGTCTGATATATCCCACATGTTTTTGTAGTTTCATATTGTTTTCAATAATTGTTCATGATTCATTATTTTTTGTTTCTCCATTTTCTTTCCTACAAAATTTAATCAGTACAAATGTAGTGCTCACCAACTCTACCACAACCTTACATTTCCCCTGCTACTTTCTCTCCAGAGTTGTTTTGTTTACCTGTTCTATTTCAGTTCCTATGTGTTATATATATTCTTTTTATCGCACCATACATCTTTTCTTATATTTACTGATGATGCTAACTACAACAATTATTGAATTATATGTGTAACTCCTTTTGCATGAAGACACCTCAAACAACTAACCTAAAGACGAAACTTAAACTTGGAACTCCTTATAAAGAAGCAGTTACATAAATTGTACAATTTTAGCATGTGTAAATATCAATGCTTGACGCAGTAACCAGGGGAAGCGAATACGTCCAACATTCACACTGTCAAAATTCAGATTTTAAAGGGAGAAGACAAAAATACCGGTTTTCGATATCGAGTGTTTATATCTAAAGAGTTTGATGGTACTCTGCATAATTCCAACCTTCAAGTAAGCTAAACTGGGACTTGTTAATTGTACTTTAATGTCAGGTGATTTGGGTGTAACATTAGAATTAATAAACCTAAATATTTATTACCTCTAATACAATCTTTTCTTGCCAGGAACTATCATATGCGAGCAGTGTTTACACATATCAAGAGGCTACTTCATCTATAACTCTTTTCCTAATTTATTTAGTTCAGTTTTAGCTGTTCTTTTCGCTTTAAATAAAAATTTATTTTCAATGGCTGTTCTTTATCATTTTATACAAGTTATTACTTATAGCTTTTCCGTACACAAAACGAACTAACCATAGCAAGGTCCATTTAATAGTCCAAGTGGTGAAAAAAAGCTCTATTTTGTCTTCTGCTGCATATTTACTTAAATAAATTGGGTATTTCCAGATCTTTTGAGAAACAATTTAAGTTCTCCTATATTAAGTGACACAGATAAATTTTGTTCTGAGGAGCAAGATATCTAATCCAAACCACCTGACATTAGAATCCACATTGTCATTTTCACGTAATACAATAATTATTGTTTTCATCAGTTTTATGTAGTTAACTTTTCCTCTTCTTTGTTTTCATCTGTTTTAACGTTTATACTAGTTTTTTAGTTGTTACAGTAAAAGTATTTTAAGTAGTATCGTTTTGTTTAAATTTTGTTTGATGTTATCAGTTGGACGTGTTCTGCTATAAATTTAAATTTGCTGTTGAGTTTAATAGATAGATATTTATCAGAAAAACAGAAGAAGGTTTTCTTTATTATTTGCTTTCATAATTTGTAGCTGTATTCTTAGTAGAATGTAGACTCTATATTAGAATATACTCAGAACGTTTGTTCTTTCTTGACTTGTGTAGTCTTTGTAGAAGTATGCGTTTTTTAATCTGTTTGTCCAATGTAACTTTTATTCGCAACCTTTCATTGTACATGGGACAGACAAGGGAAATCATTTAATGAACGGTCACTACAAAACACTCATTTAAATGGAAATCTGTAGAACAGATCCTAAATAATCCCCAATCTTTCAAAAATTAATATTTATAGAGGATAGAATGGTTCACGTAAGAAATAAGCATTTACACTCTACAATAGTTCCACTATAATACAATAATTATGTTGTCAAACCATTCAAAACTTCTTATGCCTTTTAATACAAACATTTCAGTATGCAATGTTTCTTATATAAAACTAATGCTGGTCGGTTATATTTATTATATTAGAACACAAAATTATCTGTACTGCTCAAAATAATATCGTAAGACCAGCTGTTACTCACTCCCCTTTGTATTTACGGTCGGATCTCTTTATCATAGAACAATAACAAGGTCCCTAATTTTACGAACTCGAAATGAACGCTGTATCCCATTGCTCTCTCCTCATTTTCATTCATGAATCTTGAAAATGACTTCACTATTCTCGAGACACTTCCTGTTGTATATTGTCTATGAAACAACACAGATGGACGATGTTTATGGTTCCCGGTAAAGTACCGGACCCGTTGAATAAAAAACTACGCAGTTCTAGCGGTGGTTTTAGTTTCGCCCTGCGATGATTCATTGATGGATTTGTGAATATTGAAAATCCCGTGAAGGGTTAGCAGATCAGATCCGTACTAGGACATTAAAACACTATAGGACTTGTAAATAGTGAAACGAAAGTTTTTAATAAATCGAAGGTTTTGATCTTTTTATGATATATATCGTATGGTTTTATGGTTTGTATATGGTTTATGGTCTTTTATGGTTTTTATATACGTATTCGTAGATAGAAGATAGAATCATTTCTTTCGAGTGTCTTCCTTTTTGATTTCGTATCCCTAATTGCTTTTCTTCCTCAGTTTTCCAAAGGACACCAGTTTCTGGTAAACTTTTTATCTGCCTTAATTCGGTAAACCCAAATCTGTGAAAGGAAAACGACAATCAAGATTTACGGATCCAAGATAAGTTTACGGATCCAAATCTGTGAATTTTAAGTTGATAAGGAAGTAACACAGGTGATAATCCATATATACAATTTTCACATTCGTAAGAGCTGCGAGTCAAAGGAATATTAAACACCCTTAATAATTTGTCTTGCCATAGACAAATATGGCAAGAGAGATGGTACAGGAACTCGTTGTGGCTACAGAAAGTGTAGGTTTAAATATAAATATCTCGAAAACAAAAATCATGACCAATTTGGTACCCAACCAGAACATCAGTATTGGTGGGAAAGAAATAGAACTCGTAGATAGATATAAATACCTGGGACATGAAATTATTATTGGCAGGGATAACCAGACTCATGAACTGAAGAGAAGAATCGGCCTTGGGTGGGCAGCATTTGGAAAACTGAGAGAAACTTTTAAAAGTGAGCTGCCCACATGCCTAAAGAGAAAGGTATTTGATCAATGCGTCCTCCCAGTCTTGACGTACGGAGCAGAAACACTTACCTTAACAAAAGCAGCAGCTACCAAACTGAGAGTCACGCAGAGAAGAATGGAGCGGTCTATGTTAGGAATAACTCTGCGAGACAGAATAACCAACGAAGACATCAGGAGAAAAACCGGAGTGACTGACATCATCGAGAAGATAGCCAGACTAAAATGGAGATGGACAGGACACATAGCCAGAATGACAGATGGGCGATGGACAAAGAGGTTATTGGAATGGAGGCCAAGGGAAGACAAGAGAAGCGTCGGTCGACCACCTACAAGATGGACTGACGATTTAAGAAGACTCAATAAAAACTGGATGAGAGCGGCGCAAGATAGACGAGGTTGGAAACATGAGGAAGAGGCCTATGTCCAGCAGTGGACTCTTGAGGCTGGATGATGATGAATAATTTGTCTATATATGTTAGTATTACATATTTATTGTTTACATATAGTTTCATAATTTCTTAGATTTTTTTTGTCTAAATAATGATTTTGAGAGAATTTTTCGTTTTTTGATAAATTTCACGTTTCTGAGCTGCCAGGGAAGAATTCCTTGTGACATTCTTCTTAATTTGTTTTGTGGAAGTTATGGTTTATTCTCTCCTGTATAAAAAACGGACGTCATTAATAAGAAGGCAACCAGAATTAGCCGCAAATGTCAACCATGGAACAAAATATTTGGATTTGGTAGTGTTGCGATGTCCTTAATCATTGGGAAATAGCATCCAATATATATTAATTAATTAAACATAGAAAATAAACAGTAATAGTAAGAAAAAAAAGTAAAAACTAACAGTAAGGAAACTGTACAATTCATTTCTGGTAGTTTGAGGATTGCCACATTTATCTGCTAATCTATCGAAGGACAATTACCGAACAAAATTTTTAGTAATTGATTGTAATTAATCTCGAAAAACAAATATTTACTCGTTCTTGTTTTATAATTTACTTTTTAAAAGCTTTCTCCCTTTATATTTGAAGCATACAACATATTATATACATTATAAAATCATGGCAACACTGTCAAACCCAAATATTTTGTTCCATGGTCGTCATTTGCGGCTATATTCTGGTTGCCTTCTTATTTATTTTAATAATTTCCAAATATTAAAAGATTATTAATGATGTGAAAAATTAAAAATAGTTTCAGAATTCAGCATATATAGTATCTCGCTGAATTATTGTTCATGCTGTATCTATCCTATGTAAAAAACACTTTTTACCCTGTAAGAATGGTCGCATTTATTGCCAATACAGCCCTGTTTAGTCGATATAAATCTCTGAATGAATTACGTGATTTCGAAAGCCCTAAAAGTACACATAAAACACCATATGGAAAATTTCGTAGGCCGATTTTTGTGGAATTCCATTTACTTTTATAGCCCAAGTTATTGTGGCAATTTTGGAAAATTCCAAAACGTGAGTGCACTGTTTGTAGTTTGAAATAATGCAGCTACATGGCGTAATATGTATCTGATTGAAATTTATTTCGGGTATTTCCAATATCTTGGGACGGAGATAAAATGCAGTTCTGAGAATGGACGCAAGTTTACATAAAAAAAAATGGTCGGCTTTTTATATCTATATATAAACTGAATTTCATAACTATACTAATCTTTATTTACAGTTATTTTTATGGTAATAAAATACTTGAAACTGATGTATTAAGTAAAATAAGAAATTAAAAACCTCCGAAACGGAAAAGAAGCAGAAAATGAAACAGTAATGGAATTAATAAATTTCGGAGAAAGAAAATTACACAAAGAAATAAACAAGCTAATTCAATAAATATGGACACAAAACACACTACCAGACGAATGGAACATAGTGTTATAGTGCCTTTCTATTATCTATAAAAAAGGGAATAGGTAGAAATGCGAGAATTTGATACACTTAATCAGAAGAAAATGATGGAAGAGTTAGAGCATCTTGGAATCTCAGAAAAATTAAGACCTATGCGAACAGTGAGTCTAAAGCAAAGATAATTTTCAACGGAACAACTTCTAAGGAGATTACGAAGGCGTGAAACATGGTGACTTTATCTACCCGACACTGTTTAACCTGATAGAAGCAATAATGGAGGACAAACTTCGTAAACAAAAACATTATTACATATCAACTTCAAATAATAGCCTAAAATAATATGCAGATTATCTACTTATCATAAAAAAGATGAAATAAGCAATTGAAAACTTAGATAACGAAGCAAAGATAATAGGGCTAGAGATATACAAAACAAAAAACATCACGACATTGGGAAGGACGACACAACAAAGAAATACACTAATAACACAGAAAGGTTCTTGGGAGTAACAATAGAAAAAACCGGAAAATAGAGAACAGATAAAAGAATTCTGAATGGCAAAAAACTCAAGACAAGACTCTAAATAAGGCAATAAAGATGAACCTATATAAGACCTTAATAAGACCTGTCGTTACGTATGGGATAATAAAGATGAACCTATATAAGACCTGTCGTTACGTATGGGATGGAAACAACGTCGATTAACAAGAAAGATGGAGATAGCATTCTAAAATTTTAAAGAAAAATAATGAGAACGATATTGAGCCCCAATGTAACAAGAAAGAGATAACCAAGAATGAAAACAAATGCCGAAATTGAAAAAGTAAAGGGAGAAAGTACAGTCAGATACGGCTTAGAATGGATAAGACAAATATACAAAGACGCCCACACTCAAATCAATTGCTATCTTATGTAACGAGTAGTTGTCCCAGTCAACATTATAAGTGCTGCGCCACTGGTCTATGTTTATTTACATATTACATTAGGCAACCTTCAAATATCTAAGTCTGTATACCTTATTTTTTTACGTTAAAAATATGCGCCTTATCTTTATTTTATTTCCTTCCTGCGTCAGTGTTTTACATCAACAATTTGGTCATTTTGTGTTTCGTAATCACATTCAGAGGCTTTGTTTTCATGTAAATATTTTCTTGATTAGCAGGCATGGAATTTTTAGACATTCTGATAGGCAGATACCCAGACCCAGTACATAAAATTTTATTGATAGTATATTTGAATTTGGGTTTAATTGTAAACAGAACAATTAAGATAATTTTATCAAAAATTATTCATATTTATTTATTTTGTGATCAATTTCGGAATCTTAACACAATACTAGGATTTTACAAGTTTTCCATAGTTCTTAAATATTTATTTAACAATAAATGATGTCAAACATGTTCTTTCTTTGAGTATTCTTGGAAAATATGAACTGTGCTCCCACTTCCACAGAATGAAATTTTATTTGCAAAAGTTAATCATAAATATTGTATTTAATTTCAGGCTTTCTTGTTTTACAAGGCAGCAAGCTAGAATAGAAAGAATTGATCACTTTATATTCCAATAGAACACCCAAACAAACTCAACAAGGAGTCCTGTACCGTTAATAAACTCCACCAACTTCCTTATTATATATAGAGAGTTTAAACTTGAATCTAAAGTAAAAATTCCCTGTTTTTTTCCATTAAACTCCAATAACACTTGCAGCCTCAACAGGTGAAGGTAAATAGTTGCTAGTTTTAGGGTCTCTTCTGGATCAGTCCTCAGTTGACCAGTGAATTCCTGCCTTATCACAACATATTGCATAAGATGAGTAAGGCAGTCTTTGTTTATTGAGGTTCATCAAATTGCCCAGAGAGGTTTTTATCAATATTCTTGATTATTTTTTTCTGGATTTGCCCTTGAGTCCTCCATTGCTTCTGATGCAAAGGTTTCTCTCGACCCTTGTTTTGCCCAAAAATCTCCATTCATTCACATGGATCCATAAAAGATACTCTATCGTCTTTTGCCACATTGATATCTTTGCAGTTCCTCGCCAGTTGTGATTTGGTGAGTTGGTTCTTTATGGCTAATGACCGCTTGGCTGGCTATCTGTATAAATGTTGATTCTTTTTTGCTTTGCCAGGTCACCAAAGCAAAAAATTCAGTTTGGAACACAGTAGTGTATTGACTTAAGCTGTAAGATTTGGTAATTACATCTCTGCCCAAAGACTCTTGATCCAGTACCTGTACGACATTTTATTCACCTTATTCAGTTTCTCTTCTCCTCAATTTTGTGTATAATTTTCTTCATAACGGTTTCTTTGTCATGAATTAAAATGTTTTTAAACTTTGTTCATCAAAACTTATTTTTTTCCAGTATTTCGACAGTTACCTTGTTTTTTTTTTATAGTTAATATGCATGTATGCACATATTGCATGCGATACTTATTATTTTTAAAAGGTTTATTATGTTTTTTAAGTTGTTTCAATGTCACAGGCATCCTTAATTGGACATGTATATCAGTAGCTATACAAGCACAATTTTCTAGAAACTTTTCCAACTACGCATCAATTAAAGAGCCAAGCCATGTTTGATTGACCTCCCACACGGTTAATTGAGTGTCACACGATATTATCGTTTGTAAGGTAATCAATGGATGCATCTATAATCAGAGTTTTTCTTACATATCATGATATACATCCATTTGATCGACTGCGACTGTCAATTGTATGCTCTTATGACTAGTTTCGCAAAATCTTTCGAAAATTATTAAAATTTTAAACTTAACGATCCATTGCAAATTTGTTAAACGGAAAACTCTGCTTTCTATATTTAAAGAATTCATAAAAAGATTTCCTACCCTATGTTTGCCTTTTCAACTTAGTTCTGCTCTTGTTTGATTAGTTTCGCGAGCTTGGTTCAATGTGCTAAGGAATTTCTCTTTTGATCATACACACAAGCAGAAAAAATCGTTCCTCCTCCACCCATACCGAGAATCGAGTGTGATGAATGTCTTGGGCCTGGGTTGGGCCAGTAGGCATACACCAAGGACCTTTAAAAAATGTGTAATAAGTTGCTGTCTGCTATCTTCTGTCTGTCCCTTTCTGGCGCACTGCCGACACTGCGATACGTGTGCGGCACTTTGAATCCATATTTTCACAGATCGGTCCGTGAGGCGGCTCGCACCGAAAATGCGTCTTTTTTTATCATAATGTTTGATTATAAGAACATAGCATGTCTTCCGGCAAGTACGAATACAAAGGGGTGATATTTAATGGTGATATTGATAAAATCTAAGAAATCTTTACCTTAAAGATAAACTATACAAAACATGTGGTGCCAAAACAATGTATTTATTGCAAAAAATTGGGAAGTTAGGGACCCTCAGAGTGGAAAATGGTAAGAATCACTACTCTATTAATACAGTTAAATAATGTTGAGCTCAGAAGACTGATTAATTACGAAATAATAGTTACGAAAGCGCTCAGTAGAAAAGGGGAATCCAGAGCAACAGATTAAAAAAACAATTACCTACTCAATACCTTTCTCACAGGCACACCAAAAACAAGATAAGAAGACCAGATAAATAAATCACTTTAGAAGTAAATACAGAAACGGGAAAGGAGGAAGAAAAAAATCACCTAAAAAATATTAAATACTGATGATTGGATTTACTTCCACTGAAAAATATTTTGGAAAAGCCCAAGGAACAGCATAAACCACACACTCGTAAGAGTAAACGACACGAGTTGTTAGTCTTCTTAAATTCAGCATCTTCGTTACATGTCAAACTGTAATGCTCATTATAAAGTGGAGCAGTCCTTGATTGCGATAGGATATAGAAATGACAAAATATTAAAAATTAATCAGCAATATTTACGTAAACTTATCATGCCATATTTCACTATTTCGTGTGATCAACCTTATAACAATATCGTGCATTATTATGAAACGATCTTTCATACTACTACACGATTTTATGGCATGTTCGATTCATGAACCGGGCTAAGAGTCCACGTCGACTCTGTTTTTGGTGAGAGACGAGATTGCGCTGCAAACCTACCAGAAGAATGTTTAAAAGCGGCAACTACGCTCTGAACTGGCAGCGGTGTGTGGATGGTTGAGTGTGTACGAGGTTCGAGTATCGAGTGAGAAATCGTCGGGTCTGAGTTCGTGAGTTTAGTTCGTTCTGGGTGTTAAAAATTAAGTAAAAATTGGGAAAAAATGGGAATGTTATTATAAATTCAACAAGCTGCAATATCAATCAGGTCAGTATGAGTTGATGTGATATAAATTTAGTGTGTTTAAGACGATGTATGCGAAAATCTTTGCACAAAGAAGCCATATGTCGCGATCGCTCGCAGCCTTGTGTGTTCCATATAAATCCACGTAGCTATTTTAAAGTGAAAATGAGTGTTCTACATGATTATATTCTAAATATACACTAATTTTCAGGCGGTTGTATCGATTATAATCATATGATAAGCCGTGCCGGTGTTTTTCTAAGAAACGTCTGGGTGCCAGTGTAGGTCTCTCGTTCTATCTCTCTCCTGTGGGTACTTTTTTTCTTGTTTCCGGCGCTCGGTCATTGATGTGATCTTAAAGGAATGTGGTAGGGCTGGATACTTGGCCTGTACGGAGTATGAGAGGCAAGGAAAGAAGGAATGTTGGAAATCGTGAATGGTTTCTGAATTCCAACAACGTTGCCGTCTGCAAGCTGTACCTTCTACTTTTCGTTTCGAGTACAATTGTTCTCATTTCTTTGGCATTTAAAGCGGGGTATTACTGCAGCTTTATTGGATTGAAGCAGTCTGTTATATACTGAAGTTTACTGTTATATACGGGAGACTTATAAAGCATTTCATAATAAAGAAAATATTTTAGAATTATTGCTTGTCTCATACCGTGTCATCACAATCGTATTTTATCTTAATTAATTTTATAAATACGTCAATTACTGAGATATGGTTAATAAGTACGTCTTTGTGTTGTACATTTAAAACTTACTGGACTTTGACAGAAACCACTACTTGTTTTTATGGTGGATATGATAATTTTGTTAATTTGCACTGAAATTTGACCTTTAAGCTTTTATAAATAATGCTGTTCCATATCTATTGATTTACATACTTTTTGTCAATAAATTAAACTGGATATGCTAGCTCCTAGCTCCCTACTGTTATGCAACCAAACTTTCGCTTTATATATTTCAACTTTATATCATTATATTTTTTTGTAAATGTGTTTTTGAACATGAGTATATCTTCATTTATGCCACAATAAAAATTACTAAACGGCTTTAATTGACTTTGTATTGATTACCTAAAACTTGTACACGTCTGCTGTCTGGTTCACCAGTCATGGACAGCTGGTTTTTTAAGAACTATTGACTTTTGTTCTACATGTTGATACATCCATTGTATGTAAAACTGGCTATAGAGCACTACTCATAATTATAATTTGTTGTCAGTGACAATCTACTTTTTAAAAATATGACAAAAATCCAAGGGAAATGCTCCTTACCAATATACATTTAGATAATGCAAAACCACAAGTTGCTTAATATAAATATAGAACTGTAAGTTTACGAGTTTTTTACTAATTAAAGATTTTACAATTATTTTAATATAATATTTATTTAATAGAAGAACTTAATACCTAATTACTTTATCAATTTATCTATATAAATTCACACACAGGAGATGCCTAAGCTAAACTATAAATCAAATGAAAAATTTTAATGATTTTTACTTTATTTTCAATAAAAACCTACTAGAATCTGACAAAATCTTCAAAACAAACAATCTGAATGAGAATAATGGAATAGTATTGAAGCAAATTGAATTATGTTTATAATAAAAAAATTGGAACTGTGCAAATTTTATATTGCAAGAATTGATATAAGGAAAATATTTATCTTATCTTGACTGAACACAGTCCAAACTATCTAGTAAATATTTTTGAGCTGGTTAAATTTTTTTTTCAATGGGAAAAGTATGCAACAATAGCATCAGCTTGGCCTACAGATTCTGTTTTTGGCTCAATCTCATTAATCCTCAATTATATCGAGAAATACAAAGGTACTCTACAAAACAATAATACACCCAGTCTTAACATATGGTTCAGAGACCTGGACTCATTAACAAAAAGTAATGAAAACATGTTAGGAAAAAAGTACGAAGGTGAGAATCTATGGAGTGGTGAATGACAAAGAAGTACAACTTCGAACTTTATGTAATATACAAGGAACCAGATATTGTAAAACATCTAAGATATGACCCTTGAGGTGGGTAGGGCATGTAGTGTGGATGGAAGAAAATAACAAAAAAAAAAAATCACTCCTTATAGGACAGACTCATGATCAGAGAAGAAGAGGAAGACCCAGAAAAAGGTTCTTTGATAACATCAATGAAATGAGAAATATGGGAGTAACTGCTTTGGAAAGAATAGGGACAACTGGAGAGAAATTCTTAAGGAGGCTAAGACCCATACAGGGTTATAAAGCCAGATTGATGATGAAGTGTGCAACAGTAAGTTTATTTGAGCTATTAATAGTGAGGGATAGGAATTTTTGTGTTGTATCTTTTTGACAATAATTGTTCCAAAATATTTCCAAGCTGAGTAATTAGTCTATACCAAGAATAATTGAATAATTATTGTGCTTCTACTGGTATATTATCCACAACAAATATGTATTTATTTCATTAAAGAATAACTAAAGATAGTTTAATTTATGTTTATGTCTCCATTATTCTATTACATTTTTATAGCTACATAATTTCTATTTCTGTGTATAAAGTTGAAAAAGGACGAAAACATTATTGTATTGTCTGATAACTATAAAAAGAACGAAAACATATATAATACTGCCTGGTAGCTATTCTATTTCGTTAACCAAGTCATTTACTTACATAAATATGATGATATCAATTATGACTTACTAAATAATTAATTTTTTGTTGCAGATTCCATGGTACTAAAATGGCGGTAGTTCAATCAAATTACTTTCAAAATATATCTTTTGCATGTGTAGACCAACCTGACAACGGCTCCAAAACAAGAGAACCATTAGTAGAAGTGTCTTCACCACGTCAAGAAGACTACTCAGTGTATGAGAACAGACTGGCATCTTTCACTAACTGGCCCAACACCCAAGTGTCAAGAGAATCATTAGCTCAAGCTGGTTTTATATATACAGGTCAAGATGACATCGTTATCTGTCCTATTTGTAAGATAGAGGGATACCGTTGGGTATCAGGAGACAATCCAATGGATGACCATCGTGTTTGGAATCCCAACTGCCCGTTTCTTAATAGAAGAGATAACATTGAGCACGATCACTCTGTAGTTTCTAGAGACACTTGTGGACTTTTTAACATAGAATTGTTACCAAATTCAGTTCCTGAAGATAATACAAGTAATTTACAAAAATTAGGGATTCAACCTGGAACGGGTCCACAAAATCAAGACAAAATTACATATGAAAGCCGGTTAGCAACATTCCAGGGTTGGCCAAAAAGCATTAAACAGAGGCCTTCCGAGTTAGCTGAGGCGGGATTTTATTACACAGGAGCTGGAGACCAAACTGTGTGCTTTTATTGTGGTGGGGGATTAAAAGACTGGGATGAAGGAGATGATCCTTGGGAGCAACATGCCCTTTGGTTTAGCAAGTGCGTGTTTCTTAATTTGAAAAAGGGCAAAGAATTCATTGATCAAGTAAAGAGGAAGGCTGATCCACAATTTTCAATTCCTGGACCTAGCGGTACTCAAGCCAAAGAGGAACCGACTGCTACTGAATCTTCAAGTGATAAAAGTGAAACAGTGAAAACAAAATCAGATAGGGAAAGTTTCGCAACTGACACAACTTTGTGCAAAATTTGCTATAAAAACGAACTTGGTGTTGTTTTCTTGCCTTGTGGACATATTGTTGCTTGTGTAGATTGTGCTGCTGCACTAAAAACATGTGCTGTATGCAGAAAACCTTTAGAGGCCACAGTCAGAGCGTTCCTATCATAAATTTTTATTCTGTTAATAGTTTTTCACATTTCATGTTTCACACATACTTAGATCTAGTCAAGATTGTTAGAGTTTTGGCAAAGAAATTAAATAAAAATTCTTTTCATAAAAATCCTTTCTTTAATATTACATTAGAGAAAAATTATATTTTTATACTGAGTACAAATTCGAACAAGTTATTAATTTTAAGTTACAAAATACGCTTTTATAGGTTAACAATTATCAAAGCGCTTAAATCTAATAGATACTACACAACATTAAGGACTGCAAACCATATCTTTCACAAAGTAATCCCTACTAGTGACCAGTTGCACTTTAGGAGCAGATCCAAATTACAGAAATTTACTATAAATCTGACATTAAAACTTAGGTGTATGTTTGTGTGTATGTTAAGTAATGATCATAATATAGTAATTTATAATACATATTGGAGTTTTATTTCCCAACAATAAGGTTGTAGAAGGCTGTGCCTCCCATTTAACATTATTTACAATACAATTAAAGACTGTCTTTAAGGTTTATAGTGTCTTGAATTAAATCTTATTTATGGTTCATCTGTAGCTACAGCAGCTGTTATCAAAAGTAATATGGAAAACGTAGGTAATCTAGATACTTCGCTGCATTGCTATTGATAACATCTGTCAAAATTGCAGTTACAGCACTAGAAGGAAATAATTCCAGGCCTTAGCCTTAAGGACTAAGTATTACAGTCTAGAATACTAAGAGCCACATTTTCAACAATTTTTATATAACAGTAGATAACAATGTTATCTATTCTATATGGCAATCGAAGCTTTTTAAATTATACAACTTTCAAGATTACAAAAAAATTTTTTTCCATTGTTTCTGTATTTTAAAGATGGGGCAAAAAATTTTCTTGCAAATCTGAAATATAAAGAAACATTTATTTAGAAAAAAATATTTTTCCAGAAAAATTAAAAATTCTTAAGAAAAAAAATTTCTACATTTGAAAAAATTGTTCAAAAACATGACATTTGTTCGACCGTTTCCATTTAAAAAAATTTTAAACTATAATAGAGAAAAGGTTTATTAAAATCGACTGACTAGATCCGGAGATAAAAGTTTTGAGAAAAACTATGTTTTTAAAACTGGCGGACAGTTCATCTCCGGATCAAGTTTTCAGATTTTAGTAAACATTGATGCATTTTGTTTGTTTTGGTTTTATCTGACAGTTTACCACAATTTGACTAAAAAAAATATTAAAATTTTTGTGACTGAAATAATGATCAGTTTTTGAACAATTTTCTCATATGTCTGCCATTTTGTTTTTTTTTAAGAAGTTTCAATTTTTCTGGTAAACTATCACGTAAGGGTACTTCTGTTTTAAAACCCTTATATTTCAAATTTGGCGTTCTAGAGATTAACTGCCCGCCACAGAGCCGTAATTTTTGGCGCCATCTTTTAAATACAGGAACAATTTCTTCGTAATCTTCAAAAGTTTTATAATAATATAAAAAAGTAATTATTGTTTTAATGGGAATAAGCCACAATAAGTTTATTGACGTTTCAATTTCCACTTCAGAAATCGTTCTCAAAATACAAATATTTATTTTGAGAACTGTTTCCGAAATGGAAATTGAAACGTCAATAAACTTATTAAAATTGTGGCTTGTTCCCATTAAAATAGTAATTACTTTAATATGCCAAAAGACAATAGCTTCAGAAAAATATATAAAAAGTTTGATTGCCATAAAATAAATAATACATAAGTGTGATACAAATTGTTGAAAATGTCATTTTTTAGCATTCTACAGGGTAATAGTCACTTACTCTAGATGCATATACCGGACTAGCAATTGTAACATATGGTTCAGAGACCTGGACTCTAAATAAAAATAATGAAAACATGTTTGGATGTTTCGAAAGAAAGTACTAAGGCATATCTAAGGCGTAACTTTATAGAATGTATCAAGAACCAGATATCCTAAAACATGAACACATTCACTGCCTACTACTATAGTAAAGTCGCAATAGCGCTACCGGTTAGGATAAAATCGAAATAATGTTTGGCTACTAGTTCTGTCGACCGTCCATTTATGATTAATTTTAACACCCTCAAAATCATTGATTAATGACCCCTATTAATGAACGATTTCATTATAGGCAATACAACATACATTGCTTGTATAAATTAATTTAACGCTCTGTGATTGGCAGTTACCTGTGGTGTAGGCAACCAAACATACCTATTTATATTCCCACTAAAAAATTATTTAAAATGAAGTAGCCGCTGTAAGTACTGTCTGTCATTGTATGTCATTATTTACTACTACTACTACTAAGGATTTCCACAGTTTTCACTGTCTTCCTTCACTCAACCGTTTTCTCCAATTTTCCCTGTCATTCCAGTCTCCATCTCGCAGGGTTCTTTTCTCCATAGCCTCGTCGATTTCATCTCTGAATGACCTTCGGGGTCTTCCTCTCTTTCTTCTTCCAATCGGGCTCCATTCTGTGATTTTGTTTATCCAGCGTCCTCTGTCCGCTCTTCTGACGTGGCCGTACCAGGATAGTCTCTTCTCCTCTATATAGTCGATTATGTCTGATTGCACTCCCATTCTCCGCTTAATCTCTGCGTTTTCAATTCTGTCTCTTTTTGTAAGTCTACAGCTTCTCCTCAGGAACTCCATTTCTACTGCTCTTATTCTACCTTTAGTCATTATTTATCGTTAAGTAAATAAAAATTTAAACTAAGATATTTTTATTTCTGAAAAGTACGGTCGACGGAAAAGTTTTGTAACGAACTCGTGAACTAAAATGGCGATTAACAATCTCGAACATTAACGCACTCGCTTCGCTCGCGCGTTAATATATCTTAATTGTTAATCGCCCTTATTAATACACTTGTTGGATAAATAACTATAAAAGCACTGTTTATTATTATACTTTATTAAAAATATAGGTTTTCGTTATATAAGAAAAAACACCTAGGTGTAGACAGTTCCTCTAATGAAAATTTCATTGCCAGTGCAAATTACACCTATAGGTGATTTTGAATTTATACGAACATGTATTATTCTTTATGAAAAATAAAAAAAAAATATTCAACGCAAAATCCTGGTGAACCCTCACAGGCATTACACACGTACATAGTTGTTTTCTCTGCTCTCTATTTTCTTGCTACTCTTTTCATCTTCTTCAATGTTTGATCAGATGCTTTATATTCTTCCTCGGTAATTTTAACAATTGTTTGTAATTCGTGTAGGGTTACAGTAGCCTTGGGGTCAACTTTTGGTGATTCTAAAGTCGTACATGTTCTTTGTTTGCCCTGAGTACTTGTTGAACAGAATAGCCGAATTTATTACTCATTTGTAATATACGGACAAATATTTTTTTATACCAGCGCAATGTTTTTCGGATACATGGATAGGATGACTGCATTTGATCATGCTGGTTAATGCCTGACATGTATGTATTAGAATTAATAATTGCGCGTGGTTTCAATGTTACTTGGTCTCTTTTATTTCGAGATTCACCCATTTCGTTTCCGTATTCACTCGTTATATACATCACATTGCGTTTGGATTCTCCATTTACCAATGTGCACGCCATTACGAAATAAGGACTTATTCTCTCCTGGTTTTAGTTTTGCTTGCTGAATGACTCGTGTATAGGTTATTTCACGAATATACGACTGTTTTGGATTACTTCGACAATGAATATTTTACTGTGCAAGTAGAAGTATGAAGGTAAATTGGTCTAATCATTATTCCAATAAAAAGGATCTACTAGTATGACATCTAAACTAAAATTATTTCAGTTAATAGATGTTCAGATAGACGCAAAATTTATTGTGACATTTAATCCGAAAATAACAAAAATTTTTACACAAACACTACTATAAATAAATATAATGACAGACATTTGGGTAAGCTTTCCGTGAAATGTAAACACCAAAGAGGCATGCCGGGTTTCTTTGATATTACACTATTTTATTACTTTATTAGGTACTACAACTGTAATAAAAAGGAAATATACTATTTTTAATACATATAAATGAAAAGAAATTGGCAGAACGATGGTTCAGAAACCAGAAAAAAGAATTTAATATTTCACTTTGTTAGTTTTAAATATTTGTTTGCTTTGAGGGGATGTACTCTTAAAAGTTCCGAAAGTAACGGGTATAACATACCGGCTATTGATAGTTAAAGTAACAAGTCGTTACAGATATTAAAAAGTAACGAAAATTTATATACAGTTTCATATATCGCCGACTGATTATGGCTGTGAATCTGATCGTTGATGATAGTTTTAGGAGAATAAGAGAATAAGTAAGTTTTTTTGTTTTTTTTTAAATACGTAAATCGAATATACTATACTTAGTCGAATATTCGACTAAATAAATTACACTATTTGATCACTTAAGTATTGTTACACTTCGTTTAAATAACTTAATTCAAAAACCAACTTGTTTACAATACTAAACTCAATGATAGTAATTATGTACTTCAAAATCTGAATTACTGTTCTATAAACTATTAACTCTATATTTATATCATAACTTCATATTTAAATCTAAGGTTTATATTTGTCATAACAGTATTTTAAAAATGGGGAGAATTTACTATTGTACAATTCAGCACATTGGACCATTTAAATCGATACCTTAAAGCGAATTTAAAACAGTCGTATATTCGTGGAATGGAGTATATTACTTTTTCTTTTTATATTTAAGGTCCCAGTGCAGTACGTCTCTTTTTGTAAAAGGTCTGAAGCTAACTTATAGCTATTATAACAATGATCCATATAAACCGAATGTCCCCGGTGTAGCCTTTCCTGTAACAAATATTTAACTACTTTTGAGGTATGACCAGTTCCGCCCAATGCATCCTTTGACCCACTATAAATTGTAAATTTTTGGACTAATCCGTTGGGTTCCGTCAGCATGTAAAGTTTCAGTTAGTTCCTCTAAAATATGTCGCATCTCTTCTACTGTTAGTGGACGAGTCAGCTCCCTGTTTGTTAATTTCCTTTTAATGCCAGAAGATCCCGGTTGAGTTTCCATTTTAAAATGACCACTATTTAACAATAAAACACAACAAACTTATCAAAAATAACAGAATAATCGTTTACCTGACGTTTATCTAATGAAATATAAAACCAAATATCTATAAACACTGTCAAAATTACGTCACCTGCATTCAATCAATCATTCAAAGTCGAAATTCCATGACTTGTTGCAAGCAACCAACATTACACATCAGTCAACATGCCTTATAGCTATTAAAATGTTTACTTAAAGTGCTAGTCGCACAAGAGTGAGATTGAATTGAATGTATATTAATCACCTACATGTAGCCGGCTTTGTATAGGTGTAGCCGGCGCCTCTATTGACACCACGGAATACACCTATAGATGTAATCGGCAATGAATGTGTTAAGATAGGACGTCTGAGGTGGATAGGGCATGTAATGTGGATGGAACAAAATGACCCAGCTAAAAAAACGCTCCTTGAGAGACCTATAACAAGGTTCCTTGATAACATCAATGAAGACATGAGAATACGTGCTTGGCGGAAGAAGCCAATGGATAGGGACGACTGGAGAGAAATTCTTGAGGAGGCTAGAACCCACGCAGGGTTGTAAAGCCATAATGATGATGATATTTATGATTTGAGCATATGGGAAGAAAGATAAATTAAAATGAAACTATTTTCATACATAGTACATAGAATTTTTGATGAATTATCAATCATACTTCTTATATCTATCAAATAATAAAAGTGATCACTTTATGGGATATAAGTGTTCAAAACATGCCTGTTTCTATTAATAATCTACTTGCCCTTGATTCCTTAGCGAGGCTTGCTTCCACTACATTTCTTCATAATACGTCTTCAGACATATTTAGCTTAATGTGTCACACCACCTTTTTCTCTCCTATTCTATGCACAAACAACGAATATCAATCTGGTGAAAGGGTTGCTGGTGGGAGCGCATATTCATGAATGTTAGAGAAAAGGGGTCTTATACTCACAATCTGTATTAGGTTGTTTCAGGTTTTTGGGTTTTTATTAAAACAAAAATTGGGCAATCGGTTCAAGTTTTAGAGCATCTTCAGGCCCACGAGAAACAAGGCTGAAATAGATAGTATATATGAACGAATGTATAATCAATTTAAGTAAAGTATAAAAGACTTAGTTACTAGTCAGTTATATAAAAAGTAGTTAGTATTATTATATAGTATAATATCGTCGGTAGGTAGACTTTACGGGAAAATTATTAAAGAAAAACTAGAAACTGAAATAATAGGAAAAATTGGAGAAGACCAAGCAGGGTTCACAGTAGGAAAATCATGCCTAGATCATACGTACACATTAGAACAACTGATAGAGAAGAAAATGGCAAAAGGTAGACCGGTCCATCTGGCCTTTGTTGATCTAAAGAAAGCATATGACTCAATACCTAGAGTCAAATTATGGGAAGCAATGAATGATCTCGGAATCCGACAAACACTAATAAAAGCAGTTAAAGCACTATACAAAGAAAACAAAGTAGCTATTAAATGTGGAAATAAAGCCTACAATCCATTTAAGAAGACAAAAGGACTTCTACAAGGCTGTGCTACGTCCCCTACTCTGTTTAAAATATTCTTGGAAAAGACACTCAAACCATGGAGGAGAAAGTGCGAAGGAATGGGCATACCAGTAAGAGACGAATACCTATACACCTTAAGTTTTGCCGACGATCAAGTAGTCATCGCACAAGATGAAGAAGATCTCAGCTTTATGCTCAGAAAACTAGAAGAAGAATATAAAAACAACGGAATGGAAATAAACTTAGAGAAAACCGAATACCTAACAACAGAAAACAAGGATATGAGAAACCTAGAGATAGACGAGGGAAGACAAATAAATGGAACAGATAAATTCAAGTATTTAGGAACCATAATATCGAACCAGGGAACAACAGAAGAAGATATAAACAACAGACTGAGACAAACAAGAAACTGTATAAGACAACTAAACTCAGTGTTATGGGATAAGAACATTACGATAAAGACAAAAAAGAGAATATATAACACCCTGACAAGAAGTATCCTGACATATCGGTCCGAAAACTGGACAATAAACAAGAGAAATAGAGGTAGAATAAGAGCAGTAGAAATGGAGTTCCTGAGGAGAAGCTGTAGACTTACAAAAAGAGACAGAATTGAAAACGCAGAGATTAAGCGGAGAATGGGAGTGCAATCAGACATAATCGACTTTATAGAGGAGAAGAGACTATCCTGGTACGGCCACGTCAGAAGAGCGGACAGAGGACGCTGGATAAACAAAATCACAGAATGGAGCCCGATTGGAAGAAGAAAGAGAGGAAGACCCCGAAGGTCATTCAGAGATGAAATCGACGAGGCTATGGAGAAAAGAACCCTGCGAGATGGAGACTGGAATGACAGGGAAAATTGGAGAAAACGGTTGAGTGAAGGAAGACAGTGAAAACTGTGGAAATCCTTAGTAGTAGTAGTAGTAGTTAGTATTATAAACTAGTCAGTTATATAAAAATGATACGAAAGTATTTAATGCGTAATATACGATGCATAATAAGTTGCATGAATCATTTTTATATGTAAAAATACTACTTACATATCTGTACAAGGATTTTTCTCGATACAAACTTATAATGCATTGAGACAATTCCTTGTACAGATATGTAAGTATTCTTATAGTATTTTATTACATATAAAAATGACTCTTGCAACTTATGCACCAGTTAACATCAGACTGAAGCTGGTCTATTTGAAACACACCTCATGTTATATAATTAACTACTTTTATATTAATTTCTATTTTAAAACACTGACTAATTTTTATATAACTGACTATAAACTAAGTCTTTTCTGTACCACACTAAATATTTTTGGTTGTATATACATTTGCTTATGTATACCATATATGCCTTTACTTTCTTGGGGGCCTGAAAATGCTGTAAAACTTACCCTTTTTTCTCAACATTCATAATATCAATCTATTTGCCCTTGATCCCTAAGAGAGGCCTGCTTCCATCACATTTCGCCATAATACATATTCAGACATTTTTGCTTGGCGTCTCTTACACCAAATCTTCCTCTCCTACTGTATACAGGAACAACTAGGTGACTTTATACTGCGAGATTTTTTTATTTAGACAACAGTCTAAATATTTTAACCTATACTCGTTCATTACTCTCATTAGTTTATTAATTATTAATTTTTTTCATCTACTCTCGTATATAACTATGGGCACTAGACTAGGAACTATGTAATAGCTCAAAGATGCATGGATGTGCATATTGGTTACGTTGGTTGGTAAAAAAGCATTTGACACAGTAAGACATGAAAAATTAGTCCAAAGTCTAGTCCAGAAATTGAAATGAGGAGAAGAGTTAGGACGGGATGATTATATCTCCAATACTATTCAATATCAAGAAGCATTATTATATGAAAGTGAAGGAAAATTAATGGAAGAACAAGACAAACAGTTTCTGTGAAAAAAGTGGACTAAAAATGAATATAAAAAAGACTAAATGTGTGATAATAACAAAGTAAACAAATATATAAACATACATTTGGGAGATGTACTGAGAAGGGTTTGAAAAATATAAATACCTGAGAACATGGATTTCAGAAAATAATGATCAAACAACAAAAATAAGGGTCAGGATAGAAATAGTAAGAAATGTGTTTGGAAAATGAAAACAGTTCGCTGCAATAAAGACTTTTAATTAGTACTAACTTTGGTAGACCTCAGATTGAACTGAGAACAAAAACTCGATGTTACCTGTTTTCGATACTAGAATATGGTCATAAGAGCTGGAACCTGAAGCAAGAACACATCAATAAGTCGGACACAATAAATATCGTGGACAGAACACGTCACAAACAAAGAGGTTTCTGAGAAGGATGAATAAAGAAATAGAAATTTTGAATACAATTAAAACAAGAAAATTATAATATCTCCGACATTATTACATGTGGAAAGAAATACACCTTGCTCCAACTGATTATGCAGGGAAAGATCCAAGGAAAGAGAAGCATAGGGAGGCGTAGAATGTCATGGCTGCGCAACCTGAGAGAGTGGTACGGATGTACATCAAATGAACTTTTCAGAGCAGCCGTCTCAAAAGTCCGAATAGCTATGTATGATGATTGCCGACCTCCTCCGCGCGGAGATGGCACTTGAAGAAGATACTTCATACTAAAAATTTCATAATAGACAATAAACTCATTGGAGCCAAGTATAAAAGATATGATCCACAAGTGCCATCAAAGTGAAGATCTACAGAAACTTTAAAGAAAAAAGTTGTCTACGAATTAGCCAAAACCGATACAAAAACACCATTTATGGAAGCGAATCCTTTTATGTTAAAAGAAATCGAAGCCTTAGTAGATGACAATAATGATCCAAGCATTGGAAAAACTTTTAAGTAATGAAACAATAAAAAATACTTATAGGGAATTAAATGCAAGGGAGATTTAAACATTGTATTATTAAAAAATTGCGTACCAATTTTACATACCAATATATTTAAGTATAAATGTATGCCTTTAGGAATTTTGTGTATACCTACCTTTTGTGTATATCAGTTTGTAAATACTTATATAAGATATAAATGTCTAAACTCTTGTTTCTATTTGTTAAAACATGTGTGAAAAGCTGAATAACTCAGAAAATATAAATTTTTGGTGTGTGATACTTAAAACAAAAATTTGCCCAGTATGCTAAACAGATTCTAAAAATATTTGAAATTAGTTCAGTTTTTTTTCCAATTAATAACCTTGTATGGTTGATACAAATAATTACAAATAAAAAATACAAGTCTGATAAGAAGTTCCGGTTTTACTGGAAGTGATAGCGATCGGCAAATATTTTAGACGTAAAGATCAAGCAGTTGAAAGTACAAATTTTCAATTCCGATTATTTTCTATGATAGTTATGATGCGGTGTATATGAAACACCCTATATATAAAATAGTATGTAATTGTATTTGCGAAAACCGACTTGTAGTGACATCTTCACGAGTTTTACGCAAGTAACAAGTAGAAAACCGCTGAATACTACTGCTAGATTCATCATCTCGAATAGGTAACGCTAAAATTAGTATAGTAGTAACGTTCGTCAAAAGAGTACGCTACCATCGCTTAAGGCGCCATTGGTGATTTAGCTTTTATTTAATTTTAATTTGAGTCAAAGTAATTTACATCTTATAATTAACAAAAAAATAATAAAACCGATATAAAAGATATGTGCAATGTACACAAACTGTCGAAAGTGTTTAGTTTGACAAAATGATGAGAATTTAGAAAAATAAGGAGTTATGAGTAAAAACATATCCTTCACTTATAACTGCAACTAAAAAATAATATTAGAGAAATAAAATCGATTACGTTAACTTTATTTGTGTCTAGTCTTTACAGTCTAGCATAACATAATCTTACAATATGGGATATGTTGTGCTGTCTAGTAAATTTAGTAATTCATTTTGTGCTATACTTATTGGTCAAATTTTGACTTCGAGTGGAAGTTATTATACAACAAAGAATTTTAACTTAAAAGTGAAAAATCAACAAGGAAACTAAGTTCCTGTAGCTGGCTGTATACCATGTATCACAAAAAATTAATTTAAAATGCTTTATAAAAGGTATATGATTAAAACACCCAATCGGGCTACACCACAATCACAAAACGTTTTCGGAATCGATATTACATCATCAGGGTGTACATGTTTTGAGCTAAATACTAAATATTTGGGTAAAAACCTGTTAAATGTTGATGATGGAATATAGATTCCGAAAACGTTTTGTGATTGTGATGTAGCCCGATTGGGTGTTTTAATTATAAGTATACCTTTTGTAAAGGATTTTAAATAAATCAATAATAATAAAATCAATTAAAACAAAAGTTTAAATGTTTATTTTCGAAATTTTATCGTTGTTTATTGATTAGTATTTACACATAGAGAGATTTGCATCAAAATAAATTAATTTACATTTCCATTATTCATGATTATTCTTCTTTTTTAAATTAAACTAGTCTGCAATAGTGTTGGCACTGTTTGTTTCAGCTATTAATAAGGAGTGGTAGGAATTTTTAAATTGTGTTTCCGACAATAACTGATTTTATTTATACTTACTTTATATAGTGCTTTTCAGATAAAACTATTCACCTTAAATAACTTTTGAACTTCTAATTTTTAGGAAAAATGCAAAAACATGCCAATTAATATTTGAAGGGGGAGACACTATATCATATTTAAGGTTGCTGTGAAATGCACCCTCTCAACTCCCGTATCATCCCTTTATTTTTTTTTTTAAATTACTTCACACTTTTTTTTATTTTATATTTTGATTCTACTTTTGTACTGATTTCAAAAATGTATAATACATTTGGCTTGAACTGATTAGTTTATGAGATAGACACTTTGTCTTTATTTACACTTTTCAAGAAAGAATCAAAATTGTAGGTTTGTACTATAAAAATAATAATTGTGTAAAATCTGCTGCTATAATTTTTAATGAAACACACCACAATCGACATGCAACTCATAAGTATGTGATTGAACTGATGCAGAAATTTAGAGCAACAGGACTAGTTTGCAATAAAAAACATAACACGACAAGGACTCATAAATAACGAAGCAATGCAAGTAGCCATTTTAGGGCAAGTTAACTGAGCTACTACAAGTGGCAGCACTTCTTTTGAAAAATGGCGGACGAAATAGGGATTAATATAATAATTAATAGGAAATTTTAAAAGACCCCTAGATGAAGGGCAAGAAATTTTAGATTCCAACCATATTATTACTTGTGGAATATTATCATGTAGTGGGAAAACCGCAGTGATACAAGCATTGTGCCTTCAAACGAGCAATTTGAGAGGAGTACCCTATCAAATACAAGTGAAAATTGAAGTAACTAATAATATTAAAAATGGTGTTTGTAATGGTACATTTGTAAGGCTGAAAATTCAGGCAAATGCCATAACTTCATGTTTATAATTCCTTTTTATTACTAACAGGCATACGAGATGAAAAAATTGAAAAAATTAAGCTCCACAGACATCAAGTAACAGTGGGGAAATTAAAAAAAAAACATAATGTGTATGAAAGTATGGTGTCAATTAACCAATTTTACCACATGAAAAAAAAAACACTGCAAGACGAGAACTATATACGCGTCTAGCAAAACCAGCAGATACTAGGATATTGAAGATATTACTCTACGGATCAGAAGATTTTGAATTAAGTCTGACTAAGTGTGGTTCCTATACATCAAGACACAAAGTTCTATGAGGAAGAAATGTTTTAGATATCTCTATGTCACAGTATGTATGTATGCCATGTATGTTGCCAATAATACTCTATGTATTGTTGGCAACAATAAAGTTCAACCAGTCTTTGCTAATACATGGGCTAGTGACACTGTACTAGAATAAGATTTAGCTATATTTTAGACAAATAATGTTGAAGTAAGCTACAGTAATTCTGTTGAAATGTGTTTAGCTACGTTAAACCAAACTGGAGGAGCGTGGAAAAACCTAAGGCGTCTGAGAGTAACTGGAGCCACTTGTTACGATTTATTTACATATAGTAAAAATAAAAACCCAAATTGGCCACTTAAAGTCAACCAATTGTGTAATTCCAATTTTAAAGGAAATACTGCAACATAACATGGGAAAAGTATGAATCAGTTGCTTTAAAAATGTATGAAAAAGTAACTCATAGTAAAGTTGAACATTTGAGAATTCTTATCTCACATGATGTACCATGGCTGGCTGTAAATGTTGATGGAATTGTTTCAGGAAAATATTGTGTAGAAATAAAGTGCCCTCTGGCAGGCAAAACAAAATCTGTGCAATCAATTTTACGTGACCTTAAATATTTATGCATAATTAAGGAAAATAATTTTACTTTAAACAAAAACCATTTGTGTATTATGGACAAGTACAATTGCAAATGATACTTACCGGACTACAAATATGTCATTTTGTATTCGATAAGTCCACACTTATTATCAAAATACCATTTGATGTAGAATTTATATTTTTTTGTAGAGGAAACATAAAAAATAAAAAAATATACACATACAAAAACTGCTGCTGAATAGAAATTTGATTGAAAATATTATGAAATTGTAAATAGAATAGTAAAAACAGCAATTTTGTTGATTAATAAAAAGTTCTGCGTTAGCCCTATTTTTTTTTGTTTAAATAATGCTCCCGATGAAGTTTATCTAATAGCCAAGGTTGTTGTATTTTGGATTGCAGGAGCTTGTGGAATTCATGAAATCAGCAAGGTATATAATATTTGATTATATTGCAGATTTGAGAACGTTACTAACATTGTGAAACTTAGCAGTAAGACTCTATCAATAAATTAGTGAAATAAGGAAGCAAAACTTATATGATAAGGTTTTATAATCAACATATAATTGTACATAATCCAACAAAAACAATATGAGAATAACTTAGCAGTGACACTGATTTATATATCAAATAGCAGATGACCCTAAAAGTCTAGGGGTGACACTACTTGATGTCAAAATGGGAGAACATAATGTTACGAACATGCATTCCACGTAGCCCATATAACGGTTGCATCTCCAGACTACAAGAAGCTTCCAGAGATGTATCGATCGCGGGAGAGATCGACCCGTCAAACAAACAAATTAGAGGTGGACTACTCCAGAATATTCTAGTACATAATAACTTTTATATATAAGTAGCTCCGATATTAGCTAAGCTTAGTTGATGAGATATTTTTGTGCTGTACACTTATAAATAAATATATTTATATAAATTAGAATCGCTCATTTTATTTAAAAACGGTACAATAGATTAAAATGTTTAGGGCATCTTTAACGTTGTATATCTATTCCAATCTGAAGAATTACTGATTTGTAAGTTCTTGGGAGGAATAGGAGGGAAACACCAAAGAAAACTTTGCTTGAAGAGGGAGATGCTTAGGCAAGTCTATAAAGGAGATTATTATTGGTATGATTCAAGATAGAAACTTATGGAGAAATAAAATTAGGAAAGCCTAGCGCTGCCAAAACAACGGACCACACAACATAAGTGATTGCCGCTTAGGAAAAAATACTTGTGCAGTAGTTGAGCACTATGAAAACACTGGTCATAAACAAGGCTCGTCTTTTGGCACAGAATAATAACTACAAAAGTAGATTATTTTTGGAGATGTATCACATTAACAAAAATAAAAAAACTTTTAAATTATAAAACAGACACTGTAAAGCCACCACTGAGGTGCCACCAAAGCAGGTGGCACCTCATTAACTGTGCACCTGCTTTGATAGGCGAAGAACTAAACAATGAATTAAATTATTTTCTGTTTTGTGGCCTGTCGAAATTTGGAAACATTAGTTGCTTTTGCAAAAGCTTGCCATTGTTCTGATGAAATAAAAGCCATATATTATGGCATTGGAGTAGAAATTAGTCAAACTTTTCACGTCTTAATCGGAATCAATACAACGATATAACGTAATTTCGGTATCCCTACTTTGTCACTAATTTGTACAGGCCAAAAAACAGAAAACAATTTATTTGTATTCTTGTTGTTTAGTTCTTGGTCACCAAAGCAGTTGGCACCTATGCAGTGCCATAATATATGGCTTTCATTTCATATTAGTGTTTTTCATTTGGTAAGAATCAGAGCCATCACCACGTCTTAAGCCGTTATAACTAGCCGTAAACTCATCCATAATCGTTAGAATCGGTCGATAAAATCGTTAGAAACCAAATTTACTATATTTTAATAAACCACAGATACCGAAACGCAATACAATCGGTGAAAGCGTACCCAGGTGCAGACGTGGCGTCGGACCACAATCCTCTTGTAGCAAAATTCCAACTTCACTTAAAAAAGATACAAAAAAGCTACAAAAGTGATAAACTAAACATACAAAAATTAGAATCAGAAGACGTCAAAGAAAAACTGAAACAAGAAATTAATGCAAACCTAAAATCCACACCAGAATCAATTGATGGTGATGTAGAACAACAGTGGCAATTCTTTAAAAATGCAGTTATCGAACCAAGTCGCAGAGAACTCACAACAACCAGATGCAAGAAAGGAGATTGGATGGCAGAAGAAATCTTGGAAATGATGGAGGACATAAGAAGGCAAAAGAATATCAACATAACTCAGTATCAACAGCTGCATAATCAAGTAAGAAGGAAAATAAGAGAAGCTAAAGAGACTTATTTCGCTGGAAAATGACAAGAAATAGAAGACTTACAAAACAAATATGATAACTTCAATCTCCATAAGAAAGTTAAAGAATTAGCTGGGGTAGCAAAACAAAAAACCTCAAGAATGCTAATGAACAAACAAGGAAACATTTTAGTGGAGACAGAACAAAAATTAGGAAGGTGGAAAGAATATATAAAGGAATTATTCCATGACCAGAGACAGTAAAATACATATGAAGATATTCAGAGTAAAGACGAGGGACCCGAAATAACAAAGTCAGAAGTTATGCATGCAGTAAAGTCCATGAAAAATAATAAGGCTGCTGGTCCAGATGAAATACCAAGTGAATTGCTAAAACTGTTCAATGAAAAAAACATAGATCTTTTAGTCCAACTACTGAACACAATCTATTCCACAGGAATCATTCCACGTGAAATGCTGACATCAACATTTATATATCTACCAAAGAAAGTAAATGCCAAAGAATGTAGGAATGTAAAAAACCGCGCTAAAAATCATCCATAATAGAATAATCGCTAAGCTGGAGATGGATATTAGTGATTCCCAGTTTGGATTTCGGAATGGAGTGGGCACAAGAGAGGCACTATTTTCTTTTAACGTGCTGACCCAAAGATGTTTGGATGTTAATCGAGATCTTTATGTATGCTTTATAGACTACAACAAGGCATTCGATAAGGTAAAACATGACCGACTTATAGAAGTACTCAAAAACAAGAATCTGGATGTGAGGGATAATTGATATCAAATTTATACTACAGCCAACGATCAAATGTGAAAATTGGAAGAGAAGTGTCAGAAGAGGTGGAGATAAGGAGAGGGGTCAAGCAAGGTTACATACTGTCGCCGTTATTGTTTAATGCTTATTCTGAAGAAATTATATAAGAAGCTTTGGTAAGCGAGACAGTCGGCATAAAATTGAACGGAAGTTTAATTAACAACATTAGGTATGCCGACGATACAGTCATAATAGCCGACAACTTGAAAGACTTAGAAAGAATAATGAACAAAATATTAAGATATAGTGGAGAATACGGACTCTCTCTTAACATCAAAAAAACCAAATTCTTGAAAATTAGCAAAGAAATTACAAATGAAATATTAACGGTAGGCGGCCAGCAGATTGAGAGAGTAAAAAGATATACTTACTTGAGAACGATAATCACAGAAAATAACGATTATATGGCAGAAATAAGAATCACAATTGAAAAAGCACGTGCCAACTTTGTGAAAATGAAAAAGATTTTATGCAGCAAAGATCTGACATTAGCCCTCAGAATAAGGCTAATTTAATGCTATGTACACAGTGTACTCTACTATGAACCTGAATCATTAAACCGGAATACAATAAATCGACTTAACGCGTTTAAAATGTGGACATTTAGAAGATTGTTAACGATTCCATGGGTAGATAGAGTCACGAATACAGAAGTGTTAAGGAGAATAGGCAGAGAGAGGAAAATGGAAAATACAATAAAAGAAAGGAAATAGCAATATCTCGGGCATGTGATGAGAGGCGAAAGATACATCTTGAGACTCATAATTCAAGGAAAAGTAGAGGGTAGGAGAAGCGTAGGAAGAAGATGCGTTTCCTGGTTGAAGAACCTGAGAGAATGGTGTGGTTGCAGCTCAAGGCAATTGTTCAGAGCAGCTGCCTCGAAGGTCAGAATAGCCATGATGATTGCCAACCTTCATACGCTTGAACTTCATACGCTTGAAACTACTAAAATAGTCCAAACTTGCAAGGAAGCAAGCAACCAAGCAATTTGATTAACCCAGTCTGAGAGACTTGCACACCCCTTAAAATGACATACGGGTGTTACAATTCATTGGAGCGAGGTGTATTGATTCGTGTTATCAGGAATCACTCCACCGCGCTCCAATGCTCCAGGCCATCTCTTTCCCTCTATAGCACTCTGATGCGCGATAGGGGTACTATCGGTAACTCCAACACGATATCCTAACCCGATCAATGCAGGCTAGCAGATCTGCTAAGGATTTTAACAGCTACGTTTGAAATTTAAATTTCTGACTGGACTCTCTGTAATCTACACACATTGAAATGAAGCTACTAGCCAATAAAGCCATGAAACAGACGTGTACTATCTTTTAATAAAAATCAAAATGTAATGGTGATAAGCAACATCTATGCTAACAATATTTCACATTTTTAAAATATATTAAACAAATCTTTTAAAACTTGATGAAAGATCGATATAACAATAAACATGGTATCATATCATATTCAGCAAAAAATAAGAATTAATATGTGAGCAAACCAATAAATATATTTGAGTTTCAATAAAGATTCACTTACCTGGTAGCGTACAACCACCAACTCGTTCATCTTCTCATCGTCTGTATAATTGAGACGAAAAAAAAAATCACAAGGATCACTTCGAACACACTAAATGTCTACATAACGAAGCCTGAGTATTAACTGGTTAAACACTAGTTTTATAGTTTACAAATAAAGTTTTTGGAAGCTAATGCATAACGTTTGAAGAATATATATGCCATTTTAGCTTGTCACGTCAAGACTTGCTTAAATCAACATTTATAATTTTACCAAAAATATTCAATGCGAAAAAATGAATTTTAAGTCTTATGAGCCCACTACAAAAGACTTTTCTTATAGAAATTCACAGTAGGATACACAAAAAAAGTGATGAGCATAATATATTACGCACACAGTTTGGATTCCGTGATGCTTTGGTACAGAAGAAACTCTATTTACCACTCAGCCTTTGTTTCAAATATGTAAATATGTTAACTGTGATGTCTACATATGTTTTAAAGACTGCCCAAAGGAATTCGACAGAATAAAACATAGGAAACAGACGATAAACTGATGTCTTTAATGGTATAAATGATAATTACCTTATATAACACTATAAAAAATGATAACCATATAGTTAACAGATCTTGTACCGATATAACGCGGAGTACGACAGGGAGGTATTTATCCATCTTCTCTTTAATGTGTACTCCGAGCAAATTTCATCAGATATGCGACGGTACTTCAGTATGGCAGTCGTGTTTGCAGATAGCATGTAAGGGCTACAAACATTATTAACTTACATACAGAAATAAGTTAACTACACGGGCTAGAACTGAACTGAATATAAAGAAGACCAAATAGAACTGGATATCATTAAGCACATAGCAGTAAACAATGGGTACAACAAATACACAATAAATAAAAAATTACATAAGAAAGCCCTGAAATTCCTATTTCCACCACCAGAGAAAAAACTCAGTAGAGGTAATGGATTTTGACAAGAGCTATGAGTCATGCCGATGCAGTACACAAGTTTACCTGTTATTTACAAGGTTATATCTCTTGTCAAAATCCATTACCTATACCTTCTGCTCGATTTCATATACAGGCAAGATATCTACAAACTAGCCAAACACAAAAAAAGAAAGGAATAACACCAGCTTTTAAAACAAACAACAACTTAGGCAAATATATTAAAAACAACAAGAGCCAAAATAAAAAGCACTTACACAGTGGTGTATACAAACTTAAATGTGGCGACTGCCCAAAAACTTACATCGGTCAAACTGGTAGAACTTTTATCAAATGTATAGCAGAACATAAAAGGACTTTCAATAATAGAAAAATAGATACTAGCGACACGCACTTCACCTTTTAGATCATAATCATTCTTTTAATGACGAACTTCAAATTCTTCACATCCAAAATAAAGGCCTTAAGCTATCTTATGGAAATTTACAAATTAAAAAATACAGACATAATTCTGAATGACCAACTTGAGGCAAACAGTTCTCCCCTCCTCAACTTATTCAGTTAAAGACTATAAAGTGTAAACACATACCAAAAATAGATTACTTAAAATACAAGAGGAACATAACATCCTAAGAGAAGCAGTCAACGTACCGAGATACGTAGCAGAAAGATTCCTCTTTAGAGAACTACAACAAATCAGAGTGACTAACACAATGAAAGAAAAAGCTAGGACAAAGTTCGCGGAGATAGATCCGCAGCCACATATTGCAAGAGATAATGAGGTACGACGCTTTCCACAGATGGAAGCACAAAAGATCCAAACAACAAATAGTAGAATAAAATCATAATACTAGAGAGAAAATCAACAATCACACCAGAGAGAAAACAAAACACCAGAGAGAAAACAGTTCAAAAAACAACAAAAACGCACAATGAAGATAGTTCGTAGCTCAAAACACTCGTGGACAATCGCAAAATACAACGTGGGCCCGGTTGCCTAACATTGTTAAATTGTCTCATATTTTTATATATTTTTCACTGTTATGATATAGATATTGGACTAATTATGATTTTTGTTTCAGGGCTACCTACAAAAAAAAATTAAAAAACACAAAAAATCGGCCTCGGCCACCAAAAAAATACTAACAAAAACCGGCGCAAGCCAACAAAAAAAAAAACTAACAAAAAACCCCAAAAACCCGGGCACGTAGGGCCCAACCCTTTGAGCACCAAGTCGCCGAACTGAGCCTAGCTCAGAGCGGAGACTTGAGGCCCAAGTAAGCAATTTTAGTTCGCGGATAAGCCACATTAAGATATCAGGAATATAGCGACAATGCGCTGTCCTGAGTTTTGAGTTCGGTTAGGAAACCATGTTGGGGTTCTATTACCCAGGACCTCCACATGAAGAGCATTTGGCTGATAGTTGTGCCCCTATCGCGCGTCAGAGTGCTGTAGGGGGGAAAGGGATGGTCTGGAGCATTGGAGCGCGGTGGAGTGACTCCTGTTTTTACTCGAGTTAATACACCTCGCTACAATGAATTGTTACACCCGAACGTAATTCTTAGGGGTGAACATTTCTCACAGGCTGGGTTTAATTAAATTGCTTCCTTGCTTGAAATAGATTACTTGAGAAATGTACTTTAGCCAAAACAGCTGTAGTGATAATAATTTATAATACATTTTGTGGAAGTGTTGAGAACAAAAGCTTTCAGTGTTTTATTGTTAGATTTTTCACTTTTTATGATTGTTTAAAACAAAGCAAAATCAGTTGTATCTCTTCAAGGATTTGTCATTCGCAACACTTTTGAAGATTTTACGTGAAATCGATGAATTTTTCACAGATATACTGATATAACGACAATTCCACACGGACCCAAATTGACCAGGTAGTTGTCGACGCTAGACATGGATATGATTTAAGATTCTGGTTGTAAAAAGCCTCAGGTTGAGACTATAGTCACAGAAACTTAAAACCAACGAAGCATTATGACAATGGAATATCGAAAAACTGCAAAATGAAGAAAACTGAGAAACTTACGTACAGAAAATGAAACAATTAAATATAAAAAACCAGAGCAATGATGTCGAAATGCTGTGGCAACAAATAGAAAAAACAATTACAGATACAGCAGAACTAATAATAGGAAAAAGCAGTACTCCAATAATTTTTTTTTCTTATGAGAATCGTAAAAAATGGCAAAAACCGCGCAACGTTTATTTATTTAGCACCTTTATATTTACTGACTTTATTTGCGGCAAAATAGGAAAATAGGGTTCATTCTGTACAAAAAGTGCTAATAAACATTTTTTTTTTCAAAATTATCTCATTTACATTTTTTATTTGAAACATTTTTTTTACGGCGTCCAGATTTTTGGTAAATCCTTTTTTCTGTTTCGCCCCCCTCCTTACGAGTAGGCATTATAGGTTGAATCCGGGGAGTAGGAGTGGTAAACTTTTTGCATCTTTTTTGGGGCTCTAAAATTAAGATTCTCAGCAAAATTCAGCTTGTTCGAATGATTTTTAGAGCTTCTGTGTCATTTGCGTCTCTGACAACTGGACTAATAGGAGGAGAGTAAATAAATGGATTGATCAAGAAGGCTTGGAAAGTAAAGAGAGAAATTACAAATATATTGGAGATTTTTGAACTATAGACCTGCGAATTTTAAGGTATTAAGAAGGATAGCAAAGAACAAGGAACAGCAGTAGCCGAACTACGAAGAAATTGAAAGGAAGTAATTTAAAAAAATCGAATACTATTTAGAAATGTATAGAGAGGTGAAAAATAAAAAAAGAGATAGCTAATAAAGGAACAACTTTAAAAATACTAAATAAGATATACAGGATGTCCAAGTACCTCTTCACAAAAGAAAACTTCTGGAACAATTTTAATAATGTCAAAGTTATTTTGTTTATTTGCCATATCCATCTTTTACAATAATTAGGAATGAATTTCTATTCAATGAGAAAGTATGCATTGGTACATGAAAAAACAATCGATTTTTCTCAAAAATGGTGCGTCATAGAGACTGAGATACGAACGTCACTAAAAAAAGATATAAAATTTGTTAAATGTTACGTCAAAATGCTCAAATTTCCAAAGACAAAAAAGTTTTCAATAAAAATGTCCAATAAATGTCCGAACAACTTAACGAGGTAATATACTAAGGATGAAACATGTTGATATTTTAACATGTAGCTGATCAACGACGGAACTGACGTCACATTATTATATAGGCTAGAACGTCCGACGAGAATTTGACAGGTCATTAATGTGAATATAGCTATTCTCGATAATTTAATGTTAAACAGGTAACATTATATATGTTTTAATAATAATTTAATATATTATTTTTGGTAAATCAATAAATTCGTTAAATTTTTAATATTTTGCATCCAGTCACTAGTTGCGCAACTACGTACCTGTAAAATGTATTTGTTTTGTATGTTTTTATGTTATAAAAATAATATTTTTTAATTTTCCAATGTTACACGTCATTATATCTTTTATTCAAACGTAAATAATAATTGTACATTGTATGTACCAAAAGAATTTTTTTCGTAAACCGCTGACATTCCGGAAACAAGAGTCGGCCATTGTTATCAGCTACTTTGGACGAAAATATTCATTCATAGGTTCCATCCTCAGTAGATTACATTGTTGGAACAACCCGATAACTGCCCACAGAATCTCGGAACTAAATGAGCTTTCCTTCTAATCCCGAAAGAAGAAAACCTTTGCCTGCAGATCATTGGATGAATTGAGCAACTCTGTGAGTGATCTGTTGCCAGTTCATTGTTGGGCATAACGTTAAGAGATAGTGTTATACAGGAAGAAATTCGTAGAAAGAGTGGTGTAGAGGACATTATAAAACACGTAGCAAAAATTTACGACACATCGCTAGAGTGAAATATAATAGATGGACCAAAAACATCTTGGAGCGAGAAAAAGACCGAGAGCGGATAGACGAAACCCGGGAAGACCACCCACGGAAGACATAAAGCTGATATGCACCAACTGGATTGCAACCGCGAAGATAGATCTGAATGGAAAATTTTTGATTAGGCCTATGTTCAACGGTGGACGATTATGGGCTGATGATGAAGATTGTTCAACAGAAACGAATCCATATCCTTTAAGCTATCAAGAATTTCAAGAAATTGATAAATCAATCAGTAAGGTAATGTATAATTATTTATATACAAAACTCAGTTTTTCCTCAAATATGTATTCGGGCGGTTGATGTAAGGACTAGTTTATCTAGACTATTTGAAAATTACATTAAGTTTTCCTAATTGCATTTTAACCCTGAAAAATGAATTGCTTTATAAACTTTTATTGCTATAAACGATCAATAGAACGAAGAACAAACGATCAAACTTATTACAGAAATAGTGCAAAATGTAGAGGATAAACAGATAAACGGATAGGTTAATGAAGAAAAAATCATGGATGACAGATGAGATCCTGAAACTAATGGACGAGAGAAGAGAAGCCAAAAATGACCCACACAAATATAAAACCATAAATATATTAATAAGACATAAGAACGAAAATCAGAGAAGCCAAGGAAAAAGAAGCAAGGGAAATATGCGAAGAAATTGAGACTCTGCAGTCAAAGTACGATAGTCACAATGTACAAAGGAAAGTTAAAGAACTCACAGGGGGACTAAGACGAAGGCAGAAAGGAAATAAACGTTAAGAAGACAAAGCTTATGATAATTAGCAAGAAAAGGATAACAGAAGGTCAACTCTACGTTAACCAATCCCCTGTAGAAAGAGTGACTACTACACCTACCTCGGCACCATAATAAATGAAGAATGGACCAACAACCAGGAGATTAGAGCACGCATCGGAAAAGCTAGATCCACCTTTAATCGGATGGGGGCCTTCTTTACGAGTCATAACCTCTCTCTTGATACAAAAGTAAGAATGCTGCGATGCTACGTTTTCTCTGTCCTTTTTTATGGTGTTGAATCGTGGACCTTGAACGAAGATATATGCAGAAAACTAGAAGTATTTAAGATGTGGCTATATCGGAGAATACTTAAGATCCCGTGGACTGATCCAGTCACAAATGAGGAGGTCCTCAGAAGAATGAATAAGAACCGAGAGGTACTGACCACCATCAAATCTCGAAAGTTACAATTCTTCGGACATACTATGCGAAATGAATTTAGATATGCTCTCCTTCAAGCCATCCTGCAAGGAAAAATATTTAGAAAACGAGTTCCAGGAAGAAGAAGAACATCTTGGTTAAAGAACCTCAGAATCTGGTTAAATACAACATCTGTGCAGCTTTTCTGCGCTGCTGCAGATAAGATAAAGATTGCCATGATGATCGTCAACATTCGTAACGGATAGGCACGATAGCATAACGGATAGATAGGCATAGCAAGAAGAAGAAGTAGCATTTAATGAATTTATTTGTCATTTTCAGCCTTAAAATCTTAAATTATCTATTTTATTGATTATGCACTTTATTGATTATAATAATAGTAATAAGTACTGAAAATCGATTGATATTAATTAAATTTAAAAAATATAGATATTATTTATATATTAAACAAGTAATGTATGAATAACCTCTCCATCAGCTCACTTCTCTTTCCTTTTTGTGGAAGTCCGTGGCATTTGAGCCGCCTTTTTAATTGGGTACAATCAGGGGTTTCAACGGAATAATAAATAAGTGAAGAACAATCAACGATTTTTTCTCATGATTGATTCAATTGTGGAGATAATACTGCATTCCTAGCCATTGTTGATCAAAACAGTACGAAACTATTGAATTGCCGCTGTTTCAACATGGCGGCCGCGCTTGCACTCGCCACTGATGAAAAGAGCTATTTAAGAAAAACGTCGATGACGTCATATTTTAACAGAGGGCAATAAAAAAAAATAAAGCAACATTGTCGAAATGTAGAACACGCGAAAAATAAATTGACATAGGTATTTACTATTTACAAATTGAAACGAGCACTACCAAATTATTAAGTGTACTTCATAATTTTTGCCACACTGTACCTATATTACAGAGCAGAAAGAAAACAGACATAAAAGATAAAACAACAAACCAAAACAAATAAAAAAGAAATAAAGAACAAGTAGCAACGAACATAACAATCGAATAACATAATAATAAAATAATATAAATATCTTTATAATAGAATTACAATAACACAATAAAACAACTTCATAAAGACATCAACACAATTTTAATAATTATTAATATGATAGAAAATTAGCGTACGCGAGTACAGAAATTCAAGTTTTATCTTGTTTTAAGAGTGGAAAATTTTAATACCCTTTGACGCTTCCTGTCTTAATATATTGTATACTTTTTATTTATATTAGATGCTGCAATATTATTAGTATCTTGGAAAATATTTATTTATAAACAACACATAGGGAGTGTTATGGAAAAAGATGTTTTATGCATTAAAACTGTGTTAAAAACTAAATAACCAACCTGTATTTCAATCTATCAAATATTACACAATAGATGCAAATGAAAATCTTTTAGTTTATTGCAATTTTGTTAAAGACAATTATCTTATAAAACAAGTAATACAAATCCTTTAATTTTAATACACATTTATCGAAATGAGGCACTCATCATTAAACACTTTCACTTCTACCGCTGATAAATATGTATATAAATAATACCTGCAGTATATTATGCACTTTTTGTATTGAAGTACCTGATCAATCGCAAAATCCGAATACACTGTGAGTATGATTCATACTTACACTATCTCAGACGGTTTAGCGGCAATGACTAAATGTTAGACCAATGAAAAACGGTTCTGGATTGAAGCGAGAATGAAGTTACTGAAGCTGTGTCTAAAGTTACGTTAGACGTGAGATTTAAAATTTACCTGTGATGTATGTTATTAATTTACAGGGTGTTTCAAAAAGGTATGTCATAAATTAAATCACGCATTCCGGGGACAAACATAAATTGATTGAATCCAACTTACCTAAGTACAAAAGTGTACACAAAAAAAGTTACAGCCCTTTGAAGTTACAAAATAAAAATTGTTTTTTGGCATTATCTCGTAAACTACTTGACATTTTGTAATAAAAATGGACACGTTACTTTCTTGTTCTGAAAGCATTTTTCATAAAAAGAAACAACAAAATCTAAGCCCACAGAAAAATTTTAAGGGGGGTGTGCAGCCCTAAATCCCCCAAACTTTTGAGTACGTTCAAATCAAATGAATTTTGAGGCATCATTAGTTTAACACATTATTTTTAAAATTTGTTTGCCTCATCACTTTTTTCAAAAAATAGTTTTTATTGAGTTACGACCCTTTTCATTAACCTTTAAAAAATTACGTGCAACTAAATAAATGGCTTAAATGAATTAACAAGTACAAACAATGTCTATAACCTCTATAAATATGATATTACAATAAATGTTCAAAATGACCCCCATTTTCTTTAATATACATTCGGTATCGTTTTAATAAGGCAAACCGAATGTGCTGAAAAATCATATTTTTCTGACGAAATTGATTTACAGCTTCAATTATTCTAACCCACAATTGTTGTTCGTCCTATATTGATACAGACTACACTTTCTCTTTCATAAACCCCCAAGAGCAAAAGTCCATGGGGTTAAGACCTGGACTTCTGGGTAGCCAAGAAATAGGTGCGTCACGACCCCTTCCAATCCACCGAGCAGGATACTGCCTGCAAAGGTATTCTCGGACTTCATTACTGTAATGCGGTGGAGCGCCATCTTGTAGAAACCACATATTTTGCCTTATTCATCATATTGCAATATTCATCATCATCTTCATCATCTAGCCTTAATTTATCACGTCCACTGCTGGACATAGGCCTCCCTTAAACTCCTCCATTCTTTGCGATTTTGTGCTCTTTGTTGTCAATTTTTCGTGATAAGCCTGATGTCGTCAGCCCAACGTGTAGGTGGTCTTCCTCTACTACGTTTGTCTGCACTTGGTCTCCAGTGTGTAATTTTACTCGTCCATCGTGAGTCATGCATTCTCGCTACATGGCCTGCCCAATGGCCCGTAACTGGCCTGTAATTATCTAAAACTGAATTATCTCCACTCTTGAATATTGGAGTTACAACTCCTACCTTGAAGCTATGTGGAAAAACACTCTGCTCCACTGATACATTTATTAAGTTTGCGAGTGGTTTGTGGTTGCGCTATATATTCACTGATACACTTTATTAATTTAGTTGATGTGCAATTAATACCTACTGAGGTAAAATTTTTCAAGGATCCAATAACCTCTCTGAGATCATACATTATCATTTGACATCATGGTAATAGGATTACACCAAGGTGCGGTGCTTAGTCCTGATTTATTCTCGTTAGTGTTAGATCAGATAACAGCGAAACTAGAGGGGAACGTTCCCTGGTGCTTAATATATGCTGATGATATAGTGTTACCACAAAGTAGTGAAAACGATTTAGAACAAAAACTGGAACAGTGGAGACAAGCTCTAAAGGAAAAAGGCTTAGTAGGACAAAAACTGAGTATTTGGAAAGTTCGTTTAAGGATGGAGTTGCTACAAATTAAATTACATCTTTGGATGGCAAAATTATTGTAAATAGTAATAAATTTAAGTACCTAGGATCAGTATTATATAGCCAGTAATGGGGAAATAGATATAGATAAATAGAGCAGAGTTAGGAATGGATGCATGAAATGGAAGCGAGTGGTTTGTTGTGTGACAGAAAAATTCCAATAAGGTTGAAGAAAAAATTCTATAAAACAACCATCTTCTTCTAAACGTGTCTATCTTCTAGATATGTTGGCGACCACAATGACCCATCTTATTCTATTCACAGCAGCTCGAAATAGATCAGTTAAACCAGCCATAGTCGAAACCAGCCATAACACCAGCTATGATATATAGAACTGAATGTTGGACAGGTAAAAAGAAAGGTAAACAAAATTAAAAAGGAGTGGCAAAAAAGGATAAAATTAAGAATAAGTATATCAGCGGAAGTCTAGGGGTGGCACCAATTGATGCTAAAATAAGAGAACATAGGTTACGATGGTTTAGTTATGTTCAACGTCGAGAAGTTAATCACCCAATACGAAGAATTGCTGATCTGCTAGTTCCTGGGAGGAGTAGGAGAAAAAGACCAAAGAAAACCTGTGGGGAGAAGCTTAGGCAGGACATGCAGGTAAAGGGGGTTGATATTGGTATGTCTCAAAATAGAAACTTATGGAGAAATGTAATTGGGTAAGCCGACCTTGCATAGAGATAAAGGCAAAGAGTGGATGTTGCTGATTTTTAGTCACACTATTATTAATTTACGTTGTAGGCTCTCCTAACTGCTCTCAACCAGATTTTTTTCGGCTTCCTCTCAGATTGCTTCCAGGAAATCCCACACTATTTAATTCAACATCGATAAGAACAGATTTTCAGTCACACTATTATTAATCTGCGTTACAGTCTCCCTTACTCTTCTCAACTAGACCTTTTTCGCCTTCCTCTCATATTACTTTTAGGAATTCCCGTATTATTTAATCCAACATTGATGAGAAGAGCTAATTCTCATTATCTACCATTGTTATATACTTAATGATCCTTTTTTATTCAATAAACCTAAAAAGCATCTTGGGATATTCGATCATACAAAAAAAAACAAACTTTATAATAAAATAATTTTATATACAATAAAAAACAAACAGGTACACTAATTTTTGTCCAATATCAATCTTTTTTGGTGTTACAATAAAAAAACTAGACGATAAATATCTTTTTGGCTTAATTCGAGACATAAATATATTAGGCTTACAATAAAATTCAGTCTTCAAATTTGTCAATAAATGATATTTTGAATACTACATTCCTATATCCTAATTACTGCCAGATGAGTATAAAATTCGTCTCTGACTGCCGAGAAAATAAATCGAAAAAAGGTTTTCGTTCCTACAATAGAAAGACATAACGACGACAGTAGCGAGTAGCGATAATGTTAGCGATAATCTATGTTTAACTTAATAGTGCAGCACCACTAAATATGATAGCAGCTAACATCTATTTTGAACATTCACAATGCAATCTGGATCTGCTGTGACAAAAAAAAAACAAATCAGATTGACCACCTTAAAATATTTAAGAACACGGGATAGACGTAATGAATTGCAGAACTGATAGATCTGAGAACTAGTAAAGAACTAGAACAGTAAAAAATCAAAATCCTCTGGTATTAGTTAGTAAAGAAACCTTAAACAACTTAAAGAAAAAAGAAAACATTGACAGCAGAAATTCTTGGGTTTATTTATCAAAAATATGCATAAATACAGCTTCCTATGCAAAAAAAAATCGACAATCTGGTAAGAGATGTAATAGACAAATTGTTACCCCCCATGGGAATACAGTAGGAAAAAAACCTTAGATGAAATGGGCTGACAATGCCGAAAACATGCTGGAATAATGTAAATGAACAAAAGTGCGTAGAGACCAGTCAAAGAAAAAGAGAAGAACAATTATCTTAACATAAACATGTTTAAATATATCTCGATTTCATAATTTTCTATACATTCAGTATATTCTGGATAATTGACAGCAATATATGTTATAAACTAATATATAATATTTAGTTTGAAAATAGCTGTAATATGTCACCTAAAACATATCTAAGTACCTGAATAATCTAAAATAACCGACAAACTTGCACAAACTTCTTAAAAAGAAGAATTTCTATGACACGATGTTTTTTACAAAATAACTCGTAAGACTGCTACTCTCCCCCATTGCTCTGCATATAATTTAAAGACAAACCCATCGTGGGTATACTACTCACGACATCAGTGGTCCGTTTGTGAACTGAATCAAACACAGAGTTTCCATACTTCACTGTATTAGTTACAGCTCCTAAAATACCTTTCATGAGATTTTTCCTTGATCCCTCAAGTTCTTTATCGCTTTTCACCTCACTTTTTTCAATTAAATATTTCAATACAGTCCGGTTGAAGCTGCTAGGGTTTTCTTGGTGAGGAAAATGCCCAGCATTTTCTGTTATTTTCATGAAGAACTTCTCACAATACTCTGTAGAATCCACTATACCCTCTAATTTTACCAAATGATCTTTTGCTCCCGTAATTAGTACAACTGTATTGGTTATGTGTGCTCCATTTTCTTGAATTTTAAGGAATGGAAGATTTCTGTAGTAGTTTATGGGCCCAGTCCAGTCTTCTTGCCTTGAAAAAACATATTTATAAGCCTCTAGGTATATATCGTTTTGTGGAAGATGCTTGTGGTATTGATTGATAATCTTAACATCTTCTTTAAGAGCATCGATTTCTGGTAAATATGGAATTTGAACAAAATTTAGCCATTGATAGGCTACCTTGCTGGCACTAATCAAATTATTCCAGTACACATTGGGGTGAGGACAAGAAACTGCTATAAACTTCTTCACCAAACCTGGATGCTGGTGAACCAAATACCAACCTATTAAACCACCCAAATCGTGTCCAATCACATCACATTCACTGACACCTAGTGCATGTATAAAATCTTTAATTTCCTCAAGAATTATTTTGATTCTGTAGCTGCTTCGCCATGCTGGTTTATCTGAATCTCCAAAGCCTTTCAAATCCAAGGCTACAACTCTAAAATGCTGACTAAGAGCAGGTAGTTGGTACCGCCAGCTAAGCCAGCAATCCGGGAAGCCATGTAGCAGGAGTACCAATGGTTGATCCCGTGGTCCTGCCTCCACATAATGGAGTTTTATTCCCTAAAACATAAATAAATTAAGAAACGTAATTAAATTAAAAGGTAAATAAATCAACAGTTCATTAAACAATCAGTCAACACCCGTACGTCGATTAAATACCGAAACTGCCAAAAACATTGAAAAATCATTGATTTTAAGTAAATATCATACAGATATTTGAATGTTCTAAAAAGTATATGGGGGATAGACATATACTTTGATTGATGACAAATCCTTGTAGACCTACAGCTGATTTTGCTTGGTTTTTTTTAGACCATCATCAAAAGTGAAAATATCGTTTTTTGCCTATACGTTTCTTATACTATTTTTCAAAGTAAAAACGTTGTATGTCACAATTTATACAAAGTGACGTCACTTGTATTTAAAATTTCCAGAACATCAACCTTAGAGTTAAAATTTCCCCAAGACAGCCAATAATACGACACCCATAGGGAACTGCTCGATCTTTCATAGGCGTCAACATGGTATAATAATCAGAAAAATGTAATCACGATTATATTGAGAATTTTAGAATTATATTAATTAAATAACCAAAAACATTTGTTATTATTAATAATATAAATTTTATGAAATAACTGTTTAAGTTTAATACTCTTTAAGTTAAATAATTTTAATCAAATAGATTAGACAATCGTATGCCACTATTATGGAAATACTTAAAATTTCAATGACAGTTCAGCATTTGGCAAATTTGTTTGCAGTGTTACCGCTTTTTTAGAGTAAGAATTTTGTTTATGTTTTGATTTCTGACACAATTTGATTCACAATATGTTATATATTATAAATTGTATTTATAAATACATATTGAATTTAACTTAATAGCTTTAAAATTAATTATTGCTGTGTATTGTGATTGTGCTGTGTCAAAAACAACTGAATAGTCTGTAGAAAGCTAATAATAGCTAATAAGCTTTCGTAGATTATTTTGAACAAGAAATAATGGCGGGATGTTTTTACTTTTAAATGCTATAAAAGAGAGTTAAAGAATTTAGAATATATAATTTTGTATTAAAATGTTTTATGTATTTTAGTGTGTTGCAGAATATCAGGCAGTGGCGAAGGAAAGTAACCGACAGGGCAGAATGGAAGAACATTTTTAAGCAGGCCAAGACTCACAAAGGGTTGTAGCGCCATTAGAAGAAGAAGAAGAAGAAGTGTGTTGCAGTAGTCTTAAAACTAATTTACTGTTAATAATATTTCTCAAGCTGTTAAAAATAATTAACTTTAAAATCACCTCGTATAAACGGTATTGGAAAAAGACAAACTAATACAGAAGAAGGAAAAGACAGTTAAGATTTGATTTCACGTACAGGGCGCTTGCGCATCCGCTTATACGTATTTCGGCCTAATAGGCCTCATCAAAACGGCTTTCGCAATTACTCTGAACGTGAAATAAATCTTTTCTGTCTTAGGAAGCAACTCTAACATGGCTTCGTATAGCGCCCTTCGTATAAGCGGATGCGCAAGCGCCCTGTACGTGAAATCAAATCTTAATTGTCTTTTCCTTTTTATTCCGATATACTCTGTACGAGTACTAGAAACCAATTCGCTAAGAATTTTGCTTAGTTGAGGAGATATGTTGTGGAATGCAATTTTTAGATTCCCCATGTCTCTCATAACGTCTTTATCAACGTCTGTTTTGCCTTGAAATTCTTAGGTTTTCGCTTCAATTTGGTTTCGAAAATTAGTCTACGATTTTAATACAGAAGAGTTGAATGTCAGTGGTATTCGTGATGTTATTTACGACATGTACAAAACAAGTAAGAAATTTGACAAATTAGCAAATGTAGACAGAATGATTGTTCATAAGAAATGTTTATTAAATCATAGTGTTCCCTTTGTAGAAAAACATTTAACTTTAAAATTATTAAGACAACTTGGTCTTAAAATTATTAAGAGATTAACTCGGCCTGGATGTTATGAGCGCGAGGACTGGGTGGATTGAGAGCTCAGAAGCCGCGTTCATTGGATTCATCATCCCCGGATAAAAGAGGAGGGTTGATGGGCCAGGTTAGCATCCTACCCATTGTAAAAGAAAACAAGGCTCAAAGAACCGATATAAAGCCTCGAAACTAAACTGAACCTAAGATGACGAACCACGCAAAGAAAAGGAAAACGAGAAGGAAAAAAAAGCCCAGAATCGGATTAGCAACATGGAACGTTACTTCTTTCAACAATAAAGACCAAGAGATAATAGAAGAACTGATAAATAAAAACAGAGACATTTGTACAATCCAAGAAACCAAGAAGAAAGGTAAAGGCCAAAGAGATTATAACCAATATTTTCTAGCATACAGTGGAGTGAAGAAAGAAGAACGAGCACGAGCAGACGTAGGTATACTTGTCCATAAAGACAACATAAATAACTGCCATTATATCTCCGAAAGAATAATACATATGAATATCACAATGGACTACCAAAAATTAAATGTCATATCTATCTGTAGCCCCGAGGACTGCAATCCTAAGGAGGAACGAGAGGCATTCTACGAACAATTGTAAACCATCCTGTATGAAATGAAGAAAACTTAATTCTTATAGGTGACTTTAATGCACGCATCGGAAATGAAATACTTCCAGGCGTAAAACAAAGATTTAATGAAAACCATGTCAACGCAAAGGGAGAACTCATGGCTAATCTCTGTGCTTTTAATATATTTTTCGACCATAAGCTCCAGTATAAATCATGAATGTGTTGCTTGTGTCCATTTTAGAGTCCATTTTAAAAAGAGGTAAAAGAAATAAATTAGACTTACTTACAATCAATTTAATTTTACTACTCAAGACGACCGGTTTCGCTTTCTAAAATTTGCAAAGCATCATCAGGTCAGTGGTACAAAGTAAATTAAATGCTGAAATTATAAAACGCCCATTTTAGGGTGCTGTCTTATAAGGATATAGATCAAAAAAGTTATAGATCAAAAAAAGGTTTTAGTAATTATGCCAATATTACATGTCTGTGTTTATTAATATGCATAAAATTGCTTTAGCAGACAAAGTAACAACCCACAAATTGGTAAGAGAAAAAAATTTGTTGAATTGTAATAAATTAGAAATAAACAAAATACTACTTACATTCCGGTACAAGAGTTTTTGTATAGTGATTGGTGATACATAGTTCAAACTATCCCGTATTACTGATAATGAGTGATCTTCGGTCAATGTTGTAACTGACAACTTAGGAGGAAGTTTCTTGAGGGAAACGATGTTAACAGATGATATAGGAGTAAGGTATATGTTATTGTTTGTTGAAAGAAAATGTGATGCTTTATATTATTTAAATTATTAAAGTTATTTATAGTTATTAAAGAGATATATTTTGAAATGTGTGTTAAATTATTGAACATTTTTATACAGAAAGAGGACAGTTATATGGCAATGAATGAAAGTACTTGTACTGTTTTGTGGGTGTGCAATTTCTCTGACTTGCAATTATCAACTTTTGAATAAAAGCATTTAATTTCTACAATAAGTATTTTCAAAATCTTTTTCAAAAAATTTTGTATATTTATTACACATTTGGATTATTATTTGTTACCAAATGCTCATCTTAAATTTATTTTGTAATTCTGGTTCTTTAAAAATTTTCAAATTTTGTTATATAAAAATTATTTCAATTAATTTCACTGTCACACTTAAATTTTAAATTTAAATTTAATTCAGCAAGTGATTGTTAAAAGTATGCCAATATTATACACATTAGCTTACATTTTCAATTTCAGTTAATTGTTTAACAGCTTCAAAAACTAGTTTACTTTAGAAATAGAAGAATAACTGTCACACTTTAACCTACATTAGCTTGTCAAATTTACCTCTTAAAATACTAGTAGACAACAAAAAACCCAATTCCTCTCTTAGCAAGTAATGTAGTGCCTTTAAGCCCCCTTTTTTAAAGTTTTATGTTTGTTTTGTCCTGTTAATTGTGTTCTGTTTGTCCCTAATTGTGTTTTAGTTTATTATTTTAACATTTGACATCACAATTCTCTGCCTAGCAGAAATTAAATGCTTTTATTCAAAAGTTGATAATTAAAAGTCAAAGAAATTGCACACCCTCAAAATAGTACAAGTACTTTCATTCATTGTCATATAGCTGTCCTCTTTCTGTATAAAAATTTTCAATAATTTAACACACATTTCAAAATATATCTCTTTAATAAATATAAATAACTTTAATAATTTAAATAATATAAAACATCATATTTTCTTTCAACAAACAATAACATATACCTTACTCCTATATCATCTGTTAACATCCCTCCCCTCAAGAAACTTCCTCCTAAGTTGTCAGACAGTTACAACATTGACCGAAGATCACTCATTATCAGTAATACGGGATAGTTTGAACTATGTATCACCAATCACTATACAAAAACTCTTGTACCGGAGTTTATTTCTAATTTATTACAATTCAACAGATTTTTTTCTCTTACCAATTTGTGGGTTGTTACTTTGTCTGCTAAAGCAATTTTATGCATATTAATAAACACAGACATGTAATATTGGCATAATTACTAAAACCTTTTTTTTGATCTATAACTTTTTTGATCTATATCCTTATAAGACAGCACCCTAATATGGGCTGTTTATAATTTCAGCATTTAATTTACTTTGTACTACTGACGTGATGATGCTTTGCAAATTTTAGAAAGCGAAACCGGTCGTCTTAGGTAGTAAAATTAAATTGATTGTGAGTAAGTCTAATTTATTTCTTTTACCTCTTTTTTCCAGTATAAATATATATTTAAAAACTCCAGGGGCACAAATTTATGGTTGATTTTATAGTCACTAATAGAAAAATCCACCCAAAGCAGATTTTAAATATACGAAATTTACACTCAGCAGACGCAGGTAGTGAACATAAACTAGTACTAGCAAAAATAAGAATAAAAATAACACCAAAACATTTTCTACAGGAAATCACCGAGGAAAAATTCAATGTAGAATCACTGTGGAACAGCTCTACAAGAGAACTGTACTAAAGGAGGCTAGCGCAGAAGATATAGCTGAAACAAATAGACGACATCGAAGATATAAACGCGAGCTATTAGAAAATTAAAAACAATATTGTAGAAGCAGCAACAGAAGCTCTAGGAAAACGCAAAGTCATAGTGAACAAAAGAAACAACAACAAAACACCATGGTTCAGAAAAGGAATAAAAGAGAAATGTAAAGAGAAACGAGAGGCCTACACGAAGAACAAAACATCAAATACTCCAGAATCCCGAGACACCTATAGAAGAATATGAAATGAAACAAAGCAGTTGGTAAGAAGAAGGAAACGAACAAGACACTTTTAATGAAAACTTATTGCCGCGCATTAATTTCTTCAAATAATACCGCTGTCAAAATTATCCAATGAAAACTTAACTTCTTTTTTTAAAAATATGCTAAATTGAATATTCCAAGTCAAAGGAAAATTTAAAAATATTTTATACCTTAACTTAATACACGTTACTTGTTTACCACATGGAATGAACAGAGTTGCGGAAGAAATTAGAACAAAGTTTCCTTTTGTATATTCCCTGATATTAAGCATAAAAAATTATTCCTCAAATCTCCTATAAGGATTCAACTTTATAAAAAAATGCTTCCAAATATAAATATTACACTCCCATCAGAACCCGTTCTAACACGAGGTGAACATGGTTAGAAGACGCTTTTTTCTATTCAGACTATTTCGTAGATTTAAAAAAGTTCCCAATCTCTGCTAGATGTTAACAAATTTTTAAAAACAACGTTCTTCAGCAGCAACTTTCATTCATTAAATCAAATTTTAGTTTGTTTTAAAAAACTATGACTTAATTAGAATCGTCACAGTTGTCCTCGGTAGAAAGCATAGCTTTAATGAAAGAAATTAGATCAGCTTTTCAAAATGTTAAAGGTGGTCCTGAAGAAGATATTTTTCAAAAAATTTGAAACAATAATTCAAAAAAACAATGGTTTTCAGAAACTTAGCGACGTTCTTGTTGGTAATTTTTGCAAAGAAATAGATTTAGAACCAAATGTTTTTGTGAATTTAAAATATGCTTCCATTATATTCGTTGATGTGGAAGGAAGTTTCTCAATTTCCAAATATATGTATACAAATAGAAGCCATAAGTTTTTATTGGAAAATTTTGAAAAACGTTTGGTCATTTATTGTTTTCATAATTCTAAGGAATAGTATTTTACTTTTATACTACTTTCATTACAATTAATTAGTACGTTGCAATTACCTATAGTTCTTTTCCATCATATTGATAGCACATTATGTATGCAAATCCTCAACAGGTCAAAAAACCATAGGCGTCACCCTATACTTGTTTTGAAATAAATAAAAAAAATTAATATTTTAAGATGCCGTCAACAATTCATTATCTTTTAAAAAATCTTCTGTAAAATAAGTGTCCACTAATCTCACTATACCTTTTCTGTGCGTAAAAAACGTCGGTATATATGCCACACGATTATTGTTAATTATACATGGGTGATTAACGAGAGAATTCAATGTGTCACGAAATAAATTAATGTAAACAGTAATTTAAAGGTGATTATTGTTTTCTATACAAGTTATCGCCTGACACAAAAAGAATACCTTCTTTGAACGATTACCTGGAATTACTGATAAGGCTTCACTAATGATAGTTTAAGTAGTTTTTATGTGACATTACAGCTTATGCCAATAATATAAATTAGAAATTGTTTGCATCTTCCATTTAGTTTGTAGATGTACATTGTTCATGTCTTACCTACCTACGTTTTTGGTGTCGATATTTTGTTATTTGCATTTAAAAATGACGTCGACAACAGGTTTTATCCCGGTTAAGTGTAGTTTTAAAGGTGCCTTCAGTCTAAGAGAGAAAAATATAATATTAAATGTACACGATGCACTTGTACATCAACGCCCTTTAAGTAATGTTCGTGAAATCGTTAACATGTGTTCAAATGTGACAGGGGTTGGAGAAGCAACAATTTATAGATTACTAAAAAGAAAGAACAGGAGGAACTGTTTCATCTCCCAAGAAGAGTGGAGGGAGTAAACCCTTGGAAATTGAAGAAATACATAAAAACATGATAAGACGCAGCGTCCACTCATTTTTTTTTTAACAAAGAATTTCCAACATTGGACAAAATCCAAACATTAATTAGAGAAAACGAAGAGTTACCAATCATAAGCAACAAGAAATTATGGGGACTATTGAGAGAGATGGGATTTCGTTGGCAAAAGAATAGAAGAAAATCCGTTTTAATTGAAAAAGATTAGGTACATTGTATGTTGGAGACGAGATTATCTAAGAACTATTAAAAATTACCGAGATGAAGGGAAAACAATTTTTGATTTGGACGAGACTTGGCTAAATGAAGGTCATACTGTACCATATCTATGGGTTGATACAAATGTGAAAAGTTCCCGTCAGGCATTCATCGAAGGTGTATCTACTGGAATAGACAATATTCCTGTTGGAAAAGGACGGAGACTCATAATAACCCATATTGGAAACGAATACGGTTTTGTCAATGGTGGATTATTAAGTTTTGCCTTAAAAACAACCAAAGATTACCACGAGGAAATGACTGCTGACGTTTTTGAAGAATATTTTGAGCAAATGTTGGATTTAATTCCAAAAAATTCTGTCATAGTCATGGATAATGCTAGTTACCATTCAAGACTAGCAGAAAAATTGCCAACAACGGCATGGAAAAAAGGAGAGATAATCGAATGGTTGGATAAACACGCAATTGAGTACAAGGAGAATTCGACAAAAAAGGAATTATTACCTATTGTAAGGCAACATAAAGCAGCTTATAAAAAATATATAATTGATGAAATGGCATTAAACCGTGATGTAATTATTTTACGTTTACCCCCATACCACTCTGATCTGAATCCGATAGAAACTATATGGTCTCAAGTAAAGGGTGAAGTCGGACGCAACAACAAAACTTTTAAATTAGAAGACTTACAACAATTATTAGAACATTCCTTATCAAAAGTAACTCCAGAAAATTCGAAAAATGCTGTTAGTCATGCTCACAAGGAAGAAAATAAAATGTGGAATTTGGATAATATGACTGATGCAATGCTGGAACCGGTAATAATTAACATTGGAGTTGAAGATTCCTTAGATTCTGAAGAAAGCAGTGAATCTGAAATGGAATTTCATTAAAATAATATTCATTTTTTTACAAATCGGCCCCTGTTACGGCCACAAATTATTTTATATATAACCAATAAAATAAACATCTTATATTTCTTGCAAATTCATTAGTACCTATTAATCTCCACCACTCCGACACTGGCAACTTTATTTAGGGATTAGTAACCCTCAAAACTATTGTATTCTATTCTGCTTCAACCTTTATACCTGGTGGTCATACTCAATTTAAAATTGTTTTCCTATATACTTCTGTAAACTTGTTGACAAATATCTATTTTTCATTGAGTCACCCGTATCAACAGATTAGGGATTTGCATACATAATGTGCTATCAATATGATGGAAATGGACTATACTTAGTTTTTAAATTTATTTATATTGTTTTCTAATTATTAAAATAAACAATATTTATATACCATATATATATATATATATATATATATATATATATATATATATATATATATATATATATATTATTAAATAATTATTAAAATTATTTAATGCATACTTTTGGGTCTACTGATGACAAAACGTCCAGAATAAACCAAATATCTATAATAATGAGATCATAATTTCTTGAGTATTGAACTCAAAAACTGTGATGAACCCATTAAGGAAGGTTAGCGAGAAGAGACGAAATAATGCTCTTATAGGTCAGCAGTTTGTGGAAAAGTTGAAATGATAACGTGAATTATCTGCAGTCGGATATAGCAGAAAAACATCTGCAATTCTCTGAACAGTGAAAAATCTTACATTTGATGGTCAATATTTTTTTTTGGAAATGAAACAGTAGATTCACTTAATTTATTTGAAACTGCGTATATTCTACAAAATAATAGCAAGATTTTTAATTATAATACAATCTAAAAGATGCTAATAACGTATTTAACCGCTTCATACATAATTTGGACAACATTTTAAGACACTATAGAGCTGTTGATCTTTATCTTCAAGTAGAAATGAAAAATAAAACTGACCTTCAACTTCACGTACTTATGTTGTCCTAAGGATGAATCCAAGAGACAAGACGGTGGACTGTCTCGTAGTTGATGACTGTTCAATCTCTTCGGATCCCAAATCCATTTGAGTAGTCTTTTGCAAATGACCCAAACACCGAAAATTATCGATAAAACATGAATTCTGATGGAATCGACGACCGAAATCGACTGAATACACACTGTGGCCATTACTCGTACTTATCGCTAGTACTACATTGAAAAAGTGTTTGTAAGTAAACACTCGGCTTCCTCTATTCGAGCACGCATCGAAATTTTGAAGATTCTTATTATTATCAGGCGATAGTAGAGCAGATCCGTATTAAAAATTTATTATTATTCGACAATATACGATTTAACGCTTAACTTGTCAAAAGGTTAATTTTGAATCTAAAAATCTGAAAATTGGTATGTTTGCTGTTTGGGCATCATACAAATATTCTATAATAACAAAAAATATATGACATCTACATGTCAAAAATTTGGATTGTATACCAGAGTATACATCGCCAAATAGACCAAAACATCGGTTTTATAGCATATCATACATTGTCAAATTATGAAGGCTATTATGAAGGCATTATGAAGGAAAAATATCTTATATACTAAAAGGCTAAGCCCTTTTCTTGTCCGCAATACTCCTCCTAAACGGTGATAGATAGGAGAATAATTTTTTCGAATAATTAAACAGATTGTTGAGTAGATTCCCCCTAAGGTTTAAAATTTAAAAAATTCGAACCGGTTTAAAAATGGCGGCCATAAAATGAATTTTTCCTATAGTAAAGTATAGGAATTCAATATTATACACAATGCAACAACGCGTCAATTCTCGAATGCTGTAATGCACCAACAAGTGTTTCCACTTAAGGAATAACGATAATGACCACTCAAAATTCGGGATTCTCTTGTCTCCGATTTTAATTTATGGGGTCTGTTTTACACTATCTGATGAGTTGGTATTTTTTTATTTTTATGTTTAGTTAGAAAGTATTCTGTTTCCAACAAGTGCAGCGTGTGTGAGGTGTTGTGATTGATATTTAGAGATTTAGACTACGTTTTGAGTTTAATACTTGAAGAATTAAATAATGAGGTAAGCATTACTTTTTTTAAATTTATTAGTTAGAAATATATTATTAATTTTGTTGGGAATAAGCCACAATTTTACTTTAAATTAGGTTTATTTTAAATAAATAAATAAAAAATAAACTTATTATAAAGTAAAATTGTGGCGTATTCTCAAAAAAGTGGAACAGTAGGCGGTAGTGTAGACTAGCGCGGAGCATCATACTGTTTTCTGTATTTTTTAAATTTAAATAATATTTAAATATAAATTTAGTTAGTTAGTTAGTTAGAGTTCTCAAACCGACTTCTTTTTCTTAAACGTGGCATTTTACAATCTAAAATATGCAAAAAAAGTTACTTCTGGTTTTACTTCCATTTTTTATTTAAGAAGGGCGGAGTCTAACAATTATATTGTTTCCGTTTCCTAATGTAAATCTTCCTGAAAATCCTAAAAAACTACTGTATCGATTTTCAATTTAAAAAAATTGGCGTCGATACAGTTTATTTTTAGGATTTTTGAAACATTTACACCAGGCGACGGAAACGATGGATCGTTAGACTCCGCCCTTCTTAAATATCAGCAAAACTTACATCAAAACTCGATGTCGAGTTGGTCCGCTAGTTTATTTTTTAATGTGTTAATAAAACATTCATAAAACCATTCCTGTTATGCACTAAACATAGTCTAATATTACACTTGTTACAAAATATGTCAGTTAGTCTCTTCTTGCAATTTCTGCACCTGCCCATTGCACCGTATACTGGAAAATGATCCAGATGATCTAATCAGATATCATCTTGGGGTCTAGGCTTTACCGGGTTTTTAATTTTTTTGGACGGTAGTGGTAGCTGCTCATTGCTGGGACGTCCTCTTTTTATTTTGTCAGCCTGCAGTAGATTCATGGTTCAAGATTCAAGATTCAAGATTTATTTAACTACGTTTACAAATTTTACATTTGTTTGTAGCAAGTCAATTATATGTATAAGTAAAAAAGGTAATATATAACATACACAAAATACAATAGGAGATGAAAATAATGCGCATAACATAAAATATACAAAATAAGACATATACCAACATAGTGATTACATCCATGTTCATGTTACTGCCTTGAAGTGATCAAAGTGTTCACTAACAGATTAAAAAGAAAATCTCAAAAGGTATCTTTTCAGGCTTACTTTAAATTTATTCATCGAAAGTTGTTTTAAATCCTTAGGTAGGACATTATATATAGTCAATTGAGTTTTTTTGTGATTTAGTCAAACGATACTTAACTGTTCTGATGTTATTTGCATCTCTTGTGCTATAGTTATGTAAATCAGAGTGTTTAATTAAAGTATCAGCGTTTTTATGTATTTCTACATTATCGTTGTATAGCGATAATGTTGGTAAGGGCATTATGTTATATTTAATAAACAACGGTTTGATTCCAAGTAGCTAACTTTTGCAATTGTTCTTGTTCCTTTTTTTGCAATTTAAATATTGTTGGGGCATTGCAAGAGTTTCCCCACAGAATAACACCATAGCTTAAAAATAAATGGAAAAGAGAAAAGTACTGTTATGCCCAACAATTTGACATTATTTTTTAGAATACTTACATCGAAGGTAGACGAAAAAATTAAATTTTGAGTTTTGTTATCATTTGGTTTAAGTTTATTTGCTAAGAACCATGATTGAGCATTGGAATTTACATACTCAGACGTGGTTTCTAAAACTGAACGATTTTTATCAGAAAAAACAAAAGTAGTGTAATCTGCAAATAAAACTGTTTTAAATGGAGCCATGAAATTAAGTAAGTCATTAACATATATTATAAATAATAGAGGGCCCAGAACTGATCCTTGTGGAACTACATGCTTTATCTGCTTAAATTCAGAGAGACAATTTCCGTACTTGACTGCTTGGTATCTATCCTTCAGATACGATGAAATTATGTAGTTCCAAAGGAGTACCACTTATGCATGTGTTGTAGAACGAACCTTTCTAAACCCATATTGTGAACTAGTAAAAAAGTTATTTGTTTCGAAGTACTATATAAGACTCTTCTTCAGAATTTTTTCGATTATTTTACTGAATATCGAAACGATGAAAATTGGTCTGTAAGTGTCTACAAGGTCACGATCGCCCTTTTTAAAAATAGGAACAATCTTGGAGTATTTAAGTAAAGTTGGGAATATCCCGATTGAAAAAATACTATTGATGAGATGTGTGTAAATTTTTGTAAAATGCTTGCATCACGTGCGGTTCTTTAGTTTCCGGTATGTAATAATGCACCCAGGTTTCATCAACGGTGATAAATCGGCGAAAAAAATTCTTCGGATCGCGCCGTATCATCGCCAAAAGCGTCTCCGAAGTGGTCACACGTTTTTGCATTTCATGTCCAAATGATGGTGATTGATGTTGTGTACGCGTTTGTAAGAAATGTTTAGGGCCTCTATTAAATCGCGGAGCTTAATTCGACGATCTGCCATAATCACGTCATGGACTTTGTTGATCTTTTTCGGCGTGGTGACTTTATTTAGCCTCCCGGGACGCTCATCATCAAAAACACTCGTACGGCCACGAACAAATTCAGTTTTCCAAAATTTTACTGTCGCTAAGAAAGGTGTAACCTCACCATAAACTTCGTCCTGGTCGGCTTTGATTTGCACATTCGTTTTACCCTTTTTGTGGAGGAACTTAATCACCGAACGATACTCTACTTTTTCCACTTCTCCGAAATCACAAAATTTGCTTGCTTTCGACAGCTGTAAAAACCAAACTAATTGTTTTTTAAACTTAAAATTTTGACAGACGTCATGTCATGAATGGCAAATGTCAGCACCGAAACCAGTTCGGTATCAAGTAGCGCCATCTATCAAAGGTTAGTTTAATATCAATCTATTCTCTTAGATATAAAATTGTAATATGCATGAAAAGCTAGGTCAATATTTATGTTTGCTGTGTGTGTATCGACGGTGTGTGTCAACGAGAAAATTAACCAGATCTCTCGTCCAATCTGCACGATGGCTAAATTACTCTGGCATCAAAATCATAACTGCACGTTCTGGTTTAAAATCTCTGACCCTTTAGCGTGCCGTCAACCATTAGGAAATGAAGTATACCTAACATTATTAAATATTTTTCTATCACTACTGTCCACTAAGCCCTTTTTATTTTTGTTGTTGTTTTGTTGGTTAATAATATTAATAACAAGAAGAACCGACCTATTGCACAGAATTCTCTAAAATAAGCTTATTTTTTATTTTAAAATTGACCTCCCCGTTCATTTGATCCACGAGACGCCAGTGTAACGTTATCCATATTTTAAAACCACATATTTGAACCAATCTCATCCTGGCTGAATGTATTTTCCTTGGTAAGTCCGGACCTCAACTTATATTAAATAATAATCTTTATACAAGTGACGAAAGGTCAATTCTGATACGGTTCCATTACTTTACCACACTTTGTAAGATCATACGAACATAAATTGATTAAAGTTCACATTTACGTGTTAGTCACCATAATAGCATTATCTACCTATTCACAAAAATAGTGATATAATCAAAACTCCACCGTAGGTACTTATCTTTGAACGTAGACGTTAGACATTTTACATAGAAAACATTTTTTCAAAGATAAGGTATCGAATTACTAAGTTAAGAAACTTTTTATTACTGTGGAATGATCGTCAGGAAATTACTTTGAGTTTTGTTTTATTTTTCCTATCAAATATGATTCACAGGCTAAATAGAATAAAGTGATGTTTAATATAAGTTCATAGACTGCTCCAAATATGTGCCAGTTTGACAGGGACACTGATTGGTAAACTGTAAGTTTAGTATTATGACACTAAACTGAGTAAATTTGGCAGTTGTAGAAACATTTATGAAAACACTGCCTAACAATGTAATTGTTTTGGGCTCCAAAATATCTTTGGGCTATCCTATATACTTTTGCACATTGAAACGCACCATGAAATTGTTTAGAATTAGATCTTGATTTAAAAAAAGTTTCACGTCTATTCTTAGCGATACGCACTATGAAATTGTTTAGAATTACATCTTGATTAAAAAAAAGTTTCACGTCTATTCTTAGCGATACGTGTTTCAGTTTGGAGACATCTAGTTCTTGGAGTGTTGGCCATCTATAGTTCAGGATCAGAATTGCAGACATTAAATTCTAGAAAATGGTGATGACCATTCTGAGTTATTCTTGGTCTTCCAGTGGCATACAAGTTTTTTTTTTGTAAGAGTTAGAGATAGCGTTACTTGTATTCAAGAATTTTTACATATTATATGTACTGTTATTCTATCTCTCAGAGTAGGTCCCCCCTAATTTCTTCCAGTTCATTCGATTTTGAGCTTCCTGCAGCCAATTCTCAGCGATTCTTTTGACGTCGTCTGTCCATCTGTCCATCTGTGGTCTACTTCTGCTTCTTCGGTCTGCTCGTGTTCTCCATACTGTAATTTTTTGGGTCTAATTCTTCTTTGGGCTACTCTGGGTTTGGTTGCTGTAGGCTGGGTTAAGGAAAGTGTTTCTAAGCCGTAAGTCATAACTAGAAGCACACATTGGTCAGTGGCGGCTGGTGTGGTAAAATTTTGGGTAGGCTAAGCCAGCAAATTACATATAGCTATGTGTAATCAGTGACGGATCCAGAGAGAGGGGTCACGGGGTCATGATCCCCCCCCCTAACTAATGTTTTAATGATTTCTCTGTTCATTTTAACTTCTGCGTTGTATCTAATTTTTGCGATTTTTGATTTTTCATCTAGCAAATCCCGAACAGAAAACGCCCTCTTCTGTACATCCTTAAAGGACAGGAAATTACTTAAATGTTCCTTGCAACTGGAATGTTTTTTTAAGGAGGTAGACATATTTTTTAAATCAAAGTATCCTTCACAATTCCATACACATTTCTTATTAGAAAATAATAAACACGGCCTACAATATAGTCTGTTTTTCGTAATACTTCCAGACAACCATTTGTAGACATCATACCAAGAGAAATTTAAAGTATGCACCTTTTTCCCATTTTTTGGTCAATGCGGAATGTTGGAGTAGGCCTTTCATTCACAATAATTTTTTTTCTATAAATTTCAGTCATTTTTATGTATCAGTTATAAAACAATCTCACAATATATAAGTTGCATACAATCAGGCGATATAGAAATCACGCAAATGTGATTTTTTTTCTTCGAATTTTACGAATTTTTTTTAAATTTATTTGGGCAACCGTGCACTTGTTTGCAATTGTGTTGTTTGTTTAAAAATATGTTACAATTATATATTACGTTGCATATTTTTTTATCATAATTTAAAAGAAAATTTATATTACAATTTGATAATTACGTTACAAGTGACAACGATGGTCGCCGTAGGCCCGATCGTCTGGTGCCTAAACAGCAAGCATAAACACGACAATAATAATCGCTGTTCGGCAAGCTGCATAACTTCAAACGCTTTTTGTACGGGGATCTTACGTGAGCTGGGTCGGCCAGTTCCGATCGGGCTTATTTATGATATTTAAAATGCCTTAATACGATTCGATGCTTTCTGTGGTAATATAATAACATAGTTGTTTTAACTGAAGCTAATGTATTGAGTGATTTAGTACATTTAAAAGTTATTTACATGCATTAACATAATTTTTGAATATATGTTTTTCAATTTTGAAGCTCTTAAAATTATTGGGTAGGCCCAGCCTATCCTGCCTACCCACAAAAGCCGCCACTGACATTGGTCGAACGTCTTCTTTTTCAAATAATTTAGCATTTTGCTTTTGAAGATGTCTGATACGGCCCATGCTAAAGTGATTCTTTCCAAAATTTATGTTCAAATCAACTTCATTAAAGGCGGCATTTAACTCAGTAAGCATAGTTCCAATCTCGTCTAATGAGTCCGTTATCAGAACAATGTCGTCAGCAAATTATAGCTGGGAGAGTATTTCGTTGTCGACGTGTCCCAGTCCAATTTTTTAAAAGCATGTTCCAGACCTGCCTTAAAAAGTTTGGGAGATAAAGTGTCTCCTTGTCTCATTTCTCTTTTGATACATTTATCTCTCATTTACGCTCTCATTACGCTGTTAATTTCTATCGCATCGAATGCTTTGCAAGTCTACGACAGCCAGGACCAATGGTTGATTGTATTCGATGTATTTTTCCATAATCCCTTTTATGCAGTTGAGGTGGTCGTTGGTGTCAAAGTTTTTCCTAAATCTTGCCTGTTCTCTAGGTTGGAAAAAATCTAATTATGTTTCCAGTCTATTTATTATTATTTATTATTCTGTGAATAACTTGTAGATGTGGTTTAACAGGCTTTTGGGTCAGAGGTCTATTGGGGAGCCCTTTTTGTATATTAAAGTGGTAAATGCACTGTGCCATATTACATGTGTTTCACTTTGATGCAGACGTAAAATGAATAATTTTTTTTTATTCACTAAAAGTGTAGGATTTTCGTTTAACCCGGTATTTCGTGGGATCTGCAAAAGATTCTTAATCTGTTTGCGTTTCTGAGATTGATAATCTAAACATTTGGAGTCTATCTATAATAAACAAAACACAATTAATGTTTGTTTTTGTCTGTAATGAATTGCGTTCGTCGGAAAACTTGAATAGTCCTAGACTTCCCGGTGGGAGATCGTATTGATATGATGTAGGAATAGGAAGCCTGCACTTTCCGGTGGGCGACCGTAGCGGTACGATGTAGGAAGTCTGCACTTTCCAGTAAGGTTGAAGAACATTTTTGAAGATTAAATGTGCCTTTGCAAGTAGTGTAGTTGGGTGAGATTATGCAGTCAATGAAATAGTAGGAGAGATATGAGTTGCATTATTCCGGTGAAAAGTGTTATAGAGTTTTTGGGGTTAGAAGGACAAAATGTAAGTTATTATATTTTCTTGTTTCGCCCTTACTTCTGATGAAACAATTTAATGGAAGCTGAAATTTTCTATGGAGACATTTGGCCAAGCCAATTTTTTTAACTAATCAAACCCGATTTCATTTTCACTATTTTTACATATTATGGATTCAGTGAAGTGAAGTGCAAAGTTTTTTTATATAGGGTATGTCCCTTAATTTTTTTTGTATTCCATAATGCTCTTTTGTTTTTTTTTGTGTACAACCTAAAAGTTTGTATGTTCAGTAATACTTTTTGTTCAGTTGTCGTGAATAAGCTGACCAAAGTTGATAATATAAAGCTTTTCATACACAATAATCAACGAAGATCACGTTGCTCAAGTCAGGGAGCTTTATTGGGGTGGGTAAGGATATAGATGGTAAAAAATTGTAGATCAAAACAGATAGGTAAACGATAGATAATAAATAGATAACAAAGTATCACAATTTGACAAAGAAAAGCAAAAAACACTGAATATAGCTAAACTGTAAGACACAATGGGTGCCAATAAGTTTTAACCTGAAACTTATGAAGCAACTCAAAAATAAATAAACTAAACAAACATTTGTCTCAAAAACATCAGAAAAACACACGTCAGAAAACATATCAGCAAATTACCAACAAAAAACTATAAAAATTGACATATCTAACCATAAGCTGCAAGAAGAGGTTATATATTCAATAAAATTCTTCTACAATAAAACTTAATTACTTAAAGGGTCTTATCCGTTATCCAGTGTTTTTGTTTAACTGGATTATTTACCTTTGAGCGATTAATTGGTGCTGTTATACAATGTTTAATAGTCTCCCATATTTCTTGTGTTATACCCTTACCAATAGGGCATACTTTTTTGCACTTCTTGGAGAAGATCGTCCTTATTTCTTAGTTCTATCCTCTTAGTCTCTCTCCGTTTGTTGGGCGCTTTATTTTAGCTACGAGGAGATTATGATCTGATACACATATCGCCCCTGGATATGATCTGACTGTTTGGATTGATGATCTCCAGCGAATATTAGTGAGAATGTAGTCAATTTGATTTCTAGACCTGCTTTATCTTATGGATGTGGGTCAGCAGAGATAGAAAATTACATTAAGTATATAAAAAAGCAGGCTGGACTACAGGAAATGTTCATCCTAGTGAAAAGAATGTCGTTGGTGGACCTCTTGTGGACTCGAAAGATATTTTTCGTCTAGGCCATAAATTCTCTAACTTATGAATGATCCAGCATTGTACAAAGGTTTGATAGGAAAAGAAAAAGCAGCTTGGAAAACTCTCAAAGTAGTTTTTTTGTGAATTCTTAGAAATGCTTTTAAAAAACGATTTAGTGAAGCATTAGAAACGCTTTTAACAACCCCTGTATGGGGTGTAATTCTGAATGAAAGGGTTGGTGAATAATTACAGTCTCCATAGGTTATTTAAAACCGTTCAGTAGGACTTTTTTAGTAGGATAAAAATCTCAAAAATAAATAAAGAAGAGATTCGGTAGGAAAACACTATCAAAGCAATATTAAAAATAAATTACAAAAGATGTGTAGGTACATTCATAAATCAAATATCAGCAAGTCGTAACTATTAAAAAGTTATATATAAATATTCTGCAACAGCTTTAAAATTAGGAAATCTTGTTTCCCGTTATTGGGTGTAGGATTGTAGTACATTTTATAGTAGCAAAAATGATATATAACAACTTTTAAAGTGTTTATTTTTGTCTAGGTAAACAAAATTTTAACTGATAAGAATTGAAGGCATTAGTGAAAATATTTTCGTGCGAAATGTTGTTTCTGTTTTTTATCCAACGATATAAATAAAATAATAATTTTTGTGCTTAGAGAATTAAACATTATCAATTAAAAATTTTGTCAGAGAGTGAGTAAAAAACAAATTATCTAATGGAATATGTTTGGTGATTATTTGGTGATTATTTGGTTTTTACTTTTCTACAAAAATTATTTTAATATTCATAAATCCGACAGCGCCATCTTTAAGAGAGTACCACGTATCCCGTAATTTACAGTCTTCTGTTATGAAAGTGTTTTCAACGTTTTATATATGGTAAGCTGCTTTTGTATTATAAACAATAAAGCTTTATGGATTTTGATAATACACTTGTATTCTATTTTGGTATTTAATTAATGTAGTGAAAAAATTTATATTTCGGCGACATCTGCGACAAATGCCACATAAAACGTGCGACATCTGTAGTTTAAAAGCTTCAATTTCTTATAAGTAGGTATATACGACATCTGTAGTACTATTATTTACATCTATTTGATACTAGCTGGAACTACTTGCCATTTAAATTATAATAATCAACAAATACATGAACACATCAAAAATGTCTAAGGAACGCCACTATTATTCCACTTATTTAATACATACATGTAATTACATGTAATACATACTATTCCGTTTAAAAATGTGTCCTCTATATATCAAGGTATGCCATGAAAATTAAACTATCAATTGCACTGTTTTATTAAGGCAAAAGTGACAGCGTCTCAAATTAATTGTTTCAAATTGTAAAGAAAAAGTGCTTAAAATTTTAAAATCTGTCCCTATTTACATTAAAATTTTACTAAAAGATTATTAAATCCTACAAGTAAAATCCTAGAGTATCCTACAGATAAATACTGCTTTATTTCATGTTTAACAGACTGGTTAAATCCAACATAAGAAAACTCAATATTTTCTTTTATAGTTTCCCATTCTTTTTCCGCAAATTTATTTCGTTCTTGTTTTTCTTTTATTGGATAGATTCTACAAGTATTATTATTTGAATTAACCCAAAAGTACAAGCTGAATATAGCCGCAAATGTCAACCATGAAATAAAATGTTTCTTTTTGGCAGTGTTGGGAAGTTTTTATAATGCATATCTTGTATGCTTCAAATATAAAGAGAGAACGCTTTTAAAAAGTACATTTTGATGATACTATTTTATGAATTCTGCAATTTTTAATTTATATGAAACAATAACAAGTAAATATTTGTGTCTTTCGAAATTTAATTGCAAACATTTGTTGCAACCTAGCAACTGATGATATGACGATTGCCAAATCTATCCCCTAATCTATCAAAGAGCAATTGCCAAAAAATATTTCTAATAATTAACTGCAATTAATCTCCAAAGAAACAATTATTTATTCATTCTTGTTTTATATAAATCAAACATTGCACAATTCATAACATAATATAATCAAAATGTACTTTTCTAAAGCTTTATCTCTTTATATTTGAAGTACACAGCATATACATTAGAAAAACATGCCAACACTTCTAAACCGAAATTTTTTGTTCTATGTTTGACATTTGCGGCTATAATCAGGCTTGTATTTTCGGTAAACTTAACCGAATTAAAGTAAAGTATTTAATATTAAGGCTTTCTACGTCTTTCCATTATTATTAAATAGAGATTATTAAACGCAAATTTGCAATGTTGCACGTCACTTTGACATGTCTCGGAGCCTGATTTAGCGATTGACTTGGATCTAGGGATCCCACCTTAAATTTTTACCTTTACCATGCGATCTGCGCGATGCTTCATTACGCATATTATGATTTTAAAATTTTGGCTTGTGATTTCAAGAAATAATAAATTGACAATTTATTTGAAAACTAGATTTAAGCTAGATATTTAATTAACCAATTATAATCTTTCATTTATGTAGTCTTATCGAAATTATGATTAAAATGATGACTAGCAAATCTCATAAATAAAAAACTTATAACTAATTCTTAATTTAAAAGAAAATTTTATCCTTCATATCATTCATAATATATTATCTTAATTTCCAAAATTCTTTCTTTCCTCTTTCAAAAAGCCTATTTCTTGTTTTATTTGACAAACATTGAGTACTTCTACTGGTTTTTTGTATGTTTCTTTACATTTTATTCCCACTACTAAATAGCAAAATCTTTTACAATGAAACTTTTTTAAACTTCTTTTTTAATTTAAATATTATGTTTATATGGGATTAAGCCACAATTTATTGGTTGTAATGAAAATCACATTTTTTAACTAACCAAAGTTTGACGTTTTGAAATCGTTCTCAAAATATTTATAGAAATTTTGAACAACCTAAGAAAACGGCCAAGGATGGACCAAGGTTATTTTTATTGGTTATAATTATGATGAGCATTGATCTCCTTTTTTAATCGGTAAAAGATACAGGTTAGGTTAGGAGAAACAAAAATGTCAAAGTCTTAAAATCATCTGCGCAATGGTGCATAGCGCATCTCGCATGGTAAAGGTGAAAATTTAAGGTGGGATCCCTAGACCCTTGTAGCGATTGTGGCGTCGATATGAAGACTTTGGTAATCTCGCTGAAAGACGTGGACGTGGAGGTCTTCAACGTGCAACTACTCATCGACAGGATCGGTCTGTGGTAGGATTAGCTCGTCGAAATGTGCGTATATCTGCACGTAAACTCTATGTGACCGAAGTATAAAAGAATAAGAGTCATCGAAACTAATATTCCGTTGTCTCTCTAAAGCGAAATTTTTAAATAATACTACGTGTTCTATGGGACTAGAAACCTCAAATTATTTTAGTGATGACAACTTTGACATGGTTCTGATGAATATTTGTTCTATAAGATATTCTTCTTCTTCTTGATGTGCCTATCCTTTACGAATGTTGGCGATCATCATGGCAATCTTTATCTTATCTACAGCAGCGCGGAAAAGCTGCACAGATGTTGTATTGAACCAGATTCTGAGGTTCTTTAACCAAGATGTTCTTCTTCTTCCTGGACCTTGTTTTTCAAATATTTTTCCTTGCAGGATGGCTTGAAGGAGAGTATATCTGGATTCATTTCGCATAATATGTCCAAAGAATTGTAACTTTCGAGATTTGATGGTGGTCAGTACCTCTCGATTCTTATTCATTCTTCTGAGGACCTCCTCATTTGTGACTCGGTCAGTCCACGAAATCTTAAGTATTCTCCGATATAGCCACATTTCAAATGCTTCCAGTTTTCTGCACATATCTTCGTTCAAGGTCCACGATTCAACTCCATAAAAAAGGACCGAGAAGACGTAGCATCGCAGCATTCTTACTTTTGTATCAAGAGAGAGGTTGTGACTCTTGAAGAAGACTCCCATCCGATTGAAGGTGGATCTAGCTTTTCCGATGCGTGCTCTAATCTCCTGGTTGTTGGTCCATTCTCTATTTATTATGGTGCCGAGGTAGTTGTAGTGCGTCACTCTTTCTACAGGGGATTGGTTGACGTAGAGTTGACGTTCTGTTATCCTTTTCTTGCTAATTATCATAAGATTTGTCTTCTTGACGTTTATATTGAGTCCATATTGTTGACTGTAATACGTTATTTTGTTCATAAGAACTTGTAGGTCTTCTAAGTTGTCCGCAAATACTATGGTGTCATCTTAATATCTGATGTTGTTTAGCCGGTAAACATTTAGTAGAATACCTTTTTCAGTTTCGTGCAAAGGTTCGATAAATATTCTTTTAGAGTACAGATTGAAGATTAGAGGAGACAAAATACAGCCTTGCCTCACTCTACGCATGATTTTCACATACACATAGTCAGTGTGTTTACCCTTAACTCTGAGATTTGCTGTCTGATTCCAGTAAAGATTTCTAATTATTTTCAGATCTTGGTTATCAATGCCTGCTTCTTTTACTATTTGCATCATCTTGGCGTGCTGTACTCGATCAAGCGCTTTCTCGTAATCAACCAGACATGCGTATACATCGCAGATGACGTCTCTGCATCTCTGGAATAAGACTTGTACTGAGAACAAAGCCTCTATAGTACCAACAGCATTTGTGAACCCGAACTGGTTGGGGGAAATTTGACTTTCACACAGCTTGTAGATTCTCTTATGAATTATCTTTAGAAACGATTTTAGGAGATGACTCATGAGGCTTATAGATATAGATATATAACAAGATATAAAACAGATGAATTATTTTTGTTTGTAGAGGAATTAGGATTTCCTCCGATAGTAGCAGTTACCGAGCACTGGCTTGAAGTCAACGAGCCTTTTTTTGTAGCCCAAGTTCAGCTCATGGTGGCACCCTAATTCTTGCTACAAATAATGATTTCTATCCTATAACAAAGTATGAATTTCTATTAAATGAAGCCTTTTTTGAGTTTTCATTGGTTTATAACAAGAATCTTAATCTATACATTATTTGCATTTAAGTATAGATTACCTATTCTTCCACGGAACTATTTTTCCAGAACCTGCCCAATAAAAGCAGAAAAATTCTATGCGGTCATTTGAATATTAATTACGCTGTTGCTTGTGCTACCCAATTATCCTTGGTTAAAATATTCGAATCGTATGGTTTCATAATGCACGTTAATTATCCTACAAGAATTACAAAAACAACATCTACCATAATTGATTATATTGTCTCAGATTTCTCACCCCTTGATGTACTCTGTACAATTATTAATGCAGGACTATCTGATCATGAAGCAGTATATACCAAGTTTAATACTCTTAACAAACCATCCTCGAAAACCCAACGTTTAGGTAGGATTTTTTCCGCTCAGAACTTTCGTAAATTCCAAAATTTGTGCTTGATTTCTGGGTGGCACTTTCCCTCTGTGGACGTGGACTATAATTTCAGTGATTTTTTGGATAGGCTTGTCTGTATTTTCAATAAGGCATTTCCTTTAATTACAATTAAGTTAAAACATCACAAACCCTGGTTTACTAAATGTAACCGCATCGAGCCAAGAATAAGCATTCACTACTGTACATCAAGAAATTTACTACCAACGTCTTTGTCACTGAATATATCTCCAAGTACAGAGGAACTTCTCTAAAACTTATCAAAACAGCTAAAAAAATATACTATCAAAATTCTCTGGTAAGCTCTAAAAATGTTGCAAAAGAAACTTTATCCATAATACACGATCTTCGAAAAAAACTAGTACAGCTCAAACATTTTGTCTTCCAAATCCTTAAAATCTAAATGAATACTTCGTTAATGTGAGTAAAAATATAACAACTATTTTTCCAAAACAAAATCCTATTTCATATCTCCCCAATTCAAAAAATGACTCGAATTCATTCTTTAGGTCTGCTTGCCATTATGGTAAATTCACTACTGAATTTAGTACTAAAAATATTGTATCTACAAATTAGATGCGCCGATTCATTACTAAAAATTAGAGCATGTTCTAATTTCTTGTACTAAAAATGATGAAATATTATGATATTAACTAAAAGTGAGGTTAGTCTCAACTATTCCTAACAATTTTTTAAACAAAATATTATTAGTCATTTGTAAAAGGTTTTTATATGCTAAACTCTCTACTAATAATTTTTCATTCAACATATTTAATATTCCTTTGTCTGACCTTCTTCTTTCGATCCATTTTTTCTCTATACACGTTCTCATGCTCTTTTTTTAAGAAGCCTATGATTTTTTTTCTTTATTGCTAGCATCATTATTACAATTAAAGATACTGCTCATAATTGTAGCTTTTTTTCAGTCATTATTTACCTGTGTGTTTTGTTTACTCTAATCATAAATCAAACTTCATTATTAGGTTATCAATACACAATTGGTAGAGCGCATGCCTACATGCTAATTAGAATTAAGATAGTTGCAAACACAGGCACACATTTTTCATACTAAATCGACTCGCGCAACTAACGGCTGCATTGAAATTAGCATAATGGCAAGCGGACCTTATAAACCAGTTGATAAATCTGAACTGATCCAAACAATGAGTAGTATCAAAAGCAAATCTTCCTGTAGTACTGATGGACTATCCATAAAAATTTTTGTAAATCTCCAAAAAAATTGTTTTGGGTAAGTTCTGGTCTCACTAATTAATGATTCGTTTGAAAAAAGTATATTTCTAGAGTGCCCAAAGACAGCCATTATTCCTTTTCATATGAGTGGTGAAAAATCGAATGTCTGCCACTATAGACCTATTGCCTTACTACCAGTCCTATCCAGAATGATTGAGAGACTTATAAAAGCCTGACTTATGTTCTCGTTAAAAACAACATTTTATCAAAAAGTCAGTTTGGTTTTTTATCTAATAAATGTACCAGTGATGCTATGTTTTCTGTTTTTTGTGACTATGCCAAAGTTTTTGATTGTGTAAATCACATTTTGATAAAAAACTGAATTTCTACAGAATTCGAGGTATTTCTTTGAATTGGTTCCAATCTTACTTGAGGAATAGGAAACAACTAGTAAGATCATGCTACTGACTCTAATCACAAAAGAATTGTATGTGTAGTACCACTAGGTTCAGTATTGGGTCCTCTACTTTTCCTTATTTTTATAAATGATCCCCAAAAGAAAAATTTTTCTTTTGGCTGATGATACCAGTATCACCTGGAGGAACTCTAATATTGCACTTTTTATCTACTTAAAATAAAAACCTGATCCGACTCTAATTTACTCTCTTTTAACGTGGATAAAACAGTAGCATTATCCTATGAAGGAGCTCTTCAACCCTAGCTTCCTAATAACAGCCAGAACAGTATCGTTGATTCTGTAAAATTTCTTGGCATTTTTATAGACAGCAACCTTAAATGGCCCCTTCCTATCGATTTGTTAAGTAAAAAAATAGCCTCAGCCTGCTATGCAATAAGATCTGTTTCGAAGGAAATCAATTTAGCATTTTCCAAAATATCATATTTTTCTTTATTCGAGTCTCCTCTTCGATATGGTCTTCCTTTTTGGGGTTCCAGTACAGCTGCCCAATCTGATGTTATTTTTAAATTACAAAAAAGAGCAATACGGTATCTTTTTGGTCTCAGTAGAATAACACATTGCAGAAGCTACTTCAAAAATAACAGGATTTTAACTCTTTCCTCTTTATATATTTTACAAACTGTTTGCTTAATTCGTAAACACCTACATATTTTTCCAGCAAGACCTAATCATGACTACTCACCCAGAAATTCAACATTTGATGTGTATTTACCCATCCTGTCTTCTGAGTTAGTAAAGAAATCTAATTATATTCGGCAAAAAAATTACACAATCATCTCCCTTTGCAACTTAAATCTGCAACTTCTTTCCGCAAGTTCCGTAAAATGACAAAAGCGGAGTATTATATTCAGCGGAAGAGTTTCTTAACGAATAACTAAAAAATTACAGTACCTGTATGTACAAGCAGGGCCGCCGCTACCATGTGTGCCAAGTGTGCACCGCACACGGGCGGCCAACAATAGGGGCGGCCAAAAGCAGTCCACTGATGATAATACTTTTTTAAAACGAAAATAAATTCAAATAATTAAATAGTAATGATTCAGATAATTCTGTGAACTCTAATATTCCAAACAATAATAATTATTCAGTACGTGATAATACTTAAATGCGTTTCATTTATCATGTAATATACTTCTTTTTTTCATCCTAATCTAAAAAAAATGTCAGAAAATATTATTTATTGTATGAACTGCCGCCCTTTTGCAGGTACAGTCATAAAGCAGTTTTGGGAATACTTTTTAATTCAAAGCGGCTGGCGGCTTTCGGACTTTCAGTTATTTGAAATTTCACACGTAGATACTTTACAAGAATTTAGGCAAGTGGTTGTAAAGTTTCTGTTATATTATTGTTCCTATGGTTATGTTTATAGATGGGTTATTATGTCTTATGTTTAGTCTTAGTTGAGAATTCGATGAATTTAGACACGCTTTTGATAAACGATTTTGTTTGTAAAATATAGTAGTGCACCCGTTTTTTTTGCACAGTAGGTACTGTATTTTGAAGTAACGTCGAGATCAGAGCAATTTTATTCGTATACGCGTTACGGCTACATATTATTTGGACAACTTATTTGCAGTGTTTTTGGATTTTTGGATTTATTTTGTTAAATTCGCCCGGCTTCGTTCTTAAGTGATAATTTCAAAATGTCCGAAAGAAACAGAAAACGACTTTCAGGTTTTTAATATAGAAAAATAAAAGAGGCAAAAACTGTGGCGAAAAAAAAATTAGCGGTGCACTGGAATCATTTTTGATAAAAAATATACATAAAAATATAGAAGACTCGGATATAAATTTAGGACCTTCAACTTCAAGCGAAGTCCAAACCATAGAAAAAAGTACCAAACAATTGAATATTCCTGCGGATAGAGATGGATGATTTGATGACAATAATACGATAGTGCGAGTGCTGATGCTGAAACACCTGAACCTGAAACCACCAACAAGACAGAACAATTAATGTAATGAAATGGAGAAAAAACATTGGGGCGCACGTAGAACAAATAACAATTGTAGTAAGATGTGTTTCTTCTTTCTGCAATGTTATTTATAGAACATGAAGTGTATGCGACATTGGACATTAAAGATATTGTCAAAAAGTTTTCCGAGACGAAAGCCCGAAAAGTGCGTTTTTAGTTTTTTTATGTGTTTATGTTTCTATTCACGGTTTATTTTAATTAACTGGACGTTTAAATTAGGATATTAGGATATACATATTCTGGACGTTGGATCATGGTTATTAAATTAGGATAATGAACGTTTAAATTAGGATATTAGGATGGGATATTAGGATATACATTAGGATAATATATGGACGTTGGATCATGGAGATTAGTCTAAATCAACCTATCGAGCAGGCTGGATTCAGAAAACATTTTAGTACCATAGACCACTTGCACACCGTAAGAACACTGATAGAAAAATGCACCGAGTATAATGTTCCAATTCATATGGCGTTCGTCGATTTCCATAAAGCATTCGATTCCATCGAATTATGGGCAGTGCTTGAATCTCTAGAAAATGCACGTATAGATTCAAGATACACTAACATAATTAAAAACATATATGAAAATGCCACCATGCAGATAAAGCTGGACGAAAGCACAAAAACTAATCCCATAAGACTACAACGGGGAGTAAGACAAGGAGACACCATCTCTCCCAAACTATTTACCCTTGCTCTAGAAGACATTTTTAAGAAACTAGAATGGAACAATAAGGGTATCAACGTCGACGGATCATACTTAAACCACTTGCGATTCGCAGATGACATAGTTTTAATAGCCGATAATATCCAAGAACTAAATGATATGTTACAACAATTAAATGAAGTTTCAGGAGCGGTAGGCTTAAAATGAACTACAGCAAAACAAAAATACTGAGCCGAGACCAGACAAATATAACAATACAAAATCATACCATAGAAAATGTTGAACATTATGTATATCTAGGTCATGTTATCAAACTAGGAAAACCAAATCAAGATGCTGAAATTAAAAGAAGAACACAACTGGCATGGGGCGCTTTCGGCAAATTAGCATATATCTTGAAAAACACCTCCATTCCTGTAAACTTAAAGAAAAAGGTGTATAACACATGCATACTACCAGTTTGTACTTACGGCTTGGAGACAGTAGCCCTTACCAAAAAATCTGCTAAAAAATTAGAAACAACGCAAAGAGCAATGGAACGAATCATGCTTGGAATATCACTAAGAGACAAGATTAGAAACACCCAGATAAGACGTAGAACGAAGATTAGGGATATTGTGAAAGAAATTGCAAAAATGAAATGGCGCTGGGCAGGTCACGTAGCCCGATATAATGACAACAGGTGGACACGGAGAATTCTAGAATGGAGACCAAGGACGACAACAAGAAGCACGGGAAGACCTCAAAAAAGATGGGTAGATGAAATAAGAACAGTGGCAGGCAAACAGTGGATTAGATTGGCGCAAGATAGAGAAAGATGGAAGCAATTGGGAGAGACCTACATTCAGGAGTGGATGGAAAATGGTTGACAAAGAAGAAGAAGAGTCTAAACGTTCAAGTAAGTATTTATCTATTTACTAACTATTATTGTTATATTATGCATCTTCTGCACATTTCTTTCAATAATAGTATGTATGTCTAAAGTGTTGGAAGGGGGGCGACAAATATTAAGTTGCACACGGGCGGCCAATACCTTAGCGGCGGTCATGTGTACAAGTAACTAAAGTATTTTTATATTATATATTTGGGTATCACATGCAGCAACTTAAAACTTAGATAGATTAGATAGTAAGGTTTTATTAAGCAATTTGTAAGTTATTTAAATTTTGCAATGGATTGTGTATTTTATTATCTTTTATTTTGTGATATTGACGATTTATGTCATTTCAGTAAATTTTAAATTATTATTGTTATTTTTTTTTTGTAAGCTTTGTCCATGAAATTGTACAGTTTTCAGTGACAAAGCATATTTCTATAATATTATTAATTATTTAAAATTTTAACAGGAAATCACATGGAGAAACATTAATTTGTATTTCTTTATTTTGATTAATTTTGATTAATTTTATTTAACAATTTTTTAAAGTAGTATGTATAAAGGGTTTTTATTTCTTGCATTCTATATGTATTGTGTGTCAGTTTGTAGGTATATCAACATATATAAATTGAATGATGGTATGATAAGATCAGACACCTAAATGCCTAAATTACTTGTGGTTTTTTTTTGTCAAAAAGATTGCAAGATTTTTCTCATTTGCTCATTGCTTAGAAAACTAGAAGAAGAATATAAAAACAACGGAATGGAAATAAACTTGGAGAAAACCGAATACCTAACAACAGAAAACAAGGATATGAGAAACCTAGAGATAGACGAGGGAAGACAAATAAATGGAACAGATAAATTCAAGTATTTAGGAACCATAATATCGAACCAGGGAACAACAGAAGAAGATATAAACAACAGACTGAGACAAACAAGAAACTGTATAAGACAACTAAACTCAGTGTTGTGGGATAAGAACATTACGATAAAGACAAAAAAGAGAATATATAATACCCTGACAAGAAGTATCCTGACATATGGGTCCGAAAACTGGACAATAAACAAGAGAAATAGAGGTAGAATAAGAGCAGTAGAAATGGAGTTCCTGAGGAGAAGCTGTAGACTTACAAAAAGAGACAGAATTGAAAACGCAGAGATTAAGCGGAGAATGGGAGTGCAATCAGACATAATCGACTATATAGAGGAGAAGAGACTATCCTGGTACGGCCACGTCAGACGAGCGGACAGAGGACGCTGGATAAACAAAATCACAGAATGGAGCCCGATTGGAAGAAGAAAGAGAGGAAGACCCCGAAGGTCATTCAGAGATGAAATCGACGAAGCTATGGAGAAAAGAACCCTGCGAGATGGAGACTGGAATGACAGGGAAAATTGGAGAAAACGGTTGAGTGAAGGAAGACAGTGAAAACTGTGGAAATCCTTAGTAGTAGTAGTAGTAGATTGCAAGATTGTATACATTTACATTATTTGAAAGACCTTCTATATACTATGTGAAAGATCTTTTATATACCGCGGGGTAACCAATGTTCCGTGGTTGTGTGGATGCGTGTGATAAACACGGAAACAAAAATAAAAAATAATAGAATCGAGTAAAACGTAGAAAAAAGTGTTAATATTTATTTTGTAAAAGGTAATTAATTCTCAAAGAGAAGGTATTTTTTGTATATGAATCGCGGACCGATGCAAATGGTGTCTCAATGATTACTGAAAACTAAAACTCAACACAGAACACGCGTTCTTTGTTTTCTCAAAAGCCAGGTCATAAACTTTTATTATCGGGCAGGTCGTTATATTAATTTCGTTTCCCATAAATGCAACGCACTGAAAATGTATGATTAAATTGTCGAGCATATCCTAATATCTGTAGTAAATAAACATATTAAAAAAACACATTTCTATTTCTTATGTGTATAAACCGTTTGCGAAAATGTCAATTTTAATATGAGATTGTTTTATTTCATTTTTGAATATAAAAATTTAATTCGTCATTAACTTGTCGCTATAACCGAACCATTCGAATGTCATTTATATTTAAAATTTTTTTTTAGAATTGATGTGGGAGTAGTTAACAATTACATGTTGTCTCCCTTAAAATAAAAGTTAATATATTTTGCAATTTTTAATAGTTAAAGTATCAACTGACCTATTCAGGGTGACTCGTAACTAGAGTACACTGCATACTTACTATATTGTAACTGTTTTATTTGAATGATTTCCAATCTACTTGGAAATGCACGATCGTCTTCATGATTATTTCGATTAATTCAAATGTGCCCGCCGAAATCGCGTTAGGTCCAAAACTTTTAAACAAAATATTAGCATAAGCAATTGTCCCAAAATTGATAGAGACTTCCCGAATTGAATCCCAATGAGTTCCGAACTACATGGAGATGGAGACCATCACGATGATGGGTGAATGCTAATTGAAGAAAAATCATTTTTCGATTTCACAATCCCTCGGGGGGACCGGCTCAACAAAACCCTGTCCAATCAATGGAGTGCCAGTTACGATTCCCCGGAAAGAAGATTAAAAGACAAGCATACAGTGGCGTGCCATAAAAGTTATTTTTGAAATTTGATGGAAGTGAAGGAAATAGCTTAATTTATGTACCATACAGATTAAAAAGGACAAAACGTTCAGTTTGTGTTATCAAAAATAGAACTAAGTCAGTAGAGAAGAACAAGAGAAAGATCCAGTTTTACAGAAAATTCTAAAATGGAAGGAAGAAAACTGTGGACCACCTTGGAAAGAAATATCAAGCCTATGCTCAATAGTTAAGAGGTATTGGACCCAGTGGAACTCATTTATCATGGAAGACACGTTGTTTAAACGAGTACTAGAAAATGATGATGGTTCAGAGAAAAGAAGACAGTTGATGATTCCTAAGAAAGGAATAGCCGAAGTACTTTGTCAGTTACACGACAGTTCATCCGGAAGTTTATCCGGGGGGTATTTCGGTGTAAAGAAAACCCTTCAAGGAATTCGGGAAGGGTTTTATTGGATGAATGGTTCCAACGATGTAAAGGACTGGTGTAAGAAATGTGCTACCTGTACTACAAGTAACGGACTTTATCGAAAAAGAAAGGCTCTTATGAGACAATAGAAGGTTGGAAGTCCGTTTGTAAGAATAGATTTGGATATTGCTGGACCATTTACAGAAAGTGAAAATACTTCAGGAAGTGGGTTGAGATCTACTCAATTCCAAACCAAAATCCGCCACTGTTGCAGATGTGTTGATCAAAGTGTATATCAGCCAATTTGGAATGCCTTTGGAGATCCATAGTCACCAAGGAAGGAACTTCGAAAGCGATCTATTTCAGGGAATCTGTGATAGACTAGGCATGAAGAAAACAGAATTACAGCCTATCACCCACAATCGGATGGAATGGTAGAGCCAATGAATAAGATAGTTGGCAAGTATTCGACAAAAATGACGTCTAATCATCAGCGGCACTGAGACCAATACTTTCCGTTCTTCGCAATGGTCTACAGATCCACTGTTAATGAATCAACGGGCCAAACAACAACAAAAGTCCCATTCGAACGCGAAATGCGACTACCTTTTTATCTAGAGTTTGGAAGTCGACCTGGAGAAGATGTAACTGATGAAGATTATGTGAACGAATTGCGAAGAAGAATGGACGATATACACGAGTTGATCCGTTCCCATCGTCAGATCGCTAGCGACCGAATGAAGAAACGGTACGTTACCTAAGCCGAAAAGGGGTGTTTTAAGGTGTTAAAACTAGAATATTAATTATCTATGCTATCTATGCTTAAAAGGGTGTACTACTTATAACTGCCATGAAAACTCAAAGCAGAGGTACTAAGGCGTCTTGGGATCGACAAGACTATTCCCAGTGTACACCAAAACTATACACGGAATCTATAGATACATATCATTCTGGACAGTCAATTGATGGGGCTTTGCCATCGTTGCTTCTAGTATTTCTTCGTTACTCGTGTCTGCAATAGGGAGGCGTTGTTTGGTTTTCATTTGTTACAAGAGTGGAACTAAAGTCTGGTAAATATTAAATGAAACTATAAATCAAAAATCACGTGCCGTAAGTGATCAAATGTAGCTCAAAACACGTGCTCTTCATGAATTCTAGAAAATTTTGAATTCGATCATTGGCGGCGCGTAAGAAAATGTGTTTTCTTGCGGTCACTTAACATTGTAACAGTAGAATATTATATTTCTGCTTATAATAATAAAAATATTACATTAGATCTAGTTTATAAAATAAGTTCTCATACACATTAATAATGTGTAGACTAAACGGATGTGCGGAAGTCGACTATACACCTAAAGATCTAAAATACTCAAATTAGTATCTTCTTTTTATTTCAGAATATTATTCAATAATTTAGTCTATCAATAGAAAGAGTGCTAGCAACCGCAGCTGCTTGTTTGGTTTGTATGTACATAACGTCTTTTAAAAACATGCCAAAACGTATTTATTTGGAAAAAGTTATACATCGAGTCATGAATGACATAAATCATTTTGTTACAAATATAATAATCACCGCAACTAATTCTATCTATTGCGTTTATGGTAGTACGCAGGACGAAACGTAATTATCGAGATTTGAAGTTTATGTCTGAGAAAAATTTAATTCTATTGAGTGTCAAATAAACGAGAAGTCTATTTAATAACGGAATTAATCAATGTCCTGAAATTATGTCGAAATGTGTTTACACAGCAAAATAAAGACACAATCGATGAATCAACAGCTAAATCAGCAGATTGCCGCATCAATAAAAAGCTCAAAATTCCGCCAACGGAAGAACTGCAAGACTCCAAAGTAAAGGTTTATATTTTTGATCCTCTTATTTCCAAAGTGACTTCTTTTTCATAGTAGTTCGTTTGGAATCGATGGTATAATTTTAAGTTTTCTCCAAAAGATGTACACAAAGGCACCTGAAAATCACCAAACGGACTTACAACAAATATGATCATTCTATTGTAGACTCAAGACACCAATCCAATATAATAAACGTTTGCCCCAGAAGAGGAGCAAATGCGGTTCTGATCACTACTTGATCGATAGTAGTTATCTGTGAAATCCGTTAACTGTGAAATATTATGTTTTTTGCATGTAAAACCTGTGAACTGCGTGCTTAACAAGTTGCCTATTTTATTTTGTTTTATGCTTAAAAATGTCGAAAAATAGTGATGTTTCTTCAACAGAAAAACCCTTTGAGGGCTCAGATTCGGATTAAAACTATAGTGATGAAGAAAATTCAATCGGAAGTTCCGATTTAGAACAAGTAAGTTTATAGGTTAAAATTCTAACACTGCATGTAAAATCTGTTAAGTGATGTCGGATACCACGTTTTACTTGCTATTAGTGATATTTATTTATTGTATTAGTAAAATCTGTTAAGTGATATATTACATATAACATGTTTTACTTATAGAAATAGCTAGTCATATTACTTAGTACTTGACATTATTTAACATACTAAATTTATATTTTTTAGAATATTAATTTAAAGAAGGGAAGAAAAAGAAAGAGACAGACAAAAGAAAACAAAAATTATAAAAGATTCTGGAGAGAAATATAAAAAATACAGAGGAAGTGGTGGTGAAATAAGCAAGAAAGCTGTTGGGCCTCCATGTACATGTAAAAGAAAATGTTTTGAAATGATATCAGCAGATGAGCGATCCAAAATATTTTCTAACTTCTGGCTGCTCTTAACGTATGATATATAAAATACTTATCTAGTCAGATGTATGCGTAGAAACAATATAAAACGAAAGACCAGAAAAAGTGATACGAGGGGGACTTCTACTTTTGAATACTCTATTCAATTAAACAACAAAAGTTTAAAAATTTGCGAAAATGCATTTATTTCTTTACATGGAATCGGTAGAGGTTGAGGTGGAATATATTGTGAATAATCTTAAGAAGAAAATTGTTCCTGAAAAAGACCGCGGAGGTAGACATGAAAACCAAAAAAAAAAGTATTTGCAAAACGACATTGACGCAGTTCATCGTTTCATAGACTACCTCGATATGAAAGCCATTACAGCCGACCTGATAACACGGATAAAGAGTATATGAGCCTTGATTACAATATTAAAATATTATATGAAAAGTACATAGAAAGTCGTCAAGCACAAAAACTTGAATTTGTTTCTTCAGACAAGTTCAGAAGAATTTTTACAGAGGACTATAATATTTCTTTTAAAACTGCTAAATTTGACACTTGTGCAAAGTGCGATGAAATCCAAATTAATATAAACTATTCTAAAGAAATTGGTATTAATGAAAAACTTAAGGAACTAGGAACTTCTAAAGAGTTACACTTAAGAAAAGCAAAAGCTGCAAGAGACTTTTTGAAAAAGCAGTGGAAGAGTCTAAGGAAAATGACGTAGGCACATGTGATAACGTTTGATCTGCAACAAGCTCTTCCTACACCGAAATTAACCATCATCGGTCCATGTTTTTATAAAAAAAAAACTTTGGTGTTATAATTTTAGTGTCATTGCTGCAACAAGCTAGAAGATGGCTACTTTTTCCTTTGGAACGAATCCATTGCTATACGAGGAGCCGATGAAGTTGCTAGTTGCTTAAAGAAATATTTTGATAAGTTTGATGTTCGTGGTGACACACTTTATGTCGTACCTGATAACTGCTGTGGTTAAAACAAGAACTGGACTATCGTAGGAAGTATGGCATAGTCCATAATCTGTATTTTAAATAAAACATCCTGTATATTTTTATGTTTTTAAAAGCCCCTTAACAACCTGATCTCAACGAACTATATCATGTAGGGTCTATCATAAATAATACAAGGTGAAATTTTAAAATTAAGTATAATTTTCTTCAAGACCATTAATTCATAGAATACCCAAGGTTATTGATTGGACTACATTAAAATAAATGCTCAAAATGTTCTCCACCTTGTTGTTGGCAATAACACAGTCTCCTATCCTATAAAACTCGTCCCGAACTTTGTTTAAAGTTTGAGGTGAAATATTCCGTATTTCTGTAGTTATCCTTTCTTTGAGGTCTTCAATGCTAATCGGTTGTGTTACACATACTTTGTTCTTGAGATAACCTCACAGAAAAAAAAATCCCAAGGCCTAAGATCTGGCGACCTAGCTGGCCACTCAATAGTACCCCTTCGTCCAATCCATTTATTGAAGAAGATTTCATTTAAGTAATTTATCACTAATAAAGCATAATGGTGTATTGCACCGTTCTGCTGGAACTAGACAGTTTCATGCGGTATGGTCGGATCTATTGGATTGGGATATAAGTTAGCCAACTGAGGAAGAACATCGTCTCTTAGCATGCTTAAATATTTTTCCGCTGTCAAATTACCATCTACAAATATCGGACCAATAATATGATCTCCTATAATACCTGCCCAAACGTTTAACTTTTGAGGATACTGAGTGTGTGTCTCACGCATCCAATGAGAATTCTCCGCTGACCAATATCTACAATTTTGTCGGTTTATCTCTCCGTTCAATGTAAATGTTGATTCATCATAAAACAGAATTGTGCCAAGAGCTATTTCATTTGTGTTAATTTTATCCATCATTCTTTCGCAGAAATCCATTCTACGATCTGGATCGTCTTCTGTTAGCTCCTGTACAAAAGTCAATTTATATAGATGAAGTTTTTCTTCATGGAGACACCTTAGGACAGTTGTGTGACTCACATTATTTTGACGTGCAATTTGACGTGAACTTGACGTTGGATTCTCTGCGACACTTAACAAAATATCCACTTTCTCCTCATCTTCAATGATAAGTTCGGTTTTCTATTTAATGGTTTGACATGTCCAAGTTCTCTGAATTGTGCATAAATTTTAGACATAGTACCTTGTGCAATATTAGGCAACTAAGGATACCTCTGATTAAATAAGTTTGCTATTTCAACTTGACTTCTACAATTCTCCCCGTAACCGATCAGCATTAAAATCTCAATTCGGTGGGCCTCAGTTAAATATTTCATTTTTATTTCTGCAAGAAATTAGCTTTTAATTAGGAATTTATTATTTTAATGTAAAATGTCAACACACCAACAACTGATTGATAACAATCCGCATTATTTACCGATTTAGTTTAATTAACAGACTATCTAGACAGTTTTTACCTATTCATGACAAAAAATGTTAACACGGTTACTAAACAGAAATTTTACCCAATATACTGACACTTAGAGTAGAAGTGTATTGTTTGTATTTAGCTAATTTACGGCCGGTTTCCGAAACGTTATTCAAATCTCCAATCATGTAATCAAGTATCAAATTTGATCAATTGTTAACAAGCGACAGGTTTCCGAAACGAAAATTATGCTATAATTACGTGATCACCGATTATAGATTATTTGACATACGATTTTACATGGAAACAGTAGAATCGATTGTAATCGTTTATTATTTCTGTACGAATTGTTCTTTATCTTGCTCTAAATTAAGAAAGTAATGTTGCTGTTTCACTTTACCATCATTCCTGTTTATGTGTAATCTGCATTCTGAAAATCAACAAATAAACATAACCTAACTAACTAATAATTTTGTGTCGTTCGTTAATGTTTACCAATTTGTCATTTATCATCTTTAATTCTTAAAATGAACCTTTGTAACAATATTTTTGGGTTCTTTCTAAACAACAGCTTTTTATAAAACACCTTAGATTTATGTATCTTACAACGTAACCAAAGATTTTATTTTATTTACTTACAACCATTGGTACATAACCAAAGATTATAAGATTAATCGTCCAAAAATCTCAGATTACCTGACAAGCTAGTATGACAGAAGTTTGACATAGATAAAACGATAATTAGCGTTTCGGAAACCCAAAATACTTCTGACAGGCTGTTAATCATCGATTATTTGCTTGTTAGATTAGTTAATGTGTGTTATGTGATTGAAGTTTGATCGATGTTTCTGCAACTCAAAATGAATTTAATCGACTGTTAACAGTAGATTACCTAATTTTGATAATGATCAGCCTTTCGGAAACCGGCTGCTAAAATAATACCATAACACGTGATAAATTATTAATTTCAAAATTTCACCTTGTATTATTCATTATAGACCCTATATGACATAGTTCGTTGAAATCAAGTTGTTAAGAATCTTTAAAAAACATAAAAATATACAGTGTGTTTAATTAAAAATAAGGATTATGGACTATGCCAGACTTGCATGGATCAGCCTGCACATTTAAATTTATGTTTAAAAAGCGCAGATTTAAATTTAAAAGTTAACGTGTCAGAGTTTTTTATTATTTTCTATAATAAGAACACAAACAATTTTATTTCATAAGTGGTTTACACATTGTATATTATATAATGGTATAAATTTGGTATATAAACAGTCAATTTTTTTCTAAGCATTATTACAACGTACGCCTCTGGTCACAATAATCTGAATCGAGCTTAGAGAAGCGGGAGACACAATACGGTAGGGTAGGGTGCTTTTCATTGCGACAACAATACATACATCTTCTTCGCATCTGATTGGCTGCACCGCCATGACGAACTGAAACAAAAGAATAATACTCCCAGGCGGTGGTATAGATTAGAAACATTCGTTGATTTTGATATTATATTTGGATGATAACAGTTGGGCTATTGTTACTTTTTTATTGTAATGGTTGTCTGTATCCTGCAGAGATATTAGATATTTTTTATTGGTTTGATTTTTAGTGAAAACTGACGTCATGCTATTTTATGTCCATCATCTATTTAAAAACCATAGAATAAATTTTAAAAACTTGATTCCTATCCAAAATAGTTAACGAAAATCTCACCAGATTCTTCTTCTTCCTATGCCGTCTCCATTAACGGAGGTTTGTGACCACATTTCTAAAAGTTTGTCTTTTGCAATGTGGAATAATTCGTCTACAGTCATGTTTGTCCAGTCTCGATTATTTCGCAGCAGTGACTAACTCTTTCTACCTATTTCCTTTTTGCCATCGACTTTACTCCTGCATGATGACTCGCCAGATTAACGAGGTGTATTTTAATATTTGTGAAAAACGACAGAGACAAAGAAGAAATGAGAAGAATAGTAAACGGTAAAGGCATAGAGACAAGCCCGTGGATCTTCTTCTTCTTGTAGTGCCCATATCCGTTTCAGATGTTGGCGACCATCATTACTATCTGTATCTGTCCGCATTCCGAAACCCAAACTGTGTACGGCTGATTTTTTCTTTTCTTTGTAGTCTATATATCCCTTGATGTATGATTTTTAGAAATAACTTTCAAATGTTGCTCATTAAGCTGATGGTCCGGAAATCATTGCAGGATACGGATTTTGTTTTCTTTGGTATAGCAATAAATGTTGACTTTAACCATGATCTTGGTACTACTCCGTTTAAATATAAGTCATTGAATATTTTTGTTTGTCGTTGAGTACCATCGGTGTTAAATAGCTTTATGAGTTCAGCATATGCATTGTCAGGACCAGGAGCTTTGCTATTTTTTAGTTGTAATATTGCTTTTTCCACTTCATCTGACGTAATTCGTAAGTGGTTATTACATATATCGTCTCTTCGCATGAAAAGTATACGAAATTGAGTTAAGTATATAGAAACGCTCAGTATCATCAATATTTTGTCTGGAATAGTGACAATCAATCGTAATTCAAGAAATATCCGCTAGGGAGCGCATTGGTTAGTTTTAAATTGGAAGGATCGTGCATCTATTTCGCTCTAAAACAGTACAATTTTTAGTTGTTTTCACAAATCGAGGAAGTGCTCACGTTACTTCGCTTAACTCGTTCACTGCCGATCACGCAGCGTTTGCGTGATGCGGCTCATTGCCGAGAGGCCGATCGCGCATAAGCTGCGTGATGCGCATTTCTCTCTTTATTGTTGTCTGTAAGTGTCGGCTCATTTAATAATCAGTCTATCTTGTGTCGGCTTGTAGGCAAGGTGTATACAAATTGTTGTGCGGTCGCGGATTTAAATTTTCACGTAATTTCGATACCATTAAAAAGTTTGAAAATATGGATACTCGTGATTTGCCAGGCCCTTCTGGTGAACAGAAAAGACGAAAAAGTACATTTAAAAATCCAAACAAACTAACTGAGGAAGAAATGTTAGCTTATGCGGCGCTTTTAGATTCGGAAGATAGTTTAGACTTAAACAATAATTCTAGTGATGATGAGCTGTATCAAGTAAGTGAAAGTGGAGATAGTAATAATGAAGATGCGTTTGAAAGAGAGAATTTACCAATATTACCTGAGCGTACCGTTCCTGTGGTAAATGATATAATATGGACTGATCCTCCCTTAGTGAATCGGCGGCAGCTTCCCTTTCTAGGATATCCAAGTTTGAAGAAACAGCCGACAGGAAATAATCCAATAGACTATTTCAACATGCTGGTAGACCATAAATTTTATGATTTGATTGTGAAAGAATCAAATTTGTATGCCGAAGAGATATTTCTTGCTAGTGGTACAGTTCGACCAAGAATATCGGAGTGGAAGACGCTTACCGCAGAAGAATTGCGTGTTTTTCTTGGACTAATTCTGCATATGGGTACCATAAGAACTAATCGTATACAGGATTATTGGAGAAAACATCGACTATTTAATTTGAAATGTTTTTCGGAATATATGGGCCGAAATCGTTTCATGCTGATTCTGAGATGCATGCACTTCGCAAGGAATCCTGCGGTGGGAAACGTTCATCCAATAGATAGATTATATAAAATCAGACCCATTATTGACTATTTTAATGAAAAAATGATGGAGGTAAGTTTCCTCTTTTTTACCAGTAGACAAATATTCTATATATTGTATCTTTCAGGTCTACTCTCCATGTAAGGAGCTATCAATTGATGAGTCTATGTTATCATGGAGAGGTCGTTTGAGTTTTCGCCAGTACTTGCCTGGCAAAAGATATAAATATGGAATTAAATTTTATGTCTTGGCAGAACCAAATGGGCTTACTATGAAGCTTATGATTTATGCAGGTGCTAATGATGTGACGAGTGGTGTTGGTCATGCTGCTACTGTCGTTTTACAATTAATGCATGACCATTTGGATAAGGGGCATTCGTTGTTCCTAGACAATTTTTATAATAGTCATTCTCTGGCATCAACTCTGCTTCAAAGAAAAACTTTTTGTACAGGAACTCTTCGAATGAACCGGAAAGGAAACTGTGTTAATGTTATGAAAAAAAAGTGCGTAGGGGTGAAGTAGTAGAAAAATGCGATGAAGTAAATGGCATCGTTATGAGCAAATGGCGCGATAAGCTTGACGTGACATTTATAAGCACATAATTTAGCAGTACTTTTGTGGAAGTGACGAGGAAACGAGGTGAGGTGGTATCAAAACCACAAGCAATTGTGGAATATAATAAGTATATGTCGGGAGTAGATCGTAAAGACCAAATGCTCTCATATAATTCGTGTGATCGAAAAACTTTGCGTTGGTATAAAAAAGCCGGCATACACGTGTTACAAATACTTTTGTTAAATTCGTGGTTTTTATATAATAAATATTCGGGCAACAGGATCAGTTTTTATGAATTTCGAATAAATATTATTGATGTTTTATTGCCAAAACCGAGTGCAATAATTCCACAACCAGCAAGTGCCCCTGTTCACCTTCCATCAGAACTTCCTAAATCTGATGGAAAGGTTCAACGTAAAGATTGTAGGATTTGCAGAAACATAAGCAAAATTAGAAAGATGACTAAATATTGCTGCAATATTTGTAATGGCAATCCAGGGCTGTGTTTGGAGCCGTGTTTTAAAATTTGGCATGAACAGTAGATGAGCGAAATTATTTATTTTTTATTTACACATAAAACATTTGCAATTTGTTATTATGAAGCAAATCTTTGGATTATAAGCAAAAAATTTTAATTTTGTTATGATTCTATTGATGATTCTATAGAGCAATCATGTTCTTTTTTTAGAAAAATATATATATTTTTATTTAATGATAATACTTTGTTCAATTTATTATTTTTATTCACGAAAAAAAAATTATTTATTATCACACAACATGTGCGTGATCGGCCGCTACGATTTCATACAACTTACCAGGCCGATCACGCACCATATGCATGTCAGCTATTTTGGCCGCCACGTTTTCCAATTCATGTTAAGAATCGATAATCTGATATTTGTATACCAGAATAACCTGATTTGGATGCATATAAGCCAATCGGCTCCTAACAGATGATCACAAACTAAAGGCGGCAGTGAACGTGTTAAAGAGTATACAAAACCAAAATATCAACTTAAAGCTTTGTGTTTCATTAATAGTGTATAATTTCGAATTTATTTAACTTTGCTCATAATATTTTCAAACATTCTTCTACTTAAAATCATGTTATTTTGAAATTGTATAGTTTTCGTGAAAAAATTTACTGGTATATGATGCAATCTTTATCAGTGTATTCAGATAAAGTTGGACAAAAAATTGATTTAAATTCGTAATTGTATTGTTTTAATCTCACAAACTTTACATCGGATTGTGTTTAATTATGATATTGTATTCTTTTCGACGTATTATTTAACGTTAGTTTTCTATTATGTTTTCATTAATGTCGATTTTCGTTAATAAATATTTTTATTTTTTAGATTCATCGTCAACTGATAGTGATTATGACTCAACTAATTCTTCAAACGATTATGACTCAGATGATAGTGTAGCAGATCCGGATTTTAATCCAACGACAGAAAAAGCTCCAAATAATTGAGATTTGCAGCCTATTGCAGAAGAGCAATCACTACCGTTGCAGTCTCAAACAACGCAAACAAATTCACCACCCAAAAAGACTTTAAAACAAATGTCTTAAAACGGTTGCGACATTCAGGTAAAAAATATGCTACAAAAACTAAAGTTGTGAATGCCAAATCTGTTAGCCTACTTGTGGCGATAAATGTAGACAAAAATGCACAACTAAATTTACGGAAGAGCAACGGACACAAATTTTTGATGCATAATATGTTTTACCTGATGTATTGCATAAGCGTACCTTCATTGCTTATAACATCAAGGAAATAAAGCCAAAATATGTATACAAATCTAGCCATACAGACCAAGAAAAAACAATTTGAAATTTTACTTTAAAGATTGTAATAACCAAAAAGTTCGTGTATGTCAAAAAATTTTCCTAAATACTCTTGATGTATCTCTCTCAATAATACGAACAGTGCGAAATAAGGTATTTGATATGAACAATCCGATGCCTTTACTCGAAGACAGGAGAGGTAAACATGAACATCATCATTTTGTTGACGAGTCATTAAAAAATATTGCTAGAAAGTTTATTCAATCGATTCCTCGTGTCGAGTGCCATTATATTCGAGCTCATTCTAGCAGAGAATACATCAAAGAAAGACGATTGTGAAGATTGTACTGCCTACAGTAATGCTCTTGGAAGTGAAAAAGAAGTAATGAGAAAGGTTTTCGAAGACCACATAAACGTAAAAGAATTATCACGGTTAGAAAAAGAAAAAGACAAAAACGAAGCTCAGTGTAGATTATCGCTAATTGTTGCTGTTTATGATCTTGAAGCATCATTGCATTGTCAAAATGGCGAAATTTCTACTTTTTATTACGTCTCGAAATTAAATGCTTACAATTTTACCATCTTAGATTTGAAAACAAAAGATGTTGAGTGTTTTTTCTGGCATGAGGGGCAAGGCTGTCCTCCGGAGGCGTGTCAGCCGGGAGCTGACAGCCGTGCCGGACGGATCAAGGAATTTGGATATCGGTCAAAATACTTGGGAATTCCAAGTTTGGCCAAATCCAAATTTCTAATTGATTCGATGCAGGGAAATTCCACTTTCGCTACGTAAAACAAAGGATTTGTTTTACATAAAAGCAGGTAGATTTTCTTTCATCGATCAGTCGAGCTTGCCTCTTCTACTGTAGACCTAGTCGGTGCTATTATTGTTCCTACTAAGTTATTGTTTTATTTCTGATTTCCTATATACCATTTTATTTTAGCATTATTGTATATTCAGACCTTTTCAGGTTAGAATATTACATTGATCTATATTTGTTCATGTACTGATTGTTTGATATTTTTATTTGATTATTTTAATTGTTTATTTTTCTTGTATTTTGTGTCTAAGTTGTTCTTCCGTAAGTTAAGAACACTTAGAAATATTTATCTTGCTTTTTCTATTTTATATTTTGATTTGTACTTTGTCTAAGTAGTTCTTTCCGGTAAGTCAAAGAACTCTTAGAAATATTTCTCTGAATATTTGACTTGTTATTTTAATTGTGCGTCTAAGCCGTTCTTTTCCGGTAAGTCAAAAGAACACTTAGAAATATTTTCATAATCATTGTTGCATTATTATTTCCGATATTTTATCTAAGATATTTTCTTCCTTAAGTTAAGAAAATACTTAATACATTTGTTTTTTTCATTTTCTATTTTATGCTAAGTTGTTTCTTCCGTAAGTCAAGAAACACTTAGAAATATTTCCATACCTTGTTTTATATTTACATATTTCATTTATCTGTATTTCTGTCCTAAGTTGTTTCTTCCGTAAGAGAAGAAACACTTAGGAATATTTCTGCACTTTTCTATTCTTTTATCTTGTGTATTTCATTTTTCATTCTAAGTTGTTTCTTCCGTAAGTCAAGAAACACTTAGAAACATTTTCTTTGCATTGTACTTTTATACCATTTTATTGTTCTTGTTTACTAAGTTATTCCTTCCATAAGTCAAGGAATACTTAGACTATTTTACTTGTTCTGTTTTCTATTTTTGATCTGTTATTTTGTAACTGCTCCTTGGAACTGTTACATATAACAGATACTTGTCACGGTAACCGTTATTTTATACCAGTAGCAGTATTAAACCATTTTATCAGTGACAAGCAAAGATGGTCAACACCCGGTCTAATTCCGAGGACAGGAAGAAGTCCGCAGAGCCGGCGATGGGTCCTACAGGCCCAAATGCCCCCTCTTGGCAACAAGGCAACAGAGGAGCTAACGAGATAGTCACATGCGTTTTTAAGCATATCCAGGAGTTATCTGCAAGTGCAAATGAAGATATAGACACCATTTTTTACAGTGATAACTACACAGGATAGCAAAAAAACAAGTTTTTAGTAAGTATGTTCATTCGGGCAGTAATTCCTACCCTTAATTCAATTACTCACAAATTTCTTATTAAAGGGCATACGCAAAATGAAAATGATTCTACTCATTCCGTAATTGAGAGAAACATCAAAAAATCCCTTAAATCTGGACCTATATATACTCCTGATCAATACGTTTCTTTAATGAGGACAGCCAAGAAATCCGATCAAATATCCTTAATGATCCTTACAAAGTAAATGAATTTACATAAGATCAATTTAAAAATTTTAAAACTCTTGCTAATGATCTAGGGCGTAACTTTTCTAAAAACACAGAAAATTAAACTGTTAAAACGAATGATATAAAAATTTTACAAGTTACAAAAGATAATCGTGGCAGTTTTTTTTATAAGACTTCATACAGTCAAGAACATTTTAAAATGGTAAAAGTTGCATCTGGTAATTCAAAAGCTCTAAGAGAAAACTATTTATTTAAATCAATATACCACGTACCTATTAAAATTTCACAGCAGAGGAAAAATGGTTTATTGGGTTTACTGCAAAAAGAAAACCATTTCTGGTTATTTTCTTGGATTCTATGAAAATCTTTTGAAAAACTTTCCCGTTCCTTTTAATTTGTTTTTGTTTGAATTGATTGTCTGTATTTAATAGTAAATGTTATTTTGTTAAATAAAGTTTTGCCTTCGGTACACTCATTTCTAAGACTAAGTTTCATTGTAAAGTTAAATTTTTTTTGTACGTTGTAAATTCTTACTTTTGTGCCATATTACTCTTTGTTATAATATTTTTGAGACTAAAAATTTGCTTATAATCCTAATTTTTCATTGGAGAAACCCTATTTTATCATAGAAGTACTTTTTAAACATCTGTATAATAATGGAAATTAATAATATTTTCTCTGAAAAAGTAGCAAAATTCAAAACATCTTATTTTAAAAAATTTTTTTTATTATTATTATTTATATGGTTTAAATATTTTCATGTTTTTTCGACATAGAAAAGATACAACTAATACAAACTAAAACAAAAACCTGCTAATGTTTATTGTGGAAAATTTTATTTAGCGATAAATCTTAAAAATGCTCTCCTGAAAAGTTTGTAAATTTTGAGATTGTACAGTTTTCATCCGAATAGACGATATGTAGGACAAAGTTTGTTCGGACTTATTATCATCAAAGAATTCCTGTATGTATTTGGTTCATATGCATATTTCTTGATTTTTATCTGTGGTGATGTTCCCCTGTTAATCTTGCAGTTTGCTAGCAGTGTTGGATTTTTGAAGACCAGTTGCTTGCTTTACCTTTTGATGCATATTAAATGTATCGTATTTTGTTCCAACAACCCTATCTCTTCACACCATGGACATATAAATAAAGATCAGAGATCAGAGATATTTTACATATCTCTGGTTCCGATGCTAATATACATAAGAAACTAGAGGTGCGTCGTTGACATTTTTATCGGAACCGTTTTTCGTAAACTAGTAACTAGTTGATTGTTTGTCAGTAGTTTCAAATAAGCGAGTACACAAACAAACATATTGGCTATTATCATTTATGTGTATAAGTATTGAAGTGTAAGAAACTAGCGAAGGATATATTTATTATAACTTGAAAAATAAATTAAACAATACAAATAGTAAATAGTACTCACATTTACATTACACATTATTAAATCACGAATCGTCTAAATTGACATTTAAAAACATAAGTTTTTCCACTTTTCTTGTTAACCGTGTTCTTTTTTATTTAAAATTAAACCAGATTTTAAACATGTGTTCACAAGGAACAGATTTTGTTACAATACTACAATATTTTATGAATATAGTGGTTAAGTTAGGATATACATGTCGATGTTTTCCACCACTGTAATGGACAGTTCCAATCTCCGTTCGAAATTTTTTGTGGGTAATTTATCATCAGACAAATACATGTCGACTTCTTTTATATCCCTCGATACAGGTGTATGTTTAGATGAGTCATGTTCAATTAATTCATCAAAAATACACCATGGACTTAAGACATCTTTATCAGTTTCTTTTTCTTGTACTGGTTGTTTTTCAATAGTACAATCTTCTTTGTCTTTTTTTATAGAAGTAACCAGCTTCCTGACTCTTTCTTTTGTTTTTTTACCTTCATTTTATCAGAAAATCCCTGCACTTTAAATCATTATTTGTCATTAGGTATTTTGATTAATGATTTATGATTAATGAATGTGGATTCAATTAAGAATTCTTTTTCTTAGTCAAAATTATTGACCTATACCTAATAAGAATAATAATTTTATTTTCAAAAAATGCACATTTGTAGAAGATGCAGCTTTTATGGTCCACTTTCTGAATATTTTAATAATTGAAACTTCTCCATTTCTGTCCGTTTCTACTACTTCTACTACAAGTACTGACATACTGCCACCACCACCCAAGCGTCAAAAGGTGATGGATACTTCCATTAATAAAAATATTAGTTTATAACAAAAGAAACAAATAGATATGGATTTACTAAACCTATGCAAAGACTCGTTTCATCCGTTTTCCATAGTTGAAGAACGAGCTTTTAAAATGTTTGCAGGGTGGATTCCTGGATATAAACCGTCAACAAGAAAAACTTTGTCAGGTTCATTACTTTAGGAATGTTATATCAAAACTGAGCAAATTATTAGATCACAAGTTGTTAAAGAAGTAGAAAATATCTGTATTACTACTGACCTCTGGACATCTGAAGTAACTGAGAGTTACATCGCATTAACAGGATAATATTTAACCGAAAATTTAGAATTTCAAACGGTTTTATTAGGCTGCTGCCATTTTTCTGGAAACGTGGAAACCATAATTCAGAAAACATCGCTTTTGAAATTAGTGAAATTATTAATCAGTGGGGTCTAAAACGAAAAGTAAATTTTGCCTCAAATATGGTCAAAGCTTTTAAAGATGTTTTGGAATGAAAAGATTTAAATTGTTTTGCTCATACGTTAAATTTATTGGTGGAGGAGGCACTTAAATGCTGTCGTGTACAAATAGATAAAATAAAAAGTCTTTTTTTCGACAATTCGGCAAAAAACACATTTCAAAAAAAGTACCTTATCTTCAGAAAGGCTTATAAGGTATCAATTACAACATAACAAAGTTTCCAAACGGCCAATCCAAGACGTGGAAACTAGATAGAACTTCGCCTATTACATGTTAAAAAGAATGATCGAGTTAGAAGAATCAATCCGTTCCACATTAGTATTAGTTAAGAGGTACAGACTTAGACCAAATCTAAATAATGAAGACTGGATTATTTGTTCTCAACTTTCCCAAATTTTACGGCCTTTTAAAGAAATAACAAGTACAATGAGCGGCCAAAAATACTTGAAGGGTAGTTCAGTGATTGTTATGGTACGCTGCCTGCAAGAATCTTGCAATAAAATTTTAGCAAACGGTAACCTTACATCCATAGTATCCGACGTAGTACAATTACTAATATCGGGCTTAGCAAAAAGGTTTAGAGGGATAGAATAGAGTGGCACATTGTCATTATGTACATTTATGGATTCACGATTTAAAGTGCAGGGATTTTCTGATAAAAATGAAGCTAAAAAAACAAAAGCAAGAGTTAAGAAGCTGGTTACTTCTATAATTAAAGAACAAGAAGATTGTACTATTGAAAATCAACCAGTACAAGAAAAAGAAACCGATAAAGATGACTTAAGTATTTTTGATCAATTAATTGTACATGGCTCATCTAAACGTACACTACTTTTATTCTCTATAAAATGATGTGTGTTCGTTGGAGAATTAAATAACGTAACTCTGAATGAAATGCACAAATTTATTTAGATGTTAACAGTTTAGGGTATAAAACTATACTAACTTAAGAAATACAAACTATATCCTAAAAACCTCTCATAGTTCTTGATCATATCGTAAACACCTCGAGAGTCTCAGCGTGGGTGTTTATCATCTTCTAAGTAGTCTGAATATTGAGATAAAACACACACACACGCAGTGGCGTGCTCGCCATAACACACCTGTATCGAGAGTTCATTACAATGGTGGAAAAACTATCGCCATGTATATCCTAACTTAACCACTAAATTTGATTTAATTTTAAATAAAAGAAGAACACGGTTAACAAGAAGTAAAGTAGAAAAACTTATGTTTTTAAATGTCAATTTAGACGATTCGCGATTTAATAATAACGTGTAATGTAAATGTAGTACGATTTACTATTTGTATTGTTTAGTTTATTTTTCAAGTTATAATAAATATATTCTTCATTAGTTTCTTTTACTTCAATATACACATAAACGATAATATCCATTATGTTTGTTTATGTTTTGTTTACGAAAAACGATTCAGTTTCGTTAATGATAAAACTGTCAACGTCCTACCTCTAGTTTCTGAGGTATCGCCTGTCGATACTGTCGTACCATACCGGTTCAGCTGTTGCTGAAATGGTATTGCTGTAGCAACGCGACGTTGCCAAATAATTTTGTATGAAGCATTTTTATTGTTGGCGTTATAATGCAGTTTATTATTTTTATCGGAAATAAGGCACAATGGGACTTTAAAATAATCTTATTTTGATGTTTAGATTTTAAATTCGGAAATCGTACTTAAAATTCGAAACATTAATAAATTTTATTTATATAAAACGCTTTCCGAAGTCGAAATCAAAATGTTAAATAACATTTATTGTAAAGTAAAATTGTGGCATATTCCCAATAAAAAACAGTAAGCTGCCATTTAAATCCATTTCGCCTAAATTTGATTACCTTAGAACATTGTTCAAATGTCAAAAAGACAGCAGGTCAAATAAAACCAATAAGTTTGGCAACGTTGAATTTCCACTTTTTTTATTATTTCCACTCATGTATTTTCGGCGATATTTAAAGGGCGGACCTAATATACCTCTCTCTTTTTAAACAGGTGTTTCTCACTCCATCTCACGTAAGGTCCATACCGACCATAAACTTTTACCTACAATCGGTTCACAATTTGTTGATAGCTCACTACAAGTTTAACCCTAATTAGAAAACTGAAATACAGAGAGGATAGGTAATACGATATAATAGTAAAAACCAACCTAAAACTGACGGTTTAAGACGTTTTCGACTAACCCACCTTATATCTGAAGGAATACAATACCTTATAATCCTATTACGGGGGTATTTTGAATGGTTAGAGATGAACGACCAGTGTCGTAGAGTATATGATTGAAACATTTATTTGAACTAAATAAATATATTTTTTAAATTGTACTTATGTAAATTGTATTTTTTAATAAAACTTATTTATTTTATTCAAAAATAAAAAGTTTCTTGCCATTTGTAAAAGATACATTTATTTAATTAAGGAAAAAGGCGCCAAATGTCGCCTGGCAAAATTTCCAATGTGTTTTAAATGTATCCATTATTTTCGAATCCGGAGAAAACTAATAAATATTTTTGAAAAATTACATTACATTAAATTACAATATTACTCAGGGCAGAAAGTCCCTGAAAACTTCTACAATGTTTATTTTAATATTTTATGTAACAGGGGTGAAAATAAAAGAGAAAATATAGTATTATTTTTAATTGAAAATATTGCATGCAAAAGAAACTTTTTATTTATTCTAAAAAATATTTCATTCTGCCTTTAAATTTTTCAAAAATGCTGTTTAGTTTTCTCAGGATTTAAAAAAAAATGGATACATTTAAAACACATTGAACATTTTGACAGGCGACATTTTGCGCCTTTCCCCTTTAATACCATACGATTACAACTATTATTACTTACCTTATATAATTACGATTAGAAAACTATTCAAATTCAAAATAAATAGGATCAACTTCGGAATCCTAGTCATCTTGAGGGTTAATAATTAGCGGTTGTGTCTCTACGGTCGCATCAATTATGTTATCAAGATCCCACATTTTTTGTTCTTCTTCTATTACATGCCTTACTGCATCTTTCCAGTTTTGTTCTGTAATATGTTGTAAAGACTCGTATAACAATTCACGTACAGCTTGTATTTTATATAACGTATTTTTTCTAGCCACATAACTTTTCATTTGTTCCCAAATGAGTTCAATTGGATTTATTTCGCAGTGGTATGGTGGAAGTCTAAGGACTGTAATGTTTCGCCTTTCCGCCATTTTGTCAACTACGTATTCCTTGAACTTAGATTTGTGTTGCCCGGCAATTTTAAAAAGTTCTGCTCTTACCATTCCGTTGGAACGTATCAGTCGTTGGAAGTCTTTCTACTAGTCGTGAATGATAAGGTGCATTATCTAATACTACAATTGAATTTGGTGGTATGTGTTCAATCATCTGCTCAAAATACTCTTCGAAAACATCAGCTGTCATCACCTCGTGATAGTCTTTTGTGATTTTGGACTGAAATTCCAACAAACCATGCTTAACAAATCATAACAATTTAGTTCGTCCGATATGAGGCAAATCCGGGTCGTCTCTAACTTCTTGTAAAATTTTGTTTAGGTTTGGTATTTCTTTTTTGAAAAAAAAAAATCCATGAATTTTCCTTCGAATACCATTTTTGGCAAATTCATCAATTTCAATAAGCTTTTTCCCTATCTTTAAGTGTTCGTTTGTGTTTGGGTTAGCTATACCGTGTTTTTTTCTTTCTGATAGGAACCTATATATAGTTGACTCTCCTACGCCAGTCATGTTGGCACAACTTTCGACTATGTTGCGAACAGTGTTTGTGGGATTCTGAGAAACCAGATCATCGTGAACATTCAGGACAATAGTCTTCTCTCTTAGTGAATAGACAGACTTACTGACTGTACGCAACAGTACCGGTGTAAAACTTGATGATGTTGATGATGAAGCCATCACAAACAATCCAAAACGAGCACGAGCGAAAGGTACGTATATGTTCGTAGGTATATGAAATAAAAAATCACTCACGCACTGCATATAATTCGCAAAAGAAATATTCGAGACGCTAATTACTGCCGTAGACGCGGACACACCGACGAGCCGTAAATTACATGCGATCAAAAACGTACTAAACAAAAAAATTGTTTTCGTTCGTAATAACTTCACCCTTTTAAGTTAAGTTTCGAATATAAACTGAACAAACGAGGCACGTGGCCAAAGCATACCCATTATATTATTAAAAATCTGGGGAATTCCATCCTAATTATCTTGCAACGAATAGTACCTTCGGATATGAATTCCAGGTTTTCTAGTAAAGTGATTAAACGCGAAGATTAGTATTGAAATATCCAAAGAGATAAGGTATTCTTATTTACAAAATTGTTAATGGTTAAATTCTTATTTTTATTAATATAATATAATTACATAACATTAGCCGTGAAAGTTTTAATTGTTTTTTTGCTAAATATATTAGTATTAAAATATTATTAATATTATATTTATAACAGTATTAAAAAATATTATATTATTATTTAATGAATAAACACCTCAGGAACGCCTATGGTTTACGACCGTTTTATGAGGTTGAGGCACATTTCGTGCTCTCAACAATTTATGAACGGAGAATACACTGTATATATATATATATGTGAAGTGAATAGTGATCAGTGTAGTAGTGTCTGTGGGCTCGTGAGACTGAGACCTTGGAAGCCCTGAAAAAGACAGCAAAGAGGAATATATGTCAGGTCAGAATGTAGCATTTTATATTGAAGTCCCCTCGTATAAGTGATATAAACCATTTTAGAGTTGTTTATTATTTTAAAGATGTGTACTTTCTCAGCATTTTCTTTTAATGTTTTATTCGAAATCGCCTTATAATTTTGGTACGTCGTAGAAATGGAATCTTCTGCGTTTTAATTTCTGTCAAGTGTTTGTTTATTTTCAACTAATATGAACGGATTTTTAAATTCGTCAGTTATGCTTGGGTCGCTGTAGGTGCAAGTGTGGATCAAGTTCTTGCTTGGTTCGCTGTGTGGATCACAAGTATGGATCCGCAAATTCACCGTCGAATTTGTGTTTTCCTGTTTTTGGCCCCTTTGTGTAGTCTGTAGCAGTGAAGCCTTAAGTAATTAGTGTATCCTAATAGTTGGGGATTTGGCAGTACACTGATGAAATTTTGAAGCAGTAAATAGGATGTCCCAGTTTTGTTGTCATTTTCCTGTTTGATCCAACTCCATCTACGTCAGATCTTCGTTCCAGATTATGGGAATGGTTTCCTGTTGTTCCAGTAAGTTCCTGTTTGATTTTCAGAAGTTTGAGTGCAAAATTACTAGTGAAAAATCAAGGTAACATTTAATGTTTTAAATTTTAAAGTAAAGACAGACATTTTTTTGCTAAAGTAATAGTTGCTTTCATTGTTTAAAAGGATAATTTTTTTATTTGTAAAAATTTTGATATTTACCACAGTTTATACGTCAGTATCATTAGTAAGTTTTTGTAGCATCTCCTGAATTTGTAAATCAGTAGAACGCATGTAGGTTTTTTGTATTTTGCGACTATTGTGGTAATATTTTGTATTGTCTTTTTTGAGCATTCTGTGTTCTCTATGTTTTGTAACTGCTTGTGGTGACACAAAAATAAATGTTAAATTTTGTTTCTTAACATTTGTTTCTTTTTTTAACAAACCCCTTTTTTTGAGTTTTATTTGAAAAAGATATGTTTTTTATGTTTAATAATTATATCTCCAGTTACAACTAGCTGGTTGTAATAGGTATAATTAGGCACCTCAAGTGGCGCCCTATATTAAATTTCTTGAGGTGTTTCCGGTTTATTTTCATTCTGTTTGTCCCAAGAGATTTATGACCTTTTATTTCATTTTTCTAGTAGTTACCCCAATCCGACACCTTGTCTTTTACTTATCCACGACCCCAGCTCTCCTACCAAAACCTGAGTGCCGTTCGCATATGTTTCGATTATTTTGCTTGCCCTTCTCCACCCCCATAGTTTCTCTTCCCTCAATTTTCTACCCCTTGTATTAATGCCCCGTGTGGTAGGCAAAATATATCGTTACAAGAAGTGCACCAGATCATACTTTATATTTACATAGTTGGTTTATATGCAAAAAGTTTATTATTTTAAAAAAATGAATGATTAACTGTAGATGACAATTGATTGGATCCCCCGTCACATGCGACAGGCACTAGTATACTATAAAACTAATCGTGTAAACGAATTCTAACTACAATACACCCCTTAAACATCTTCACGTAGATTTGATTGTGATAAATTTAATTATTTTATTTAATTTGAGCATCCTGTATGGATATTTTGCCTTCTTGTTAGTCCATAAAATATATGTATAATCTGATGTCTAAATTATTCAGTTGCATTATGACCGATCCCACATATTTGTTTGGAATAGTAGTACGTACATATAATTTGTAAAAGTTCTTCAGTACCGTTACCTCTCACTCTTACAAAAAAAGTTTTGTACGCTACATGAACCCCAAAGAATATGCATCACCATTTCCTGGAATTTAGTGTCTACATTTTTGATACTCAACAATAATAGTGCAGTAGTACTAGTACATATTCTAATTGAAACAGGTTATTTTGTTTTTAATTGGACGAAACTTTTGAACAAGAATAAAGTGTTTTTATTAATTTAATAATTAACGGAACATATGCACGATGTTTAATTTAAATTTAGGCTTATTTTCTTTAATTCCTCTGATTGTGTACTCAACTGGTAACCACTGTGATTACGATCTCTCCAGCAGGGAAATATTTTTTTTAAATAGGGAATGTAGCAAATTAAAACTATTATTATAACCAAAAATATTCCTATAAGCATACCTGTAAACATTTCGGACAAGAAACGATCATCTTTGCTACATAAACTTTTTATTAATTGATCGGTTGTTTTCATTTTACTAAGGTTTAGTTCTTCTAGTTTTTGTAATGTGGTATTAATGTTTGTTAATAAATTCAGAAAGTGATCATCTTTGATAGGGAAACATTGTATCATTGATTCGTTTGTTTCTTTTGTAGTGTTAAAAAAATTTAGAATCTTAGTTAGGTTTACTTTATCTATATGTTGTAATGTATTAATTATTCCCATCCATAAATTCAAGAAGTGATTCTCTTTGATATTTATAATTACCGGTGGTGTTCCAGTGATTTCACTTGCTTCACTTTGTTTCATTGTATTGTTTAAAACATTTAGAAGCTGAACCAGGTTTACTTTATACAGTTTTTGTAATATGCTATAGTTTGCCGTACACGAATTACTATAGTTGTTGTAAACTGTAACAAATTCATTAAAAATAGCTTGGCGCTCTCCAAAACTTAGTGATTTTAAATGTTCTTGCTCCAATGCTGCCAAGTTATTTTTCCAAATCACGTCTTTCTCGACTTTGGTGGCAGTTACACCTTCTAGATATGTTGCATACACATCATTTTCCTTGGCTTTCTTCAGGCTGATAAAATAGAAAGGCGTAGCGTGGTCGTTGATAATCAGGAAAGTGTTACCTAAAAGTAAAACAATATAAAATACCATATAAAAAATAGGAATCCTAAAGATACATTTTAAATGAAATTTAAAATAAAATCACGAGATTTCCCTAGAGACGATTATGATTCTTCGAAAGCTTCGTAAAAAACGGGTGTGGCAGTCCAGTGGGACTGCCGGTAGAAATTACACTTCTATACACGCGTTCGCCGTTAAAAATTTTATATGGGAGTCAATCTGCACAATCATTACAATGCTATAGGTAAGAGAGAGCAGAAGGAGAAAATGAATTAGGTATATAGGTGTATGGTGCATCGTTTGCTGTATATAAACATTTGATTTGTAATAGGAGTATAGTAAATGAAGGATTGTATCAATATTTTAATGAAAATATATATTTTTATTTTCATATATGTATAAAAGGAGTTGAATGCAAAAAAATTTTTTTACACATACTCTGCAGTAAAATTAAATGTTTATTTTGTTGTTAATATAAAAATTACAATACAATACACTGCAACGTAATTCAATATAACAATACAATACAAATTAAAATGCAATATTCATAAGTATTTAAAACTGCCAATATACATAACTTACTTTACGAAGATAAAAATAAAAAACCAACAACTCGGATTATGTTGTAAATTTTCATTTTATTTTAAAATTTAGCATTTTTGCGTATCTTACATATATTTATAGTCTTTTTCCATCATATTGATAGCACATTATGTATGCAAATCCTCAACAGGTCAAAAAACCATAGGCGTCACCCTATACTTGTTTTGAAATAAATAAAAAAAATTAATATTTTAAGATGCCGTCAACAATTCATTATCTTTTAAAAAATATTCTGTAAAATAAGTGTCCACTAATCTCACTATACCTTTTTTGTGCGTAAAAAACGTCGGTATATATGCCACACGATTATTGTTAATTATACACGGGTGATTAACGAGAGAATTCAATGTTTCACGAAATAAATTAATGTAAACAGTAATTTAAAGGTGATTATTGTTTTCTATATAAGTTATCGCCTGACACAAAAAGAATAGCTTCTTCGAACGATTACCTGGAATTACTGATAAGGCTTCACTAATGATAGTTTAAGTAGTTTTTATGCCACATTACAGCTTATGCCAATAATATAAATTAGAAATTGTTTGCATCTTCCATTTAGTTTGTAGATGTACATTGTTCATGTCTTACCTACTTACGTTTTTGGTGTCGATATTTTGTTATTTGCATTTAAAAATGACGTCGACAACAGCTTTTATCCCGGTTAAGTGTAGTTTTAAAGGTGCCTTCAGTCTAAGAGAGAAAAATATAATATTAAATGTACACGATGCACTTGTACATCAACACCCTTTAAGTAATGTTCGTGAAATCGTTAACATGTGTTCAAATATGACAGGGGTTGGAGAAGCAACAATTTACAGATTCCTAAAAGAAAGAAAAGGAGGAACTGATTCATCTCCCAAGAAGAGTGGAGGGAGTAAACCTTTGGAAATTGAAGAAATACATAAAAACATGATAAGACGCAGCGCCCACTCATTTTATTTTTAACAAAGAATTTCCAACATTGGACAAAATCCAAACATTAATTAGAGAAAACGAAGAGTTACCAATCATAAGCAACAAGAAATTATGGAGACTATTGAGAGAGATGGGATTTCGTTGGCAAAAGAATAGAAGAAAATCCGTTTTAATTGAAAAAGATTAGATTGTATGTTGGAGACGAGATTATCTAAGAACTATTAAAAAGTACCGAGAAGAAGGAAAAACAATTTTTTATTTAGACGAGACTTGGCTAAATGAAGGTCCATACTGTACCATATCTATGGGTTGATACAAATGTGAAAAGTTCCCGTCAGGCATTCATCGAAGGTGTATCTACTGAAATAAACAATATTCCCGTTGGAAAAGGACGCAGACTCATAATAACCTATATTGGAAACGAATACGGTTTTGTCAATGGTGGATTATTAAGTTTTGTCTCAAAATCAACCAAAGATTACCACGAGGAAATGACTGCTGACGTTTTTGAAGAATATTTTGAGCAAATGTTGGATTTAATTCCAAAAAATTCTGTCATAGTCATGGATAATGCTAGTTACCATTCAAGACTAGCAGAAAAATTGCCAACAACGGCATGGAAAAAAGGAGAGATAATCGAATGGTTGGATAAACACGCCATTGAGTACAAGGAGAATTCGACAAAAAAGGAATTATTACCTATTGTAAGGCAATATAAAGCAGCTTATAAAAAATATATAATTGATGAAATGGCATTAATCCGTGATGTAATTACCCGTTTACTCCCATACCACTACGTTTACTCCCATACCACTGTGATCTGAATCCGATAGAAAATATATGGTCTCAAGTAAAGGGTGAAGTCGGACGCAACAACAGAACTTTTAAATTAGAAGACTTACAACAATTATTAGAACATTCCTTATCAAAAGTAACTCAAGAAAATTAGAAAAATGCTGTAAGTCATGCTCACAAGGAAGAAAATAAAACGTGGAATTTGGATTATATGACTGATGCAATGCTGGAACCGGTAATAATTAACATTGGAGTTGAAGATTCCTTAGATTCTGAAGAAAGCAGTGAATCTGAAATGGAATTTGATTAAAATAATATTCATTTTTTTACAAATCGGCCCCTGTTACGGCCACAAATTATTTTATATATAACCAATAAAATAAACATCTTCATCACTCCGACACTGGCAACTTTATTTAGGGATTAGTAACCCTCAAAACTATTGTATTCTATTCTGCTTCAACCTTTATAGCTGGTGGTCATACTCAATTTAAAATTGTTTTCCTATATACTTCTGTAAACTTGTTGACAAATATCTATTTTTCATTGAGTCACCCGTATCAACAGTTTAGGGATTTGCATACATAATGGACTATAATAACATTAACGTGAGGTTTTTAAATATTTCAAAAATAAAAAAGGAAATTCATATTGGGATTCGAACTCACGTACACCAGCGTATGAATCAAACACGTAAAAGATTTGCCAATTAGACATGATACTAACGGATTTTAAAATTGACAGTTGTCTGTCATACAGTGATTATTTTGAAATACAAAATACTAAAATAATTATGAACATTTAATAAATAATACAAAATATATCACATAAATAATACAATACAAATACAAATTAAAATGCAATATCCATAAGTATTTAAAAATGACAATAATGTAATAATGCTAATAAAAAAGTCCTCCCCGATTGGGAATCGAACCCCGGTCTCCCGCGTGACAGGCAGGGATACTGACTAATATTGAAATACAAAAGCCTAAAATAATTATGAACATTTAATAAATAATAATATTAATAAATATTTTATTATATGTATAATATTATATGTATAATATTATATGCATATATTATATCTTTATATAATATATATAATATTAAATTATATATACAAAAGGAACATTTTTATATTCAAGAGAGGAAGAGAGAGAAAATATATCTTCCGTCTCTCTCTTACTCATTATCTTACATATGTAATGATTTCAGAGATTCACTCCCGTACAAATTTCCAACGTGGAGCGCGCGTATAGAAGTATAACTTCAAAAACTTTAAGCAAATGAAGATATTGACATATTACATTTTATTGCAATATTGCAATAAGGCAAAGTACAACAGCATCTACAAATAATATATTAATCCATTCAATTTTTATTTTTGTGTCATGATGCGATAAGATAAGAAATGATATAATGTACATTTCACGAATTTGTGATTATTTTGGATTTGGGATGAAAGCGTTGACTTATTCTACCAATATTTGTACGGTTCTGATTTCTCAGTCTATCGCCGAACTACGGCGCACCTACCGCTGTGCCGACATAAACAATAAGACAAAGTTATAAAACCAGTAATCTAATAAGGTGAGTGGAAGTCTTTTAGCGCAAAGAAAATGTCCAACACTCGAGCGTACCCCCGGCGTACCAAAGCTAATTATTTCCAAAAACATCATGGAGATATAGGATTGAAATTGAAACAACAATCTGTTTTCTATAACAAGGTTACTGACTTTTGCATATTATGTTAGAGTGGAGCAATCTTATTTACAGAACTAATAAAATAATGGGATTTGTGACTTGGAATATTATTCTTTGGACAATTTTCCGTGTCTTCTCTTCATAATTTTTTCTCGTACATTAGTAAGTAACGTGAAATAGTAATTCTCATTATACTTGCATTAAAAATATAATATGAAAAATATGTTTACCGTCAATCTTATACTGCTCGACCACACCACCATAAATTATTGCACCTTCCGCAGTTGTTAACTTATAGAATTCGTTGCTCAGTTGAATATCGCTGCAAGTTTTGTCCAAGGTAACGGTTATTGCGGGAGCATCAGTAGGACAAATCAGACCAAATACGATTAAAAAAATCATATTGTAGCTATTTGCTTGCACAGTCTTAGCAAAAACCCTAAAAACAAATTGTAAAATAACCAAAAATTTTAAACTACTATGTTTAACAACGTCTTAAAATGTAATAAGGCCTTAAAATTGAATCACTTATTGTATAAAGGAAATAAGTCCACATCAGTACGAATTTAAAGCGAGATATACATTTTGTTAAACCAAAGTCGACGGGTCAGTGGGTCTAAAAGAGAAATTTGTATCTATCACCATACGCGAAATATTGCACGATAAAATTATTGTTGTGAGTATAAAGGAAACTAGTCCGGGACTGGTTAATTTTATCTATTTTTCTTAAATCTTATCATGAATGAAAGATTTAAAATAAATCATTAATATTTCCCGGTTCATGGGCATTCATTTCTACCGTTTGACAGAGATTTTGGACTTATAAAAAGGGTTATCAGGCGCCATCTCCAGGTTTATACTCCAATGCAGTACGTGACAATAATAGCAAAGACAAACGTAGACTTCTTCTTCTTCTTCTTCTTAGCCTTCTATCGTCCATATTTGAACATAGGCCTCTCCCAACTCCTTCCATCGGTCTCTATCCTGAGCAACATATTTCCAATTTGTTCCGGCTATTCTTTTAATATCATCAACCCATCTCATCTGTGGTTTTCCTCTTGGTCGTTTACTTTCGTAAGGTCTCCAATGTTGTATTGTAATATTTCAACGTTGGTCTTTTTGTCTAGTAGTATGACCCGCGAAGCTCCATTTAAGTTTGGCAATTTTTGTTGCTATGTCCTCTACTTTTGTTTTAGATCTTACCCAGTCATTCCTTTTTTTATCTGACAGTCTAACATTTCTCTTTCCATTGTTCTTTCTGTTGTGACTAGTTTATTCATGTTTGCCTTGGTTAGGGTCCAGGTTTGACATCCATATGTCATGATAGGAAGGATGCATTGGTTGAACACTTTGCTCTTCAAGTATTGGGGTATTTTGCGGTTCTTAAGTATCCGACTAAGTTTTCCAAATCCTGCCCATGCTAGTCTTGCTCTTCTAGTATTTTCCGCACTTTGGTTCTCTTTGTCAAGTCTCAGGATTTGGCCTAGGTAGATATATTCCTGGATTTGTTCTATCTCACTGCCATTTATAGTTATACGTCTGGGGTCATGTGTGTTTGTCATTATTTTTGTTTTTTTCATATTCATTTTTAGGCCGACGTATTTTGAGCTGGCTACTAGTTCCCCCATCATAATTTGCAGTTCCTCGAATGTGCTCGCTATAATCACTATGTCGTCAGCGAATCTAAGGTGGTTTAACTTGTTGCCATTAACGTTAATGCCATAGGTTGACCAATTTGTAGTTTTGAAGACGTCTTCTAGGGCTAGGTTGAAAAGCTTTGGCGACATTACGTCTCCTTGTCTCACTCCTCTCTTAATGGGGATGGGATTTGTATTTTCGTCTAGTTTTACTATTATAGTTGCATTTTCATATATATTATGTATTAGTTGCCTATATCTCAAATCTACAATTATTAGTAGCTTGTTCTATGGCCCACATTTTGATACTATCAAACGCCTTTTCATAGTCGACGAAGGCAAGAAATTCGTGTAGTTGGTATTTATTTGCCTTCTCTATCAATGTTCTCATTGTCAGCAGATGGTCTAATGTACTATATCCTTTGCGGAAGCCAGTCTGTTCAACCGGTTGGTAATTATCCATTTTGTGGGTTAACCGGTTGTTAATAATTCTCATAAATAGTTTGTATACTTGACTGAACAACGATAAAGGTCTATAATTCTGTAGATTACATTTGTCCCCTTTTTTTGTGTAAGAGTATTACTAGACTCTCGTTCCAGTCTTTAGGGATCTTGCTATTATGGAGACATCTATTAAATAGCTCTGTTAGTACAGTCATTGTTTTAATGTCTTGCTTGTTTTCAAGAGCTCGGAAATTATATCGTCGTGTCCTGGAGCTTTATTATTTTTTAGCTCTTTTAAAGCTCTTTCTATTTCGAATCCCTTTATATTTGGTAGTACTTCTGATCCTACGTTTTTTTTCTTTTGACGTTCTCGTTTGTTGTTTCATTAGGCTGGCCTTGCGAGCTGTACAAGGATGTGTAGAAGTCTTCGACAATATTTGTTATTTTATATTTGTCCTTCTCTTCCTTATTGTTGGCGTCTTTAATTTTGATGATTTTTTGAACTCCCAGTGTGAGTCCTAGACATTTTAAGCCTCTGTTGTTTTCAATGACTCGCTCTATTAAGTTCTCGTTCCATTTTTGTATATCGCGTTTTAGTTGTTTTCCAATTGTTTTATTAAGTTCTCTGTATTCTTGAGTATAGCGTTTGTTTTGCGCTAGTAGTTATCTTATTTCCGTCATTAGCTGTTTAGTTTCATTGCTTATTTTGTCTTCTTTAGTCTTTGTTTTCTTTGCGACCTGTAGTTCTGCTGCGAGAAGGTTTTTATTTATGTTTTTATTAATCTCGTCAATTTGATCTTGATTATGTGCAGGATCAGATTCGAACTTATCCGCTAAGACCTCTCGGAATTGCTCTTCATTTGTTCTTAGTTTAAAGGCATCTATCCTCGTTGTTTTTTTTTTTAAATCCTTTTTCTCTCTTCTTTCATGTTAATATTTATTTTTGCACTAACTATACGATGGTTACTACCCATTGTTACGTTGCTTATTGTTGTGACGTCTTCATATATTCCTTTGTTGTTTGAGAGAAAATAGTCTATTTCATTTTTGGTAGATCCGTTAGGTGCGACCCATGTCCACTTTCTGTTAGGTTTCTTTTTGTAAAAGGTATTCATAACATACATGTTTTCTTGTTCCAGGAATTTCATGAGTTTTTCTCCTCTTGTGTTTCTTGTGCTGAATCCAAAATTTCCAATCTTGCTTTCAGAGTCTTCAATCTTACTTCCAATTTTGGCGTTAAAGTCTCCCATTATTATTATGTATTATTTTAAAATAATAATAATAATAATAATAATGGCAGACAAAGGTAGACACGCATGAAATTCTAGACTTTGTTTCATCCAAATTTAATTTGTCAAAAAACAAATGTTGCAGCTACTTCGTGTCCTAATAAGAAGGCTTACGAAGGAAAAGTACCAATCAAGGCCAAAAACTGGGTGATCTTATGAAAGTCTTGACTTACATTCCCGAAGAAGATAAAGAATTTTTTGAGCAATTCAAGGACTGGCCGACGACCAATGAAGAATATGATAGTAATTAGTTTTTTTGAGTTCTAAGTCTTAAGATGTACTTTAGGTCTTGTTTGTAAAAATAAACGTATTTTTATAAATAAATTAATAATCATTACCTGTAGACCAGCACATTATTTCGTCTTTTATTCATTGATTTTATAAAGGAAACAAGTCCCAGCCCTTAAAAACGTTCTTTTGGGCTTAATACTTTTCAAAGCCAAATTTGCTGTATTAAATGTCTCTCTACTAGTATCCTTTTACATTTCATATGTAGAACAAAATTTGATCGGTCATCAAGTTTCAAAACTATAAAAAATTTTTTTTTGTTTTTCTAAAAACTTAGTATTGTGGACTTATACCCTTTATATAATAAGCGATTCAATTGAATTCTCAGTACCTATGACATGATATAATAATTTTATTTAACTATGGATATGAAATTCAACTATGAATTTAAATTAACACATAGTTTTATTTAAGATTTATGCAATCAAACATTATTTCATATCTATACAATAAAAATTTATCTATATTTATTACCTGCACTTAAAGGTAACACAATTTTGCCTTACACAAATTGTTGGCACCCCTGACACAAACCATTCCAGTGTTAGATAGGTCCGGGTGTGGATAAATCTATAAAAAGATACATTTTCTTGGTAATTAACTTGTTTGCGTAATTCATAAAATCTTTTGAAATCGGTGGTGAAACAAAACACACGCGGCTAATATTTTTTTTAGATTTGGGATCGCAACCCAGATCGAGTAATTTTTTTGTTTTTTGTTGTACTGCTTTATTTATACAGTGAGGACGTATAGGTTTGCATAGTTTATTATTTTTGCAACTAAAAATATTTTGACAAAATCCTCGAACAAGTCGACTTATATTTTGGTTTACGTCACCATTCTTTAAGATAAGAAAATATTTTTTGGGTATCTGTATGTTCTTCTAGAGCATCTCTTAGGGAGTTGGGTATGCTCTATTTGAGTCGTTCACTGTTATATTTGGGACACTGTATTAAAAATGTTTTACCGTTAGAACATTGATGCACACTTAACACACTGGTTTATTTTTGCGCTGTAATAAATGGCCATTAGTAAGTCGTTTATGGCCGATACGGAGACGGGTAAGTATCACTTGCTCTCTTCTGTCTTTTATTTTTGGTTTCCAAAGATATGGATGTTTGTTGACTTCGTATAGCCTTGATGGAGTGTTGTTCCAAGTTTGTTGCCATTTTTGAATTATTTTTTTTAAGTATGGTTTTAAATCGTTTTGTACCAATACGTTACTTTCTTCAGACATCGGGTTAGTTGGTGCGTTTTTAGCCAGTTTATCTAAAATTTCGTTACCTTCGATTCCTACATGAGAAGGCATCCATAAAAAGTGAACTTACACACAGTACAATTGAGTCAGTGGGGATAATGAACTTAGAGAATCTGTGATTATTATATATCTTTCTTTGTTTTTGTTTTGTATTAACAATAGTGTTTTTAGAATAGAAGAGAATTGCTCAGCTTGATCAAGGCACGAAAGATTGGATACCTGGGCCACATCCTGAGAGGGGAAAAATACGCAATCCCTCAACTAATTATCCAAGGAAAGATTGAGGGCAAGAGAGGAGTAGGTCGCAAACAAATGTCGTGGCTGCGAAATATAAAGAACTGGACAGGCGTAACTAACACTGGCGAACTTTTGCATGCCGCAAAAGACAGACGTCTGACCTTAAGATAATTCGCCAACGCACTATAGGTGCACGGCACCATCAGAAGAAGTTTTTAGAATTGCGAATAATTTAGCCGAAAAGATGGTTGTCATTGACGACAATTTGAAACTAACTGAGGAGTCTTCCAAATAAATTGCTGCTCCAACTCTGTCTTCATTTTTTGACGCATCGGTGTATACGTTGTAGGTATTGCTATATCTGTTTAATAGTGTATGAAACTTTTGTTTAATGACGATTGTTGATATCTCTGATTTTCTTAGGTTTGTTAGACTGATGTTGATAGCAGGAATAGATATTGTCCATGGTACAGAGTTGTGAATTGAAGAAGTATCATAGGTTTGTGGAAGTCGAAAATTTAATTTAAATAAGTATGATTGTATACGAAAGTAAAAAGGATGATCAGTTTGATGTGTTTGTTGAAATTTATTTTTAAATCGATCAGCAAAAACGTTATGCAGTACTGGATTATTTCGGTTTGATGACACTGCTGCTGCATATGTTAGGCTTAGATATTGTCTTTTGAAAGAAAGAGAAAGTTTTCAACTTTCCCAATAGAGACTTTGAATGGGGCTTGTGTAGTGAGAACCTAAAGAAATACGTAGACATCTATTTTGGATAATATCCAGTGACTTTAAATGTGTTTTTTTTTTGTAAATAAGTATTAAACTTGAATAATCGGCACCCCAGTTTTTAAAGGCAAGTAATCGTAGTAAGTTTATACAAGATAGACAGGATTTTTTCAGTTGTTGAATAATGTGTCTTCCAAGTTTGTTTTTTATCAAACGTCATATCCAAGAATCGGATTTCTTCTACATAATCTAGTTTTTGTTCGTGTAGATGTAATTCTTTTGTTTGGATTTGATTTCTTTTTGAGAAACAAAATGCTTTCGTTTTTGAAGTGTTAAACTGAAGTCCACTTATAGCTGACCATTTTTCATTGTGTGTTAACGCTTTTTGAATGGGATTGTAAATCGTTGTTATGTTTTTTCCTCTACAGAAAATAACCATGTCGTCAGCGTATAATCTAGATTTGACGGGGTTTTCAATTTGTGTTAATATCGAATTTATTGCTACTAAGAATAAAGTTGTGCTTAAGTTTGATCCTGTCACGATCCAGTTGTGTACGATCTGAGTGGTATACCATTTTGTTGAATTTTTGTTTGAGAATACGTTCCGTGAACTCGAGTTTGAAATTGTCTATTTCCAAGAAAATTTGAAATGTATTTTAATATGTTACCCTTTATTAACCAGTTTTTGAGTGTTTTAATGATTGAATATTTCCAAACTGTATCATATGTTTTGCTTATATCAAAAAATATTCCAACACAGTGCTGTTTTATTGAGAATGCTTCGTGGATTTCTGATTCTAAGTCAACAAGGTTGTCTAAAGTTGAGCTATGTTTTCGGAAACCACATTGTTCTGGAATAATTAATTTGTTTGATTCTAAATACCACATAAGCCTATTGTTTATTATCTTTTCTAATACTTTACCTATGCTACGTGTGAGTTTCTGGATAGGATTATATTATAGATTTTGAGTAAATGTTCTTTAGATTGAGAGCCTAAATTTTTAAGAAATATAAACGATATATTGTCGGGTCCAGGACAAGTGTTCTTACAATTCTGTGATAGTTATTGTTTTGATCGTAATATTCTATATGATTTTTTCCTTCTTTTATTTTGATATCTAAGAAATTGGAAGTATAATTTAGGTTACTTGAGTTATATTCGTAAGTAGATGCTAGTATATTGGACATTTCTTCTGGGCTTTTATAAATAGTGTTATTTTAAGATAGAAAGTTGATTGATTTATGGGGTTTGGATCTAGACATTTTGTTGACTTTTTTCCATATAGTCGTTATAGGAGTTGAACTATGTGTTGAGGTGACATATTCTCTCCAAGAGTCTCGTTTGGCTTTTTCAATGGTAAACCTAACGACTGCTCTTAATTTTTTAAATTTCATAGAGTTTTCTTGAGTTTTAAGTCGTTTGAATTTATTAAAAGTTTGTTTCGATTTTTTTATAGCTTCTTTGCAGTCATGATCCCACCAAGGTACTGACTGATGTTTGCTGATTCTGTGATTACGTTTGTCAGAGAGTATATTGTTTTGTCTATATCTACATTTTTATTTAGGTTTTGCAGATTATTTTCAACGTAATTTTGAAATTCTGTCCAATTTGCGCCTTTTAAGTTCCATTTTAGTTGTTGCGATGTAGTTGATTGTAGTTCATTGCTTATTATGACAGGGTAGTGATCACTATCATATAGATCTGGTAACCCATCCCACGTAAGAGTATGTGTAATTGATGGTTCGCAAATATATAGATCTATACTAGAGCCTTCACCTGTTCTTATGTCAAAGCGCGTAAGTTGTCCGTCGTTAAGGATATTTAAGTTGACTTCTTCTATTATTTTTTCCATTTTTCGACCTAGAGATGTTAGTTTTGATAAACTCCATAACGGATTGTGTGCATTATTGTGATCTCCAATTATTATCCGTGGAGCAGGTAGTTGATTTAATAGATTTGAAATTTCTTTTTAATGGGGTTCTTTATTGGGGGAGCAACTCTTTGTTTTAAGTTACATCGTTTTGTAATATTTACTTTTTTTTCTTATACACAGGACTTTATAGGCCATAACGCCTGCTTATTATGCCCTAGGATATAACAAGTGTGTTTATGGTAACCGTATATAAGGCAAAATAAACAATTATATGCAAGTTAAAAATAAATAAACATTCATAGAGGAAGGCAGAGAAGCAAAAAGCATAAAACATCACATCGTTTATAAGCAAGATATTAAACAAAATATAAAACAAGTTTTGTATAGCAAATATAATAGAAATCTGAACGCATGACAAACATGGCAAAAACCAGTATAGCAAAAATATATAGGAATAATTAGAAGGAAAAATATTTAACAAAACAAAAGAGATATATAACTTATCCATAAAAAACTAAACAAATTATGGATTGGTCGAATACAGATATATAGAAAGAAGTAGGAAAAAAGAAAAATACATGGGAAAAATTGGATTATATATGAATTTCATGCAATGAACATCTGAATTATATGTTTGATCGTCACAGTGTTGCCATATTTTTTTGTATAAAGTATATGAGTTTTTAAAATATAAGATACTCTGACGAAATTATGTGTTTGGTTTTGAGAAGCCACAATTTTTGAATTTATATTAAAAATCATTCATAAAATATTATTTTTTACTTTAAATGTAGCTAAATATTGTAAATTATTTTGTAAATTTATATATTTGGCAAAAAATCAAAAAAGAAAACACCATGGTTTAGAGAGGAAGTGAAGACAAAATGTGAAGAAAAGAAGAAAGCATTTTTAAAATACAAAACACAACAGGCACACAACCCCTATAAACGAATCAGAAACGAAACGAATACTTTAGTTAAACAAATAAAAAGGAAACACTGGCAGACCTTCTCAAAACAAATGGAACACGACTTCTGCGGAACACAAAAAGAAATATGGAGAATAATCAGAGGACAAAGAAAAGAGATGAACGAACTAATAAAAACGAAACAAATTCAGAAGGAAACATGGGCAGACTACTTTCGATCCCTATTTGCTAAAGAAGACGATAATAAACCACCAACACCAGAGGTGACGACAAACGAAGAACTAAACATTGAGAAGGAAGAGGTAAAGGAAGCATTAAGGAAATTAAAAAATAGAAAATCACCAGGAGAGGACAGAATACCGAACGAACTCCTCAAGTACGGAGGACCAGATGTGACCAAACAACAATTAAAACTAATACAAAAAATAATAGAACAAAACAGAATTCCTCAAGAATGGAGATCAAGCATCCTAACACCTCTCTTCAAAAAGGGAGACAAATCGGACCCGGAAAATTACAGAGGAATTACCTTATTAAACACAATACTAAAATTAACAACCAAAATAATAACAAATAAACTGAATCAAATTATAATACTAGCAGAAGAACAAATAAGGTTTTAGGTCGGGAAGATCATGCACCGACGCTATATTTATAATAAGGCAAGTGCAAGAGAAATCATTAGAATACAACAAACCGGCATATCTATGTTTCGTGGACCTTAAGAAGGCATTTGACCTTGTCAAATTAAAAGACGTTATTCACTTACTGTAAGCAAGAGAGGTGCCTCTATTCTCCGTTCATAAATTGTTGAGAGCACGAAATGTGCCTCAAACACATAAAACGGTCGTAGACCATAGGCGTTCCTGAGGTGTTTATTCATTAAATAATAATATAATATTTTTTAATACTGTTATATATATATATATATATATATATATATATATATATAATATTAATAATATTTTAATACTAATATATTTAGCAAATAAACAATTAAAACTTTCACGGCTAATGTTATGTAATTATATTATATTAATAAAAATAAGAATTTAACCATTAACAATTTTGTAAATAAGAATACCTTATCTCTTTGGATATTTCAATACTAATCTTCGCGTTTAATCACTTTACTAGAAAACCTGGAATTCATATCCGAAGGTACTATTCGTTGCAAGATAATTAGGATGGAATTCCCCAGATTTTTAATAATATAATGGGTATGCTTTGGCCACGTGCCTCTTTTGTTCAGTTTATATTCGAAACTTAACTTAAAAGGGTGAAGTTATTACGAACGAAAACAATTTTTTTGTTTAGTACGTTTTTGATCGCATGTAATTTACGGCTCGTCGGTGTGTCCGCGTCTACGGCAGTAATTAGCGTCTCGAATATTTCTTTTGCGAATTATATGCAGTGCGTGAGTGATTTTTTATTCCATATACCTACGAACATATACGTACCTTTCGCTCGTGCTCGTTTTGTTGGATTGTTTGTGATGGCTTCATCATCAACATCATCAAGTTTTACACCGGTACTGTTGCGTACAGTCAGTAAGTCTGTCTATTCACCAAGAGAGAAGACTATAGTCCTGAATGTTCACGATACTCTGGTTTCTCAGAATCCCACAAACACTGTTCGCAACATAGTCAAAAGTTGTGCCAACATGACTGGCGTAGGAGAGTCAACTATATATAGGTTCCTATCAGAAAGAAAAAAACACGGTATAGCTAACCCAAACACAAACGAACACTTAAAGAGAGGGAAAAAGCCTATTGAAATTGATGAATTTGCCAAAAATGGTATTCGAAGGAAAATTCATGGATTTTTTTTCAAAAAAGAAATACCAAACCTAAACAAAATTTTACAAGAAGTTATAGACGACCCGGATTTGCCTCATATCGGACGAACTAAATTGTGGCAAGTTTTAAAAGAATTAAATTTCCGGTGGGAGAAATCAGACCGAAAATCACTTTTAATTGACCGGGAGGAGATAATATGTTGGAGAAGAAATTATCTAAGATCCATACGAAAATTCCGGGCTGAAGGAAGGCCCATATTCTACCAGGATGAAACGTATGTAAACTCAGATCATACTCTAAAAAAAATTTGGTCAGATAAAAATATATTAAGCTCCAGGCAAGTCTTTATGGAAGATTGGTCTACTGGTATCTCCCCACCTTCTGGTAAAGGCAGTAGAATAATAATTTCTCACATTGGCAGTGAAAAAGGATTTGTTAAGCATGGTTTGTTGGAATTTCAGTCCAAAAGGACAAAAGACTATCACGAGGAGATGACAGCTGATGTTTTCGAAGAGTATTTTGAGCAGATGATTGAACACATACCACCAAATTCAATTATAGTATTAGATAATGCACCTTATCATTCACGACTAGTAGAAAGACTTCCAACGACTGCGTTGCGTGGAAGAAACAGGATATTCTTGACTGGCTGCGGAATAAGTATCTGCCTTACGAAGATGGAATGGTAAAAGCAGAACTTCTAAAAATTGCCCGGCAACACAAATCTAAGTTCAAGGAATACGTAGTTGACAAAATGGCGGAAAGGCGAAACATTACAGTCCTTAGACTTCCACCCTACCACTGCGAAATAAATCCAATTGAACTCATTTGGGCACAAATGAAAAGTTATGTGGCTAGAAAAATTACGTTATATAAAATACAAGCTGTACGTGAATTGTTATACGAGTCTTTACAACATATTACAGAACAAAACTGGAAAGATGCAGTAAGGCATGTAATAGAAGAAGAACAAAAAATGTGGGATCTTGATAACATAATTGATGCGACCGTAGAGACACAACCGCTAATTATTAACCCTCAAGATGACTCGGATTCCGAAGTTGATCCTATTTATTTTAAATATGAATAGTTTTCTAATCGTAATTATATAAGGTAAGTAATAATAGTTGTAATCGTAAGGTATTAAAGGGGAAAGGCGCAAAATGTCGCCTGTCAAAATGTTCATAGTGTTTTAAATGTATCCATTTTTTTTTAAAATCCTGAGAAAACTAAACAGCATTTTTGAAAAATTTAAAGGCAGAATGAAATATTTTTTAGAATAAATAAAAAGTTTCTTTTGCATGCAATATTTTCAATTAAAAATTATACTGTATTTTCTCTTTTATTTTCACCCCTGTTACATAACATATTAAAATAAACATTGTAGAAGTTTTCAGGGACTTTCTGCCCTGAGTAATAATGTAATCTTTCATTCTGCGTTTAAATTTTTCAAAAATATTTATTAGTTTTCTCCGGATTCGAAAATAATGGATACATTTAAAACACATTGGAAATTTTGACAGGGGACATTTGGCGCCTTTTTCCTTAATTAAATAAATGTATCTTTTACAAATGGCAAGAAACTTTTTATTTTTGAATAAAATAAATAAGTTTTATTAAAAAATACAATTTACATAAGTACAATTTAAAAAATATATTTATTTAGTTCAAATAAATGTTTCAATCATATACTCTACGACACTGGTCGTTCATCTTTAACCATTCAAAATACCCCCGTAATAGGATTATAAGGTATTGTATTCCCTCAAATATAAGGTGGGTTAGTAGGAAACGTCTTAAACCGTCAGTTTTAGGTTGGTTTTTACTATTATATCGTATTACCTATCCTCTCTGTATTTCAGTTTTCTAATTAGGGTTAAACTTGTAGTGAGCTATCAACAAATTGTGAACCGACTCTAGGAATAATCAAAACGATCGAAAATATCTACCAAAACAACACAATAAAAGTAAAAGTAGAAGAAGAACAAACCGACCCTATTTTTTAACCTGATTATGGATGAAATATTAAAAAAAGTAAGAACTAAAAAAGGATACCAAATGGGAGAAAAACAACTTAAAATAATCTATGCAGACGACGCAATACTATTCTCTCATAGTAAAGATGATTTCCAACGTATGCTGCACCAATTTCATGTAACAGCCAGAAAATTTAACATTTTAATTTCCCCAAAAAAAGACAAAATGTATGGTTACAACAGCAAATTTACTAAGACGTAAATTTGAGCTGAAAGGTCAGATAATAGAACAAGTGCTGGAGTTTAAATATCTAGGCATCACATTATCTAGCTACGGAAAGCTCGAAACTGAAGTGGAAGATCAAGTGAATAGAGCAAACAGAGCTGCAGGCTGCCTGAATGAAACAACATGGAGAAATAAAAATATCGGGAAAGAAACGAAAGGCAGAATTTACAAAACAGTCATCAGACCAATAATGACAAATGCGGCAGAAACAAGACCTGACACAGAGCGGACAAAAAGGATGTTAGAAACAGCAGTGATGAAAACACTTTATACAATGTAGATGCAAGGTAGAGAACATCAAGAACTGGGTAAGATATGGAAGACTAGAATGGAACGATCATATAAGCCGAATGACAACAAATAGTGTAGTAAAGAAGGCAAGAGACGGTTTCCCAATAGGAAGACGATCAGTAGGAAGACCACGAAAACGATGGAACGACAACTTACTGAAGGCACATTGAAAAACAAACAGAGTCATGTCTAAATAAAAAGAAGAAGAAGATATATTTGTCAATTATTTTGTAAACTGACATATTTGACAATGGAGCCAGAAACCTCAAAACAGGAATTGCCAGATTGCTACAGATGGTTAGCAGATGACAATTTTTTAAATCTTTTTCGAAAAAATGTACCTGCGTTTTAATACTTAGTAGTAAGTTACTAAGTTAGTACTTGCAGATAAAGTGCACTTTCAGAGTACAAGCTACAGTGGTTATATTGTGCGAAAATAAAATATTTTATTATCGTGGTTACGTTTATTGTTCCCCCTGGGAGCCAAGTAACATTTAACCAAATTTTTCACGTTTTTCTTTGCTTTCAATTTTTATATAATTATATAAATGCTCTTGCTCATAATTTTAGATGTGAGAGTATGAAATAATTGACCATATGGCAACACTGACGTATGTCAGTAAGCTTACATTGAATGTCAAATATATCTATAGGTTATGTTCATGACAGGAAAACCATAATTAGTCAAAAATTCAATAGTGTAAGAAAGGAACAAGGGCAAAACACACCCAAGATATATAGTAAATTTAAAAAAAAAAAGAAAAAAAAAGAGAATTCGAAGAAGACCGATGAATCACTAAACTAAGATTATAGAGATAGCATAATAAATAAAATGAACATATCTAGTAAAAAATATAGACTTCATGATTAAAAATAATTTTATAAGCTATTGTACGTGTACTTACGTTTATAAAAATGGGAGCCCCTTTGACAAATTTGACAATATTATTAAGTATACGAACTGATCACACAACAATTTACAATTAAACTGTAAGTTGTTATTTTTACATATAAGATAATACTCGAATTATTAAAGATATAAAGATATTAAAAATATTGATAAGGATATCGGTGTAGTGTTTCCAATGTTTGTACACAGTTTTTCCTAAAATGCAATTTCATTTTTACCAAACAATTCTTTGAAGTGTTTTGAAAAAAATAGTGATAATTAGACTTAGGCAAATATGCAACATATTGCATATTTTGCATATTTTATGCAAATATCTGGAGATTTTGCATATTTATACAAAAACTTGCATAACATGCGTAAACGTCAATTTATTTCGAATTGCGGATTTTAAATAATATTTCTCTAACTGTAGATAATGGTATGACTGAGTAACTGGAAATTCCAATGTTCATTTTATTGGAACCCTCTTGAAGCTACTTCTTCTTCTCATTGCGCCGTCTCGTTTTGAAGGTTGGCGATCCAAATGGCAATTGTAGTTTTGGAAACTGCTGCGCGAAAGATCTCTGCGGATGAGCGGTCGAATCATCTCCTCAGGTCTTTCAGCCACGATCTTCGCGTCTTCCTACTGATCTTTTGCCCTGTACTTTTCCTTCCAGTATAACTTGAAGTAATTCATATCTTTCGCCTTTCAACACATGACCCAAGCATTTTCCTCTCTTTGATTATTCTTAGTAATTCTTTTTGTTTACACATGCGACGAAGTACCTCAACATTAGTAACTCTTTGTATCTATGGAATCCTCAACATTCGTCTGTATATATACATCTATATATGAAGCTACTTGCGCTCTACAATAAGATGTGGTCCAGCCAAACCTTTCCGACTCTTTGGCGCCAGTCGCTTACCGTACCGATCAGAAAAAATGACTCATCTTCTAACGCTACCAGTGCCTACAGACCAATCAAACTAACAAGCACAATGTGCAAACTACTAGAAAAGTTGATAAATAGACGGTTGCTTTGGTTTCTTGAGGAAAACAATCTGATAGATGCAGCACAGTCGGGATTCAGACCCAATCGAAATACTATGGATAACCTGGTACTTCCCCAAACAGAAATAACCCAAGCTATATCAAATATGAATGACGTCATCACAGTTGCCTTAGACTTAAAAAGTGCCTTCAACACAATAAACCAAGCTGCTATTATTAGAAAACTTAAGCAACTTAATTTAACGGGTAATATTCTCACCTTTATAAACAATTTCTTACAAGAGAGATTATTCAAAGTAGTTGCAAACGGAAAAACATCTACATCACATATCTCACAAAATCGAGTCCCCCAAGGCTCATTTCTCAGCACCACACTATTCCTTCTTAGTATTAACGATATAAACTCTGTTGTTCTCTCTCCAATAAAATACTAAATATATGCAGATGATCTTGTTCTTTATTGCCAAGGTAAACTTACAAGGAGCACATGCTCTTTACTCCAAAACACTCTTAACAATCTTCATAACTGGTCCACTAAAGTTGGAGTCAAATTTTCACCTGAAAAATCTAAAGTCATAAACTTCTCTAGAAGACATCACACTCACCCATTTCTACTTCACCTAAATGGATCTCCTCTTCAAGTGGTTGATAAACACAAATTATTAGGAGTAATATTCGATAAAAGACATATATGGAGAGATCAGACACAGAATACAAAAACAAACTGCCTAAATAGAATCAATATCGTAAAAACTCTAGCTCATCATCAATGGGCGGAAGAGAAAATCCTCTTAAGAATTTACAGAACATTGATCCGCTCTAGGTTGCATTACGGAAAGCATTCTCTACATATCTGCTTCCGACACTCACCTTAAAAGTCTGAATACAATTCACAACACGCATTCTTTACGCATTAGCCTCGGCGCCTTTAAATCAAGTTTTTCTGAAAGTCGCTATATTACATCTTCAGAATCTCCTCTTTTTATAAGACGGCAACGTTTACTACGGTCTTACTTTTCTAGAATTTCCGCTAATCCAAAAAACCCAATAATTAAACTAATTAATACTCCCTACCCTGTCTCAGATAATAGTTATCCTCGAGCACATTCTCTCTCACAGATTTTAAAAACTTTGCTAAAAGACACAGACCTAAAACTCTCAACACCGTTTGCTACGTCCAGAATTCCCCCATGACCAAAAAGCTACCTACTGTCCTTACCAGCTTGAACTGATACAAAAAAGAAGAAACGCCCAGAACTCTCTTGGTACAGACATTTGAGGAACTTATACAGACACAGCGTTATGACAAAATTCTCTACACAGATGCTTCCAAAGAAGAACAGGCCGTCTTCTGTGCCGTCAGTACCTCAAATACAATAGTAGCATCATTTCGGCTTTCTCCCAGATGCAGTATACACACAGCCGAACTGTACAGAATACTCAAGGCATTAGACTCACCCACTGCTAATGACAAATCATTAGCAATATGCACCGATTCTCTCTCCGCAATTGACTCAATCAGAAATATATACTCCATACATCCTATTCTTCAGTGCATTCACAGTATCTGCCAACAGCAGTCAAAAAATGGTGTTTTAGTAACTATCATCAATCATCCCATGTTGGTATCAATGGAAATGAGAAGGCTGATCATGTAAAACTGGCTTACTCCTTAGAAAATATGGAAAACATACAACTTCACCAAGACCTAAAGGCCAGTATCAAGAACAACGTACTAAGCACTTGGAAAACACACTGGAACGTGCAAAATACAAAACTACGCACAATTCAACCAACTATTACCTCCATCACCATGCCTCAAATGAACAGAAAAGTCAATATTATTATCAGAAGGTTCAGAATAGGTCCCACTCGTCTTACTCATGGATATCTGACGTCTTCTGATGAAGAAATTAGAAAAAGTTTCGTTTTGTAAACTCCCTGATATCAAGCATACAAAAGTATTCCTTAAATCTCCTATAAGAATTCAACTTTATAAAGAAATGCTTCCAAACATTCTACTTCCACTAGAACTCTTTCTAACACGATGGGGAACTTGGTTGGAAGCACAGACCACTGTTGGAAGCCGCTTATTTCTATTTAAATTTTGACAATCGTTGCTAATCGAATATTTTATTGACAGATATTTTTTTAAATTTTTTACTTCCTCTTTAATGTCTGTATTTTGTTAGTTATTTTTTATGCAGTTTTTATTTAAAACCTGCTTAGAATCAATATATGATGACTAGAAATGCATTGATCGAGAGTAGTGAATCGATGTGAAGAACTGCTATTTTGTGACACTATTCGTGACGATGCCATCTTGTGCGCTATTTCCGTGACGCTCGCCTCAACATTTTACTGTAGAGAAAAAAAGTAATACAATACCAGAAGCTTCTCTTTAAAAATTGTTATGTATTATTTAAAAACGTGTCATTATTATTATAGTTCAGTCGGCAGAGAATTGACGCCTAAAAATCATATGAACAGCAGAATTTTGCCGAGAATATTAATTTTTTTTTGACCCCAAAAAGGATGTAAAAAAGTTTACTATTTTATACTCAAGCTTCCCCCCTAAAGCCCCTTTTGTAGAGTGGTCAAAACGCAAAAAAAATCGATATACTAAGAATCTGCCAATTGTGAGGGGGTCAATAAATAAGTCAGTTGAAGTTAGTTGAGTCTTATTTATTATACAGGGTGTTTCAAAAAAAGGTAACCCCGTCTCTAGGGTAGGTAAAAAACTGAAAAATAATTGGGGTTTGCTTAGTAAAAAATTTTTGTAACGCCATCCGTTTTCAAGATACAGGGCGTTGAAGAAAAAAAATTTTTTACGATTTTGCCGAAACTACTGGCAACATTGTAATGAAATTTTATACAAATATGTTTTGGAAGCTGATACACCCCATGGATTTGTTTTTATATCTGATTTTTACAGAGGACGCTAGTTACACGGATCGTACTAAGTATTAATCAATATAACTTTTTTAAGAGTATAATTATTAATCAAAATTTTAAGTAAACTTAAACATCATTCAATTTTACACGAAAAAGGTACTCTTGGTAAAACTCGATACTGTGTACCGTTTTCGGAATATTTTGATTTGAAAATTTTGAAGTAATAATTGATGCTGGTAGTAATGATAAAGTTCTAATAGGTATATCTCTATTTTCTCCAAGTGTGCCATGGAAATCTGACATTTATTGATTGTTATGACGATAAATCAACAATAATTAGAGTTTTACAACCTTGTTATTTGTAAAATCAAATCAAAATGTACTCAAATGTTGAATACACTGACATGTTATTAACTTTAGACGAATGTTTAGGATGTTCTAGTCCAGCTGTGACACGTTATGCAGAAAAGATTCCTAGAAGAAACTTACTAAGTAAAAAACATTTAGAGCCGTTGAACGACGTTGTCGAGAAACTGGGAATGTGAGACCAAATACAATAAATTCTGGTAGACCAAGAACAACAAGAACAATTAATAAAGAAAATAATATTTTAAATTTACTTGATCAAGATCCAACAGTTAGCGTAAGGAATATAGCAAGACAAACAAATACTTCTTCTTCAAGTACTTGGCGGATACTGAAAGAACAGCAATTACATCCTTATCATTACAGACAAGTCCAAGAGCTCTTGCAAAGATGATTGCAAATGCTGATGGTCTATCGAGGCTTCTGATGACATCAGAAACAGAAATCTCAAGTTCACTTTATTCTTTCAGTTTAGTTAATAGTATTCCGTTAAATTTTGAAGATATTATCAAAGCTACTAAGAAAGATTTGCTAATATTGAAAGTAATAGATTTTACGTTATCTGGAAAAGGAAACATAAATTATCAGTTAAAAATCATTGCTTACTAGCAGGAAACAAAGTAGTGATCCCTAGTTTTTTTGTGTAATAATATCTTATCCCTATTTCATGAACAGCTTTTAGGAGTAGTACGAACAAAAATTCTAGTTAGATCTTACTGTTGGTGGCGTAAGTTAACAGATGATATTGAAAATTTTATTAGTTCTTGTGGTATTTCTAAATGATGGACAGGGGTACAAATGCTTCTGAAACAATTATTAAATTAAAGAAGGATTTGCTGTGTTTGGGTTACCGGTTGAATTGGTTTCAGATAATGGACCACCCTTTAGTTCTAGTGAATTTATACAGTTTTGTCAAGCCAATGGGATCATACCAATAAAGTCACCACCCTATCACCCACAAAGTAATGGCATTGCGGAGAGGGCAGTGCAAACGCTAAAAAAGGGATTGGATAAACATTAAATTTTGGAAGAAGCGTTCAAATAACAAGACAGATGATTGCAAGCCAGTTGTTAAATTTTTTGTTTACATATAGAAATACACCATCAACGGTTACAGGCATTAGTCCATCAGAGAACTTATTTAAAATTAAGCCTAGAACGCGATTTGATTTAATTAAATCTAATAATAAAACTCGTATTGCAGAATGAAGTTGCGTCAATATATTTCATACAAATAGGGGAAAATATAAGTTTTGTACATGCTAGTGATATTCGTAAAAGTAAATTTGAGGAAGATACCTGTACTAAACAAAAACCGATAGTTTCCACCACTGAAAAAGTTGTAAATGATTCTGGGCAAGAATCAGTTACACATATAAACCCTAATAATGTTATGTCGAGAGAAGTATCAATAACAAATGAAGCAGTTGAGAGTGAATGAAATGGCTATAACTATGAGGCATTTCAAATAAAAATAAAAAACGCAGAATTTAATGTTTTGCATTTCAAACAATCGCACGTCACGGGAAATGACTCTAAGAAGACGGTTTTGGGTGTAGTTTATGGCAGAAGTTTGGTTCTTTTTAAAAACGTACTAGTATAATTAAAAAAAAAGTTTTAAACATTTATATTTAGTTTTAAACATTTTAAGCATATTTTAAATGCCTCACATTTGTTACCAAATCTCAAAACTAAAATTTTATGCTACAGGTTTTGAAGGATAGGCTCTAGTAATCGAAACTTTATAGTGGCCAGTCAATAAAAGGGATATATTCTATTGATCTCATGAGAATCATTAAAAATGACAAAAATCGCGTCACGTTTACATATTTATTACCTTTATAAAATCTAAGTTTACTTGCGGCAAAATACAAAAATTGCAAAATTGCATACGAAAGCTGGATTCTTTACCTTTAAAACGCATCTTGATTTTTGTCGATAGAACACTTGAATCAAAAGATATCAAATTTTGACCGTCCAGCTGAGACAAATTTTATTAAACATTGATTTCGCGCGCGTAACTGACATTTAAAATAGACGGACGCTTCAAGCTCTGTTTGTGAGAGAACGCTTCAGTCTACACAAAAAGTGCTACTAAATATTTTTATTTAAAATTATCACAGCTACATTTTTTATTTAAAACATTTTTTTCTACAACGTACGGATTCTTGGTAAATCGATTTTTTTTGCGTTTTTACCCCCTACAAGAAGGGTGGTTTTAGGGGGAAGCCCGGAGGTAAAAGTAGTAAACTTTTTTGCATCTTTTTTAAGGTCTCAAAATTAATATTCTAAAAATGTAGACGCTTAGCTTTAGAACGAAATTGTTTATCATTGCCTTATCGTTTATGTTTTTTTAATACCAATAACAACTTCGCAATTACGTGTTTATATATAACGAATCGGTATGGTCTTATAGATATAAATATAGAATAGAAACATTAGCATAAAGATATAGGACAAAGAAAAATCTTTATCTTTGAACAAATTAATATTATCTATACAATAAGAATGTCGATTAATTCGTAGAATGTATAACCGTCGAAAGATTCGTATTTTATTAATTGATATAGATTGCACATTTGTGAGATGTGCTACAATATGATCAAAATTACATATATTCTGATTTTTTATTTTTTTGTAGTAGTTACATCTTTCCTGACAACAAACAAAGAAAGGGTTGATAAGAAAATTAAAATGCTAGATAATTCTTTTTATAATATCACGAAAAACGGAGAAGTAATTTATATAGGACCTGCGGAAGGATACGAGGTTGAAGGTGAGTCTAAATCTGTCTTTTTTTCTTTGAAAATTTATTTTTTATGTCTTTATATACACGGCAAAACATTATTCACAAACTAGTAATAAGTAAGTTTTAATCTTCATATTATTATAAAACAACATCCTTAAGGCATCTATCCGTGATTCCTGACCAAGTTCTGCAGATTGGCAGATAACCCCCGTGTCGCCCAGTAGTCGGACGATAATTTTCCAGTTAGCACTATTAGAAGAAAATCTTACATCAAAAAAGAAAGTTACCATCCACCTCCTCCTACATATTGATATCTTCTCTTTTCACAAGAGTCTAAAAGACCTAGCCTAAGAAATTTAACAGGCATATATGTCTGTACTCCCCAGGCTCCTCTAATTTCTTTTCCGGTTTCGGGATAAGTATGAGTTTTGCCGTTTTCAGATCTCCTGGGGACTCTTGCCTTCTGAGCAGGCTATTTATAATATCCTGTGCGCATTGCACTTTCTCCTCGATGATGCTTTTTATTATCTAGGGTGCTACCTTATCAGATCTAGGCGCTTTTCCTGCTTTGAGGATTCTGCCAGCTTCCATTACTTCTTCCCTCGTAAATTCAGTCATGGGCATCTTCACTTGAAGTGACATAATGCTTACTTCCTCCCTCTATGGAAAAAGAGCCTTGGCCAATTCTTCCCTTCGACTCTCCTCGATCTTAAAAAAGCCTACTGTCCCTTTAAAATTCCTGCCAACTATTCTGTAGGCGTCTCCCCAGATATCGCTTTTAAGGTTTTTGCAAAGTTTTTTCCATCTTCTTTTTTTGCTCCAGCTCTTTATTCATAGCTTTTAATCTTTGTACCTCCTCTTTTATCGCGCGGAGTCCCTTTCTGTCTCCCGTATCTTTTCTTTTTAGCTCGATGTAACTTTTCCTTATTTTTTCAATCCTCTTCGTCCAAATATGCTCTATGTGCTCTATATTTGGATGTTTAATATATTATTGCTTCATATTCTCTGGTATCAAGTTGATCGGATAGATTTGTGTAGACTTCTGGTTTAGCTTTTGCTACCGCTACTTCGTTTTTAACTTATAATTTTCAAAATGTCCTACTTATTTTTTTACTCCTCTTCATACAGTTTGTACAAACAAGTTAGTTTGACCACTACCAGATATCTTCATTCTCAAACTTCTTTCTTTATATTCTCTTTATAATTTCTAATAATATTTAGCTCACTTTTAGAGTAAATAATAAATTGGTTTTTTCCTTTTTTTTCCATTTTCTTGATAATTATGTGAAAGTGGACATATAATTAGAATCAACATTTATTAATAGTACTGAAAAAATATTTATTTAAAAAAGCTTTGGGATAAACAAATATTAAATATAATATAAATTTCGAGCAAATTTTAAAATTGCTCGGTGCGTATTTGGAAATATGGGCCCCTAAAAAAACACACAAATGCATTTTACCAAAAAAAAAACATAGTTTAGTAAAGCACGTGGGGTTCGTGTGTATTAAGGTATAAAAAATGCTTATTAAAAGCTTAAAATTTTTATTTTAAAGAAGATCTTTTCGGAATTGAATCATTCCATCATCAGTTTAATAAAAAGTTGTTAAAAACATTGTATGGCCACATAAAAACATTGGAAGGACATCAGTATTAAAAAACAATCCTCATGGTATTTATAAAGGTAAATGCAATAGACAGTTAACTTTGTTGATTAATAAAAACTGAAAATGGGGGCATCTTACATGACCCCCTGGAGCTGGTGAGGTTTTATCGACTTACATTACCTCTGATCTGTGCTGGAGTCTAGGACTAACTGATATAAAGTTACTTCAAACCATCTTTCTATCAGTTAGCCCTAGACTCCAGCACAGATCAGAGGTAATGTAAGTCGATAAAACCTCACCAGCTCCAGGGGGTCATGTAAGATGCCCCCATTTTCAGTTTTTATTAATTAACAAAGTTAACAGTCTATTGCATTTACCTTTATAAATACCATGAGGATTGTTTTTTAATACTGATGTCCTTCCAATGTTTTTTATGTGGCCATACAATGTTTTTAACAACTTTTTATGTAAGTAGTAAAAAACCAACGTGTTCTTTCTATATATTTAAATTTTAACTTACTTGTTTTTTAATATTGGTATTTTTACTCTCTCTTTTATTAAACTGATGATGGAACGATTTAATTCCGAAAAGATCTTCTTTAAAATAAAAATTTTAAGCTTTTAATAAGCATTTTTTATACGTTAATACACACGATAACCACGTGCTTTGTATTCAACAGGTATACTAGCCACTCCTGGATATCTCCACTTCATGGTTTGTTCCAGTTTCACTTTTAATAGTTTAGTAACTTAGTAAAACAGAACTGAATTGAATTTGTTTGCAAAAATTGCAAACGCAAGTATCTTTCTTAGCTCCCGAAAATAGTTCATTATGTCTATAAATTACACACTCCAAAGCTCTCCCATTCTGTCTGCTTTAAATCGCCCTTTGCAAAATAGGCACTCTTCATATTGGTCATCTTTGTTTCTTGACCAACTTTCTCAAGATCAATATCATTGTTAGCTGAGAAAAATCGTTCAGATGCTGTGGTACTGCCTTCATGTTAAATCCTCATTTGCTGAATTTCAATGTGCTTTTCTTTCACGATATTAAGTCTTTTGCTTGGAGTTGTATCGAGATATTCTTGTAAGTCAGTTTTGTAGAGAGATGAGGTAATTATTTGTGATCTCGAAACTTCTCGCCCACGAGTGGATGATTTTTTAAAGATTGGTATAGAGGATATTGCAAAAAGTGACACAAAGCTTGGAGAAGTCTTCTTGGGTACACGTAAACTCATCACCAATTACCATAAATATCCTCTTACATAGTACAAACTCATCACCGCCATAAAAGTAGGGTTTTCAAAATAGACCCTAAGAGATTGGTAAACTGATCACTGGCCTACCTGCACCCCGGATCAGGTATAGACCATAAAATCCCAGCAAACGGCTAGTTTTTGGTAATTTCACAGAATAATCCAAATTCAGATATCTTAAATGCAACTGCAATTTATTGGTTTTTATTTCGGAATTCCACAAAATTCTATTGATAGCTACCTAAAATCATGCGAAAAGAAAAATTTCTCTTCATTTGCCTTTGTTTCTTCAACATGGATAGTGAACTGCTAATTGATTACGTCCTGAGCCAACGCGGACAAAAAATGATGGTTATCAATAATTTCAATTGCGAAAGACTTGCGAAAATTTTATGCCGTTTACCGTTTTTGTTTAGTTGTTTCGCACTGGTTTGTGCGAATCATACTGATCAAACAGAAAAAAATCAGCGTAATTAAGTTCTTTAAGTTAACTGTAAAGATGTTTCTTATAGGCAAGGCACAATATTACTTTGTTGCTGTAGATTACCTTTTCTGATATTACATTTTGAGATTTCTAATTAAATTGTCAAAGTCACACTGTTATATGTATATATATATATATATATATATATATATATATATATATATATATATATATATATATATATATATATATATATATATGTTTGTTTTGAGGTTTCCGCGGGAGCTATATGTGCTGTCACTATTTTTCAAGGTTTGACTCCGCGTTGTAAAATGCTGGTTTTCTTGAAAACCATTGTTTTGGCGACGTTTCGGCAAGGTCTCACTTGCCATTCTCAAGCCTGGTGGATCTACTTCTCGTCGTTACTCGATTAGTACTGACAGTACTATACAGTACTAATCGAGTAACGACGAGAAGTAGATCCACCAGGCTTGAGAATGGCAAGTGAGACCTTGCCGAAACGTCGCCAAAACAATGGTTTTCAAGAAAACCAGCATTTTACAACGCGGAGTCAAACCCGGAAAAATAGTGACAGCATATATATATATATATATATATATATATATATATATATATATATATATACGGGGTATCCAAGTCGGCACTATATGTGAAACCTTTTTATTTTTAATTTTATGAATTTTGTTATATAAAATATTATGTTACAAAAAAGTTTTGAATGATCTAAGACCTAGAATACAATGATCAGATATTAAATTTTTTTAGTTTTTTACGCGGTTTGTCAAAAAAAAATGAATTGTGGATATTCTCAAGTCTTAATAAAATTCATGTTGTTTAACGCTTACATGACTGAAGAATACTAATATTTGATTCTGATGATTGAAGTTCTAGATCATTCAGAACTAGAGAATAATTTTTTTTTCATAAAACTAAAAATAAAAAAAATTTCCATATGGTACCGACTTAATGGGACTCATTATATATATATATATATATATATATATATATATATATATATATATATATATATATATATATTGAAAAAGCGATAAACGCTTGTAGTCAACGCTGATCAGTTAGACTACAAAACACAACTACATATTTGGGTGTGCAGCCGAAGATAGGACAAAGAAGTACTCTTTTTAGTCTATCAAGCTTTTGCTTATTTGCATCATCAGGGTGCTACAATAAACAAAATTAGTACAAATTACAGAATAAAAATTATTTTGTATCTTACACTAATTGAGGTTAGTTGTCATGATGATTATAAAATCAAATGCACAACTCATCTGACTCCTACAAATAATGGCGAAAACTAACCAAAAAATGTAAAAAAATTGCTTTTAAAAGCACTCTAATTGTGGGATCTTTGTACAAGTCATTGAAAGATAAAGTACAGGAAACTGTACTTAAGCATTTTGATGCATTCTGTCACAATAAATGCATTGCTGATTACTTCAAATTTAAAAATTTTCGCCAATGATGCCATAAAATGTAATGCTTTGCACGTGTAAAAAATTAAGTTTCCTTCGACTTCAATGCACTAATAGCACACTCAAGTTTTTAGCTTTTCCTATTTTTCAGATATTTTATATTTACTAACTGTCCAAAATCCTCTATTATTTTCAAGATAGTCAATTAACGCCAAAACGGTAAGACATAGACCGAATGTATGCTTAACAAATTATCTCGAGAATTCAATGAGAAATATAAAAATGTAATGAAAATCAAATAACGAAGTTGGGACTACTTCCGATATAAACAAAAATAGCACATATTGACAAATATTTTCATTTTAAAGTTCATTATCGAAATCCTATGCAACTAAATTTTTAGATCTCAAAACTATTTAGATTGGCAGATACGTCTAATAGGCCACACCGTGAGACATAATAATATCTCAGTTAAATTTTAAAGCAACTTGCTTAAAATAATTTCTGAATTTATTAAATTATCACATAAACGAGAAGTATAACAGGTAAGAGGCAATCTTTCGCATTAGAAACCACGCAAAAATCCCGGTGATGAGTTTACCTATCTGCGGTGATGAGTTTACCAATCTCCAAAGGATGCCGGTGATCAGTTTACTATATCTCCGAGGGTCTAATAATTTTATGGGGGGCTATATAGTAATGAGTTTGTACACGTCCGTCTTCTTGGAACTTGATATCGATGGTTCTATGAACACTCGTTTAGTAAATTTGGAGCAGGTTGGTTGTAGTTTCATCAGTTTCTCTTGCAGAGAACCAGAAGCTACTCCTTTGGCGAAAAATTTGTTGGTTTCCACGTCAGATTTGGCTATAAAATCTGCGTCAGAAAAAATCTAACGATCAAAGGGATAAATTCACGTTACCCGGAATCCATTTACGGCGATTTCCCTCGACTGTGACTTGTGACTAGAAATGCCTTATCTAGTAATTCGGCTAAGTCAAATTGTATAAGAGCCCGCTGATTTACACAAATCCAATTTCTTATTTCCTCGCTATAGTGCGTCTTATAGCTACTTATGTAGATTTTATCAAGAAGTTGAAACCTATGTGTAGCACGAGGAGGTACAGTTTTCTCTATCCAAATTAATCACTTAATGTCCATTAAATCCATACTAGAAGAACAGAAAACTCTTTTGTTGGTTTCACACAATTTATACAGTGTTTTATCCGTTCTGTAAACAAATTCGGTTGTATCCAACCGTTTGTGTGAACCGCATATATTGACCCAGACACCACGCAATAACTGGTCATTTTGATTTCGGGACAAATCAACATAAGCGGAATGAATTGACCAGCAGCACTCATTGCAATAATTAAGGTTACAAGGGAATCACATTCAGCAGAGACACAATTTTTTATTTTCCTTTTCTTCCTACAAATTGTGCAACTTTGCTCCAAAATAAAAACTATATGCGGACAAAAAATTATATTTCTTTTATTGGGTTTCAAAGTTATCAAAACGTTTTTTTTTTGTTGAAGCCCAGAGCTCTAGAAAAGAAAGTTCTAGTAGGTCTTCGAAGTGATAGAGAAGTATTATAGCGCCTTAACAAACTGTCCAGCCAGCTTCTTCCTGTATGTTTTTTTAAATTGATGAGTAGCTATTTTGCGTAGCTGATGTGTAGGCTATTCTGCGAATGTCTCTTCGTGTTAGACCAAAATATGCAGCTTCCATTACTAAAATATACTGCACCAACTGTACTTCAATCTCTTTTGCTAATATTGTTTTCCTTTCAAGTGGAAATAAAATTGTTTCCTCTACATTTGAGTCTCTAGCCTTCTGATTTTTTAAGAATGGCTCCATGGCTTTTTGCATGTCTTCAACCTCCCATTTTTTTGTTTTTTCTCTGATACTTGATGTCTCTACCTATCATGCCCAATTTTTGATGCGGGCCCACATTATACAGAGCTCATTGTGACCCAAGAAATTCAGACGAATATAGAAGCACATATCCACTTAATGTTTTCGTATATATGCAGTGAGGGAACGTTTTAATTCTGTTCCCTCAACACGAGGGAGTCCGCAGACACCACCGCACCGTCTCTCGTTTACAATCTACTATCTACTACTACTTATAAAATATAAGAGAGTGGAGCTGGAAATACTTAGCCTTAAATGTTTGTATTTTATAAAATTAACGATCAAATCCTACTTAAAAAATTAAGTATTATTTAAACTTTTAAAACTTTTTATTAAATGAATCTTTTTAGAAATATAAACAATATTGTGATTCAAATTTTTAATTTAAATGTGTACAAATCTACAAATAACATAATAAAGTTTATGCAGTCTCCCATTTAAAGTATAAGCAACCTCACCATTTCTCCCATTTAAATTGTGCTTCTATATCCGTCAGTATTCGTTGTTAGGACCTACTCTATTATACAGGGTGAGTCATGAGGAACTTTACATACTTCTACCATATGTAGTGTCCCTCAGGGAGCATATCATGTGGCCACTAAAAAATGTCAACTCCTCTTCTTTATTAATTAACAGGGTGATTTGTGTAATTGACCATTTATTTCATTTTACTGTAGTGTTTATACGGCTCATTTGATTTTTTTAATTTTTGCATGATACAGTACACTACTATCAAGCATTCGACTGGTATTAGCTAAACTAAAAAATTTCAGGACTGGCTTTGGAAAAATTAATTTAGGGATTCGTATTAAATATTACACCCTGTATAATTTTTTTTTAAAATGCAAGAAGTGATTTTCAAACTACATAAATAGCCAATGAAAACGACATATGCGACAATGTTGTCGCACTTTTATTAAATTTTTAGTGAACGATCAAATCTTACCAAAAATAGAACAACCATAATGAAGTATCAAATTATAAGGTATTAATTTAAACAAATGTTATAAATTTCAAACATTTTAATTAAAATGAGTTCCTACAACATAATCTAACACGTAGAAAATTAACATCTTTACTGTCACTTTGTATTATCTCTACGATAGAATCAATTGTTTTTCAATTTTAAATTTTTACTCATAGATCGTATTGGGGCATTATTTTCGATAAATAATAAATTAAATTGATTAAAAAGTCAAACCTCTTGTACGTGTTAGTTTTTGTTGATTGTAAATGATTAAAATTTTATGTCAAATAATAATACATTGCATCAACTGTACTAAATAAAAATAAATCTAAAAAAGTTTAAAATGAAGGTTGGCGTTGACTGTTTGACGTTTCTTGATATTTTATACCCATTGTCATTATTGTCATTATCAATTGTTATTTATGTGTACAAGAATACATATTTCTTCTGTCATATCTACGTTAAGTACATTGTGTTAGTTTTGGTAGAGCTTTTGTTACTTTCGTTCAAAATGCCACATCAGTTTTCGACCACAGAATATGCAGACATAATATTTGTTTATGGATTCTGTAATGGGAATGGTAGGGCTGCTAGTAGAGAATATCGCAGGAGATTTCCTAATCGTCGAACTCCCAGTCATCCAACATTTGGGTCAGTTTTTAATTATTTGCGAGAAAATGGCACTTTTCCTAGTGGAACAACAGAGCGACATGTAGATGAAGCGCAGGAAGATGACATTATGGACGCCGTTACTATGAACCCTACAATAAGCACTAGACAAGTAAGTCGAGAACTCAATGTTACTCAATCAAAAGTAAGTAGAGTCTTACAAAAAAATAATCTATACCCATATCACATTCAAATGGTTCAGCGACTACATGCTGGAGATGAGATCGATAGGTTGGAATTTTGTAGATAGATTAACAATAATCGACCAACGCTATACAGGACACTATTTACAGATGAAGCCCAATTTACCAGAGACGGGATAAATAATTCACGAAATTCACATGTGTGGGCAGAAGAAAATCCCCATGCTACTCGAGAACGTCGTTCTCAGTTAAGGTTTTCGGTTAACGTGTGGATTGGTGTCATAAATAACCAATTAGTAGGTCCTCACTTTTTTGATGGTCCTTTAACAGGGCAGGTCTATTTGAACTTTCTACAAAATATTTTGCCGAATTTGCTTGCCAACGCGAACGTTGCTATCCGAGGGATGTATTTTCAGCATGGTGGGGCACCCCCACACTTTTTACTGGCAGTGAGACAACATCTCAATAATGTTTATGGCAACAGGTGGATAGAACGTGCAGGTCCTATTTCGTGGCCTTCAAGATCCCCTGATTTCAATCCCGTTGATTACCATATTTGGGGACGATTGAAGCAACTAGTTTACGCAGTGAATATTAATAACCGAAAACAATTAATTGATAGAATTATACATTGTTGTAATACTATTAGAAACGATCCCCAGAGTATCCGTAATTCAATACGTCAATTAACAATTCGGCAACAAAAATGTGTACAGGCTGCAGGGTTCCATTTCGAAAATCTATTTTGAATTATTTTTATTTTGTTACCATTATTGTATCTTTTCCAGTTCTAATTTATGGGTTTATCATAACTATGTACATATTTTAAGTTTTTTTTTTTAAATTGTTCTTCGTTATTGTTAGTATTTACTGTTTTTTGTTGTGCAGTGACTCAGTTTATCATTTCAATTAAAATGTTTGAAATTTATAAGATTTGTTTAAATTAATTACCTTATAATTTGATACTTCATTATGGTTGTTCTATTTTTGGTAAGATTTGATCGTTCACTAAAAATTTAATAAAAGTGCGACAACATTGTCGCATATGTCGTTTTCATTGGCTATTTATGTAGTTTGAAAATCACTTATTGCATTTTAAAAAAAATATATACAGGGTGTAATATTTAATACGAATCCCTAAATTAATTTTTCCAAAGCCAGTCCTGGAATTTTTTAGTTTAGCTAATACCAGTCGAATGCTTGATAGTAGTGTACTGTATCATGCAAAAATTAAAAAAATCAAATGAGCCGTATAAACACTACAGTAAAATGAAATAAATGGTCAATTACACAAATCACCCTATTAATTAATAAAGAAGAGGAGTTGACATTTTTTAGTGGCCACATGATATGCTCCCTGAGGAACTCTACATATGGTAGAAGTTTGTAAAGTTCCTCATGACTCACCCTGTATTGTACACTTGTTATTGGATAATTTTTAATATATTAATTACTTATTGTTTTTAGACAAATTCCACTTATTTATTTTTCAACCAAATCAAGTTTATTACTTGAATGCCGAAAAAAGAGGCAATATCATGATAAGCAATTCAACCAAAAGCGATGTTATTGCTATAAATGTTCTTTCTGATATAACTGATGTAATTTATGGAGATTTATCAGCGATGGAACACGAAAATTTAAAAGAAGAAGAAATTAAAAACTTGTGCAAACAATTTCAGTATGATTTTCTTCAATACCAAGAAAACTTTAGTAACTTGAATGATATAGAACGTATTAATATTAACACCATTTATGAGACATCCATGTTGAATATTTTAAATGTATTTACAACAAAAACCAAACAGCAGTTAGCCACAGACCATGAATATTAAATAATATTGTATATATTAATAAAAAAATATAGAAATATTTAAGTGTATCTTTTGCAACATATGTAGTAGAAATAAAAAAAAACTTCACGCTTGATAAGATTCACCTTCTTTTTATTTCATATCATCGTTCTGGCTTTATAACCCTGAGTCCTAGCCTCCTCAAGAATTTCTCTCCAATCCATCTCCTTCCTTCGCCAAGCACGTATTCCCATATTTCTCATGTCTTCATCGATGTTATCAAGGAACCTTGTTCTGGGTCTTGTCACATATAAGTGATAGGTATTGAATTATAACGCTTTATTAATAAAATGGACTTTTATTAATATCAAAGAAAGCACATTGTTACTTAACCTAAAAACTAGGCAGGCCCGACATCCGTCATATGTCGTGTCTAGCAAGGTAAGTTCCCTGATCCACAAAATTTCTCCCCTTTTGTAAAGAAAGCTTATAGGGTGGTTTCATAGCTCTCCCATATCTGGTAACCACTGGTAAAGGTGTATGCTCAGATTCTAGAAGAGGGGAAATATGGCTTCTAGATGTTGTATCAGTTTGACTATGCCTTGGTAAATTACTAATAACTGCAATTGCATTATTATTAAAATTTGGAATTGCATTACTATTTTCCTTCACCTGAGGGTCCATGCCATCACTTACACTAATATTAGGAAGGCGGGTGAGTACAATATATGTGTTCTGTTCAACATTTATCTATCTGGACCTTAACTGAAGCATTACTGAAGAGACTCGATGCATTTGAGATGTGGTGCTATAGACGCATGTTGAGGATTTCTTGGATAGACAGAGTTACCAACGAAGATGTACTACATAGAATGGGTAAAGAGCGCGAACTAGTCATAACTATAAAACGTCGCAAACTAGAATACCTGGGCCATATAATGCGCAATGAACAACGATACAACCTACTTTGTACCATACTTCAAGGTAAAGTGCATGGGAAAAGAGGTCCAGGACGAAGAAGAATATCCTGGCTGCATAACCTGCGAAAATGGTTTAACTTAACCACTACCGGACTTTTCAGAGCAGCAGTCAACAAAGTCAGAATAGCCATGTTAGTGTCCAACATCCGTAACGGATGATCAACACCATCACCATAAGAAGAAGATCAACATTTAAAGGCGCTTTCTCAATCACTGCACTATCACTTGTACACACTATGTGTATGAGAATTTTTGACACACACTTGGTGATTTGTATTATACAATTTGATATTTACATCTATTGTACTGGCTGGTCTATTATACTACAGTCTAATAGACCAACATTTTTGTATTTGATTGACCTAAAGAAAGCGTTTGACAGAATAAGACTCAAAGATGTAATCCATCTTCTGTATAATAGAGAAGTTTCCCAAAATATTATAAAAACTATCGAAAACATCTATGAAAACAACAAAATGGAAGTCGGAATCGATGGACAACTTACAGAATCTACAGAAATAGGCAGCGGAAAAAGACAAGGGAATTCATTGAGCCCCATGCTATTTAATTTGATCATGGATAAAATCGTCAAAAGCGTTAACAAAGAAAAAGGATACAGAATGGGAAACAAAGAAATAAAAATACTCCGTTACGAAGACGACGCAATGTTGATAGCCCAAGATGAAGATAGTCTGCAAAGACTGGTCGACAAATTTAACATAAGAGCAAAAGAATATGACAATCTCATCTCAGAAAACTAAAACAATAGTAGTCAGCAAAGTACCAACCAGATGCAAAATAGAAATTGATGGTATCAGTATTCAACAAGTAATGGAAATAAAATAACTGGGAATTACCTGTTCAGCTATGGAGACCTGGACAAAGAAGTGAGAGCTCTAGTACAAAAAGCAAATAGACTAGCAGGATGCCTTAATAACACTATATGGCGCAACAGACATATTAACACTGAGATGAAGTCAAGAATTTATAAAGCCAGTGTAAGACCAATAATAACATATGCCTCGAAAACAAGACCCGAAACAGCCACAACGCAAAGGTTGCTGGAAACGGCAGAGATGAGAGTACTGAGAAGAATTACAGAAAATACGCTGAGAGATCGAAAGAGAAGTGAAGAAAATGAATCGTACAGTGTATAAATGAATGGATACCAACTGGAAAAAAAGAATGAAATAACCACATAAGCAGAATGGAGAAGACCCGTGTCATCAAAATAGTAAGGGATAAGTCACCAATAGACAGAAGAACTATCGGACGACCGCGCAAAAGATGGAGTGACAACCTTCCATAGATGTAATAATCCGCCAATGAACAAGCAGAATTGCTTATGAAGAGGAAGAAGAAGAAGAAGAAGAATTTGATATTTCGAATTGGTTATTCGGAGTTTACAGAATTACCATTTTCAGATGCTAATAGGTGAAGAGGAAATTAGTTAACTTAATTTTCACAACGGTTAATGTTATATTTTCTGAACATGAAAATAAATTACGCTCTAATCCTTTCTTCACTCTTTGGACTTTGCTAGTCCATTTGATTGTGGATGGCATGGTGGGTATTTAATTGGTTTTATACCATTACTCTAACAGAATAAGACAAACTCTGCTGAATTTAAAGGAGGCCCATTATCAGAAACTAGTTCTACCGATAATTCAAAAATGACGAAAACTTCTTTTAGTACTAATCACTAAAATAAAGAAGATTTTGCTTTTGGAAAAAACCAACATTTACCCCATAGAAATTATGGAGTGCTAATGCCCATGGTATGCCATTTGACTTATTAGGAAAATTCTGAGTAGACTGACAAATAGTACACCATTGAACAAATTTCTCCTATTTTCATTCATTCCAGGGCACCAGCAATAGGATTGCATTAACATTTTTAGTCTTACTATGTCTGTATTGTTGTTCATGAAATAAATTCTTCTTTTTCTTTTTCTTCGTGCGACTAGGATTACTCCTGTTTGTCTGCCTCTTATTCTGTTTCAGTCGTTGTTGACTGTACATTATCTTTCCACCTTTTTGGCGGCCTTCCAACGGGTCTTCTGCTATACGGCTTGTCGTTTTTACAGATGTTCGCTAATCTATCTGGTCCCATTCGGTTTACATGTTCGTTCCAGTTTTTTTGTCCTGTTTTTATCCATCTGTTAATATTTTTAATTTTGCATTGTTCTCGTATACTTCTGTTGGTTTGTCTGTCTCTTAATGATATGCCCGCTATTGATCTTAATACTTTCATTTCGATATTGTTGATTTGTTGTTTCGTCTTTTTTGTATCGGTCCCTGTCTCCGCTGCATATGTTAGGATTGGTCTTACTGTTGTCTTGTATACTTTCATTTTGCTTTCCGTAGTCAGATATTTGTTTCTCCATATGGTTTCTCGGAAGCAACCACTTACTCTTGCCGCTTTTGATGCTTGCCTTGTGGTCTCTGTTCTTATATCCCTGTCACTAGTGATCTCTACTCCTAGGTAATTGAATTTCATTACTTGTTCTACAATTTTGCCTTCTATTTCTAGTTTGCATCTACGTGGCTCTTTACTGATCACTATACATTTAGTTTTTTCTACTGATATTTTCATATTGTTTGTTTGCTGTGATATTGAAGGTGTGGAGCTGCCTTTGTAGGTCATCTTCGTTATCTGCAATCAGCATATACTGCATCATCGGCATAGTATCGTGATTTTATGCGCTCCCATGTGGTATCCATGTCGTTTTCTTACTTCGTGAATTATTTGATTCATCACCATATTGAATAACAATGGACTGAGCGAGTCTCCTTGGCGGATTCCTCCTTTTAGTTCTATTCATTCTGTTTTCCCTGTTGGCATTATAACTCTGGTCTTGTTGTTCCTGTTAATTTCATTAATTGCCCATATTATCTGATGGTCTATTTGTTCAGCTTGTAATTTTAAGATGACATTTCGCTTCACCCTGTCAAAAGCACTTTTTAAATCTACAAAGCACATGTATGCTGGTTTTCCATATTCAATAGACTTCTCTATTAGTTGTGTGATAATAAAAATTGCGTGTATAATGCTGCGGTTCTTTCGGAAGCCTTGTTGTTCATCTGCCATGTTCGCTTTTTCCTCGATTTTATCTTTTATGACTGCCGTTAACAATTTGCAACAGACTAATGCCTCTATAATTTTCAGGATTTCTCGAGTCTGCCTTTTTAAGTACCGGTAGCAGGAGACTTGCCTTTCATTCCGCTGGTACTACTCCGGTATTTATTATATCGACGAATAATTTAAGGAGCCATTTGCGTAGTGTTGTTCCTCCATATTTTAGCAGTTCATTGTTTATCTTATCAGGACCAGGTGTTTTTCTGTTTTTTAATTTTTTTAGGAATTTATTAATTTCTAGTTTGCATCTACGTGGCTCTTTACTGATCACTATACATTTAGTTTTTTCTACTGATATTCTCATATTGTTTGTTTGCTGTAATATTGAAGGTGTGGAGCTGCCTTTGTAGGTCATCTTTGTTATCTGCAATCAGTACTGCATCATCGGCATAGTATCGTGATTTTATGCGCTCCCATGTGGTATCCATGTCGTTTTCTTACTTCGTGCTGATGGTCTATTTGTTCAGCTTGTAATTTTAAGATGACATTTAGCTTCACCCTGTCAAAAGCACTTTTTAAATCTACAAAGCACATGTATGCTGGTTTTCCATATTCAATAGACTTCTCTATTATTTATGTGATAATAAAAATTGCGTGTATAATGCTGCGGTTCTTTCGGAAGCCTTGTTGTTCATCTGCCATGTTCGCTTTTTCCTCGATTTTATCTTTTATGACTGCCGTTAACAATTTGCAACAGACTAATGCCTCTATAATTTTCAGGATTTCTCGAGTCTGCCTTTTTAAGTATCGGTAGCAGGAGACTTGCCTTTCATTCCGCTGGTACTACTCCGGTATTTATTATATCGACGAATAATTTAAGGAGCCATTTGCGTAGTGTTGTTCCTCCATATTTTAGCAGTTCATTGTTTATCTTATCAGGACCAGGTGCTTTTCTGTTTTTTAATTTTTTTAGGAATTTATTAATTTATTATTAGGAATAAATTAAGTACTCTAAATCTGCGTGAGAATGGAATTACTACTATAGTGCCTAAAATCAAACAATCCTGTTCAACCGCAAAGTTATTTCTAAGTTTAAAATATGGTTTTAAATCATCTCCCTGTACATGGTTTGGCCATTCCGATATGATTAAGTCAACTGCTTTGGACAATAATTTATCCTGCTTGGTTGATTTTGCTACATCTGTAAAGTCCAAAGAGACTTCACTTAACCTGTTAAATAAAAATATTTCACCAGATACCTTAGTACTGTATGAAGTACCTCGTAAACGTCAGAAAAAATCTGTATTGGAAATTGAACTTACCTTCTTATATTCTTTTTTATAATCATATGCTGACAATGTAAGAGCCCATCTAGTTGTTCTCGACGCCACCGTTACTTCAATGCCTCTCTTAGCTCCAAAAATGTACTGCAATAGTTGACGATCACTGACAAGGGTGAACTTTAGACCATATAAATATTTATGAAACTTAAGAATAGCAAACATTATAGCTAACGCTTCCCTCTGTATATTTGAATACGCCTGTTTTGCCGATGATAAGCTTTCAGAGGCAAAACAAACAGGCCTATCCTCCTTATCAACTCTGTGACTCAGAAGAGCTCCTACTCCAAAACCACTACTGTCACAAATGACATATATTGGAAGTAAAGGGTCATATAAGGTAAGTACTCGTTTGACAAAAACAGTTCCTTACTGCTGTCAAAAACCTTTTGACATTCAGTTGACCATACAAAAGAAACATTTGACACATATAACTTGTACAAATTACCTAGTTCACATGACAGCATAGGCAAAAATTTAGAATATTATTTAAGAAGGCCTAAATATGATTTAACCTCTAGTTGCTGATAAGGTTCCTAAGTCTAAGACCGTAAAAAACTTATTTCCCGACAATTCTGAAAATATGTCGTCTGGTAGAGGTAATACACAGTGATCTGTCTCAATAACCTGATTTACTGTTTACTTGAAATCTAAACATATTCTAAAAGACGTTTTCTCTCTCTTTGGAACAATCACTATATGGCTGGGATACCTAACTAATTCTAGTTTTAGTTGAAATTCCTAACTCTACCATCCGATTCAACTCCTCCTCTACCTTAGACTTAAGAGTATATGGCATATCATATGCTCTATGAAAAATAGAACGTACATTATCTTTTAGCTTAAATTCAACTTTAGTATTTTTTATACACGAGTTGGGGTTATCTTTAAATACATTGGAATACTGTAACTTTAACTCTGATTACAAGAATTAAACAAGGCTATCTACCAATAAGGATTGTAAACATTTAGCCAGTTCCTTCCTATCAAAAGCAAAAACCTGTTTGAGCTTTCAATAACTAATAATGGCTACAAGGTTAACTGGCTGTTATACAAGACATTCACATAAATTGAACCTATTACTGAAATGCTATTGCCAGTAACTGCCCTTAACTTATCATTAGTACTGTTTATCTTGCATTTGCTAAAATATTTCGAAAAATCAGTTATATGTATGACTGACTTACATGCAGCACTATCAATTTCCATAACTAAAAGCACACCTTAAACTTACATATTCACTTTCCAGGGTTTTTCCATACCCGTTATGAAGGCTGTAATATGACCTAATTGCAAGAATTCACTGCTTTCTTCCTCTTCTGTGACTTCTACCTAGTTAACTTTTTTTCTTTTACAGACTCTACTGGTATGTCCCACTTTTTGACAAAAAAACATTTCCAATTAGCCGTTGGGCATGTTTCTGGTTAATGCCGTCTTCCAAATGGAAAGCATGGTTTCAACAGTGACTGGTTTCTAGACTCTGACTGACTTTTTGACTGACTACGATATTGCTTATTAGACATTTGTAGTTTGCCTACTGATTCACCCCGAGAACAAGCTTGCTTTGACATTCAGCCACTTCTTGACTTAAGGCTTTCTTACAAGCATCTTCAAATATTAGGGTCTCAGCTTCACTAAGTAACTTAGTCTGGACACTAAAATTACTAATACCGCAAACTAACCTATCTCTTAGAGCTTGATCGAGGAAACCCTCAAATTTACAAGACTTTGACAGCGCTTTTATTTTTTTTACATAATGCTTCAGCGACTCTTCCACTTGCTGGTTTCTACTATGAAATCTGTACCTTTCGTAGATTGGACTTGTTTATAGCTGGTGCATATCTGGCTTTAAGTATCGTTACTAACTGATCGTATGTTTTCGCTGCAGGGGATAAAGGCTATTAACGTATCATATGTTTTCGCACCCATCATCATCATCAGCCGTTTTGAGTCCACTGCCGGAGCCGTAAATAATTCCAATGCATTCTATCTTGAGCACCCTGAATCCAGTTGTGCTGAATGCGCTTGATGTCATCTGACCACCTTGCTGGAGGACGTCCTCGATTACGATAAACATCGTGTCTAGGTCTCCATTTCAGAATTTTCCTTGTTCACCTTCCATCTTTTAATCCGGCAACATGCCCCGCCCAGTTCCATTTCAATGTTGTAATCCTTTGAACTGCGTCAGTAACACCAGTTTTTATCCTAATTATTGTATTTGATACTCTGTCTCTGAGGAATATATTCAGCATTGACCTCTTTATCGCTCTCTGTGCCACTTGTATTTTATTGATTACTTTTCTGGTAACGGTCAATGTTTCTGCTCTATACGTCAGAACTGGGAGTACAAATTGATCAAAGACCTTCCTTTTCAAGCACATGTTTAGCTCCGTTGTTTGATTATTTTTTCCTAATTTAATCTCGTGGCCCAGATATTTATAGCTATACACCTGTTCAATTTGCGTGCCGTTAGTTGATATGTTTTTCGCCAGTACTAGGTTGGTCATATATTGTGTTTTGGAGAAATTAATTTTAAGTCCAACTCGTGTACACGAGCTCTGAAGGTCTTGAAAAAGCTGGCAGGCATGATCTACTCGGTCTGCAATAAGGACTATGTCGTCTGCAAATCTCAAATTGTTCAGAAATTCTCCATTTATGTTGACTCCAATATTCTCCCAATTATTGTTTCTAATAGCACTCTGCAATAAAGCGGTGAATAGCTTAGGAGACATGGTATCTCCTTGTCTAATGCCCCTCTCGAAGGGAAATGTATTTGTGTTGGCATAATACATTCTAACTGCAGCTGTTGCGCTATTATATATATTCCGAAGAAGAGTTGTGTACCTATGATCAATACCGCACTCTGTAAGAACTCTTAACATGGAGCTATGCTGGACTGAGTCAAACGCTTTCTCAAAGTCTACAAATATTAATATCAATGGCTTGTTGTATTCTGTAACTTTCTATAATAAGAATTTTATTACTTGTAGGTGGTCATTCGTTCCACAGCCACTCCTAAATCCGGCCTGCTCTAGTGGTTAGTGAAAATCCAGCTTAGGTTCCAGTCTGTAGTAATTATTCTCATAAAGAGCTTGTATAAATGAGATAACAAGCTGATAGGTCTGTGGTTTTTAATTTCTGTTACATCTTTTCATTTACATCATCTTTACATTTCGCACCCATAAATGTTATTCAATTTGTTACTTTTTTTATTTTCAGTATCGTTCACTAAGAAATACTGCTGTAGGTGCCCTTGTTAGGCTTCAAACAATTCCTTCCCATCATTAAATTCGTCGAACTTTGGCATATTGACTACTGCCCCTGAACACAACATTTGAAATGACTTATACCAACGCGGAATCCTTTCCGACTCGTCGCCAAATGATATGTATTGAATTATATAACTTTATTGATAAAATGGACATTTATTGGAATATGAAAGAAAGCAACTTAAATTAATTTACAAATAAGAAATAGCCAAATAACACTAAATGCTAATACTAAATACTAATACTAAGTAAATACTAAAGACATTAACTCGGTTCAACACCTCGGAGGATTAGGCCGTCTTTGTATGTTTTTTTTATTTTTTTTTAATTGTTTTTTTTTTGTTGGTTTTTTACTTTTTTTGTTTTTTTTTTGTATAATGGTTAATATAGTAAGTTGTGTGGAGTATGAAAGAAAGCACCTTAAATTAATTTATAAATAAGGAATAGACAAATAACACTTAATGCTAATACTAATACTAACTAATACATAAGACATTAACTCGGTTCAACACGTCGGATGTCTTTGTATGTTTTTTTAATTATTTTTTTTTTATTGTTTTTTTGTTGGTTTTTTACTTTTTTTTTGTTTTTTTTTGTCTAATGGTTAATATAGTAAGTTGTGTGGAGTTCTACATTAAATTAATGTTTTTAACCTACATAAAAAGGAAAATAATGGCCATTGCTGTAACAAGAATTGAAGGAAATACTTTGCTTCCAGCGTTTTTTTCATCATAACCAAGCGAAATTTTAAAGTCATTTACTACTTTCTTCATTTTGCTAATCCCTTTTGTTACATTTTCGGTATCATCACTTTTACATTCCCTTTTGTATATTATATAAATATCTTCAAGTGTTCTTTGTAAGTAGTTCCCATTTATTTTCTTTAAATGGTTCGGTTCTAACAGTGATAAATCGCCTATTTCGATATCCTCTATGTCAATTGCTTCTATTTCGTCTATAGATAAATCATTTATTTCAGGGTCGTTCAAAAATATGGTATATATGTAATGTTGTTCTAATGCTGTTTTGACTTCCTGGTTATCAATGAATATCACAGTTTCGCCTAAAAGTAAAATAATAAACAATAAAAAAAGGATCATCAAAAGTGACAGCTATTTTTGAATTTAAGGATAATACTTATATTCTTAAACAAAATGCTCAAATAAATCTAAATTAACAATAATAGTATCTACGTCACCTATATATAGGTGAGAATTATAGGAAAGAAATCTTAACTACCAACGTAAAAACGCTGGGATACCTACTGTTTTTGCTTAATTTTCCATGTAAAATCCCATAAGAAAATGATAAGGTTCATTCTGCTCGTGGATTGCTCTGCTTCTAAGGATCGTGACCGTGACGTATGATACATAATTGGAAAGGAGAGGGCTGTACGATTTGACTAATCTAGGTGGACAAAACTCTGAAACTCTCTTAAGTGATTCTAAATTACATTTTATGATAAAATCATAGTTAATTGTGGTAAATAAAAGGCATGACCAAATTTTAAATAGTTTTTATTGTTTTAATAGAAATTTTATATCTCTATCATGTCTAGAAAATTGTTTTAGTGGAAGTTTTCGCAACAACGATATATATGGATCAGATGATATTAATAAATATTTAATTAAGTCATAATTGCTTCGCTGTCTTGAAATTTTCATTGTATGTCCCAGTCTGACTCTTCTTATTTCTTTATTTTTAGCCTCGGATGCTTCTTCAGACATTTGCCCTACCGGTATTAGTGAATTTTTGATTATGTCTGCTCCATGTACCAATATTTTGTGAACAGTCACAGGCATGTTATACCATGGGTACAAACTTAAATATAGTTTCCTAGTCTTTATACAGTAGTTCTGAAATTTAACAGAGTCAATCTCATAACCAGACGCAACAGCTGCAAGAATCGTCCCAAAATTGTGAATGAGCCCTTCATTAAGGTTGATGATGCGTGCTGTGGTCGTATAATTATAAAAAAATGCTCTTGCGGTATTCCCATCGTTACTGGTACCAAATCCTGGTTTTACTTTGTCGATAATGAGACCCACTTCTTTAAATTTTTTCTTGATTTCGTCTTTCCTTGTTTTAAACATTTCTTTTTTATTGTCTCCTCTTACTTGCCACTCACAAAAATCTTGACGATAACTAATATTTAAAAGGCATTCCATCGTACGAATGTAAGCATGTAAGCTAGATATTCCAAACTGGTACATATTATCGTCTGGCTCTTTCGTTATTAATGCTGTATTCATTTCTTTAGATGTTGCCTTACAGATAAAACACCTTTGAGTTGATCTATTATCACTTAACACATTACACACTTTACCATCAATCATTGTCAGAATCATTTGATGCGTGACCGAGATGGTAACGCCTCGGACTTCTATAAGAGTTGGAACTAACTCTTGAATTTGACTTTCAATCGCTCTACATTCATCTTTTATCAGTGCTTCGCTTTCTTTCTTATAAATAAATTTGAGTACTCTACAGAATCTTGGTGATGATGGCCGAGGATTTTGCCATATGGTCTCTTGTAGATTGTTTACGAGTTTTATTGGAACTAATGAGATTATAAACATATATTCATCTGTGCTCTCTGGATCCTCAAACGGTTGCTTATATAAACTATGTCCTGATGAACCATCACACCCCCACTTATATATTAAAGAATAATTTTGCATGTTGGTGTCTAACCTTTCTCCTAGAATGTTCTTACATATTCTCTGTGCGGTATGATTAAGTAGAGCATCCAGTCTTACTTCCGCCGATATATCAGTCACTGTAATATTTTCAACTCGAGGATAACACTGCTCTTTTACCTTTGCTACGTAATCATAACATGGATACGCATTAAAACCTCTTTCTTTTGCCTCTTGTTGTACATTCTTATAAGATTGGACAGTAAAATTGTTTGCTATAAAAAAGGCCAAAGCTTCTTCAGGTGTATAGGGTCTTTGTTTCATTTGGACATCTAAATTTTTTCTTGCTTTCTTATATGTGGAAGCACGTTTTGGTGAGGCTGACGATACTTCTTCCATCAACATAGCAGCATTACGTTTGCCACTCGCTCGGACACTTAATTGTGCAGCAAACGATAATTGGTCTTTACTGTAGTCGCTAAGTAAATGTTGAATTTTCCTCTTTTTTGTCTTTTTGGAGCTATCCATAAAAGTTTTTTGAGGTCTACCACCACTAGTACTTGGTTTTGGAGATTGATTTGCTAATATCAGCATATCGAAAGTTAAATCATTATTTAACCATTGTTCGTATTCACTTAAAAACAAGTCCAGTCGTCTTTGCTTCTGAACCCATTTGACTCGAATTTTTTCGCATTCATTTTTTAAGAACACCTTTAACTGCTTCTCTTGTTCTTGATCAATATCCAGATCATCAAAACTCATCTTCACAAAGTTGATTACTGCATTTAATCGACCATTAGCCGGTATAGAACGCCAAAATTCAAATAATAATTTCCGCTTCATTTGGGCACCTGTAAACACAAACATAAAATATGTTAAAAAACGCAAGAAATATTAATTATACAATGTATTATGAAAGTGTACATAGGCGCCCATACCTATGAGCAGGGGAGACCATGGACCCCTTCTAGCTTTTCGGATGCTTTAAACTATATGGTTATCCAAAGTTTACAAAATATAATGTGAAACATCTTTACGTGTAGCCCCCTCTTAAATTTTTAATATGGGCGCCCGTGAACGTGTACGAAATAGAAAGTAGTTTAAGACAATAAGTACATACAGCTTTACTACACTTGACAACATAGCATATCTAAATGAAAGATACGTATGGCAAATGAATAAATAATTTTGATGACCTATTTTGTATTGAGTATTAAGACAAGTATAGTATTTAAAAATACATATCTGTTTATATTTTATTTACTAAATATGTTAAAAATTGCAAAAAATCGCAAAAAACAGTAATTATATTATGAAAGTGTACTAAATAGAGAGTACTTTAAGATCATACCTACAGCTTTACTACACTTGACAACATAATATATATCTAAATGAATGTTACGTATGACAAATGAATAAAAAAAATTGATGACCTATTTTGTATTGGGTATTATATATTTTCAAATGCATATTTGTTTATATCTGGTTCATTAAGTAAATGCATAATTACCTGTAGATGTCGAATCCATCATAAAAAAGCACTTAAAATTGCACTGAAAACCAAGACACGTGTACACAAGTTAGCGTTAACGGTCATACTGAGCGGCCGATCGTCTACCTGAAAAAGGTGCAGGTAGTTTCGGCCATTGTTTCTAAAAGATCTGCAATCTGCTGGGGTCTTTGTTTTGTATCATCAGTTAAAGTATGTATTTAAAAGTGAAATGGAAGTGATTAAACGTAGTTTTAACAATAAAATTTAAATACCTTTTGTCCACTTAGATTAGTCAAATCGTACACTGTGGGGCGTAGCGAATATGTTGAGACAGAAAAAACACACACTGCGGTATTACTAAGGGAGCATTACATCAAATATCCTTTATTATTTGATTTGAGCGTGTGATACGTTAAATGAAAGGGAAGGATATAACGAATATATTAAGATAGAATATCAAACAAAGCCACTACAAACAAGGGAACTACACAGTGTCTTCATTATTAATGAATACATAGTTACATACGAGATCTCACAGGGCACCATGGATAAAAATAGTTTAACTAAAAAAAAATTTTGATTTATTAACTTACAGAAGGCCTCTGGTTAAATACAAAATAAACAACTGAAAGAATCCTAACATGCGATATAGAAAATGAAAGAGGAGGAAATAACGAATATATTAATATTGTTCTGAAGCTATTTTCTTGTGGCATTCTAAAGTAATTACTATTTACATGTGAATAAGCCATAGTTAAAGGTTAAAGTACGTTTATTGACGTTTCAATTTTCACTTCGGAAATCAATCAATCAAATTCTCTATTTTTAATGAATTTCTATTAAATTTCTAATTCTCTGTAGATCTCAAATATGTAAACACGCATGGGATAATGAACATAGGGTTCAATGGAATGATTCAAATATAGTCCTAAAAGAAATGGATGGTAAAAAGAGAAAATCAAAGAAGTGGCTCTAATTATGCTAAATGAGACCAATTGTGTCGCAAATTCCTCGGCAGAATGTAGTAGGATCTGGTTACCCATATTGAAAGAGGAAGTTATTAAAAGGAAAATACCAGTATTGGTAAGTCAGTAACATATAGAGGATACATCATTTATGTTTTTTAAATATATATATATATAAGCGGGGATCCTACAGCTTCTGCCGCTTCCCGCATTTCGATCGCCATCTTTTTCTATCTCTCCAGGTGTCTTCATCAATAGCTCTATCTTTCATGGTTTCCATAACACCTTGTATCCAAGACCTGGCTGGTCTTCCTCGTTTCCTTCTATTACTTGGATTGTATTCCATAGCTCTTTTTGGCCATCTGTTGTCGTCCATCCTCTGTACGTGTCCATACCATATTAACTGTCTAGTTTCTATTCTTTCAGAAGTTGTATGTACTCTATCTGTTTTTCTTCTAATTTCAGAATTAGGTATACGTTCTACTCTTGATATACGGCAAGCTCTTCTTAGGTAGTCCATTTCAACCGTGTCAACTTTTTTCTTTCCTTTTACTGTCATTTGCCAACATTCTGCTCCATATGTAAGAATGGGCTCTACAATTACTTTGTAGATAGTCATTTTAGTTCTCATAGTAGCTTTGTTGGACCAAAGTATCGAATTCAGAATTTGAACACTCTTCCTGCCTTGTTGCACTCTATAGTCTATATCTCGTTCCGTTGTTCCTTTACTGCACATAATACTTCCCAAATATTTGTATTCGTAGCACCTTTTCATTTGTCTAATTTCCAAATCCGGGTCTTCGTCTTCACTGCCTATTCGCATATATTCTGTTTTAGACATATTCATACTCATCCCCCATTTTTCGTATTCATCTTTCAGCTTTCTAAGCATATAATCTGCATCTTCTTCACAGCTTGCAATTAGTACTTGATCATCTGCAAAGAACAGCGTTGTCAGATAACAAACAATTTTAAATAACAAACATATAAAATCAAAATTTGGTGTTTATTGAAGGTAAACTAAATGCACGACCAAACACTTATCATGTCGGGATAGTATTATGAGGTTTTTTTCCTGGTTTTCCCTTATAATTTACTATGGAATGACTAGCAGGAGAATTTTACTGTCATCATGGCATGTATTTGTCTTTTTAAAGACGAATTACATGCTATGATCTTTTCTGACGGATATTCTTAAGTTAAAGTTGATTTCATGTAATCCAATGAACTATTTTATAAGTAAAGTCGTACCAGGAGCGCAACTCAACAATATTAACAATATCATTTTAAAGTCGTCTACTTTAAAATGTATAATGTATGTCTAAATTGTCAATATAGATGAGTCAGATAAAATTAAATTATTAGAAGAATTTTTCACTAAGTAACAAAAAAACAAAATTTATTGACAAGTGCCACGATCCGCTGTGTACGAACTTATAAAAGACGGTTCAGTGTTGCGAAAAAAAAGGATTCTAGTGCCCATAGAGTATTACCGAATTTTCATTTATCAGCTATACGGGAAACAATATATCATAATATGTATTCAGTTAATAACTTACCAACTTTAAATAACTTTTGAGTGAATTAAGAAACAAAGAAATAATCCCCGAGTGTTATAAAACTATTTTTTGGAGGTTTTTAAAATTTAATGGTTTTATGTTTAAGACAATGAATAAACGGCAGACAATTATGGAATCCAGCCGTTTAATAAAGTGGACGTTCGATTATTTGGAGAGCCTAAGGTCTTTATGAGTGAAGGGAAGAACTTGTATTATTTAGATGAAACTTGGTTCGACACTCACGATATAGTTAAAAAATGTTGGACCGATGGTAGTAAAAATTGCGTCACCAATGTTTCTCCCTCTAGAGGGAAGAGAATTTGTATTTTACATTGTGGGGGAAAATCAGGATGCGTAGAAGATGCTTTATTACTCTCTGCTAAGAGTGTAAGCAGTGGCAGATCTAGAAATTTGTGTCAGGGGGGTCATGGGTCTTGAGGGTGATTTTGATACAGGATTTAGATTTTTGCACCTTACGGTGGCTGATCTCCAGAAATTTGTTGTCGGGGGAGGGGGGATGGGTTTTCGGACTTTTTAATATTTGTTAAATGGCAACCATGTCAACACCGCTCTTGGTTATGTTCATTCATTTCATTTTTAGAATAAGTAAGAAGTAAGAGTGTACACATACCTAGACGTGTAAAATCTATTCTATTACAATTAAACGAAATAACAGTCCACAGTGTTCAATTCAATTCAATTTACCAGTGAAGCAGCGGAGAAGTGAAGACAAACCAGTGTTTTCACATTCTATTATACAGGGGGTCATGGGTCTTGAGGGTGATTTTAATATAGGATTTAGATTTTTGCACCTTTACGATTGATATGATTTGTGCCCATGTCTCAAAAATTATTTTAAGCGATATATTAAACCAATCAGAAGTTATTAAAGCCCAAATACCCTACGGGTACAAAGAAAGGTACAACATTAAGGAGTCTTAAACTTAAACAAAAAAAAAAAAATAATTTAAACCCATATACTTAGTAAAATCAAGTGTACAAGACTATTAAACCAAAGGAAAGTTATTAAAATATAAATACTGAAAAATCAAGAACTGTCACTTTAAACTAGGTATTTTAAAGACAATTAATTTAAACCCACCTATCATATCGCTGCAAAATCAAGAACAAACTTCGCAAGAGTTAGCAGATTGGTTTTGACGACAGGTTTGACGAGAAATTATACGAGGCATCTTCAATTCAATGTCTAGTTGTTTATAATCTATTTCTAATGAGTGTAGAGTAATAAAATCTCATGAAGTATTCAAAAGCGCTACAGGGTAATCCGTCAATAATCCGTCAATAAATTCCGTCCGCATTGCAAAATTCTGTCGTTTCATAAAGAGCAGGTAGGTATCACCCTGTTTTAAGGGATTAGTCCATTGTTATCGACAGATAAACACTGAGCCAGAGGCGCGCTAGTGGGTTAATTGACAAAAGAATATGCATTCTTAAAAATCATATTAAAGGAAATAAAAATGTAATACAGCAGAACAGTGTTATTAAAAAAATATAAAATGTAACAATAAAATATATACGAACCGAAATCGGGAAATACTCACAAACACACACGAATGAACTTTACATATTGAAACACTTGTGGGGAGTTTAAATCAATTTATTCACAAAAACTACAAAAACTTTACTGGATACGTTATTACAATTCTACATCACTATAGTCTTCATCCGAAGAACTGTCATCATCCCCTGGTGTTATAATTATAGGGTCAACCACCTGATCGACCAAGTTGTCCAGTTCCCACATTTTATCTTCCTCTTTTAAAACATGCTGGATTGCTTTTTGCCAGTTTTCTGATGTGATTTCCATAATGGCTTGATCAAACAATACCTTGACATCTTTCATTTTAAATGTGGTATTGTGCCTTGCAACATATCCTTTAACTTGTGCCCATATAAGTTCTATGGGATTTAATTCGCAATGATATGGCGGTAGGCGTAGCACAGTTACTTTATACTTTTCTGCTACGGCATATCTTCTACGGCATATTTTATGAAGCGAGATTTATGTTGTTTTACTACGGCTAGTAGTTCCTTCTTTATTGAATTCGTCTCAAACTGAATACCTTTATTTGACAGCCAGTTAATAATTTCTTGCTTTCTCCAAGCTGAAGTTGGTACCTTCTCTATGCGCCTTGAATGGTAGCTTGCATTATCCATAACCACGACCGAATCAGCTGGAAGAAATTTTAACATTTCCCCGAAGTAGTCTTCGAAGACATCCGAATTCATGTCCTCATGATAATCTCCCGTCCGACACGACTCAAAGCTTAACAAACCTTCTTTTAAAAATCCTTCTTCGCTTCCAATGTGAGCAATTATAAGCCTCTTCCCTTTTCCCGAAGGCACTTTAATACCCGTCGAAAGGCCTTCTATGAAAGCTTGGCGAGCACTTGTTACATTTTTATCTTGCCACATTTTTTGGACTATATAACCTTCGTTTATCCACGTCTCATCAAGATAAAAAATTTTCTTGTGCTCTCTGCGGTACTGTTTTATAGTTCTCAAATATTTTCGTCTCCAGCAAATGATTTCATCACTTTCCAGTAATAGTGCCTTTCGATTGTGCTTTTCCCAGGAAAAATTCATACTTTTTAAAGTTTTCCATAAAAGTTTTCTGGATATCAAAGGAATATCGTTATCTTGGCTTATCTCCATTAGTATTTTGTCAAGGGTGGGTATTTCCTTTTTAAAATAAAACGAATGAACTTTTCTTCGAATGTCACGTTTGGTGTCTTCACCTAAGATTTTTATTGGTCTTCCTGATTTTCTCTTGCATGGACTTAACTGGCCTGATATCTTTCTTTCTCGCAATAATTTAAAAATCGTGGACTGTCCAATTCCAGTCATTCGGGCACATCGCTCAACACTTTCTTGCACAGACAAACTAAGGTGATCGTGTTTTATGCAATCATATACATTTAAAATTATAACTTTTTCACTAACAGATAGCGGAGAATTTTTTACACCTCTTTTCTTTGGAGTAAATGTCGCCATTTTATAACTTTTTCACTATTTCTATATCACAATATTACTGTACGTTTAATTGGTGTAGTAACAATTACTAACTCGAATGTCGAATGATAATAATAAAATAAAAGAGGGATTATAATGAAAGTGTAAGTAAAACCTCATTACGCGTTATTAGTCTTCATGTTGATTTATTTTAGTTCTTAGTAATATTAGGAGGTGCGTCATACCCTTATCAGTTTCTTCTAATGCTTTTATTCGTTCAGTAAGGAAGTGAATTTGTTTTTATAAATAAAAATGTAATTAGCTTTAATGACCATATAATGGAATACGAGTTTGAAGAATAAGTTAATCGAAAAATTAAATAAAATTGGTTATCACAAAATATCCAAAATATGATATTTTGAGGTACATCAATTTTTGACGACGAAGTTGACATCCGTCCATTTGCCTACGCCCATGACGACACCGAAATTCAGGCAAATTTTATGACACTTCATGATTTATTACTCTACACTCATTTGAAACCAATTATAGCTATTTGTTTACTTTATAGTAAATATTACTAAAAACAGATTCAGCATTTAATCTTTTATTTTGAAGAATGCATTTAGTGTCCTCTATGCCCTCAGTAGCCTACTTAAAATCTAATTTTGGTAAAGAAAACGACTAAATGATAAAGTTGTACCTAAAACATTACTACGACAAACTACTGTTTCACAGTTTCACAAATACCTTGGACAACAACCCCTAATTCATTTATTTGTATTCACTAACGTATCAGACAGAGCTAATGCAACAACAATACTCACTTTGATATTTATTATAGATAAATTATAAAATATAGCACACAGTCTCAAGAATTATACATATTCAAATTACAAACAACCAATTCGTAGACAAAACTGAAGATAAGAAATACCTAATAAAAAATAAAAATGTGCTGATTTCGTGCGAAAAGTTATGTCATGTACATTGAATGAGCAATAATGTGTTAGTGGTACTATCTCATCGATAATCGAACGATTTTCTGGCACTCAAATGACGAATTGTCAAAATTTGAATATCGCGTAACTCTGAATTTGCGGAAGTCAGGTTGTTAATCGAGGTATTACTGTATTCAGAATTGTTGATTTTTTTTTAAGAGCAATTTAAAAAGGCTTCCGTATAATTCTACACTTACCCCTACAATAAATGAGTTTGAATCATTTCAACTCTTGACTTCCTGCTTATAGGGTTGATGGGTTTTAAATTATATTTTTTAGGATTATTTGATTGATATTTAATTTTGTTTTAGGGGTGGTCATGACCCCCGTGACCCACCCCCTTAGATCCGCCCCTGAGTGTAAGTGATTATCGCTTAGATTATCATCAACATAATGGATAGTACTTTGTTTGAAAAGTGGTTTGAGCAGCAATTACTACCTAAATTAAAAAGAAATAGCTTTATTATTTTGTATAATGCTCCGTATCATTGTAGACTAAAGAGTAAAATTCCAAAGACTAATTCAAACAAAGTTGAAATTCAAGAATTTTTATCAAAACATGAAATACATTTTATGGATTCTTACACAAACAACATAGAACTATTAAAAATATACTCATAAAAATATAATCATAAAAATATACCTATATATGAAAATGCAATGAAAAAAAGCATATAAAACAAAAAAAATTGTTTACCTGAAATATTAAATCCCTCAACTGGTCCTGTGTAAACATTTCTCCCGTTTTTGCTAATTCTTAACAAGGGGTTATTTAATTTTTGTATTTTAGTGTTAGTGCACAAATCTTCGTATGTTTCATCACAGCTAATAACAGCGAACCCAACAAAACAAACTAATAGTCCATATTTCATGATTTTATCCAAACTATCTAGTTCCATTCATGAAGTAGATATAAAGAGATAAATCTTGTTCTTTTATTTAAGTACTTATCTAGTTATCTATAAAAAAAAGTTATCTTTTGTCTGTTTTGCCTCTCCAAATTATTAGATGCACCGTTTTTATTTTAAATTGATTTGTTTTATTTGTACATGTACGTATATGTTTTATTTGTATATTACCTAATCAATTACCGATTTATTTGACATAAATAAAACAGCATTATTCTAGAAAATCAGAAGTTTGAGTTTTAAAGAAAAGTAAGATTATTGTTAGTTAAAGTCAGTATTTAGTTGAGACACCTTTAGCTGCTATCCAAACTTTAATTCTGCGCGGCATGCTATCAATGCAAGACTGTACTGTCTCCAGAATTTGAAGATGATGATTCCACACATAAATTAATCTTTTATAGGAGCTGGGTTTGTTGGTAATCACTTCTTTAGCCACTTCTCTTTTCATCAGCTCCCACATATTTTCAATTGGATTCATATTAGGCCTATTACCCGGCCAATCCAACAGAGGGATATTTTTTTCTGCAAAAAAAGTTTTAATACGCCGAGCAGTGGGGCAAGGAGCTCCATCTTCTATGAAAGTGAATGGTTCCCCATTTGGAAACCGTTCTCTGAGCTGCAGAATCAACCGATTTTGTAATACTTCTTTATTGATCTTGCCTCATCATTCCTTTGACGACTTATAGACGTCCGGTGCGCATCACTTTGGTGGGATGTTTAACCGTCGCGCGTCAGGACGACACAATCAGGATGAAACTTTTCTCCATGACGACGACGCACATACTGAGCTTTATCCTACAAAATTTCCAATGTGCTTTCTTCAGTGAAGCAGACCTGTCAAAAATAGGAAATATATATAAACTTCCTTGTGTATTTGCTTTATTTAGTGTATTAACTAAAAATGATAATAATGTATCAATTTGCTATATCTTACCGATCTCCAAAGTCAACATACTTGTCTTGCCATTATTTGGCCCACTTCACGTGCTTTTCTTTAATTGCAGCTGTTAACTTGGGCTTCCTGGCTGGGCGACAGGCTTTAAAATCTAATTCTTCTAATTTTCTTCCAACAGTGCCCTCAGGAACATTTACGCTAGCATTCTGGAGTTGTGATTTTATTACCTTTGTGCTAGAAAATCTGTTTTCTAGACAAACTTTATTCATACGTCCCTCTGATTGTGGAGTGAAAATTGGTTTTCTACCGCATCTTTTCTTTCTTTTTGGGCTTAATTCCTCCCCTGAATAAATTTTCTTTTTAATGTGTTGAACATTAGCTTCATAAACTTCCAATCTTAGTGATATTTCTCGGTTTGTAAATGTTTTAGCAATCACAAGGGCCTTCACTTCAGCTTTTTTACGTGGTGAAAGATCGCCTTTTCTACTCATAATGAAAATAGCCCGATTACTTTTTCAAAACACCGCATACAAAATAAACTAATAACTGAGTAGTATAAACATATTAAAAAAAACAATAACAGTCCATAAAGTCACAAAAACACGTCCGCAGCTGACTCGATTCCGATCGCGACTGATACAGGTTTGTACTTGTTTCTGTTCATGTATCACTTTCACAACACAGTGTTGCCATATGTTAAAATAAATACAAATATGTAGTCTACAACAATTCGTTTAAATAAAAATCAATAATATTGTAGTTTAAATATACCATTATTGCATAAAAACTTTTAAGAAACACAAAATTACTAAAAAAAATACAGTGCGTCTAATAATTTTTCCAGGAACTGTAGTTTATTCAATCATTTATCCCCATATTTTATTTCTTATTTCTAGGTAGTAATATCATCTGATTCATTTAACATAAACTGTGCAAAATAATTTATCAAGTACTATTACTATTAAGGAATTTTAAGACAGAGCCACCAAGATAACAAATAGAGAAAGATACCAAAATATATATAATAATAAACAATAATTTATTTCATATAAGGTAAATAATATATTGTAGTTTTTAAATGAAGATTAATTGAAATCATTGACTAAAATTGGTATACAGAGTGAGCTACAAAACGAAATTACGATTTTCTCAATTTTTGTAAATGGATCACCCTGTACAAATTTTATTTATTAGGAATATTGTATTTATGATACTTTTTAATTTTATTTATAAAATTCCCTATACCTAAACTCATTATTTTTCGAGATATTTTTAGTATTCTTCAAATTTCGGGAATATATTCAATTTTTGTAAGTAGAAAAAAGTATTGAGTATTGAGTGATAATATAAGTTAGTAACAAAAATATAAACCATAATAATATGTAATGAATCTAACAATCAATGTGATATTAAGGAAATTAGTCTAAAGTAAATGTTCAAAATGTCCAACTTCAACGTCTATACAAGTTTGTAACCGATATTCAAATGACCGAGCCACATTTCTTAACATTATTAAGTCAATTTTATTAAAAGTTTGTCTTATTCTATTTTTCATATCATCTGGTGTTATTGGAGGCTTCTAGTATACAAGGTCTTTATATAGCCCCACATGAAAAAAAAAACAATTTTGGAGAAGTCAGGTGATCGCGGTGGCCAAACAGTTGGTCCTCCTCTGCCACTCCACCTCTCATGAAAGTTATTATTTAGATGATTGCGAATAGGAGCAGTTTGGTGAACTGGAGCATCGTCGTGTAAAAACCACATTCGTTGTCGAATATTAAGTGGTACATTTTGCAGTAGTATTGGTAAATATTTAGAAAATCCAGATATATAGCACCATTCACACGACCGTCAAAAAAATGTGAGCCAATCACATAATCGCCAACAATCATCATCATCATCACTGGCTCGACAACCCTTTTTGGGTCTTGGCCTGTTCCAGGATTCTTCTCCATTCTGATCTGTTTCGTGCTTTTTTCTCCAGTTTTTTATTTTTAAGGTTGTTATATCATTTTCTATTTGTTCCAAGTATCTCAGTTTCGGTCTTCCTCTTGTTCTTTTTCCTACTGGCATCTGTTTGAATATTTTGTTTGGTATTTCGACTTCTTCCATTCCTTCTACATGTCCTATCCAACACAGCCGTCCTATTTTAATGAATGTTATAATATCCGGATCCTGGTATATTTTGTATAGTTCAGAGTTGTATCGTCTTCGCCATATTCCGTTTTCTTTTGTGCCCTTATATATGTGTCGCAAGATTTTTCTTTCGAAGGTGGCTAACAACGTTTCCTCTCTTTTAGTGAGTGTCCAGGTTTCTGAGCCATATGTGAGTATCGGTCTTATTAGGGTTTTATATATTTGGCATTTTGTCTTTCTTGCGACGTTATCTGATCTTAGGTGTCTAATTAAGCCATGGTAACATTTATTTGCAATAAATATTCGCCTCTTCACTTCCTCCGTAACGTTATTATCAGACGTGACTAGGGATCTCAAGTATATAAAATTTTTTACCCCCTCTATGTTGTATTCTCCTATTGTTATATTTTGTGGCTGCCTTATTTCTCCGTTTTTACTTACCTGCATATATTTTGTTTTGGTCTGATTGATTTTAAGACCACTATTTTGTGCAGCTCGTTCTATTTGGTTGTATGCGTCTATCATTTCTCTTCTTGATCGTGCGATTATGTCAACATCATCACCCCAAACATTTATAGACGACCTAGTTTGACTATGAGTGTTAACAAAATAGGGATTGCTTGATGCATAGTAATAAAAATTATGCCGATTCACCGTTCTATGTTTGTGAAATGTAGCCTCATCTCCAAAAAGCGCATAATCGAAAAAAAAAAAATCGGTCTCTTTGCACTTGCTGTTGAGAACATTGATAAAAAGCTAATCTGCGCCAACCGCAAGTTGCTGGCAATAGTGGTCGTCCAATAATGGATGCAACTGATGAAGACATTTTGGAAATCATTGAAGAAGTCCTTGGAAAAAGTACAAGGGTAATAGCTGCTCAACTAAATGTTCCTCACGTAAGGGTTTGTAGGCGTTTGAAGGATCAGCTGCTTAAACCCTATCACTTAACAACGGTTCAAGAGTTATTGGTTGAAGATTATCCAAAAAGGATTGGATTTTGCGATTGGTTATTAATGGAAAACAGCCAAAATGAGAAATTAGAAATATTGTTTACCGACGAGGCTACCTTCAGTAGAAACCATCGTAACGAGCACATTTGAGCCGACGAATATCCTTGCGCCAAAAAAACGGCTTACCACTACACTTAGGCAAATATGTAAATAAAAAAGTATGAAATATGCGCATAAATGTGCAGTATTTTATGCAAAAATATGCAGTATTTTATGCAAAATATGCATATTTATCTAGAAAATATGCATGTAATAAAAAATATTTTTTTATTTACAAAAATACTTACAATATTATAAATACAAAACATATACAATTATTTTAACATATAAATATTATGTTGAATTGTAATAACAATATATTAACAAATTATGTTCAAAATTCTCTAATAAAAACTTATGGCTTCTATCTGAATACATATATTTGTAAATAGAAAAACTTCTTACGACATCAACTGATGTAACTGGGGCATTTTTCAAATTTACTATAATAGATGATTCTAAAGTAAAGTAAGTGGTTCGGAAAATGTCCCAGCTAGTACTTGAACCACTTCAGAAAGAACCTGGTAACCACTATTTTTTTCCATGGTTACTTTAAATTTTTGAAAAATTTCCTCTCCAATAGTACCTTTAACGTTTTGACACAATGACTTAAATTCTTTTATTAAAACTGTACTCTCTAACAATGATAATTTAAAGGATTCTAATTGAGTTATAGTTTTCTGGACAAAACTATAATTTGTTTTTATGAATGACAGTTGCTGTTGGAGGATGTTATTTTGGAAGGCTTGCTTAGCTTCGTGACACATACGATGTTAGAGTGCAACAAATGGATAATACAAAGGAACAGAATGGAAAGAGAGACAGGTGTGAATTATGTTACAGTGAGAGAAATCATTGAGAGAATGTTTGAAAATAAAGCAGTTTGGACTAGTATACACAACTATATCCGAGCAGTGATCAAGAAAAAAGAAGACCAAGAAAGACAGCTGGACCAACGGCAAAGGTAAGAGGGAAAGATGCTGGAAGTTGAAGGTAAAGTGGGTCAGACTGTCTGAGATAGACTGTGTGAGTCAGACTGTGGGGAAGGAGAAAATGCCCGTCTGGGAGTAATACCGTACTAGGAGTGATAAAGGTCTTCCACGTGCTACCTGGAACGAGAATCCTTGCTGACAGTCTGTTGATGAATGAAGGTAGTGCTTCGGAAGTAATGCCGGCCTTACAGTGGCCATTCCGCTTCCGGATCGCTGGATGACAGAGGAGATTCTGGTTTAGCAGGTAGACTTGGCAACGAGAGGGCATTTTAAAGTACCCCAGAAACTATCGCCGGGAGTACAAAGAACGAATTCTGCACTAAGGTTAGTCAGGCGGCGTCCTGGACTAAGATGTCTTTTAAAGATTCCAGTCCCCCCTCTATATAGACGAAAAAAAAAAAGATTAAACATCACCTCCACAAATATCACCTCCACCAACAAATTATTTCTTCTTCTTTATAAGCACATATTTTCTATCGCACTTGTTCCAAACGAAGTCTAATTCCTGCTACATTTTTCACCATGTGTATATTCTTATGTTTGGCAAAGTTCGTCACTATTAGCAGGGCTTTTCTTCCTCTTGTAGTTTTTGATGCTTCTGTAATAGTTTCCTGCTTTAATAATATTTAAGTAATAGATTTTAATCAGATTAGATATTTTCAAGACGAAACTAATAATTTGTTATTTACTTAATTTGTTGTTTTTTTTTGCAAATTAGTAATTTATATTTATATTGGATGATGTCATAGATTACCATCGAATGGTGATATGAAAATTAATACTTTGATAAAAACTATTTTGATTTTGAAGTAGAATTTTAAATTCGATGTCAATCATTTGTTGTCTAAATATTATCATTTTCTGGTTTGTTGCCACAGAAAGTAGTCTTATTTTAAGATACATTTTATTATGTTTACAGATTTTTAAGTTTTACTTAATATTATGATCAAAATTATATATATTTTTTTATTTTATATTTTTGTAGTCGTCACACCTTTTCCATCGACAAAAAAGGAAAAGATTTGCCAGAAAATTAAAATGCTAGATAATTCTTTTTATACTATCAGTAAGAATGGAGAAATAATTTACACAGGACCAGTGGAAGGATATGAGGTTGAAGGTAAGCTTAAGTTTTTCTATACCAAATTCTCTATTTTCGATAAGATTAAGATAAATAAGACTAAGATTAATGTTCACTTACTCTAACATTTAATGGTCTTGATGTTTCACCAAAATAAAAATATTTTCATTCACAAGTATTTATTCCTTCCTGTTTATTGTTATATTTAGTTTTAGATAAAATAAATCTTAATGTGTTTATTATTTTGAATGTTGTCGAAATGTTGAATTTATTTCCTATCGTTTTAAGTTTTTCCGATGATTATGTATGGTATTGTTATTGTCCTCGCAATTTTTCTTGTGAATGTTATAGGATCCCTTTCTAGTTTGTTCTGTTTTATTCAGTCTATTCTTGAAAATTCCTTATTTATAAACGACAAAATGCAAACAAGTAATTTTGGCTCTTTCAATTTTTGTTATTTGATTTCTAATTTAGATATCTGTTGGTATGTGCTATTATATTCTTTTTCTAGGGTATATGTTGTCTCTTCTTTATTGTTTATATGATCTAGGAATGTGTCAAATAACTCTGATCCATGAGGTCATGTTGAAAGCATATCATTTATATATCTCCACCAGACTGTGGGTTTTAAATTTTGTTTAACACACAGCAATAATAATATTGATGCTTTCTTTTCATGCAAAACTGATTTTATATCTAATATGTAGGTCATTGTTACACATACATATTTCTGTGCAGTTATTAGATTTGATGGTAGACTAAACAATAATCACCATCATCATGCGACCTCTTCTGTCCACTGCTGGACATGGGTCTCTCCCATTTTTCGCCACTTTTCACAGTGCTGTGCGTCTTGTTGCCATTTCTTGGATACTCGTTTAATGTCGTCCATCCAGCGTATTGGTGGTCGTCCTCTGCTGCCAGTCAATTAGTTTTCTGGTCCATCTTGAGTCTTTTAGTCTCGCTATGTGATCTGCCCAATTCCATTTTACCTTGGCTATACGTTCGACGACATCAGTGATACCTGTTCTTTTCCTTAGGTCTTAGTTCCTTATTTTGTCTTTTTTTGTCACGCCGAGAATCGATCTTTCCATGCGCCTTTGTGCCACTCGCATTTTTAGTGCTGTTGTTTTTGTGAAAGTGATAGTTTCTCCTCCGTATGTCATAATAGGAAGAACGCATTGGTCAAATGTCTTCCGTTTCATAGCTATCGGGATGTTGCTTTTAAAGATGTCTCTTATGAACCATACCCCGCCCAAGCAAGTGTTATTCGTCGTTGAAATTCTCAGGCCTGATTATCCTTGCTTATTCTTATTTCATGACCGAGATATATGTACTTTTCTGTCAATTCTACCACTTGATTTTGGATGGTTAAGTGTTCGCTGTGAACCAAATTTGTCATAAATTTGGTCTTACTGATATTCATTTTTAGACCTATTGTTGAAGATACGTTTTATAATTCTGTAGCATTTGTTGTGCTTCACGCAGATCTTCGATAATAAGTACTAGTAAGTACCAGTGATCTATTATATTCCATCGATTTTTCTATTAAGGTTTTTACTGTTTGTAGATGATCGTTTGTTCCGAATTTTGAGCGGAAGCCAGCTTGTTTTCGGGGCTGGTAGAAATCCATTTTTTTCTAGTCTTCTCGTAATTATTCGGGTAAACATTTTATATATGTAGTTCAATAAGCTGATTGGTCCATAGTTTTCTAGGTGTGCCTTGTCTCCTTTCTTGAAGGCGGGTAGGTACTCCTTTGGAGTCCCTTTTATTCCCCTGGATTTTATTGGATAGTCCTATCAGGGAAAGTGAATCAATCCCTGCCCTCCGCAGATTCCAGGAACTCCTTGACCCGGGAAGCTAGCACCTGTTAAGGGTCCCTTGTCCAGGGTCATGGATGAATCCAGAACGGCATCCAAGGCGTCGAAGATGGCGGAGTTGGCAACCCCTGATTTTAGGGATAGGATAAGATCACAAACCTAGAAGTGTCTGATCAGGAGCAGGCGGCTTCAAACAGCGTCGGTACTTACAATGAGCAGCTGAATTAAAAACTCACTAACCCACCTTGCCAGCGTGGTGTTATAAGGCAAATACCTCCCAAAAAAATGTCAGATTTTAAACAATAATCGCGCCAGTGTAAATAAACAACGTTTATTTTTTATAACAACGGACTTATATAAAAACCATTCCTGGTTCCGATACAAGAAAGGCACGTGTATACTTCACACTGTGACTTCAACTTAAATGATAAACTTAATGATATAATTCTTCTAAGTGTTAATTTTCTTTGCTTATTGGTTTAGGATTAATAAAACAATAAAAAACACCGAACAACTACCTACATTTTTTTTGCACTTTCATATATATAGTCTTGACCATCTTGCCAAGAATAAAAGTGTTAACGGATGTTTTCCGAAGCATTATTTGGTGTCAATTTAAAGCTAATTTTTGTGGATTTTCAAGTGTTCAAAGTGTCTTTAATTTGATTGTGTAATAATTGGTTAATCTGCTATTAACTGAAAATAACTCTGTATTATTACCCTTTTTTGTGACAAAGAAGCAGATAAGCTCACCTCCTCTATTAATTTATAATCAAAATGTTAGTGGGTTGAGATCTAAATTAAGATTTAATGTAATTATTAAATAATCATTACGGTGAAAACTTGGTTAACTTGTGATTATAGCGATGCGAAATTAGGACTTACTGGTGTTGTGGTAACTGTTCAATTCGAAACGGAATCTTGAATTCTTCCAGTTCTTCTTCTTCAGGTTCCTTCTCCTATCGGAGGTTGGAAATCATCATCGCTATCTTAACTTTATTGGCCGCGCTTCTGAATAATTCTAATGAGCTGCAACCGAACCACTCTCTCAAATTTCTTAGCCAGGATATTTTGCGTCGTCCTGGGTTTCTCTTCCCTTGTATTTTCCCATGCATAAATAATCTAAGTAATACATACTTCTCGCCCCTCATTATATGACCACGACCTTTCTAATTTTAACAGTTTTTATGACTTCACATTCTTTCTTCATTCTTTATAACACCTCTATATTAGTTACTTTTTCAGTCCACGATATTTTGTGGATTCTCCTGTAGCACCACATCTAAAAGGAGTTTAATTTTTTTGATTTCAGACTGTTTTATTGTCCACGCTTCCATGCCGTATAGTAAAGTAGAAAAAACGTAACAACGTAGCATTCTTGTGCGGATCTCTAGATTAAGGTTACCATTGCAAAGTAAGTTCTTCAATTTTATGAACGCGTTTCTTGCCATTTCGATTCTAGATCTGATTTTTTTTGTTTGATCTCCATCTCCGGTTAGCCACGTTCCTAAATATTTATATGTTGTTACTCTTTCGATCGTTGTATTATTGATGATCAGGTTATCGACATTTTGTGGTTTTTTTGAGAATATCATTGATTTCGTTTTCTTGAGATTCATTTTCAGTCCGTACCTTTCACATGCATTGTATACATGTTATATTATGTACTGTAGATCTTCCATGTCAGTTGCAAATATGACCGTATCGTCCGCATATCTAATATTATTAATGCTATTTCCGTTGACCAAAATACCTTCCACAATATCCAATAAAGCTTCTTGAAATATCACTTCACTGTAGACGTTGAATAAGAGTGGTGAAAGTATGCACCCTTGTCGAACTCCTCTAAGTATACTTACTTACTCTGTCAGTTACTTGTTGTTTAATATTATTAGGGCTTCCCGTGATTTTAGTAAAGAACACAAGACCGTAAATGAAACTGTTTAATACTTCTATGTAAACGTAAAAATATAAAGAAACTTAATTGTTTGTAATAATGAAATAAAAAATATTACAAATATATAATTAATACATGTTGTTACTTTGAAATCTTGAAATAGAATGTCTTTTCCGACCGGAGGGTTGCAGATGTCTTCAAAAATATGCCGTAACGGTACTTCTTATCTTACCTTCGCGACAAGCTGTCGCCAAGCCATGGTTGCGCCGTGCAAAAGACGACAGGGGCGAGGGGCGTCGTCAGGTCATTTAGGTTTTAACAACTGGTTATAATGTGCTTAGAAATGACTGCAATCCTGATTCTATCGGAAAAACTAGAGGTGGAGGTGTGTTAATTGCTGTTACAAATGACAGCAATGAGCAGAAAGTGATCATTCCTGATGGTGAAGTAGAACAAATTTTTATATTATTGAAAATTAACAATAAGTGCATCGTTTTGGGTGGAGTTTATATCTCTCCATCATCCGACCTAAATGTGTACATGTTACATTGCATTTCAGTTGAATATGATATGGAGAAGTTTGACAACTTGCTACTGTGTGTTGATTTCTGTTTACCAACTGCTTCTTGGAGTAATAACAACTTTGGTTTAAATTTTGAATGATCTGATGACTCTCCTGCTCCTGCTGTGTACTTGACTAATTCTTTTGGCTATTTTAACATGTTTCAAATAAATAATTTACCTAATAGTCGTAATGTCTTTCTAGACTTCTTCTTCTTCTTCTAATGGCGCTACAACCCTTTGTAAGTCTTGGCCTGCTTAACAATATTCTTCCATTCTGCCCTAAGATACTTTCCTTCGCCACTGCCTGATGTTCATGGTTTTAAGATCCCTCTCTACGTCGTCTATCCATCTTTTACGGGGCCTTCCTCTTGTTCTATTTCCTTGGGGCTTCCATCTCTGGACTACTTTTACAGCTCGATTGTCTGGCATTCTTCCTAAGTGACCAAGCCAGTTAAGTCTTTGTGACTTTACAAATCTAACAATATCTGCGCTCTGCATTAGTTCATCCAGCTCGTATTTCATTTTAATTCTCCACAAACCATGGCTGCATTGGGTTGGTCCAAATATCTTCCTTAGTATTTTGCGCTCAAATATTCTCAGTTGATTTTCATCAGTGGTTGAGAGGGTCCACATTTCACATCCATATGTGACCACTGGTCTAATTACTGTCTACTCGAGAACACCTTCTGAATATAAGATAAATAATTGAAAAATCTAGGGAATTTAATATTCCTTTATACATCTGTTTTATATATTATCTTAAAGCGTTCGAAAGGATCAAATGACAGCGTTTCTGGCGGATACTAAAAGAAGTAGGCGTAATCAAAAAAATGAACGCCAGACAGTGCAGCGACTATCGACTTATTAGTTTCATGAGTCACAAGATCAAAATTTTTATGATAATAATAATATTGCATTGTCGCTTATACAAACTTTATGAGGGGACATTAGGTGATAAGAAGTTTGGTTTCCGAAACGGTATGGGTACTCGGGAAGCTCGATTTTGCATGCGAATACTTTTACAAGAGAGCCTTGAGTTTAAGAAAAATATTTACGTATGTTTTATAGATTTTGAAGAAGCCTTTAATAGAGTACGTTACTATTTCAATGCTTAGACTCAGTTGGCCTGGACACGTATGACATTAGATTGCTCAAAAATCTTTAGTACAATCAGACCGCTTATATTAAGGGAGAACAAGAAGTTTCAGCTAGTACCACCGCTTCCACTGTACTTTTACCCTGGTAGAAACCATATTGTCTCGAAGACAGGCCTCCAGATATCACGATCCCCTCCATGATACGTGCATGTAGCATTCTCTCATACAACTTTCCGATACAAAGAAGAACGGAAATAGGACGATACTTTCCTGCCTTAAATTTAGGTAGGAGCAAGAGCCTTGAGATTGTTCAGGTATCCGGAAGCGACTACGCGGCAAAAAGTACTACCGATCTTACACCCTTCACCCCTTCACCCCAGATCTTCTTCTCGGCTCGGATCCTTCTATTTAACTCCTTCTTTCTCGCACGGTAAGACTAATTCACACGTTCCACTTTTTCCGCGCTCCAACATATTCTCGTACTTGTTAAGTGCAGGGGAAGGGTTATGCACTCCCTCCTCAGTTGCTCTATCTCGATACACCTCCCATAAGGTAAGGGTAAGACATTCTACCCTTCTTCTTCTTCTTTGAGTGCCTCTCCTATCGGAGATTGGATATCATTAGGGCGATTCTAATTTTATTTACTGCTGTTTTGAATAATTCGTTAGTGGTACAGCCAAATCACTCTCTTAAATTTCTCATCCAGGACATTCTACTACGGCCTGGATTTCTACCAGTACACTCAGTTCCAATTTTACTCATATGCATCGCGGCTTTCATAACCTGCCTTCCACCGAAAGTGTAAGATGTCGAGCCCCATGTACCTCCCATCTAATACTCTCATTATATACACCCCAGTCCACCTAATATCCACCTGATATCCCCGGCACCTCGACAGACAAGGCTTGGATCTACCTCCAACGTCCCTCGTCTTGCCAATCGAGAAGCCGTAAATTGATATTCCGTGCCGTTATACTCTGGCAAGACTGCCCAGTCCTTGACACATTGGGCGGTTCCCTGCATAGCGAGAGTGACGTCGATGTAAGATCTGGAATCGCCTCTCACAAATGTTGACTCCAAACCTTCGTTTAAAACCATTAGATCTTGTGCCCCGATTTATTCCATTAACATTTGTAACCGAGTGTTAGTGATCGGCGAGGCCCATTCCGCAGATTTTGCGTTGAAGTCGCCGAGCACCACGCACTTGTTACTCAGTCGCCTCACATCTTCCATTATTGCATTTAACCTACTCTGGTACTCACCTTCCACTATATTCGATGAAATATAACAGCAGACCAGATTCAGTCTCTGCATCCTCACCGATATATAGCCCATATGAGCATCAATCCTATACACTCTTAATTTGCGATTGCAGATATGCACACCAACGACACCAGCGTCATCCACAAACCAGCGCCGATTGCTGACCAAAGTGGGGTTCGGTTCCGCCGCCACGAGAAGATCATATCTCCTCTCAGCGACGAAAGCCAGTACGAGATCGTGTGATAGTATCGCCCTGTCTACATTGGTCTGGAGAATCCTCAGCTTATATATGAGAGAACCTAAATATTGCTTACCCCGGTTGATCATTCAGGGCAAAATCCCTGAAATCGACGATATCCAACTCTTGAAAACAAGCACAGCACACAAAGAAGAAGAAGAACTGTGGCTTATCTTTACAAGAATCAGCGAGAGTAGTTCCACATTATAGTTCGAGTTTTCTCTTCCGGAAATTACTTCCTAGTATGTTGTATGAAATATGTTACTATTTCTGTTGCTCTTTGATAAGTTTCACTTGCTTTGTCCATATTTCTTAAATTCCAGCTGAACGTAAATGATGACTTTCATGAGTTTTCTCTTCCTTTTTGATTTTTGTTTTTATTTTTTCTATTATTATTGATCATTCTTCGTCTTCTGTTCGCTTCACTATATTGTGTGAATTTATTGCTGTAATATAGGGTTGTTATTAATTAAGGTTAACGTGAATTAGCTAATCAATGCAGCAAGCACATTTTTGAATATTAATGCCATTTTCACATTATCGCCAAAATGTAATGTAGACAGATCCAATAAATCCAATTGCGATTGAACACGCATTTCGTGAAATCAACAAATTTATTCAGTCTGCAATAAATGTCAGGATTGGCGAAAGAATCAAAACACCGAATGATTGGCAAAGAGAATAAAAATCGAAATAACACGTCGCCCCGTCCACCAACTCGCGATTTCGGCCTATCGACAACAACAGCTCGTTTGTGTCCATTTCCCTCTGGCATCAGCAGATTCAAATTGTCCGGAATTTTATCGTTCGTTCTCACAATGGGGGTGTAATATCATTTAGTGAACATTTATCGACCTTTCACCAATTTTATTGGATACCACCGATGAAAATAAATTGTTTTACAGCCTGTTTTAACTTGTAAGGAACTTTGATGGAAATATTGGTACAAATCATGATTTTAAAGTATTACTTAATCTATATTTACAAACTTATATCATTATTTTCTCGTATATTAATCTATTGTCTAGTACATTGTCTATATATATAGTCTTAAATATTTAATTACTTAATTAAATGACAAGAATTGAACTCACTTCTTATTGTTCTATATCTGTAATATCTAATGTCGGAGAAATAATGGAGTGGATCAAAAATTTACTAAACTAATATTTAAAAAAAGAAAAATACCTATCTTCATCAGAAAGAATGCTTCCGTTGCTTCCGAGGAACAAATCTACTGATGATAATATCGACAAAAATTGATTAAGTTCTTCCCCAGACACCAAAGGTAACAGGTATTTTTCGACATACAAAAAGTCTTTGATCTTCATCTTTAGGCTGTTTGCATCCACTGCTGTACAAAAGCATCACCATGAGTTTTCCATTCTTCTCGGTGTTGCGCTATTTGATGCTAGTTTCTCCTCACTTTTGCTTTGATGTTTTCTAGCCACATCTATGATACAACTGTTGAATATCCTTTTCTTTAAATTTATTGACATCTTTTTGTTTTTTAACACTGTAACGAAATATTTTGCCTACCACATAGGGTATTATTATGGGGGGTTGAAAATTGGGGACAGAAGTTATGGGGCTAAAGATAGGGTAAGCAAAATAAATCGAAACTTATGCGAACGACGCTCAGGGTTTATTTGTAGAGCTGGAGTCGTAGATAAGTGAATGAAACAGGGGGATTGGATTGGGACAAAAAATGAAACAAAGGGGTACTTACATGAATCTCCTGGAACAAACAGACAAACAAAACACAAGAGTTCCCTCTGGTTATTTGAAATGGGACGCCGCTCCGAGGAAACTTCCTGCTAGAGGAAAGAAAAGGTTCTTCCGTCCTAAAAAACACAAAAACAGAGGTTAGGAGACTTTTTTTTAAATAAATAGACAAAATGGTTTAGAGAAATAAATTAAATATTCATTACTGTAAAAGGAAAAAGACAGTTAAGATTTAATTTCACGTATAGTGCGTCTGTATATCTTCTTATAAGTATTTCACCCTAAAAGGGATCTTCAGAACGGCTATTCACAGACGCTCTGAACGTGAAAATAAATCTCTCCTGTCTTGGTAAAAGCAACTTTAACATGGCTTCGTATGGACGCAAATAGCGACATCTGATAATAAATCCGTAAACTAATTTTTCGAAATCAAATTCAGATTTCTGCTTTATTCTGTGCCTTCTAAGAATTAAAAAACTCGACCAAACCTAAACTAATGATCAGAGCAGAAGACAATACAGTCAGGTAATTGCGGGACGAACCACTTCAAATAAAACCGAAAAAAATAATCAGAATTACAGAACGTCAAACATTGACATAACACTTAACCTTATTAACTAACTATATTAACCTTATTTTAGAAAAACTGAAAAAGCTAGATACATAAATCCCAAACTTGGAAAAGCGCGCACAAGGAGCGATTCCGAAAATTAAAAATGGCTAGACACCTAAAAATTTTAGAATATAATGCCAATGGGCTTCTAAAACACCAACAAGAATTGCAAACTATTCTTGACATAGGTAAGACATATCAGGTATCCACACTATCCATCCAGAAAATATTGCCAAAGAAGGAAGCGCAATAATTATAAAACAGAGCATACAACAACATAATAAGATGAAATGGCAAACACAAGAAATACAAGCCACCGTTGTGAAAATCAAAACTAAGACCTATGACCTAGTATTCTCAGCTATATATTGCCCGCCAAAACATAAAATACAGCTAGATTTATACACAACATTTTTGAACTCTCAAGGAAGTAGATTCATCATCGGAGATGATTACAATGAGAAACATACTAAATGGGGATCAAAATTAATTACCACTAAAGAAAGGGATCAGAATAAAATCCCTGACCTAACTGACTTTTTTATAGTTAAGAATAATGCCTCTAATTTTTTGAGCGTTGAGGTGGCCTGGGATATGAATTCGGATCATTCCATCATTCTCCTCACACTTGTGATGAAATAATACGGAAAGAGACCCACCTAGACTGGTAAATGCAAGGACAGATTGGCAGAACTTCAGAAATAAGCTAGAAGACTCAGTTCTTCGTTCGGTCCCTGTGAAAAATAAAAATCAGTTAGATCAATTTAAGTTGACACAGAAGAACAAGACCCGACATAGACACAAGGCATACTGAAAACGGCAGAGATGAGAGTACTTAGAAGAATTATAGGAAATACGCTGAGAGATCGAAAAAAAGTGAAGACATTAGAAGAAAATGTAACGTACAGTGTATAAATGAATGCACAAAATAGAAAAAAAAAAATGAAATAACCACATCAGCTGAATGGAGGAGACCCGTGTCACCCGTGTTGGAGGAGACCCAACCTTCCAAAGAGGTATTAATCCGCCAATCAACAAGCAGAATTGCTTATAATGAGGAAGAAGAAGAAGAAGATAAAATCTGAGTTTATTTGCGACAAAATACAAAAATTGCATACGAACGCTGAACTCTTTATCTTCAAAACTCACTTGATTTTTGTCGATAGAACACTTGAATCAAAAGATAACGAATTTTTACCGTCAAGCTGATACAAATTTTATTGAACATTGATTTCGTGGGCGTAACTAATGTTCAAAATTGGCAAGGGTTGTTTGTGAGAGAACGGTTCATTCTACACAAAACGTGCCAATAAACATTTTTGTTTAAAATTATCTCAGCTACAGTTTTTATTTAAAACATTTTTTTCTCCCGCGTACAGATTATTGGTAAATCGATTTTTTTTTGCGTTTTTACCCCCCTACGAGGGGATTTTAGAGGGAAGTCCGAGGGTAAAAGTGGTAAACTTTTTTGCATCTTTTTTGGGGTCTCAAAATTAATATTCCCGACAAAATTTAGCTTGTTCGTATGATTTTTAGGAGTAGCTTAAGTTGGGCTACACAATATACTTTCACAAAATTTTATTGGAATTAATTTAGTGGTTTCGAATATTATCATTTTTACATATATAAAGATATAATTATATTGAACGCAGATACATATTTTTATATAGGTACTTAGAATATCTATTTTGATATAATTATTTTTAAAACTGGTATCTAATCTCTAGAAATTTTACTAATATCACGTAGTGGTTGACTGAATAATAAACAAAAAGAAAATAATCAAATAGTATAGATATATTTTTTCGAAATCCAAAATTTAGTAACCATTTGAATGTGAAACAAATAAGAGCCAATTATAGAAGATAGGAGATATAACAAAAAACACTGAAAACTTTGTTTTCAACACGTCCACAAAATTTATTATATTTTATCACTGGAGCTGTTTCGGTAGAGTGGCTTTGTCAAGTGATCTGTTTTTGGATCGTTTTGGATCATTTGGATCGCCAACCTTCGAAAGGAGATGGCGCCATGAGAAGAAGACGAAATAGGTTGAGGAGGGAAGAACTCTTAAGTTGGTCATTCATAATTATGGCTGTGTTCTTTAATTTGTTAATTTCCATAGATTCTAATAAAGTTAGCTTAAGGCATTTATTTTGGATGTAAAGAATTTTAAATTCGTCATTAAAAGAATGATTATGATCTAGAAGGTGAAGTGAATAGATATGTAATATCTATTTTCCTATTATTGAGAGCCCTTTTATGTTCTGCTATAAGTATGTTTAAGGTTCTACCAGTTTGACCGATGTAAGTTTTTGCACAGTCGCTACATTAAAGTTTGTCTACACTACTGTGTAAGTGCTTTTTATTTTGTTTTTCTTATTTATGCTGTTTTTCTTATTTATGATCCAATTTTCAGCCCCATATGCCATAATACTTCGCACTAATGTTTTATAAATCTGTGTTTTTGTCTTCATATTTAGATGTCTATCCCACCATAATAAGTTAAGTTGTCGGATTGCTGTTCTTGTTTGTCCTAATCTTTGTGTAATTTCTTCCTCAGTTGTTGCCTTTTTCGTGATTATAAACCCCAAGTATTTGAATTTATCCTTTCCTTTGATTGTTACGTTGTCATCAATCTGTAGATCTTCTATGTCTTCTTCACTTGTAGATAGGTACTCTGTTTTCGCGAGGTTAATATCTAGGCCAGCCTTGGTAGATTCTTCTTGTAGTTTCTTCATCATGTAGCTGAGGTCGTCTTGGTCTTGTGCAATCACTACTTGATCGTCTGCAAAGCTTAACGTATATAGGTATTCGTTCCGTATCGGTACTACCATGCCTTCGCATTTTCTTTTCCATGTAGTCAAGGCTTTCTCTAAGTACATTTTGAATAGGGTTGGAGATGTGAAACAACCCTGCAGGAGCCCTTTTGTTGTGGTGAAGTCTCCTCTGATTCTTGTTCCCATTTTCATGGACACTTTATTTTCTTTATACAGAGCTTTTGTAACTTCTATGAGTTCCGTCTCTCGATTTCAGCTTTCGTGTTCCTTGCGTCCATGTATATTTATGAATATTTTTATGTCTGAAGAATCCGTTGGTGATTTTTAGGTTGTTTAGTTCGCATAATTCAATCAGACGTTCTCCGTTATCGTTTTGTTCATCCTGTCCAAATCTCCCCACTACTTTATCGTTTTCTTTCCTTCCAGTTCTGCCGTGAAGGTCTCCTGTTATAATTATCTCCACGTTCTTCTTAATTAGCTCTATTTAATGATGAAGTTGTTCCGTGAACTGTTCTTTTTCTACTCTCGGGGAATCGTCTATTCCCTGCATATACTCCGAGTATCACTGTCTCTTTACCGTATATGTCTATATGCATTTTAATTATTCTCTCGTTGATTGGTTCCCATGTTCTAACCCTGTTCTTCCACTTATTTTTCATTAGTATTCCCACTCCTGCCTTTGCTCTACATTCTTTATTAACTCCGCTCCAGGAGTGGATATGGTCTTCTATTGTTTCCGTTCCATTTCATTTCTTTTTGGTTTCTGTTGTTACTGGTATGACAACAAATTAATCAAATATAAAAAAACTCCCCTTTATTAATGGTCTAACTCATTCTGTCATATCCATATTCAAAAATGTTCCTAATATTAGTATAGCTAAATATAATACCATGAACAGCAAACAACTATTTTCAAAAATCAAAGACCCAGTACCAACCTTATATAAAAGTAATGTTGTTTATTAAATACCGTGTCTAGGATGTCAAAATAGCTAAATTGGCCAAACATCACAATGCCTAAAACAACGCATCACACAACATAAAAGTGATTGCCGCTTGGGAAAAAATACTTGCGCAGTAGTTAAGGACTATGAAAACACTAGTCATAAGCTAGACTATAACAAAGCTTACATGTTGGCACAGACTGATAACTACAAAAGTAGATTATTTCTTGAGATGTATTACATTAACAAAAATTTAAGAAGAAGAAACACTTTAAATTAAAAAACGGACACTGGACAGTTAAGTAACATATATTGTAATATATTGAACAAAATTTATAAATATTCAAAATAGTCAACATTCACCTTAATAAATCTTAATATTTCATCAAAAAAATATCATTCTTCTAACATTTCTTTTGTTATTTTTATTTTTACATTTGAAGTAAGTTTAATTTTTTATCGTATTGCTGTAACGAACGTGCTTAAGATCATTTAATCTTGACATTCAATATTTCAAATACTTCAATGTCAGTTTTTATTTGTAAAATCTTTTAATTTCTGTGAATGTTTTTAAATGTATTTGTACGCCATTTTTTGTAATGTTCAAATTGTTTCAGTTTACTCCTGAGGAAGCTATCAAATAAATAGCGAAGTATGTATATATATATATATATATATATATATATATATATATATATATATATATATATATATATATATATATATTAATAAAGAAAGATTACTTTAGAAATAGAATTGAGAAAAACAAGAATGTTTCCAAAAACCTGTGGAATATTGTTAAAAATTTGACAGGTAAAGAAACCGAACGAAATAATAAAGAAATTACACAAGAAGAATTAATAAAACACTTAAAAAGAAAAAATCACTAGGTATTGACAACATTAGAGCAGAAACAATAAAAATGATAGATAAACAAATCATCAAACCGTTGGTGGAACTAATAAATTTAATATTTAAAACTGGTCAATGTCCAGACAAATTTAAGGAAACAGTTGTAATTCCTATATACAAGAAAGGAGATAAACTAAGTTTCTCAAATTACAGACCAATCTCACTAATTAGCACTTTAACAAAAATTTTTGAAAAATATCTTAAAATCAAATTAACATCTTCCTTTGATAAACACAGTGTATTATCGTCTTCACAGTTTGGATTCCGTGAAGGTTTATCGATAAATGACTCAATAGTAAAAATCACCAATGAAATATACAATCGAATTGACAATAGTCAACCTACTGCTTGTGTGTTTCTAGACCTGGCAAAAGCATTCGATACTGTAAGCCATCTAAAACTACTAGAAGCACTAGAAAATAGTGGAATACGCAGCACTGCTCATAATTTACTTAAGTCTTACTTGGACAACAGTCAACAAATTGTTAGGATAAATAATATAAACAGCAATAAACTTCACTTAAGAGGCGGTGTACCCCAAGGTACAGTATTAGGACCACTACTATTCAATATCGATGTTAACGATCTATATAATCTCAATAATGAGGGGAAGATAGTAAGTTTTGCCGATGACACTGCAATTTTATATAGCGCGGACAATTGGGAACATTTAAAGAATAAAATTAAGCTAGATATGCTCAAACTAATAAAATGGTTTAATTATAATGGTTTAACCATTAATCATATAATCCATATAGGACAGTTTCAAATAAGGCTATATAGTCATTGGAGCGGTGATACCGATCGTTTTGTTGTGCAAAGAGCGAGCGAGGGTGTATGCGAGGAGGATGGATGTAAATATAGATGAAAATGAGAGAGAAAGAACGATAGTAGAGTGGCAGAGAGAATAGGCGAATGATAGCGGAAAGGCAAGGTGGACGAAGGGGCTTCAGGAAACTAGACTATTTCCTGACGCAGTTTACTTTCTTGTACCTTGAAATCAATAAACATTATTATTTTTATTATTATTATTATAAAATAAAGGCCTTAAGCTAAAGGTAAAAGAAATAATAAGTTAGACTTACTCACAATCAATTTAATTTAACTAATCGGACGACCGGTTTCGCTTTCTATAATATGCAAAGCATCTTCAGGTCACGATACAAAGTTAAAATGCTGAAAATAATAATCCCATATTAGGGTGTTGTCCAATAAAGATAAAAACAAAGATAAAAACATAGGTAGGTGATATAAATTATATAAATTACAGTAATTATGCCAATATTACATGTCTGTGGTTTTATAAATGAATAAAAAGTTTAAGCAGACAAGGTACGACCCACAAATTGATAACATAGTCTATTAAACTGTATAAATAAACCAATAAATAAACATTACTTACATGCCGGTACTCTATTAGTTGCTGGTTGAAAGAACATGGTTCAAACTATCTTGGATTGTAGATTGGATAGCTCAGGTCAACTATTGTAATTATTTAACAATAAACGGGGAAGTTCTTGAGGAGACAGATTGTATGATCTTCAAAGGATGTACAGATTGTGTGGGTGTGCAATAGTATAATCTTGTAGTTATCAAAATTTCTTTGATAAAGTTGTTGCAATATTCGGCAAATTATTGTAAAGTCCAAAAATTTTTATGTTAAAATTAAATTAATACACAATTACACACACAGAAACACACAGAAAACACTTAAAAAACGGGGGACGAAACAGACATTTAATTTAAAAGGAGTGGATTTTCAAAAGAACTACATTTCTTAATAGGAGACAATGAGTTTTTTATGTGCTGTATATCAGATTTTAGAGGTAAACTTGACAAATGTAGGTTAAAGTGTGACAGTTCTTCTTCTATTTTAAATGCTGTAAATTAAGTTATCCAGTTTATGAAATAAGCTGATATTAATAAAAATCTAAAATTTTTTTTTTTTTAATTTTAGATATTAAAGTTATTTGATGTGTTAATATTGGCATACTTTAACAAACTTTAAATAATTGATTTCAATGTAACAATATAAATAATTGTAATACTTATTCTATGATAACAAACTCAGCTTAGTCAAAGTTACAGAACAAACTTAAGTGATTATTTGTTAATTAAATTAAATATGTACATTTGTAATGAAAATGTATAATGTATAACAAAATTACAAACTTTCTTTGAAATAATTGTTGGTGTGAGTCATCTGTCATGGTGTGTATAAGTATTTTTAAATATTTATTCCAATTCTGATATGTTAATATGGAACTTAAATAATAAGTAAATAAACCATTGTTGATAAAATTATTGATAAATTAAAGAAAATTAAAGAAATTGACTGAATAATTAAGTATTCAAAAATTAGTTGGTAATTTTAATATCAGACAGTTGGGACCGGAAATTGGTTATACCAACAGGTAAAAGGTTCTCTATTTAAACCGGTGTAAAGTAAAATTATTCTTATTTCAATTTTCTAATACCATGAAGGAGTCTCATCACACCGACCCGAACAATGGTGAGTTTGTACAATAATTTCTGTGACACTTTAACAATTTTAAATTTAAAACAGTTTATAGTTAAAATATAATATTTCTATTTGAAAATGTAGATTTGTTAATTATTAGGATTAACAAAATTATATTTAATTAATACTGCTAGTCTGAACGACTTTACCATGTTGTGTTGGGAACAATCAAACCACGTGTTAATTTGAAATTAAATATTTTGTAAAATGAGTGTATGTCGCAACCGGATGGGGTGTAATAATAATTTTGGGTTAAATAAGTTGAGGCACCATACCAGTTCAATACTGATGTTTTATATAGTTTTAGGAAAATGTAGTTTATAGTAACATGTTAATGAAACCAGTGAACAAAAACTTAATCCATGGGGACCATACCTTAAACTTTATAGAAATATAGAAATTCAAATAATCTGAGGAGTATATCAAATGTATTTGAATGTATATGGGATACTGGAATAAAAAGTTTGACCATGATGTTGAAGTAAATTCAGAAAATGTGCATGAAGATAATGGATACTGTATGGAAAACCTCATATAAAAGAAGATATTGGGTAATCAATTATATAAGTATATGGATTTTGGTGTGGAAAGCAGAAATGGAGTGAGATCAGGTAAAATTATTTATATTAAGTTTATATCAATACTGAGTATACTGGTGTGTACTCTAGTTCTAACTGTGCATTTAAAGTTTCAGCTGTGTGATTTTTTAGAGATTTTAATATTTCTAAATGTTCCAAGTTATTGAGTAATAAGCCTTTGTTACAAGTATGGAGGATTGTGAAATCTGTTGAAATCTGTATGAAATCCAGTAATCTTGAACACTGGAGATTCAAGATGACTCAAATAGCTTAAATTTCTTAGATTTAACATTAACATTAAATAATAGCACGATTATCCTTGATATTTATAGAAAGCCAACTCATACTGGTACAGTTATACCAGCTGACTCACACCATCCTATTCAACACAAAATGGCAGCATTCTACAGTTACATTAATCGTTTAATATCATTACCATTAACTGTAACATCATTCAATAAAGAATTAAAAATTATTCAACAAATAGCTATAAATAATGGTTATTCAATTAATCTAGTGAATAAAATTTTACATAAAAAGACTAATAGAATGTTAGAACACCAAGTATATACACAACATTCTAATGAAATGGTGGAACAAAAACCTTACAGATCTTTAACATACATAGGTGATCTTTCTTATAAGATAGCTAAAGTCTTTGATGACTACATAAACATCTCTTTTAAAACTGCCTCTAATTTAGGATTGACTTTCTTAAATAACAAAGATAAACGTAACTCACTTGAGTATAGCGGAGTGTATAAGTTGAGCTGCCATACCTGCAATGCATGCTATATTGGTAGAACCTTCAGATCCTTCAATATTAGACTAAGAGAACATCTTAGATATATAGAACGTCCAACATCGGGTCAATCACACTTCTCACAACATATCCGACATAAAAACCACAGCTTTGATCCACAAACAGATTTCACAATCCTCCATACTTGTAACAAAGGCTTATTACTCAATAACTTGGAACATTTAGAAATATTAAAATCTCTAAAAAATCACACAGCTGAAACTTTAAATGCACAGTTAGAACTAGAGTACACACCAGTATACTCAGTATTGATATAAACTTAATATAAATAATTTTACCTGATCTCACTCCATTTCTGCTTTCCACACCAAAATCCATATACTTATATAATTGATTACCCAATATCTTCTTTTATATGAGGTTTTCCATACAGTATCCATTATCTTCATGCACATTTTCTGAATTTACTTCAACATCATGGTCAAACTTTTTATTCCAGTATCCCATATACATTCAAATACATTTGATATACTCCTCAGATTATTTGAATTTCTACATAAAGTTTAAGGTATGGTCCCCATGGATTAAGTTTTTGTTCACTGGTTTCATTAACATGTTACTATAAACTACATTTTCCTAAAACTATATAAAACATCAGTATTGAACTGGTATGGTGCCTCAACTTATTTAACCCAAAATTATTATTACACCCCATCCGGTTGCGACATACACTCATTTTACAAAATATTTAATTTCAAATTAACACGTGGTTTGATTGTTCCCAACACAACATGGTAAAGTCGTTCAGACTAGCAGTATTAATTAAATATAATTTTGTTAATCCTAATAATTAACAAATCTACATTTTCAAATAGAAATATTATATTTTAACTATAAACTGTTTTAAATTTAAAATTGTTAAAGTGTCACAGAAATTATTGTACAAACTCACCATTGTTCGGGTCGGTGTGATGAGACTCCTTCATGGTATTAGAAAATTGAAATAAGAATAATTTTACTTTACACCGGTTTAAATAGAAAACCTTTTACCTGTTGGTATAACCAATTTCCGGTCCCAACTGTCTGATATTAAAATTACCAACTAATTTTTGAATACTTAATTATTCAGTCAATTTCTTTAATTTTCTTTAATTTATCAATAATTTTATCAACAATGGTTTATTTACTTATTATTTAAGTTCCATATTAACATATCAGAATTGGAATAAATATTTAAAAATACTTATACACACCATGACAGATGACTCACACCAACAATTATTTCAAAGAAAGTTTGTAATTTTGTTATACATTATACATTTTCATTACAAATGTACATATTTAATTTAATTAACAAATAATCACTTAAGTTTGTTCTGTAACTTTGACTAAGCTGAGTTTGTTATCATAGAATAAGTATTACAATTATTTATATTGTTACATTGAAATCAATTATTTAAAGTTTGTTAAAGTATGCCAATATTAACACATCAAATAACTTTAATATCTAAAATTAAAAAAAAAAAAATTTTAGATTTTTATTAATATCAGCTTATTTCATAAACTGGATAACTTAATTTACAGCATTTAAAATAGAAGAAGAACTGTCACACTTTAACCTACATTTGTCAAGTTTACCTCTAAAATCTGATATACAGCACATAAAAAACTCATTGTCTCCTATTAAGAAATGTAGTTCTTTTGAAAATCCACTCCTTTTAAATTAAATGTCTGTTTCGTCCCCCGTTTTTTAAGTGTTTTCTGTGTGTTTCTGTGTGTGTAATTGTGTATTAATTTAATTTTAACATAAAAATTTTTGGACTTTACAATAATTTGCCGAATATTGCAACAACTTTATCAAAGAAATTTTGATAACTACAAGATTATACTATTGCACACCCACACAATCTGTACATCCTTTGAAGATCATACAATCTGTCTCCTCAAGAACTTCCCCGTTTATTGTTAAATAATTACAATAGTTGACCTGAGCTATCCAATCTACAATCCAAGATAGTTTGAACCATGATCTTTCAACCAGCAACTAATAGAGTACCGGCATGTAAGTAATGTTTATTTATTGGTTTATTTATACAGTTTAATAGACTATGTTATCAATTTGTGGGTCGTACCTTGTCTGCTTAAACTTTTTATTCATTTATAAAACCACAGACATGTAATATTGGCATAATTACTGTAATTTATATAATTTATATCACCTACCTATGTTTTTATCTTTGTTTTTATCTTTATTGGACAACACCCTAATATGGGATTATTATTTTCAGCATTTTAACTTTGTATCGTGACCTGAAGATGCTTTGCATATTATAGAAAGCGAAACCGGTCGTCCGATTAGTTAAATTAAATTGATTGTGAGTAAGTCTAACTTATTATTTCTTTTACCTTTTGAAATGGACTCACACAAGCAACACATTCATGCCTTAAGCTAACTTTATTAGAATCTATGAAAATTAACAAATTAAAAACACAGACATAATTCTGAATGACAACTTGAGACAAACAGTTCTCCTCTCCTCAACCTATTTCGTTAAAGATTTTAAATTGTAAACATATACAAAAATAGATCACTTGATACAGGCACTCTGCGAAAACAGCTGTAGTGATAAAATATTATAATAAATTTTGTAGAAGTTTTGAAAATAAAGTTTTCAGTGTTTAATTATTATATAAAATAAATTTCCATCAAGTAACGATCAAATCCATCACTTAGGAGATATTAAGGAATGCAATAGTTTTATTTTTATGCTGATCATTGCTACTAACCTCTAGAAATTTATGCAAATTTATCAATATAAATAGGTTTTACGAGATTTCCCACCCTGTAGAATTGCTTCAAGTGTAACAGAAACAAACTAAATCTGGATATGAACCCTCTATCGCAAAAAGTCAACCCTCGGTTGCATAAAATGTAAATGAGAATCAGTCGTAGACTCCAGAGCATGGCTGCCAACTGCCATAAAACAATTTCCTTTACATTACATTCATAGTTGAGTCACGTTCTTCGATGACATACACAAAATTGAGCCAGGAGAATAGAGAATGAAATGTGGCGTCCCTCGGCATATCCCCGAAGCAGTCGAGCAATACGCGTCCTTATGGAAGGGAGAAAAAGGCCGCCATTGTTCGATATTAACGATACGGACTAGATGTGGGAATTATTACATGATATATCACTGGCGTACTGTCTGAGTTTTTACAAGTGATATTTTTTGTGGTTTTTTAAGCAAAAATTAGAAGTTTAATATTCAGCCAATAATTTAACATTTTTGTACTTGTAAAAAAAAGATAAAAAAGAAGAAGACGAAGAATGGAAAAGTCGTTACTTGCACTGACTCTCAGGTATAGAGTTAGAAACGACCACATAGCATGTCTGAAGTGAATTTGAGCGGGCCATGTGGCCAGAATAAATGACAGGGAATTGATGAAAAAAATTCCAGTGTGGAGATCAAGAACAGACACAAAGAGCAGAGGTAGACCCCCTACACGATGAACATATGACGCGACCTCAAAAAAATTGTTGGAAATTTAACTGCAGGAAGCTCAAGAGTGACAGAACTGGTAGAAATTAGAGGAAGTCTATGTTCAACTTTGGATGTTTTGTTCATTCAAGGCTGGATGATGATAATGCACTATCATTCACGAGTATTAGGATTTAAATGTTGTTTATGCATTTTGCTTGTGATTAATTAGTATATCTTTTAGATTTACATCTAATTGACTGTAAATGACTCATAACAGCTTGACGGAACTAACATTTTTTGTTAAGTTTAAATACTGCTAAAAAACAGAATTTGCTATTTTAAATTTTTATTTGGTTTAAATTTAGTATTTCTTAAAACAATAATTTAAAAAAATTGGACAACTAATTATCCACTAGAAAGTCATCATTATATTCACCCTTTTTTAATTCTACTGCTGGACATAGTTTGTATCCAAAGTTCTTGGCATTGTAAACTTTGTGGCTAGTTCTTCTTCTTCTTCCTCTTTATAAGCAATTCTGCTTGTTCATTGGCGGATTAACACCTCTATGAAAGGTTGTCACTCCATCTTTTGCGCGGTCGTCCGATACTTCTTCTGCCGATTGGTGACTTACCTCTTGCTATTTTGACGACACGGGTCTCCTCCATTCTGCTTATGTGGTTAGTCTATTCCTTTTTTCTATTTTGTGTCCATTCATTTATACACTATACGTTACATTTTCTTCTAATGTTTTCAATTCTCTTTCAATCTCTCAGCGTATTTCCTATAATTCTTCTCAGTACTATCATCTCTGCCGTTTCCAGTAGCCTTTGCGTTGTGGCTGTGTCGGGTCTTATTGCTCTCATACTGACTTTATGAATTCTTGACTTCATCTCAGTGTTAATGTGTCTGTTTCGTCATATAGTGTTATTAAGGCATCCTGCCAATCTATTAGTTTTTTGTACTTGATCTCTCACTTTTTTGTCGAGGTCTCCATAGCTAGACAGTGTAATTCCTAGGTATTTTATTTCCATTACTTGTTCAATACTGATGCAATTTCTATTTTACATCTGGTTGGTTCTTTGCTGTATATTATTGTTTTAGTTTTCTGAGATGAGATTGTCATATTAAATTCTTTTGCTCTCATGTTAAGTCTGTGGACCAGTCTTTGCAGACTATCTTCATCTTAGGCTATCAATATTGCGTCTGCGTAACAGAGTATTTTTATTTCTTTGTTTCCCATTCTGTAGCCTCTTTCTTTGTAAACGCTTTTGATGATTTCATCCATGATTAAATTGAAGAACATGGGGCTCAATGAATCCCCTTGTCTTATTCTGCTGCCTATTTCTATAGGTTCTGTAAGTTGTCCATCTAATTCTGACTTCCATTTTGTTGTTTTGGTAGATGTTTTTGATAGTTTTTATAATATTTAAGGAAACTTGTCCATTATACAAAAAATGGATTACATCTTTTAGTATTACTCTGTCAAACGCTTTCTTTAGGTCAATCAGACACAGAAATACTGGTCTATTATACTCTAGTGATTTCTCAGTAATTTGCTTTATAACGAATATTGCATTTGTACACGATCTTCCGGTTCCTGCTTCCTGGAACAGGAAACGGCTCATTACAATCTGATAATGGGTGATTTTAACGAGAAACTCGGAAGGAAAAAGGACGAGCAAGAAGTGGCAATCGGAGATTTTGGAATCGGAGTAAGAAACGAAAGAGGCGAAATGCTTACCAACTCTCTACTGCAACGCAACACAAACTGTATGCAATGAACACCTTTTTTAAGAAGAAACAGAATAGAAAATGGACGTTGGCTAGTCCAGACGGAAGAACTAAGAGCGAATATGATTATATAATAACAGACAAAAAGCAAAGTATTCATGATGTCACTGTACTCAATAAACTATCAGTAGGAAGCGACCACAGACCAGTAAGAGCTATAGTAATGATAAACCTACAAAAAGAAAGAGCAAAGATGATACACAGTTGCAAAAGTAGTTTGGAATTCACCAAATCAGCCAGAAGCATCCATAAAAATATAGCCGAAACTTTACAGAGTAATAATCCCAAACCGCTAAGTATTGACGATCACAATAAATTAATAACAGACTCGCTTAAAACTCGCACAACTCAAATTTTGCAAAAAAAATGACACCAAAAGTAAAAAGATTAGCAAAGATACAAAAGCTCTCATGGAAATACGACAAAACCTAAGCGAGAACGAAAAGGGAAACAAAGAAGAATATAGAAAACTAAATAAAAGAATTTCAGCGGAAATTAGAAAAGATGTAAGAAGATATAATACTAATGTAACTACTCAAACAGTAGAAGAGAACAAAGGTTTAAAGATAAGGAAAAGAAAACTCATACAAAGTAAAAAAGAAATATACAACCTGAGAGATAGAGACGGAAAGGCAACAACATAAACAAAACATTCTGAAAATATCCAGAGAGTTTTATAAAGACCTCTATACCAGCCAAAGACCACAAGACTCTCATAAATCAGGGATCGCAAATACTTTCACCCATTACTGTGTCAGAAGTAAGAGCAGCTTTAAAGGAAATAAAGAACCATCGATCGCCTGGTGATGATAGACTCGTTATTGAGGCAATAAAAGCAGGAGAAATTCTATTAAAATCAGTAAGCTAACTGTTTAATAAATGCTTACATGCGGGTTCAATTCCAAAAGACTGGAACAATGCAGTGATAGTCTTGTTACACAAAAAAGGCGATATTACTAAATTAGAAAATTATATATACATCAGCCTCTTGAGATAGCTATCCGTCAGCTATCTCAGGACATATGTACAAACTCTTTATGAAAATCTTAGCAAAGAGACTAACACCTAAACTTGATTTCTATAAGTCCAAAGAACAGGCAGGCTTTAGGGCAGGATATGGCACAAATGACCACTTGCATATCATAAAGATGTTAATAGAAAAGTGCATCGAGTATAACATACCACTGGTTCTTGCATTTGTCGATTACGAGAAGGCTTTTGATTCTGTAGAGTTTGAAACAGTACTGGGAGCCCTAAATCAAAGCCGAATAGATTACAGGTACACGACACTAATCAAAAACATCTATAAGAACGCTACATCAAGTATACGACTACACGAAGACACAGACAAATTCAGCTTAGGTCGAGGAGTTAGACAAGGAGATAATATTTCACCAAAATTGTTCACGGCAGCTCTAGAGTCAATATTTAAGAACACTCAATGGCAAGATATGGGCATCAATATAGGTGGATAAAGATTAAATCATCTAAGGTTTGCAGATGATGTTGTATTAAGCGCAGATAACTTACAGGATACAGTTTCTATGATAAATTCGCTTAAAAGTCTGTCTGAAAGAGCAGGATTAAAGATAAACTTTGAGAAAACTAAACTTATGAAAAATCTCGTAATGAGTGGAAATATAAATATAGACAATAATACCATATAACAAACAGACACTTACAAATATCAGGGACACGAGATCAAAATAAGCAGAGACAATCAAATACATGAAATACAGAGGCGAATAGGTCTGACATGGGCAGCATTTGGCAAATTAAACCATATTCTAAAAAGTTCAATTCCCATGTGTCTCAAGCGAAAGGTTTTTAACCAATGTGTTTTGCCTGTACAAACTTATGAAGCAGAGACTTTAACACTCACGCAGAAATCTGCGAATAAACTCAGAGTTACACAACTAGCAATGCTGAACGTGAGCCTTCAAGACCACATAACAAATCAACAAATCAGATAAAGATCAGGAGTTCAAGACGTGATCGAAAGAACCACGACGCTTAAGTAGAACTGGACAGGGCACTAAGCCAGAACACAAGATGGACAGAGGACAAGACGTATTATGGAATGGGGAAAAGAAGCCGAGGACGACCACCGGCTAGATGGACCGATGATATAAAACGTGTAGCGGGAAACTGGCTACAAGTGGCCCAGTGTAGAGAACACTTGAAAGAACTGAGTGAGGCCTATGTCCAGCAGTGGACGCGATTGGCTGATTGATGATGATGATGATGACACGATCTTCCCATACGAAAACCCTGTTGGTTATCTGATAAACTTATCCTCTGATTTTAGCACTTGTAAAATTTTAGTTCTTTTAGTTTTAGGGTAGTATTTAACAAGTTTGATCCTCTGTAGTCTTCTGGCTGTTTTTATCTTCTTTTTTGAATAGTAGAGTTAGTTCTCTTGTTCTCCATTATTCTGGTATTTTTTTGTGTTTTATAATTTTATTAATTAATGTTATTAATTGTTCTGTCATTGCTGCTCCACAATATTTCAGTAATTCGTTTGGTATCTCGTCTTTACCTGCTGCTTTTCTGTTCTTCAGCTTTTCCGAACTTTCTGTATATTTAAATTAAGTTCTTCACAGTAACTCCCTATTCGACAGAATATAGTCTATCATAGATCTTTGTCCTCTACTGTTTTCATAAGTGTATTTGTATTGTTATTTGTAAAGAATAACTGTATTATTAGTACGTATTTCGTTTATGCTGCAGAGGTCAGTAAGAAGGTCTCCGTTTTTATTTCTGATATTTTTGTTATATCGCTGTTTTATTCCTGAAACTATATCATTGCCAATACGGGCGTTAAAATCACCCAAAATGATTAGGTATGTATTCATCATTTGGGGTCTCCTTTATTACAGTCTGATGGTGTTTGTAGAAGTTTTTCCTTGTGGTGGTATCTCTGTTGTTCTTTGGTACATAGATTGCTATCACATACAGATGTTTGGCATCCAGTTTACCTTTTACACTTACTATTCTTTCAGAGGTATATTTAAATGCTTGTACTAGGTGTAAAAAATTTCTGTGTACCAACAGAACGACTCCTTCTCTGGCTCCGGTTTCTTTCGCAACACCACTGTAAATCATCAGATAGTCATGTAACATAATTTGACCCTTTCCTTTTTTCTTAATTTCTTGTAGTACACATATGTCTATATCTTTTTTCTAGAAGCTCTTTTGATTTCCTGCTCTCTTTTCTTTAGAGACTCTACATTCCAAGGACCGATGTGAAGTATATTTCTCGTTTTCCATAAATTCGTTGTCCTTCAAACCAAAATATTGCGTCATAAATCAAATACCTTGGACTGATCACAAAGTAAACATCAAAGGCCACTTCTACAAAGCTTGACAAACTACTGAATCACACTGCTAGCAAATTTAAAGAATGCTTGGGTCAAGTAGGAACCACATTCATCTTACTAAGTAATAGAAAAGAGTAAGTCATCATCAACCGACTCCGAATAGGACATACTGTACTTACGCACAAGCATATTTTCATCAAGGAAGTTGCTCTGAAGTGTAATAAGTACAATACTCAATTATCAGTGAAACACTATAGTTATCGAGCGCCCAGTATATCAGAATGAAAGGATTGTATATGCCCTTAGTAATAATTTAAAAAATGTGCTGATTTCAAATGTAAAATCGTAATTAAATTATCTCAAAATAACTATATACCAAATTGTGAACTATTATTGTGTAATAATATGTATATTACTGTATGCATTTCCCCCTACTAATAACCTGTAGTGGTTAACGCGTTTATATTTGTGTAAATAAAAAAATGATAGTTTCTTTAATTATCCGAAAAATCCTTTCTGGAAGCGGAAACGTCGACACCTGAAGAGTTTTTTTTATAAACGTGTATTTGTCGTGATTCTTTGAATGCAATCGGAACAGTGCCGTTGGTAATGCCAAATAAACATTTTCTATCTTGAACCCGCATATCTCTCACGCCTTCTCCGTCAATCGGTCGGCATAAAACGCCACCCAAACCATTCGTGGCTGTTGTTTCACCCCCGTTTTCTGTTCAAGTTGTTTCGCGAGTCCTCGACATTCCCTCTTGACTACATGAAGAGGCTCTTGAAACGTGCCGATCATTTGTTTGATGAATCTGTGCTACCGTTGACTTTTAGGCTCCACTAACAACTCTTCTCTGTACTCCCTAATCCCCGTTTTGGCATGAACGTTCCTAAATAGATTTGGAAGTACTTAACCCATTAATGACCGGAGAGTCGAAACCGAAACATTTTGTATTTAGTTTTTGTTAGTATTACGTTTAATAACATTAGCAACATTATACTTAATAATTTTGCAATAATTCCAAATATTATGTTCATAGAAAAAAAAAACAAAACAAGATTTATAAATAAGTTTTAATAAATAACGTTAAATTGTTATAATCCAATAGTTTTATTGCTTACTAAATCAAGAAGCGCATCTAACATTGAAAATTTCTAACTGGAAATCACTGGTTACATGTGATTTCGAATTAAGACTAATATATACATAAGGTGTTTTGTCATGTTAAAAAAAAGGTTTCATATAGTGTATATGTTAGGGACAATAAAGTATATCCGGTCAATAACGTTATTGACCATCAATGGCTGGATATTAACGTTATTGTCCATAGAAACTGGACATTGATAACAATTTTAAATTCTTTATTAGACCAGTTGATAAATCTGAACTAATTCAAACAATTTTAAATTCTTTATAAACTATCTATCATTGTCCAGCCAATGTTAACATAGCCCGTTGTTAATCGGCCAATGTTGAAATTTTGACTAAAAGCTAGGATATGTGTACTGTTTACTTCATTTTTAAACTGTGGTGAATAACAATACCTAGCCAAAGAAATAAAATTAAAGAAGCGACAAATGTTTTAAGAAGACCGGGTTCTAAAAAAACAACAAAGCTCTATAAAATGGTTTGTAAATATGATGTAATTACAATAAGTCGTAAAGAGCGACTGATTATATGCCGGTTGACGAAAACGCTTAGTTTAAAGTATTAGATTTTGCTACAACTGATGAATTATTTGATATAATTTATAATGCGCACATAGCAATTGGGCATGGTGGACGTATTCGTATGGTTTTTCCTTCTTCTGCTTCTTCCTTCTTTTATGTAGGCTTTAAAGCCTGTTTCTTCTTTAATAGTAGAATAATAAATTGTTTAAATTATCGCACCATCTTTTTCTTGGTCTGCCAATACTTCTTTGTCCATTTGGTGACTTATCTCGTGCTATTCGTACTATCCTATCCTCTGTCATTCTACTAATGTATTCGTTTCACTCCTATTTCCGTTTTGTCACCCATCCATTTATGTCTTCTATATTGCTTGCTCTTCTTATGTTTTCGCTTCTCTCCCTATCCAACAGACTTTACCCTGATATTGGTCAGAGTATTTTCACCTCTGTTATTTCTAGTTCAGTTCACTCGTTTTAGATGTGTCAGGTCTTGTCCCCGACGTGTATGTTAATATAGGTTTAATTGCTGCTTTATAGATTTTTGTTTTTGTGTTTGTCTTAGGTGTTTGTTCTTCCAGATTGTGTCATTAAGAGATCCCACCATCTCCGCAAACTAGTTATATCTATTCCCAGATATCTAAACCTTGCTTCCTGCTTTATTATTTTCTTATCAATTTCGATTTTACATCGTAGTGGGTATTTAGATGTTGTCATACACTTGGTTTTATCTGCTGATATTATCATATTGTATTTCTTGGCTGTTGTATTGAAATTATGTGTTAATCAAAGCATGAATGTGTTGCTTGTGTGAGTCCATTTCAAAAGGTAAAAGAAATAATAAATTAGACTTACTCACAATCAATTTAATTTAAGTATCCAGACGACCGGTTTCGCTTTCTACAATATGCAAAGCATCTTCAGGTCTCGATACAAAGTTAAATAAATGCTGAAATAATAAACCCATATTAGGTAAATTATATAAATTACAGTAATTATGCCAATATTACATGTCTGTGGTTTTTCAAAATGAATAAAATATTTAAGCAGACAAGGTAAGACCCACAAATTGGTAAAATAGTGTATTAAACTGTAATAAATTAATAAATGAACAAATAAATAAAACATTACTTACATGCCGGTACTCTATTAATTGATGGTTGAAAGAACATGGTTCAAACTATCCTGTATTGTTGATTGGAGAACTCAAGTCTGCTATTGCAATTGTTGACAGTAAACGGGGAAGTTCTTGAGGAGACAGATTTTATCCAATGAAGTAGAGATAGGTGTAATGTAATTGTTTGTTTGATGAAAGTAATGTTCTATACCATTGAGTTATTTAAAAGTTATTTATATTTATTCTAGAGATATATTTATGAAATGTGTGTTATTTATTGAGATTTTATTTTTGAAGGTGACAGTTGTGAGACAATGAATGAGATTAGATGTACAAATTGTGTGGGTGTGCAATTCTATAAACTTGTAATTATCAAATTTCTTTGATAAAGTTCTGTTGTAATATGTGGCAAATGGTTGTAAAGTCCAAAATTTAAAGTTAAAAAATTAAAATTGAGGACACTTTAAGACACACAGAAAACACACAGAAAACACTTAAAAAAAGGGGGGGGGACGAAACAGACATTAAATTTAAATTTAAAAGAGGGGGAGGATTTGAAAGCACTACATCTCTTACTTGGAGACAAGATAATGAGTTTTTTATGTTATTTATTAGATTTTAGAGGTAAATTTGACAATTGTAGGTTAAGGTGTGACAGTTCTTCTTCTATTTTAAATGCTGTAAGTTAAGTTATCTAGTTTTATGAAATAAGCTGATATAAGCTATTTTCGTATTTATCGTACAGTTTCCGAAATAAATAAACTTTATTGTAATGTAACTAAGGAAAAAATAATGATTTAACTACGACTTTGTGTGCAGTGTCAGAAAAAGAGTAGTAACTCAAGAAAAGGTTTGGTTTCGAAGCCAATTTTGCATTCATAATTTAATTCACGCGCTCAAATTGGTTTGATATTCAGGCACAAAATTATAATGATTTTAGATTTATAATGGTATACCAAGACCATCTTACGAATTTTGTAATCTTAAAATCTGTCGTTAACTCAGTTTTAACTAAATTATACACTATGTGGCAGGAAGTAAAAATTGTTCACGGAAACCCCAGACACAGCCAAAATCAGGGGCCAGTTGAGCGAGCTAACAGGGATATAAAAGGAATTTTAGGGGCATCAATGGATGAAAATCAAACTGCAGATTGGCCTTCAGGAATAAAATTTATTCTGCTTAAAAAATCGAGCATTTCATTCAGCTTAGTAAATAAATTATAATTTTTAAAATTATCGCTTCCCATCTTTGAGTTTTCGAGAGACACTCGTAGAGTCAGTTCCATGGAAATTTGATGCCAAATTTACCACTTTGTTGTCTTTCCATTTGAAAAATATAATATTTGTATTTGAGATTCGGTAATCAAAGTCTCTTCTTTTCATATTTTTATCACTTATTAAGTTTTTTGGGTTACCTTTTCTGTTTGAACGTATTGTACCACATCCTAATGTTTTTTCAGCTTGTAATTTTTCCAGTAATTTTACAGTAGTAAAAAAGTTATCAAAATATACAATTCTATACTTTTCCCATTCATCTTCAGTCATTTGAAAAACAACTCGTTCACCGAGTTGATAGTCTTCATATTTATTATCTAAAGCCTCGTTTTGGCCTTGATATATATCAAATTTTTTTATAAATCCTTTCATATCAGAAAGGCACCATAACTCGAATCCCTTGTTTATGGGTTTCATGGGATTATACTGCTTTATGGACGAACGACCTTTGAATTTAACGCACACTGTTCTTGTACCAGTATATAAATTTCCAAATTGTTTATTCAATATCTTTGTTAGAGGTCTTACTTTATACAATTTGTCTTTATTGTCCTTTGGTATCACTGAGTTGTCATTTAAGTGCAGATTAGAGAGAATTTCTTTAAATCTTTTTCTTGTCATAGTTTTTGCCACAAGTGGTATTTGGAGATCAGGGGAAGTGGACCAATAAATGGATACTGGGTAAGATGTGGTACCCCATAAAAAAATTCAGACCTACAAATACTAGAAATTCATTATTCGCCATTTGCAAATTTTTTCCTTTTTGAGTTGCGTATACATTCGTCTGAAAAACGATATGGTCTATGGAATCTCCCAATAATTTTAAAAAAATATCTAAAGAGGTTTGGCATTCGGCAAAGTTTGGTTCCAATCGTTTTCAGCTAAATTATAATCTGGTATTTTAATATCTCTCTCCTCTTTCTTCCATATTCTTTCCAAATTGGCCTCTCTGGATGATGGACCTTGAATTTCTGTATGTTCTCCTTCAGCGACCTGCGATTCCTCTTCAGATTGATGCTCTTCTAATTCAGGTGGTCTTCCATCAATTCGTGTCATTTGAGCAGCGGAAAATAAATCCACAACGTTCTCTTCCAAGTCAGATTCAATATCTGTATCATCATTATTGTCTAAAGGAAGATCATCGAAATCATCATTTTCAATGATTTCAAGTAGCTGGGCATCGGCAAATTTTATTTCGATTCCATGCCATCTGTAAATGTAGAAAAAAAAATCGTGCATTACTAGCCAAAGGTACTTATAGATACCATTAAAAAAATGACCTATATGAAAGCTCACTCATTTTTATCTCCGTTGTTTCTAGTAGTCGTCTCCTTTTATAGATGCTTTAAAGATTCTTGTTTTTGTGTCTTGTCTTAGGTGTTTGTTCTTCCACATTGTGTCATTAAGAGATCCCGCCGCTTTACTTGTTTTTAAGCTTTGTTGTCGTACTTATTCTTTAACATCTCAGTAACTAGTTATATCTATTCCCAGATATCTAAACCTTGCTTCCTGCTTTATTATTTTCCCATCAATTTCGATGTTACATAGTAGTGGGTATTTAGATATGGTCATACATTTGTTGTTTTTGCTAATATTATTATATTGTATTTCTTGGCTGTTGTATTGAAGATGTGTGTGAATCTTTGGAGCTCGTCTTCTGTCGGCGTCGTCTGCATAACATAATATTTGGATTTCTTTGTTCCCCATTCTGTAACCATGACCTTTACGTACTGCTTGTATTATTTCGTCCAATATTATATTAAAGAGAAGTGGGCGCAACGAGTCACCCTGTCTGACTTCGCTTTGTACTGGTATACACTGTGTTAGTTTTCCATCTTTGCCTGTATTCGATTATGGAAATAGATGTTTTTGATGGTTTGTATAATATTAATTGGTATGTATCTTTTATACAGTAGGTGTAAGACGTATTCGACTTGGATGCAATCGAAAGCCTTTGTCAAGTCTATAAAACATAGATATGCTGGTTTATTGTACTCGATGGCCTTTTCTGTGATTTGTCTTAGTACAAATACGGCTTCTGCGCAGGCTCTTTCGGATCTGAATCCTTGTTGTTCATCTGATAAAGTTATTAGTTTATTGATTTTGTTGGTAAGGACTTCTGGTAAGCTTAAGTGCGGTGTTGAGTAGATTTATACCTCTATAAGTGTTGGGGTCTTCTTTATCTCCTTTCTTGAACATTGGTAACATTATGCTGTTTCTCCATGCGTCTGGTATCTTGCAGTGCAATATTAGTTTTTGTATAAGTTTTGTCATATCTAGGGTTATACTTTCTGCTCCGTGTTTTAGAAGCTTGTTGGTTATTCCGTGTGGTCCTGGTAACTTTCTATTTGAGTATAACGAGTGAATTTATGGCTATCCCTACCTCCTGAAAACTGATTTCTATTTCGTGTTTTAATTCAGGTACTGTATTGTTGTGTTGATTATTATTTTGATTCTAATTATAGTGGTTATACATCTCGTAGGTATATAACCTCTCTAAGAATGAACTTTGAACATGCCTGTTATCATTTACCTTTAGCTAAATTTAATGTTTTTAATTCAAACTTATGTCCAGATTGCCAAAAAAGATAGAGATCTGAATCATATCTTTTTTGAGTGTGCAAAGTACCTACACTCTTTCACTAAATATGAAAAAGGTATATGACTGCCAAAAATGCCAATGCCAAAACAAGTAAAGAACGAGACCAAGCATATAAAAACTTATCATATTCTTCCATCACTAGATTGTAAAATTTGAGTTATACAAATGTATTCCATTTTTCGAGAATATTATTTCCATCCATCGTTTGATATTAGAGCATAAGCGATATTGGTGATGATATTTTCTTAATTCTTTTATTAGTTCTATTATCATTTTATGCTTTTCAGGTCCTTTATTTAAAGTTTTATAGAAATTCCCTTTTTTCACATTTCCTTTAGATTTAATTAAAATTAACAACTGAACTATTCTGTTGATAGTAATAATATGACATTAAAATATCAAGCGTCATAACAACACTATTTCTTTCATTCCTAAATTTTAAAGTACCTCTGTTATAATCAATACCAGTATAATATTTCGGTGACAGCACCCGACACCTCTCATATTCACCTTTGAAAATATGTATCATATCTTGCGTCTGTATCGCCAACCACAATGTACAATTCCAGCGTTAACTATAGAAAGAATCGCATTTGGATTTTGAAATCCGATAGTATGGGCGGGCAGGTATTAGAGATTCAAGACGCAATCTCGTTATTTAATTTAAATGTAATTCCCAGCTGCCCTTTCGAATAATTGTTCCATATGAGAAGAATGTAATTCGATTCTGTGACAAATATAACGTTGTTAGTGTATCACAAAACCATTTCCACGCCTGTTATGTTGGGGACGGATACACTGCTTGAGGAAATTAATGTTATGCAAACATAATTTAATAATTTAATTTTATTTGTTGGATTATGGGTTAGATGTTAAATATTCTATGAAATGCAGACTAAGATCATTTCACCAGTACTTCCAATACCAGGTTTATTTACATCATACGGAGTATTAAAACATTTTTGTTTTGGTCTAGATTTACGATAAAGTGATATTTTTTATAGATATTGTTACAATAATTTAGTATGTGACGAATCAAAAACACCTGATTTTCTTATTTTTGTATGATATATCCTCTATATTTTTTTTTCTCTCTTCTTTTTATGTAGATATAACTCTGTCTGTTTTTTAATATGCCTTCAGTAAGTTGTTCTTCCATCGTTTTTGTGGTCCTCCTACTGATCGTCTTACTATTGGAAAACAGTCTCTTGTCGTCTTTACTACTCTACTTGTTATCATTTGGCTTATATGATCATTCCATTCTACTCTTCTATTTCTTAGCTTACTTGATGTTCTTGTTCTTGTCCTTGATATTCTCCACCTTGCATCTATGTCGTATTTCTGTACTTCTAGCTCTGTTCCACAGTGTTTTACCATCAATTTTTCTAAGCGTTGTCATCTCCGCTCTTTCTAACATCCATTTGGTCTTCTCTGTATCAGGTCGTGTCTATACAGTGTATGTCATTATTGGTCTGATGACTGTTTTGCAAATTCTGCCTTTGCGGTTCTGTTTGCTCTATTCATTTGAACTTCCACTTCAGTTTCGAGCTTTTCGTAGCTAGATAATGTGGTGCCTAGATATTTAAACTCCATCACTTGTTCGATTATCTGAATTTCCAGCTCCAATTTAAATCTTGGTAAATTTATTTTTACAAACATGCGTTTTGTCTTTATTGGGAAAATTAACATGTTAAATTTTCTGGCGCAAAATATTCGGAGCGCTCTGTGAGAACAGAATATGGAGGCGTAGACATAACTTTGAACTGCAGAATATCTAAAAGCATACATTTGGTGGTAAACCAAACTATAATATTAGCACTATAATTAAGCGAAACCTGCAGTGGGCAGGACATGTAGCCCGGGCCCCTGATTCGAACATGATAAAAAAGATTCTAACAACGCAACCCGTGGGAATGAGAAGACGGGGTAGACCAAAGCTGAGGTGGATGGACGGGGTAACACAAGATGCCGAGAAGATCGGAGTCGGCAACTGGAAAATGCAAGCAAGGGACAGAACATAATGGCGTAGAAAGCTTGAAAAGATCGAGGCCCTCTAAGGGCTGTAGCACCAAGATGATGATGATGAAATTTTCTGGCGGCTATATTAAATTGGTGCAGCAAATCATCTGCACTTTAAGAGAGTAGTATTGCATCGTCTGCATAGCAGATTATTCATCTGTAATTTTCCTGGTCCAATTTGCCTTCCTTTTTAAAGAGAGGCATTAGCATCCTTGATCTCCATTTTTGAGGAATTCTGTTTTATTTTATTATTTTTTGGATCAGTTTTAGTAGTTTTATGTTCAAATCTCTGGTGTTGGTGGTTTATTATCGTCTTCTTTAGCAAATAGGAATTGAAAGTAGCCTGCCAATGTTTCCTTCTGAATGTGTTTCATTTTTATTAGTTCGTTCATCTCTTTTCTTTATCCTCTGATCATTCTACATATTTCTTTTTGTGTTCCGTAGAAGTCGTGTTTCATCTGTTTTAAGAAGCTCTGCCAGTATTCTATTTTTATTTGTCGAATTTTTTGGTTAATTTCTGATACGTTTATAGTGGTTGTATGTCTGTTGTGTTTATTGTGTTCTTTATTTTTTTTTAAAAAGTAAAAGTACACTCTTTTGTTTTTATTCTCTCCTCATTTGTTAAACCCTTATCAGGGCATGGTGGCAACTCTAAATATTGTGAGCTTGCTGTCTCCATTGACTGCAATCCTGTGCCAGATGGACTGCTCATCATGTCCGCTGGCCACTTGTTCTTTGGCTATTTCTGTAAGTACAAAGTTCTTTAGCTGTTCATTGATTATAGTAGTTGGATTTTGCTTGTATGAGAAATAAGGGCAATGGTTCTGTAATTGCCCTACTTCTCAGGCCATTCACCTTTGATAAATTAGATACTATCACCTACGAGGTGAACCAATAAAAAACTACATGGGACACATTAAAAAACTACCCTCTTATTCCATGCAAAGAGATATTAAAAGAACCAAAAAAAAGAGAGACAGCTGGATGACCGACGAAATACTCGGCAGGATGGACCAAAGAAGAAAATCAAGAACAAAGACAGTCACAATTACAAAATCATTAACAATGAAATCACAAAAATGATAAGAGAAGCAAAACAAACTTACTATGATGAAAAATGTAAAGAGATAGAAGATCTTCAGAACAAATCTATTCAATCTACATAAAAAGGTAAAAGAAATGGCAGGGCTGCAAAAAAAAAACCACAACACAACTCTTTTTGATAAAAATGGAAATACTATCATAACGACTGACAAAAAGCTAAAACGATCGAAAGAATATATGGAAGAGCTCTTCGACGACGAAAGATGAAACCTACAACAAGACATATCTTTCGAGGACAGAGAAACAAGTATGTATAGAAATTACAAAGGAAGAAATAGCGTATGCACTAAATGATACCAGAAACGGAAAAAACCTGGGGCCAGGTCAACTGACTATTGATATCCTTAAGATAATAGAAAATGAGTACATAGATGTTATCTTAAAGCTCTTTAATGAAATTTATCAGTCGGGTGGCATACCCAATGAATCTGTTTCACAGATTACAAGGCTTTCGATAAAGTGCGCCACAAAGAGCTAATGGACGTCCTCAAAGCAAAACACATCAGAAGAGTTCGAAATTAAAACAGGAATGCGACAGGGATGTGTATTGTCACCACTAATATTCAATGTATACTCTTAAGAAATTATGAAAAGAGCTCTAGAGGAAAAAACAGCAGAAATAAAGCTCGATGGAACACCACTTAACAACATTAGATATACGGACGATACTATCATAATAGCAGACAACCTCCAAGACCTCCAAAAGCTAATGAACAATCAAAACTTCAAAAACTAATAAACATCAAGAAAACTAAATTTATGAGGATATAAAAAACCCAAAATAATGATGAAAGACTGACGATTAACGGTAAAACTTTAAAACAAGTTGAAAACTACAATTATCTTGGCACAATAATTAATCACACAAACGATTACTTCAACGAAATCAAAGTTCGCATAGAGAAAGCACGAACAAACTTCAATAAAAAGAGAAAGGTACTTTGTGCAAGAGAACAGAAATTAGACTTGAGCCGTCGACTACTAAAAAGTTGGAAGCATTTGGACTGTGGGTGTATAGAAAAATCCTGAAGATATCATGGACCGATCACGTAACGAAGTCATGAGAAGAGTCAACAAAAAAAATGGAAATATTGGAAACCATCAAGACACGAAAGCTACAATACCTGTACCACGTTATGCGTAATGAAAGATTCAACATTCTTCAATTAATTATACAAGGAAAAATCCAGGGCAACAGAAGTGTAGAAAGAAGAAAAATCTCATGGTTGCATAACTTGAACGAATGGTACGGATGCAGATCAATCGAATTCAATTCAGTGCGACAGCATCTAAGATCAGATTAGTCATGATGATTGCCAACCTCCGTCGCGGAGATGGCTCGTAAAGAAGAAGAAGAATCTCGTCCATTGCTTTTAGAGTCTCCGATGGTATGCCATCTATCCCGGAAGTTTTTTTAATGAGTTTCTTGGTATGAATCAGCATTGTTCTTCCGCTATTTCTGTAAGTAGAAAGTTCTTTAGCCGTTCATTGATTATAGTAGTAGGATTTTGCTTGCACGAGGAATAAGGGCAATGGTTCTGTAATTACTGCAAACGGTTAGTGATTCTTTTTTATGGATAAGGATGAAGGTTGATTCACCCTACTTATCAGGCCATTCACTTGTGATTCATATCATATTGCATATATCGAATATTTTATCTATGCCAATCTCGTCTATTGCTCATAGAGTTTCCGCTGGTATGCCATCTATCTGGCATACCAGCAAGTTTATGCAAGTGGTATGCAAGTTTTTTTAAGGAGAGCCTTCTCTACTTCTGCTCGTATAATGATTTGTTCTGACTCTTTGATTGCACGTTTCCTGTATTCTAAGAAAGATGCATCTTTTGAAGTGTCTTTTTATAATTCTAGCAATAATTTTTCCAGGTTTCTGTAATTATATTCATATCGGTTTTTACGTTAATACTATCATTATGTTTTTGAATGACTTGTGTGACTTAAAGGTTCGAGGCCAAATATTTCACTTTTTTTAAATAGTTCATGATATGGTCCTAGGTATGGTTGTCTACCTTCAGATTCTCATGTCGATTTGACTTTGTGTACTCCATATATTTTATTTTCCTTTCATTTATATTTAGACTTTCAAATTAAATTTATATTTAGAATGAAAAAGACAGTCAAGATTTGATTTCACGTACAAAGCGTCTATGTATCTGTTTATACGTATTTCGCTTTAATAAAGCTCATCAGAACAGCTATTCATAGGCGTTCTCAACGTGAAAAATAAATCTTTCCTGTCTTTAAGAAGCAACAATAAAATGGCTTCGAAACGAATCTGATATTAAATCCGTAAAATAGTTTCGAAACACAATTCATTTATATTTATAGTTTCAAATCTGTAGCTTTTCGCTTAATACCCTTCTATTGTGGCTTATTATAACAACATCATCCATATATGCGCATATTTGAATGGATCTTGTGTTAATACAGCTGTTTATATCTAGTTTTCTGATAATAGCTTTCAAAGTTAGATTAAAAAGTGTTGTTGATAAGACATCATCTTGTCTAACTTTTGTCAGTACAAAGTAACAAGTTTTGCGTTAGTATTATATCCATGAGTTAATATTATTTGCTCAACGCTTTTGGTGTATTCATTTTACTACCCGTGAAATTGAAATTTTACGTTTAGGACTCCAACAGACTTCCAATTGATACTCCCCGTATCTGAGACTCCCTCCTGTAAAAAACACCCTATCGCCCATTATACTTGAAAATAATAACATTATTTTAATGGATCTTTCCCGATGGCAAGCAGCGGTCTAACAATGGCGCTGGCTGAGTTCAATTCCAATTATTGAATGGCAGAAGAACAAATTGAAAGTATAACATGTGGAATTAACGAGGGGTCGCGTAACACGAAGGGCACGTTATGCAACGACACCCTTCTTCTTGGAGCCAATCAGTCGCGGGGAGACACGCCCTTGACTTCGCAAGGGTCCTTGTGGGCCCCATGCTGGTGATTTCGGTAGGTACCATTGACGGAGTGCAGAGGATGAATTAGAATTACAATATTATACAGGATGTTCTAAAAGTCTACAGATCATACCGGTATCCATACATATTTTTACAAAATATCTTATACTATCAATATTATTTGTGTTAAAGAAAAATAATACAAGTTACTTATGGAAAAAAATTTGAAAAAAAGCGAATACTGCTACATTTCTACTAGACCTTACAGTTTTTTGTGCTGGCATACCAAATCTTATTGTTGGTAAGATTTTATGAAACATTATTATTATATCTATGGTATTATATGTAAAATATTTAGCTTCTCATAATCTTCAACTTCTGGGACAAAGAACTAACAATGGTTTCCAGGACAACAACTAACAACAACGACAATTACCTGAGGAAAGGAATGCCAAACGTATAAAACGTTTCAAACAAGTAATGAAGGATAATGCGGGTGAAAAGTTAAAAAGGGGGTAAAACATATTGGCATATCTCGCAAAGAAAAACAAGATAAAAGATTAACAAAGCCATCAAGGTGAAAATGTGCTTCATCGCTTAAGATGGTTTTATTCGAAAAATTAGCATCCACTTATTGATGTTCAATAATCCATTCAACGAAATCTCTTCGCTGTGTATGGTCCTTAGACTTCAGTTCTTGTGTCAATTTAATGTTGTAAGCATTGAGATGCAGATCTTTAATGAGGATACGCTGTAGAGAGCTTTTTTATATTTGCAATTATTCTCCACGATGCCGAATTGATGTTCTTGGACTTTCACCAACATTACCACACACTACTTCAATATTGACATTTGAGTGGCTTGTTTTTGAACGACCAGTATGTTTGGCATCACCAATTGATTCAGCTTCTCTCAATTTTTCAATTAGTTTCTGCACAGTTGATAAATATAAATGTTTCGACCACATTCTATACGAAATTTTCGAACTGTGAATGCCGAACTTTCATTATTTTAAAAATATTATTTGACAATGAAAACGCGTTGTTCTGTCGTGTAACGTTTCATTTTTACTAACTCTAAACTGTCAGCTGTCAAATTCTTTTAGTTTTTTTTGTTGCCAACACTTTACTGCACAGATGGCGCCAAATTCAAATCTTGCGTGAATTTTGGGACACCCATTTTAAATATTCAAGTTCATTCACGTGAAATTAAAAAAAAACTCATTAGAGAAGGCTAGAGTAGTGTATGTTAAAATAAGAAACACATTTAAAGAACTATGTATTGCAAACAAAAATCAGAACGCGCCTTCTTTGGTGCTATGTTTTGGTTCTTTTAACGCGGTAGAATTTTGGACATAAACCAAAGTCGTACTTAAATTACTGGAGGAGTTTAAGATGTTTAAGAGTTTTAGGATGTTTGACTACAGAAGCAATCTCGTTAAGAAATGTGAAATTTTTCAAACTGTGAAAAAGAGCAAGTTTACAACAGCGCTATTGTTTACTGCAACTTACATATATCGCAAGAAAAACTTTCTAGCTCTAGCTCTATAATCTTAACTAGTTTTCATTGTCTACCACTGGACTATTTAAAACCCATTAGCACCTAGCGTGGTCATATAATCACACATAACAAGACTCAAGATTTTATTGTTTTTTTTTGACAACCTTGTGATAATTTTAACCTCGGCTCAAAGCCAATGCGTTGCTTATGCCCTAGTTTAAAATAATAAACAGTGCTAGGTGCATTGAATTATTTTCAGAAGTATTATGCTGGTGAATTTGCTGATTAGCAGTTTGAAAAATGACAAATCCTTACATCCGATTTGTGTAAGCAATGTAAGCATTGCATTTATATAAAAAACTTTTTTTAAAATTTGGTTTGTGGTGTAATATGTTATACAAATAGATTAAACTTTATCTTAAAATGATTTAAACTTCGAAATAGTACTTTAGTATTTCATAATTACACATTTATTAGGGATGTGATCATATATGAACACGTGAATGTGGGCAGTGGGTAAAATTTTTGTTGTCTGGTAATCTTATAATATCAAACTATTTTTATTGTTTTAGTGGTAATAAACATATTTTTATTATTTTAGTGGTATTACTTTGGAAGAAGCATTAGCTATGGGTGCAAACGACGACGATCAAGATTTAAATAAAATATTTATAGAGCCTCCTGATCCAAATGCACTAACTGACGAGGACTCTCGTAATGAGGAAGGAGGACTAGTTGATAACCTAACTGGTAGAAAATTACGTGTAGGTGCAGAGGTTGTGATGAATTCATATAATGAGAGTTAGGGTCAGTTAGAATATGACGGGGGTGAACAGCAAATCAATGACTCGGTTCATGAAGTAGATGAACCCATAGAGAATTCTATCAAAAAATCTACCAAGAAAGTTTATCTAGAGACTGAAGGTATAGCACCACCCTTGTTCGATTTTCCTTCTCCTTCTTATACAAAATAGAAATATTTAAGTCCATATGACATATTTTGCTTGATTATAGATGACAAGCCATACTAATTTTGCCTGGTTACAATACAGTACCTTCAAATAGACACTATTGGAACTCTCAAGGGGATCTCCGCAACGAATTTATTTACAATTCTATGAGAAGGGACTGTTTTATTGCAATTTCACGATATTTATACCTTGCAGATAATAATTCTCCGTCAACGGCGGGTAAAATGTGGAAATTAAAACCATTGGCAAATATATTACAAAATAAATTTGCAGAACTGTATCAGCTCGAACAACGTATTAGTTTTAATGAGTCAATGATATTTCAATGAGTCAATGAGTCAATATTTTGGTAAGCACGGTTGCAAGCAGTGCATTCGAAATATACCTATTAGATTTGGATACAAAGTATGGAGTCTAAATACTTCTGATGGCTGTCTTATCAATTTTGACGTTTAGCAAGGTAAAAACCCTCATAGCAGTAATGACTACGAAAATAAATTTGGAAAGTGTGCTGCACCCTTGGTACAAATGTTTGACACTTTTCCAAACCAATTTAAAAATTTATCTATAGTATTTTTTATATAAAAATGCGTGCACGTCACAATTTATATAAAGTGACGTCACTTATATTTAAAATTTTCAGAACGTCAACCTTAGAGTTCAAATTTTCCTAACACAGCTAATAATACGAAACCCATACGGAACTGCTCGATGTTTCATAGGCGTCAACATGGTATAATAACCAGAAAAATGTAATCATCATTATATTGGGAATTTTAGAATTATATTGAATAAATAACCAAAAACATTTGTTATTATTAATAATATAAATTTTATGAAATAATTCTTTAATTTTTTGACAGTTCAGCATGTGGCAAAATTGTTTAAGGTGTTGCCGCTTTTTTAGAGTAAGAATTTTGTTTATGTTTTGATTTCTTACACAATTTGATCATAATGTATTATATATTAATAAATTGTATTTATAAATACATATTAAATTTAGATTAATAGCTTTAAAAACTAATTATTGTTGTGTATTGTGATTGTGCTATGCCAAAACAAATAAATAGTCTGTAGAAAGCTAATAAGCTTTCATATAAGATAGATTATTTTAAACAAGAAATAATGGAGGGACGTTTTTACTATTAATGCTGTAAAAGAGTTTACAATTTAGAATATATAATTTTGTATTAAAATGTTTTCTTATGTATTTTAGTTTGTTGCAGTAATCTTAGTAAACTAAGTGTATTTACTGTTAATATAGTAGTTTGACAAATAGTTGACATTTTAAAAATTCCTCACTTACTAACTATTCTGATGTTTTGGCAACGCTGTGGGGTTCTGACGTCGTAAATCTTGAATGACGTGCACCCATTTTTATATGAAAAATATTATATGCATATTTGTTTGGATAATTTATTTACTGCCATGGTTCATAAAAGAACTTAGGGATAGAGGTTAACACGGAATGGGAACTATCCTTGAAAATAGGATTTAAAAACCTGTAACATAAAAGACAATAAAATAATGACAAAAGAAAACGGCGGAGAATATGCTTTTCAATTAGATCGAAAAAATGGAATAATTTGCATAAAATGTATGGACAATTCAGTTGTCGCCGTTGCATCTACTGCTTATGGTGTTCAACCAATTACATATATCCAGCGTTATTCTGGAGAATAGAAAAAAAATTCAGTAATGCGTCTAATACTATTTACTTACTACAACAAGCATATGGGTGGTAGGGTAGACTGGGGCTAGTTGTGCCACTTTGGACAAAATAATTTTTAACATTTTTTTCGTAATTTTTAGGGCTGTTAGATTACTTTAATGAGGTACTATTTTTAATTGGGAATCATTATTTGGGAACATCAGCAATTTTTAAGCAATACCTTACAGTATGTAAATAGTTTTACAAAATGCACATATTGTCACAATTTGCCCCAATATGGGGTAAGTTGTGACGAACTTGGGGCAGGTTGTGACAGTAAATATTTTTAAATATAATAAACTTTAGTTGGAGAATAATAACAAAGTTTCCATAATAAATTTATTTTATAGTTAAGTATAGATACATAAATGTTTGATAAATGTTTATGTAAGAAACAAATGTGTAGAAAAACATCTAGTGAATTTAAAGTAAAATAAAAAACTTAATCGCTATCGTCAATTTGTGCTGATTCTACTTGTAGTTCTGAAGAGTGGCAGTTTATACAAACATAATAAAGATCATCTTTTGTGCACTTTACATGAGCCCACCTCTTGCATTCCATACATTGCACCCAGTCTTCTCCTAACCTAGACTTTTTATATGGTCCCATACAAACTAAGCAAAAGTAATCTTCTTCCTCTTCTTCTGAGCTGTCTTCTCTTTTTCTTGTTGCAGTCTCTTTCTTTGGCGCTGCTTTTTTCTTAGGCAACAGTTGTTTTGAGTCAAATAATTTTTTCTTTATTTTATCCTCTTTGCACTTTATTGTTTCCTTCCTCTTTAACTCTTCACTGCGAATTGTCTCCTTGACAGGTGTGCTAGTCAAAATTGCAGATGTTAAGCTCTTGCGTTTTTTATTTTTTCGAGGACCAGCTTTTGGCAGAGGTCTTATATCCATAGGGCTGACAGGCAGAACTTCGGCATGGAATGATCCTGGTAGGTTGGCCTGCGATGATCCTTGTTGATATGGTCCTGGTTGATAGGTATGGGAGGGTCCTGGCTGGTTAGCATAATATGACGACGGTTCAGGTTCATCGAGATGCTGAAACTCTTTAAGCTGCCCAGCACTGGCTTCCTCATTACCATCTACGATGTCAATAGGCCTATTCAAAGGTCGGTCGGTCACCGAAGAACACAGAAAGTCTTCTTCATTAAAAATGTTTCTATTGAATTCCCATATTCCTGTAGAACGAAATCCTGCCTGAACATTTGTTGGTGTTACAGCTTTAGGTAATGCTGTTTTCACTATACTTGGAATGTCATAAATTGAGACTGTGTTTCCAGGATGAGATTTCATCCATCCACACATGGCGTCGTTTAAAAACTTCTTAAATGGACCAAAAACGGAAACATCCAGTGGTTGAAGTCTATTTGTTGTATGGGGAGGGAACGATAAGAGAGTAATACCGTGCTCTGTACAATAGTCAAGGACTTCGATATATAGGTGAGCACTGTGGTTGTCTAACAGAACTAAAACCGGTGATTTCTTTGAGCACCTTACTTTTTTTACAAAATGCTTCATAAAAAACAAAAAGTCCGGGCCTGTTATCCAGCCACTTGGGTTAGCAGTACCACAACAACCTACTGGCCCATCACGTACAAAATGCTCCTTGTAAAACTTACGTGGAAAAACGAACATAGGAGGAACTGAGTTACCCTCTGCGTTAATAGCAAGAACCATAGTAACATTGGTCCCCCTCTCAGCTGAAGTGACACCACCAACTCTTTTCTCGCCTTTCTTCGCTATGATTTTTACCGGTTTTTGGACAGTCCCAGTCCCTGTCTCGTCTATATTCCAAATATCATTAGCTGTAAAATGGTTTTGACTTAATACTAATTCGAGGTTATCAAAAAAGAGTCCGACATTGTGCTTGTTGAAACTTGTACTCCGACTTAAGCTGGTAGCCTCAGGAACACGAATAGACACATTATTGTTACGTTGCATGAACTTTGTAAACCAATCATTACTGGCGTGTTTTGTTGCTACCCAATTCTCAGGCACAAGAACTTTGTTCGCTATAGCAAATTCAAAAGCTAAACTTTTCATTTCTTTTGGGCTAATACCATAAAATATTTTCGCTGCCTGAACAGCATATTCACAGAGCTCTTCTTCTTGTTGTTGTGAAAATATCATTCGAGGTCTTTTGTAACCCATTTCTACCACTCCATCTGGATTGGTTTGTTGTTTTTTTATATATCTAAGTAAGGACATCCGGTTAACGCCATATTTTTCAGCTGCTTGCCTTAAACTACACGATCCAGACTTAACATCTAACGAAGCCGACTCGTAACTGTTTATATTACTCCGACCACGTTCCGTTTTCCTTTTATAATTTCTCACCATTATCTGTAACAAACCCATAAACATGCATTAAAATTAGTAGGGGCATGTTGTGACACTGTCACAATCTGCCCCAAGCCTTTCGTCACAACTAGCCCCACCGTACGCCATTTTACATAAAGCCACTTGCACAGACCTTGACACGTCGTATAGAAACCAAACTGTGTCTTACTAGAGAGAAATAAACAAACTATCTACTACAACTAGAATAAGTTTCTTACCTTGTGGTTTGAAAGTGAAATAACAATTCAAAGACAACAGCAAAATTTTACTTCGTTACAACGAAATGACATATAATTTTATAAAGCGGCAGAAACGCATAGCATCACAACCAAACTACACAAACAGACTGAGGACATGCGGACGTGGAATTCTGGGTAACCGGGCGACGCTGCTACCTATGGTTAGTCTATAAAACTATTTGTCACAACATGCCCCTGTCACAACTAGCCCCGATCTACCCTACAGATAAAATGGACCAAAATATTTCATGTTATGGAATATTTATTCGTGGTAAAAAGTGGTAGTGGCCAATATTTACATGGTTATTGGTTGCATCCATTCATAACGTAAGGGTGTCTGGTTGTGATATGTCTCAAGTGGATTTTAGAAGAAGCATCGTTCAGGTTATTTTGCAAAAATATGGTGCTGCTGATCGTCCGCGTTGTTTCAAATCTGAACTCGATAGCAAAGTTTGCAGAGAGATAAAGACTTGTTAAAAGAAATCATTTGGTGGAGCCTTGTAACAGAAGACGGTGCTGTGGATTGGACTGCAAAAAACTATTCAAACACAATGTGGGAAGTGTAATTTCGGACTCTATATCGATTGTTTCGGAACTTCTCATAAAATGTAAACAAAAATAAATTTTAATCAGAAAGAGTATTTTTGTCCCTCATATACACCTAGCGTAATCATAAACACGGAGTCCTGTAAGGACCCCCTTTCGTAGCAGATAGGTTTGAATTTAAAAAGTTACACAAAAAAACTGAAAAATGGTGAAAAATTCGTTTACTTATTATTTTAAACATATTCTATCACATCATAGGGGGAAAATCTATTTTTTTTTCGTCGTTGTTAGAGCACAATTTTTGTTTTTTCATAAATTGTAAAAATTTTAAAATGGTTTTAAAATTTTAATTGTTTGCCAAATGTTGTTTTAAGAACAAGCATGTTGTGAGTAATAGTGAGTAAAACCTTCTAAATGAAAAAGAAATGATTCTTATGATAATCATAACTGAATATACCGTTAAAAACCAAAAATTATACTTAAGCGTTTTTTATTTTATGTGTGGGTTTAAAGATCTGAAAATTTGAGCAAAGTTGTAATTATTATGTAATATTTGCGGATGTTTTTAGTTTTTATATAAAGCTGGGGCAGTTTTCACCGTCTTAGCCAGCTAAACCCTTTCCTGTAATGATGAAATATAATTCTTGTTATTCTCTTTGTTTACAATTGTATAGAGACGCTGCCCTCAAATGTTAATTTGAAACCACTTTTAAAGCAAACTAATCACATAGGCACCTTCTATTCGAGATTATCAGCTAACCATTTCTATTCTTCTCAGCGCGAAAGATAATTTTTCGTAGTCAGAGATATTTAACGAACCATAATGCCTTCAACAGTAGCAATAAAAAAATCAAATTTTAGCTAATTAGAGAACAAAAGAGCGACTGTGCGATCTAAACATTCTGTGTTTCCCCATCGTTACAGCAAGTGAGTCAGCGAATTCAAGAAATGCAGTAAAGTTCTTAATATTTAGACAGTCAGGTGATACGTTTATATATAATTTTGATCCAGAGATAAGGAAAAATGCCAACAAGAATTTTCAGTAGATGAAGAAGTTATGGTCGTGTATAATTATTTAGAAAGATATGGATTTTAAAACTATAAGTATATAATGAATCCCTTAAATATATATATATATATATATATATATATATATATATATATATATTTGTGTATATATACAGTAAAGCCTCTGTTAACCGAAATAATTGGGTTGGAGGCCGTTTCGGATAACAAGAATTTCGGTTAAAAATAATATTGTTTTTTATAATATTCTTGATCAAAGTATTGGGATTAAAAAATACTATGAGTTGATTTCGTAATGTTTTCTAATAAGTAGATCCAGTTTAAAGTAATAAAATTAAGGAAAATGAATAAGTTTAACATGCTTTTTTGAAGAAATCTTCTATTTTCTTTTGCGTTTTCGTTTGACAACGATGTTTTACTCTCTCCATCGTTAATTTGCAAAACGTCATGAGTTTGTCTCATTCGATTATTCGACGAAACGTAAAATAATCTGAAAAGGACAAAACTTTATGCAATGACAACAAAAATTAAGAACCTAGTCGTCTCCCTAACTAATTAGGCCTACTGTATAAAATTCTTACCTCTGAGGCGTTAAGAATCTCGTCGGCGGTCTCGTGCTGCCTGTTGCTTCTTAGGTCGTTATCTTCGTCGTCTAATATGCTTAGGTTATCTGGATAAAGAACCATATCAATGATGTCCTGGTCGATGAATTCACTTTCTGAGTCATCGGCTGCTAACCACACACGTATCTCTTCTTGGTTAATTTCTTCACATCCCGGCAAATTTTTTATGAAAGGATTAATTTTTTGTGTTTCCTTACCATTTTCTTCTTCAGGATCGTCAATCAAAATCCCAGTTTGGGGACATCCCATCAAAATCGCATCAAAAAGTTTGTTCCAGCATTTTTCCAAAGTTGAAGATTTGATCTTGGCCCACGACTCAGCTCACCAATAAACATGTTTCATTGTTAAAGATTTGACAATTTCGTGAACACTTTTGCATTAATTCGTCTCCTGTAATAACAGATGTCTTAAGGATGCTTCTCTATAATGTCTCTTGAATGTCTCTATGACTCCCTGGTCTAACGGCTGGATTAAGCTTGTGACATTCGGTGGCAAAAATCTGACAATTGTCACCGTTTTTTAGATTTTGAGGGTGAGTTGGCGCATTGTCAACAAACAACAATGCTTTGATGGGAAGGTTTTTTGATTCTAAAAAGGATTTTACACTTGAGACGAATTCATTTTCGAACAATTCTAAAAATAAAGTGGTCGATATCCATGAACTTTTTTGGCTTCTATAACTGAAAGTGCTTTTTCGGAAATATCTTTTAGAGCTCTTGGTTTTTGTAATTTCCCAATACATATAGACATCAATCGGTGAGTGAAATTAACGGAATTGTTTAGGTTTTGCGACAAACATTTACTTTTTATTGACGAAATTATTGAAACTGTCAGCCGTTTCGGTTAAACGATGTTTCGGTTAAAAAGGATTCGGTTAAGCGAGGTTTTACTGTACTACTCTCCAAAATTAACGCACCACCTAAAACTTGAAATACAAACCATGGACTTATAAAATTTTAAAACTATATTTTCTTCTGAACCCTTATTTGGATTTTGATGATTTATTTTTCACTTTGTAGTATACTACATATACTGTATATTTCTAATTATTGACTATATTAATTTTTTTTGAGAAATGTCAACGTTTTACCTATATACAAAGTGTAAAAATAAAGTTGTGTTTTTTTTATCTAATTTTGCAACACCCTGTGGAATGTTTTAAAAACAAACGCTACATTTTATTAATATTTTGAGATCACTTAATTATTTCTTCACATTTTCGTAAAAAAATCATCACGATATATCTATTATCAAAAAAGAAAAGTATGTCAAAGCATTACGTGATTTTTTACTCTCCAAAATTAACGCACGGCCTCAACTCTACCATAATTTTTAAGCTATTTAAGCTATTTTTCTTGTGTATCCTTAGTTGGATTTCGATAATTTTTTTTGCATTACAAACACATTTCTAAGTAAATACATAGTATTAATTTATTCTGGGAAATGTCAACGTTTCACCCATATACGGGGTGTAAAAATAAATTTGATTTTTCATCTTATTTTGCAACACTCTGTGGAATTTATTAAAAGCAAACGCTACATCTTTGCATCATTAATATTTGTAAAAAGCTTAATTTTTTTCAAAATTTTCGTAAAAAAAATTATCAAAATCTTTATTATCAAAAAAGAAAAGTAGGTACGTTCAAAGCATAACGTAATTATATCGAATTGTAATACTCATTAATGGAAGCATTTAGTTGGCTATGAAAAATCAAACAATTTTACGGGACAATTTTAGAGTGTCAATATTGTTTACATTTCTAAAAATTGTTTTGCTATTTAACTTATGTTCGTTAGTTGACATGGACCGTATTTCAAGAAATCTGAGCCGAGATGAATGTGTTCAGAAAATTAGTTTAGCTGATTTAGGGTTAAGTTATCGTGAAATAGGCATAAAGTTAGGAGTATCTTATACTACAATATCACGAGTCATTCAACGTTTTCGAGAAACAAACGACCATACGAAACGGCGTGGACAATGAAGAGAAAGACTTACAACACCACGACAAGGTCAGTTTATTAGGCTTCGTGCTAAAAGAGAACGTTTTCTTCCAATGCGACATTTACAAGTACAAGTGGCAAATGTTCATAATGTTCAAATTAGTAGAAACACTATACAAAGGCCTCTCGCTGAACAAGATCTGCATATAAGGATACCAGTCATAGCACCAGCTTTAAACGTAAATCATCGTAGAAGTAGAGTACAATTTGCCAGAGAGCACCTTAACTGGAACGTTAATGACTGGGAGGACGTGTTGTTCACTGATGAATCAAAGTATTGCTTTTATAGCTCAGATAGACTTGTGAGAGTTATTCGACGGCCTAGATAACGCTAAGCACAGTGTAATAGCTATAACTTTTGTCTAATCATGTAGTTCCATTTGCTGCTTACATAGAAAATCTTTTTCTTTTAATGCATGATAACGCTCGACCACATGTTGCACGTGTGGTCCGTGAATATTTGGACGAGGTTGGAATACAAACCATGAACTGACCACCGTGCAGCCCTAATCTCAATCCCATAGAAAATTTAAGTGATATTATTGATCGTCAACTCAGGATCCGACAACCACCACCAGTCTCTCTTGACGACATAGAAGTTATGGTGAGAGAAGTTTGGGATGCAATTAATTAAGACCAAATACGCCGCTTGATTTTAAGTATGCCTCATCGCTGTGAAGAAGTAATTAGATATAGAGGTAGAAATATTCATTATTAAGTGTTTTTGGAAAAGGAAAATTGTTAAAGATTATTTAGGTTATATTTTTTAGGCTTTATTTGTATTAAATGTCAACAAAGTTTATGTAAGTAATGTTTTCTTTGCTGTAAATATTGATAGAAACTTGTTACACTTAAAGTTCTGTATAATCTTTGATAATAGAGATATCGAGATAATTTTTTTACAAATATCTTAAAAAAGAATAAATCTATTTCAAAATATTAATAAGACGTAGCGTTTTTTCTAATAAATTCCACAGGGGGTTGCAAAAAACGATGAAAAAACACAGCTTTATTTTTACACCCCGTATACGATTAAAACGTTAATATTTTTTTAGAAAACATTAATACATTGATTTAATAGAGATAGACCTATAATATGAAAAAAAAACTCATCAAAATCCAATTATTCGTTCAGAAGAAAAATAGCTTCAGACTTATGGTACATTTAAGGTGGTGCGTTAATTTTGGGCAGTAGTGTCTTCATTTTTAACTTTTTCCAAGCTTACGCAGACCAGTATACTACGTGTTCCACGTTCATCAACTTTAACGGTTCATTCATATCACGTCATTCGCAATTCTGCAGAATGGTTCGCAACAATCCTCGATATTGTCGTTTAAATATTTCTATAACCACTTAATTGGGCGCATTGGTCGCAATATAATTTAATGCATGTGATTTTTTTGACTTACCGACATAAATCAGGAAAAAATTGAAATTTGCAAGAAATATATATACTTAGCAATTAAGCTAACCAATACAGGACGAAATAAAGGAAATATAAAAGACCGGATAGCAAAAGGAAAACAAGTGATAGGGGCCGTGAATGCAGTTTTATGACAAAAACTATACCGGAAGATACAAAGAAACGAATCTAGGACGGGATTGTTAAACCAGTTTGACCATATACGCATAAGTATGGCAATAAAAAAATATAATGCCTACCTATTAAGCACTAAAATGGATTTGTGGATGAGAACCACAACAAGATCTCGGTTAGAACACATTAGAAATATCGATATTGATAGCTTTTATCTGGAGCCCAATATTTAGTAGAGTTTGATAAAAGGAAGGATTTGGTACAAAAACCTCACCACCAAGCGCGATATACAAGTAGTATCTCGTAAAGCAAAAAAAGAATATACACTGTAGTTAAGTAATCAAACAAAAATCAAGGATCATGAGTTTGAATCTGGTCGAGATGGGAATTTTTACAAAAAAGTCTCATCTTGTTATATCAGTACTGGTTCTGTTCATCATCTTGTTATATCAGTTGGACTACTGCGTAGTTTTTTATATATAATAAACTATACTTTGTAAATACAATCCACTAGCTTTACTTAGTAACAAGGCATTTCCTTAACACACACACATTGTAAATTAACATTATATATTCTACGTGCTGTATGGTTCAAGAAATTAAAAAATATTTATTATAATAAAAAAAACGGATAAGGCAGTCCAGTGGGACTGCCGGTAGAAGTTATACTTCTATACACGCGTTCGTCGTTACAAATTTATATGGGAGTCAATCTGCACAATCATTACATATGTAATGCTATAGGTAAGAGAGAGCAGAAAGAGAACAAGGAATTAGGTATACAGGTATATGGTGCATCCTTTGCTGTGTATAAACATTTGACCTGTAATAGGAGTATAGTAAGTAAATGAAGGATTGAATCAATATTTTAATGAAAATATATATATTTTTATTTTCATATATGTATAAAAGCAGTTGAATGCAAAAAAATTTTTTTACACATACTCTGCAGTAAAATTCATTGTTAATTTTGTTATTAATATAAAAATACAATACAATACACTGCCACATAATTCAATATTATAATACAATACAAATTAAAATGCAATATTTATATATAGTATACATATAAGTATTTAAAAATGACAATATACATAACTTACGCATATGTTTAATGTTTAACAATATTAATAAAAAATGATAATATTAATAAATATTAAATATGTTTACAAAAGGAACATTTTTATTCTCGAGAGAGAAAATATATCTTCTGTCTCTCTCTTACCTATATCTTACATATGTAATGATTTTGCCGATTCACTGAATATATACGAATACACACACATTTCCAACGTCGAACGCGCGTATAGAAGTATAACTTCAAAAAATGTTTGTGGAAGATAAAAATAAAAAAACCAACAACTCGGATTATGATGTAAATTTTCATTTTATTTTAAAATTTAGCATTTTTGCGTATATTACATATATTTAATAAGACTAACGTGGGGTTTTTAAATATTTCAAAAATAAAAAAGGAAATTCATATTGGGATTCGAACTCACATATACCAGCGTATAAACCAAACACGTAAGAAATTTGCCAATTAGACATGACACTAACGTATTTCAAAATTGACAGTTCTCGGTCATACAGTGATTTATTGTAATTATTATTTTGAAATACAAAAGCCTAAAATAATTATAAACATTTAATAAATATTACAAAACATATCACATGAATAATAATATTGATATATATTATATTATATATATAATATTATATAATATATATATATATATATATATATATATATATATATATACAAAAGGAACATTTTTATTTAGAGAAAGAGAGAGAAAATATATCTTCTATCACTCCCTTACTCATATCTTACATATGTAATGATTTCACCGATTCACTCCCGTGCAAATTTCCAATGTCGACCGCGCGTATAGAAGTATAACTTCAAAAAAATGTTGTTTGGTGATACAACTGTCAATTTATCTGACATTGAAAAATACAATATTTAATTGTTGTTTGTTGTATACATAAGTACACATTTGAACTTTCTTGAGATATTTACCAGTTTTAATTTATAATTTAACATGCCTAACGAGGCTTGTTACTCCCGTGCAAATTTCCAAAGTCGAACGCGCGTATAGAAGTATAACTTCAACAACCAACAACTCGGAATATGTTGTAAATTTTCATTTTATTTTAAAATTTAGCATTTTTGCGTATATTACATATATTTAATAAAATTAACGTGAGGTTTTTAAATATGTCAAAAATAAAAAAGCAAATTCATATTGGGATTCGAACTCACGTACACCAGCGTATGAACCAAACACCTAAAATATTTGCCAATTAGACATGACACAAATGTATTTCAAAATTGACAGTTCTTGGTCATACAGTGATTTATTGAGATTATTATTTTGAAATAAAAATGACTAAAATAATTATGAACATTTAATAATACTACAAAACATATCACATAAATAATAATATTAATAAAGAATATATTATATAGGTATATATATATATATATATATATATATATATATATATATATATATATATATATATATATATATATATATATATATATATATATAATATTAAATATATATACAAAAGGAACATTTTTATTCTCAAGAGATGAAGAGAGAGAAAATATATCTTCTGTCTCTCTTACTCATTATCTTACATATGTAATGATTTCACCGATTCACTCCCCCACAAATTTCCAACGTGGAGCGAGCGTATAGAAATATAACTTCAAAAATACGTAGTATAAATACTATTTTCACTAAATAGTTTATATATGTTTAAATGTGTTTTCTTTCCTTGAAGTTGCAATTCCATTAACCCTTTCCGACACGGCGTACACTGTAGTGTACGTATACTTCAAATGCTAGTAATGGGCTATTTCCGAATCAACTCTCTGTAAGTCATGCGGCACACTGTAGTGTCGTATGACAAATTGCATATAAAATCGACGCATCACATCAAAACGTTTACCTTCTACTGTTTTGTGTAAAGTGACCATTCTTAGTACAGTGAATATCACGTTGGCGTATAACCTCAAATTAGTTATAAGTGTTTCTGGTGTTTTTTGCGTGTTTATCAAACTGTTATATTTTTCTCGAGTCGATGAGCTCCTCAATATATGCGTAGAAAAAACAAACTTATATGCTGTTGTTAGCTCTGTACCAAACTTTCCCGCTACAAACATTGCAGAAGTCAAGACATTTTTTGGAATTCTGTTAATAATGGGTAATTTGAATTATCCGAGAGTCCGAATGTACTGGGAACAAAAATTTGCAGTTCCTCTAATATCTGAAAATATGCAAGTAAACAGATTTTTCAAACTACGAAATACAATGCATTTCACTTCCAACGAAGATCAACAGCCGGAAGACCGACTGTGGAAAGTACGCCCCCTTTTCAATACCATAAGAAAAAGATGCAGGCAGTTGGAACCGGAGGAGGTATATAGTATCGATGAACAAATGGTTCCTTTTAAGGGTGCTGTAAATATTAAACAATACATTAAAAATAAGCCGACGAGATGGGGTATAAAATTATTCCTATTATGTGGGATAAGTGGAACAATTCATGATTTCATCGTCTACCAAGGTGCTAATACAGAACTGAAGGTAGAGTATATGTTGTTTGGCCAGTCTCCGGCTGTAGTAATGCACCTATCTGAGCAAATACCTCCAGGAGCGCAACTTTATTTTGACAATCATTTCAGTTCTTATTGGTTATTTCAATGGTTGTCAAAGAAACCAATATATGCCGCTGGTACAATTCGGTTGGACCGCTTTTCTAAACCACCTTTTACTATGTACCAAGAGAATAAAAACTTACCAGGGGTTTCGTCGAGAACGTTATCTGCAGAAAATCTGGTGTTGTACTAACCAAGTGGATTGATAGCGGAGTTGGTACTCTGGGTTCCAATTTCGTTGGAGTAAGTTCTTCTGATGTATGTCGAAGATGAGATAAGAAGATAAAAGAGTATATTGAAGTGATACGCCCCAAAGTAGTTTCTCTTTATAACAATGGGATGGGAGGTGTTGACAAGTGCGATTTTCTTATTTCTTTGTACAGATCGTTTATCAGAACAAAGAAATGGACTGTTCGATTAATGTCACATGCTGTTGACATGGCTGTCACCAACAGCTGGTTGGAATATAGAAAGCAATCGGAGGAGCTGAAAATACCGCAAAAAAATGTCATGGACCTTATACATTTTCGACAACACGTTGCTGAAGCACTTATTTTGGCAGGAAAAATACCCAGCAAAAAACGGGGGAGACCAGTTTCAAATAATCCTCTACATCCTCAAGGTAGTTCTCCTCTAGGTAACGCAGCAGGTCCTTCTGGTAAACAAGTGCGTCCGATTGAAGATATTCGTTATGATAACTTTGGCCATTTACCGACTTTCTGTGACAAAATCGCTCGTTGTAAAGGAAGCAACTGTGGATCAAGAACGTATATTCGTTGCACAAAATGTCAAGTATCATTATGTATTGCTCGAAATCAAAACTGTTTTACAGATTTTCATACCAAATAAATAGTTTTTGTCAATTACAGTCTTATAAATAAAAATCATTTCATATTGATATGTGTCTGTTAATCATTGTGTACACTGCAGTGTACATGACGTAACTTCAGAATGTCAAATTTGACAAATGTCCTGAGGAGCTTAAAAATTGTAGAAAAATATTTCTAATAATCGCTAAAACTTAAAAAAAATTATATATCGTTTTAAAAAATTCGTGTCGGAAAGGGTTAAACTCCATTATGTTTTTCGTTGTACCTAGCTATTCTATTTTGAATATATTACATCTTCTATATATGTATAAAAGTAGCATCCGAATTCGAACTTTTCATTTTTCACCGTATATACAACAAAAGTTTATGCAACTGAATTGCACCGAAACCAATTGCTATGCTATTTCTATAATTTCAGGGCTTTCATGCCAGCACGTGATACAAATTTTGATAGCAACAATTCAAATTTTGTCCGTTTCTGCGTACGTGACCAGATTAATGTGGTATTTAATATTATATAAGCAGTGGATGAATGCAGAGATGCTGCTATTGGATGAAGCGGATTATTGGTCGACGAAGAGATGCTGGATTTCCATTTAACCTAGAGATTCTTTCTTGGAGGAGGTTCTTGGGTATTATTGTGCATAAATATCTATACTTTTGGTATTGATTTATTAATATTCATTGTAATAGACTAAATTACTAATTTAATTGGAAGTTCTGATGCTATATTTATTATTAGTAAAATTATAATCCAAAAATAGAAAAGCGATTGCGAGAAGAATTGAATAGTAATCTTTGGAGAATGCACTGAAACTTATTCACCATATTTAGTAGTTATTGCTATGACTGATGAAAATTGATATGACTGCTAGTCTGAGGAAACAGTTAACCGTCTTTACTAATATAACTATACCTTTTATTCTAATGGGAGTTTTTTTTTCAAAATTTTAGAAGGGAATGCTGTCCCCTTAAGTCCCCTTGAATAATTTTGCATGTTGTTCTTGAAGATGTCTGGTGGAGTTCTATATACGCCCATGCTAAACTGATTCTTCTTTGCAGATCAGTGGTTTACTTATGAATTTTAAGTACAAATAATCTATACGATTTTCCTCCAATCGACAACGCTTTCGTCTATCTATCTATCTATATAAGGATTTTACAGCTGTCGCCGCCTTCCTTCTTTCAGCCAACGTCTCCAGTCCTTTCTGTTCTGCCATTTTTCATCCTTCTTATTGGGCTCCAATCCGAAATCTTTGCTATCCACCTTGTATGATCTGTTCTTCTCACATGTCCATACCAAATTAAACGTTTTTCTTCGATGTAGCTGAGTATGTCTTCTTCTACTACCATTCTTCGTTTTATCTCCTCATTTCTGATGCGATCCATTTTTGTCACTCTGTAATCTGTCTATCCCACAATACCCTTCATTTGTTTAATACATATTCTTGTCTATGCTAATCTGCTGGTTATCTCTTGCTCGGTGGTTCCATTTTTTGGGAGTATGAATCCTAAATATTTGAATTTGTCAGTGCCGTTAATTTCCCTATTATCGTCCATTTCCAAGTTTCTTACTGGTTCTTGCTCTCTTGTTAAATATTCGGTCTTTTCTAGATTTATTTCTAGTCCATTTTTTGTGTATTTCTTTTCTAATTTTCGGAGCATATAGCATATAGCATATAACGCTTTCGTTACGATGTTAATTTCTGTTGTATTAAATGTTTTGCAAAAGTCTACGAAACCAAGAGTTTGTTTTTTTTCTTTAGAGCTTTGATATTTTTATGCTTTAGGTTGTCCGTCCTAATAGAGTTTTGTATCAATAATAGTAAATCGATAATATATCTTTTATACTTCAAGCTTCTAAAAATACGGTTATAAAAATTAGAATTTGATATTAATATTAATAGAAAACTCAATACAATATATCATATCGGGATGGTATCACGAGTTATTCACTTTCTTCTACTCTTCCTTTTCACTAAGAGAAGCAACAAGAGAATTTTTCTGTCATCATTGAATGAGGCTGTCTATTCAAAGGCTAATTACATGCTACCATTATTTTTCTGACACGTATTCGTTAGTTATCAGCATATCAGTAAGTATATCAGGATGCCAAGCAATCTAACTAGCAATTGGCGCCAATCAGCGTACGGGGCTTATGGTATAAAATGAGCTATTGGCCATGATTTTATGGAAAATCGGACCCGCCATGGAAACTCTGAGTCTGGAATAAAAAATATGTAGTACTCTTAAAATTGATACGTGGAACCCGAAAAATTGGATATGCCATTTTAGGTGTATCTGAAACCTATTGGAATGATAAAGAACATTTTATGACAAGCAATGGTAATAATGTTTACTTCTCTGGTAATGATAATGAATCTCGGAATTGCGTATCAGTGATAGTAAATAAAGCCATTAAAAGCTCCGTAAAAGAACACATAGCCGTTAGTAATTGGATAATTGTTGTCAGACTGAATACCATTCCAGCTAATTTTAATGTAGTACAAACATATACCCAAAAATCGAAGCTCATGATGAAGAGGTCGAAACATTTTACAGCACGTTGTAGCAGATGCTTAGGAAGCTTCCAAATAGAGAAATCACAGCAGTCGTAAACGATTTCAATTCTAAAATTGGTGTAACTACAGAAGATCATTACTTGCGAAAAACTGTTAGATTATATGAACTTGACCAAAGAAATGACAGAGGTGAACGATTGCTACACTTCTGTATAGACAACAACCCGTTTGTTACCAATACAGGCTTTCAACTTTCCCCAAGACGACTCTGCACTTGAATATCATCAGGAAATAGATATAGAAATCAGAAAGATTTTATCCTGGTAAAACTTATCCAGGAAACAATTGTAATAACGACCATCAATTTTTATTAGCTGAAGCTAAGCTGAAGCTATTCCGCATGAAGCTAAGAAACAGTCCAAAAACAGGAAATACCTCAACTAAATGGCTTCTAAGATACAACGATGCATACAAAAGAGCCATAATGCAGAAGCTATATGACTTCTTCAAAGAATCATTAAATTCAGAACAGTCTTCGAACAACATCTGGACAAAACAAAATGTATATTGCATAATGCCGCGAAAAGCATTAAGAGTAATATAGAAGAAAGAAGAAAACAATGGATAATAAACTCCATATGGACTACAATACAGGAGAAGTACTAAGATTTAGAGGCTTATAAAGCGCTGATAAGAACACAGACTTAAAATCTACATGGAAATAGAAAACCATAAAACCAAAACTGAGACTGATACTGATACTGATAACACATTCCTTTACACCAAACCACTTTGCTATCAAAGGTGATAACAGACTCTACTCACTTATATAAAAAAAATAAAAAGAAGAGCACAAAAACCCCATCACAACAAGAAGATGCCAACGAATGATGCGACGGAACCTGACTCAAAAGTAAAGTTGAAGCAGCAATTATGAGACAAAGAAGTCATAAAGCTGCTGGTCCAGATAACATACCTATTAAAATAATTTGGCCCCTAGATGACGTTGGATTTTATATAATACATCAAATTGGACAAAGAATGTGGTAAACAGGAAAATGGCGTCTAGATTAGACAAAATCACTATATATCCCCATACATAAAAAGGGAGCGACATATTTATGTAGCAACTATCGCACAATTGCTCCAATTGCGCACTGCGATAAGATACGTTTAGATATAATTCTAGAGAGAATAAAGCCCTTTTTATTTCCTGAAATTGCGGAGGAACACGGAGGTTTCATCCTCGGACTTGGTACTAGGGGACACATTTTAAATGTACGGCAGATTCTAGAAAAATACAGAGAATTCAACATCACAACATATCTATGCTTCATAGATTATAGTAAAGCTTTCGACTTAGTCAACTGGAGTAAAATGTGGCATATTTTGTCTGAAATGGGAATTCCGAATTATCCGATACTGTTAATTAAAAGCCTATACAGCAACAGATATGTCAGAGTTTGAATAAATGGGGAACTAACCGAAAATTTCAGGGTCACTAAGGGCGTGAGGCAAGGCTGCATACTAAGCCCAATTATATTTAAGATATGTGGTGCATGGATAATGCGGGAAGCCACTGAGAACTGGAACGGTGGCAACACTATTAGCGGAAAGAAAATTTGCAACTTGCAAACTTACCATTCAGGGAAAGGTTGAAGACAAAGAAGGTTAAGTAGATCTCCCACACGATACACGGACATATTGTTGTTACTATTGGCGCTCTATTCATATTCATTGTCAGAATGTGCTAGAATAGCAGAGAAAGACGTGGAGGGACATTGGAAAAATCAGCAATACCTTTATGAATTCACGATACCTGCATCAGCTTAACAACTAAGAAGAAGATTAGTAAGTTAAAGTTGATTTTACATAATTCACTGAACTGTTATTCATCAATTTATTCGAGTAACGTATCTCAAAATACTGAAAATATCGTTTTAAAATTTCGTGCCTTAAAATGTATAATTATGTGAATTGTGTGGCAAAGTGTTACAGATAAAATTAAACTATTACACGAATTTTTCAATTTCCAAGTAACAAAACAAAACATTTTGTTGAATTTGTATTTGGAATAATCGTTTTTAAGGTGAAAATCAAAACCACAAATATAAAGAGTGTCAGAAGCATATTGTGAACGTTGCTGTATTGACTTTACGCTCCTTCCTAAAAGAATCTTTAGAACTTTTTGAAGATTCTCTGATGGCGAAAGTAGTTAAACAATATTTAATGAAATGTTTATGCTGGACTAATATCTTTTTGTACTTATCAAAAGTTCTTACTTTTTGACTTATTTCTAAGGCATTAAATTATCGACAAGTTAACAAAATTCCTAACAATTTACTTCTTTTTTTATCCAAACCATGAACTTTTAACAAGTATTTATAATTTCATCGGCCCATATTTTACGGATGTCTGCCAACTGTAGAGCAAAGTAATGGCGTCGATACCCACTTGAGACATGCTGTCATGTCATTATATTGTTAAAGAACAGACAATGGCCACGTCTGATATTACAGAAGCGTTTCAGCTACTGTCCAAGTTCCAGTAGTTTTCACCAGAGACGGTTCAAGATATTAAGTATATAAAGCCATTGATTAAAAAATACACAGTAGTATTTTGTATAGTAATATTTGTATTTGTATAGTAGTTTTTAATCAATGGTATAGCGGAAAAAAATTGATGTTGTTTAATCCAGTAAACAAATATTTTTATGTATATTAGTACCTATTATAAAAAACTACATTACATAATCTACAGTTATGGAAACAAAATATCTTATAACCCTTAAGAGCTATGGGCAGTCTTGTCTGTACATTGTTGCCGAAAGAAAGTTTATTTTTTAGATGGTCTGGGGAAATATTTCAACGATGTGATTACAAGATTTAAAAGCAGGCTCATATCTTAAATTAAATCAACAGTTTCTTTAATCTCAATTCACAAAAAATAACATATTAAATTCTTAATGGCATAAATTAAAACAATTTTATAATTTTATTTAAAACTATTTTAAATTAAATTTTCTAAAAGTCTACCATGTTCAGCCAAGCAGTAGCCCAATCTATTGTATAATTGCCTCGGAGTGTTCGACAACATTTCGGGTTTTATGCGTCGAAAGGTCTGAATGATTTTTTGACGTACTTTGTCTAAATTTCCGGCACGTTCATACTCAAGTCGGTAAATTTGTTGCTTCACCTAACTCCATATAAAAAATCCAAAGGTACAAGATCGGGAGATCGAGGTGGCATTTTTATGGTAACTTTTGTCTCAATAACTCTACCTCCCATGTATTGTGAGCTGGAAAGCCGTCTTGCTGCAACTAAATTTCATCCATGTTAATAGATAATGCTTGAACTTCTAAAATTATGTGATTTCTCAGGAGATCTAGGTATTTACGACGAAATACAAAGAGCCTACAATGAAAAAAGGGTCAATTCCGTTGTCACCTAAAATATCAGCCCAGACGTTGACTTTTTGACGATAATGTGTTTTGTAAGGAACACTTATGTGCCTATTTTCTGTAGAGTACCCTACGATAACAGATGGATTGTGATAGCAAGTTAAAGAAAACGAAGCGTTCGATAAACAAAGAATTTAAATAACATAAAAATAAATTAAGGTTTTTATTGAAAATTAACAAACCAACAAAACAATCAGATAACATAGCTGGGTATGTTATAGATTATTAATTTGCTTTAGTTGTACATTAAACGAAAATAAATTAACTTACATTTGCGCCCAAACATGAAAATATGTCTTATGTGTGGTTAACGTAGGCGCAAAGGGGAAGATTATTGGTCTTGTGGAATAAGGAATGTCTCAGAGGGACATAGCGGAAGTGGTAGACGTAACACAGAGCGTTGTGTCAAAAACTTATGCTAGGTATCAGGAATTAGTAACTCTTAAGAATAGACTAAGACAAAGTGGTCAAAAAGTAACAATGGGTCGCCACGATCGTTTCATTGGCCAATTAGCTAGAAGAGACCCCATAATTTCTCACCCACAGCTCCAAAGGCAACTTTTAGAAGCTACAGGTGTAAGTGTTTCAGTTAAAATGCTAAGAAAGAGACTTCGTACCCAAGGACTATACAGCAGTAGACAGTTAAGGGTTCCCGAGTTATTCAGACAGTTCAATATTGATCGCTTAAAGTGGTGTCTTTAACACCAAAACTGGAACATTAGAAATTTAAAAATTTTCAGTCGAAACTAGGATTTGTGAAAAATCAGATCATCGACTCATTCGTGTACTTAGAGAGCGAAGAAGACAAGCAAAAACCGAAATTACCAGATCTGTTCACATATATAAAGGGGAAAGTGTCATGTTTTGAGGAGGCATTATGATCGGTGAAAAAACTCCTTTAATTTTCATCCAACAAACTTTGACAACTCGTAGGCATTTTGATTTGATTCCAGAAACTGTAGGCTCTGGAGACGTGCAATGGGAGAAAATTAATTTTCATGCATGCTAATGCGCCTGCACATGCCAGCGAGTGATTATAGACTTTCTTGAAGCAGAACATATCATTGTTCTGGAGTGACCTGCTTGCTCACCTGACCTTAACCCTATAAGCAATTGTGGTATATGCTTAAAAGAAGAATTAGAGCACACCTGGAGAATCCACTAAACACTGCACAGCTAGTACAAGCTGCTCTTAAAGAATGTAACAACCTGTCACAACAAAATATTGAAAATTTGTTTAGGAGCATGTAACCACAAATAAATAAAAATTTAAATACTAGTCGTTTCACATTAAAAAATTTTATGTTATTAACATTAAAACGAGTGGTTTCTACATTTTTACATTTTACAGTAATTACTATTTTAACGGGAATAAGCAAAAGACAAAATTTGTTTAATTTATTAATGTTTGTATTTTGAGAACGATTTTCGAAGTGGAAATAGAAACGCCAATAACTTTATTTTTACCTTCAGTTGTGGCTTAGTTTCATTAAAATAGTAATTACTATAAATATTCTTTGACTTCGTATGGTTTTTTTAATTAGCTTGAAATAATAAGACCCTATTGAAGCTGGCAATGGGGTAAGACAGGGAGATTCATTGAGTCCTTTATTGTTCAACCTGATTATGGATGAAATAATACAAAAAAGTAAGAACTAAAAAAGGACACCAAATGGGAGAAAAACAACTTAAAATAATCTGCTATGCAGACGACGCAATACTACTCTCTTAAAGTGAAGATCATTTACAACGTATACTGCACCAATTTAATATAGGTAACCGCCAGAAAATTTAACATGTTAATTTCCCCCCCAAAAAAAAAACAAAACGCATGGTTACAACAGCAAATTTACTAAGATGTAAATTGGAGCTGGAAGGTCAGATAATAGAACAAGTAATGGAGTTTAAATATATAGGCATCACATTATCTAGCTACGGAATGCTCGAAACCGAAGTGGAAGATCAAGTGAATAGAGCAAACAGAACTGCAGGCTGCCTAAATGAAACAATATGGAGAAATAAATACGCGGCAGAAACAAGACCTGATACACAGAGGACAAAAATGATGTTAGAAACAGCAGAGATGAAAACACAGAGTAGAATGGAACGATCATATAAGCCGAATGACAACAAATAGAGTAGTAAAGACGGCAAGAGACGGTTCCCCAATAGGAAGACCACGAAATCAGTAGGAAGACCACGAAAACGATGGAACGACAACTTACTGGAGACACATTGAAAAACAGACAGAGTCATGTCTATATAAAAAGGAGAAGAAGAAATAATAAGAAACACCAGATAATTCCATATAACTTTGGTTGTGTGTAATTATAATATTGACGAAATAATTATTTAATGTTAATTTGACATCACTCAAATATCGTTTGACTGATAAAATAATTCGGTAGGTTTGGAAAGAAAAACAATCTATATATAGCAAAATGATAAAAAGACATAAAAATCTCTAGGTAAAATTAGTCGAATAATAAATGAAAAATTTATTAATAATAAGAAAAAATGTTATTATAAATGATGCTTAAATTATCAATGAAAAACTGTGGAGCTGTGGAGGAAAATATACATTTAAATTATGTGTTAACTGAAAGGGAAACAATTAAAATGCAATTAGTTCTCAAAGAAAAAATAAAAAAAAACGTGTTTTTCTGGACAAAATATTATTAATGACAAGTGACATATAAAGCTTATTTCTTAGTTGCTTTGGTTTTCAGCACCCTGATACCTAATTTTAGACACTTTTGTGCCTTGAACCGTCTCTGTTTATCTATAATGGTCTACAGTTCTTATTTATCTGATGTTTTACTCTAATGATAGGTCTGAATCGACAAATTCGTATATTTTGAGGTGGTCCTTATTATTGCTGAGTACTAGCACTTTCAATATTAATTCTATGTAATATATGGTGATAGGTATCGGCCAGTCGTTAATGGTAGTCACTAATCAACTCATCAGAACCTAAACAATGATTATCAATCTAAAATACATTAGGGGAGGAGCCAAGCACTCTTTTCCGCTAAAGATAGGTTAACAACATGTTTTTCTTGTCAATATAATTTGTAGGATTCATTTTAAATTCAAACAAAAAATATTTTTGTTAGTTTATACATATAGATTTAATCATAATTAATAATAGGGACATGCATAACCATTTTCGAAATCAACTAGACCAAGAAATGGTTATGGAGCCATTTAAAAAAGAAGTTTGTTAAATAATATAAATAAAATAAAGTTTAAATATTATATTTATATGGTATTAAGTATAATATTATATTTATATGGTATTAAGTACAATATAATAATATCAGCAGAAAAAAAACCAAATTTATGGCAACATCTAAATACCCACTACCATATAAAATCGAAATTTATGGGAAAATAATAAAGCAGGAAGCAAGGTTTACATATCTGGGAATAGATATAACTAGTTACGGAGATGTTGAAGAAGAAGAACGACAACAAAGCTTAAAAGCAAGTAAAGCGGTGGGATCTCTTAATGAGACAATATGGAAGAATAAACACCTAAGACAAGATACAAAAACAAGAATCTATAAAGCAGCAATTAGACCTATATTAACATAAACGAGACGGAAAATAAATGGCGTTTTCTTTTTACCAGGGATAAAAGCATTAGTAATATACTCAAAGAAGTTTTCTCCTATCATTCAACCAGTATAAGACCGAACTATACCCCATTTTGGAGGCATTTTTAGAATAATATTTGAGGGCACTCTTTTTTACGGCCACAAAATAAGAGAATGTTGTCTTCTACCATCTGCAGATATGGCAACTAAAACAGTAAGGCACTCTTTATCATCATTTTGTATCCTGGTGTGTACCTGTTTATTAATACATCAAGACTTTTTTTTGGAGCAAGAAAGGAAGCAGTTTCATTACAGTTAAATATCCTGGCTGGATTTTGGAGAACTTCATCTAGTTGGTTTTGACTGATATAATTTTTTACATGCATAAACCACATTAGAATGTCTTGTTCTGTTACATTTGCACGACTTTTTGTTGTTTTGAGTTACACGATTAGTCAGTTCAGAATGTCTTGTGAAAAAACCTTCGTACCAGTGACGTCATGGAATACCGTTTTTAAAAGGATTTGGTCGACAAAGTTGTTGAATGAGTTTAGTTAGACTGTCGGTGGCTCGGTAAAACGTACATTTACCCTACCTTATTTATTTAAATTTGTATTTTTGTCTTTTTGCTATCTGTTTTATTTTATTTATGTTTACTTGGCTAATTTTTTGACATTTCATCATACGTTATCTCACTGAACTTTTGAGTAATAAAAATTGTTAATTTGTTTAATGCTCTCCCATAATCTTCCTTTCTTCTGGTAAATAATAAGAAGGCAAATCTGATAGAAATAGACAGATATTATAAGTTTGTGACCAATTTTCTCTTGGTATTGGCATTCGTCTGTAATTACAGTTACGTTGCCCTTTTCAGCCGGTAATATTATTATTGATTCATTTTCTTTTAGAGCTTTGATAGCTTTGAGTTCCTCTTTACTAACGTTTGCTTTTAGTTTTGTGCTTTTCTCCAGGTTCTATTTGCATAATACTCTATATTCTTTCTTTTCATGTGTTGGTAGTACTTGACAGACTTTTCAACTGCACTGATTATGTCTAGTTTAGAAACTGCACTGTAGTAAACTGCACAACAATTTAACCTCTGTAGTCTCTAGAAAAATTCTTGGTTTATAGAAATAGATGGAGGCTATGGTTTTAGAGTTTTCAAAATAAATTTTCTGATCTGTAGGAAGATGAAGATTGAGCTAGAATTCCACTTACTCCATGTTGTATTTGATGTAAGGAAAAAAATCTTTCGTATGATGAGGATTTGAGTTTGAGCGGGATTGGGTAACCATATTGGATGACGGCTTGTTTTAAAGAAGAGGGGTTAGTGGATCTACTTGCATCATTGCAAAGGCGTATTAATGTAAAGAAAAGGATATTGATGACTCAATTAATTTGTGAAGGTTGGTGATCAGAAACGTGCAAGTAGCGGTTGGTATGCGTGGGTTTTAGGAAAACAGAGTGATGAAAACCATGGAATTGGTTTTTCCTTATGAGAACATCAAGAAACGGTATGGATGAATCAGTTTCCAGATCCATTATAAACTCGATACTAGGATACATACCATCCCGATGACTTTGAAAAGATACAAAAGCATATTTGCTGTGGGGTTAAAAATGACGAATGTATGGTACATATATCGTAGCCAATTTGTGGATTTTTGTTTGATGTGGTATTGTGTATTGATGTTGATAGCGCTCGATCTAGAAATCTTCCATACAGATATTACAAATTACTAGAGAAAGTCGGAAATCCGTTTAGGCGTCTTTTATTGGTCTCTAGAATTGATTTTGGAAGATGAAATAAGTGTTCGACATGCAGTGTTTAATGGGAGATACGAGACTTGCTGGATACTGACTGTATTTAGTTTCCAGAATGTTTATAGTTTCGTCTATATAAATTTTTGTAAAGAGTGAAACGATATCGAAACTTACTAGAATGTTGAGGGTAAGATAGAGCATTGTAAAACGTTCGATTAACTGAAAATAATTTTTTAAATAAGAATTAAGCATTTTCGGAGAGATAATGTACAGTTTTGCTAATGGTTGTGTAGGTCAGTTGTATATTCTGACAATGCAACGTAGAGGAATATTACGTTTGTGTATTTTAGGTAGGCCATATACATTCGAGGTGTTATAAAAGACTTTTCGCGAGGAATTAAAGTTTATTTTACGTTAACAGGAAAAGAGGTTTTATTGGTGATGACTTTTGTTGTTTTCCCTAGATACGTTGTTGGATTACTAGCAATTGGTTTGTAGTCTAGAATAATAATAAGATTTGATAGTTTATTAATGTAAGAAGAAGTATTTAGAATAACAAGTATCGGTGGTAAGAATGACTAGATTTGGATTTGACTAAAGTTCTTTAAGAACTTCAGTTTGACACATGATAGTCTCAATTGAAATGTTCCTTTCCTAATTCTACTTGAATTAAATCCATCCTTAAAATGAAGTACAATAAAAATTAAATATTTTTTTAAATTTTGGTACAAAACTTATTTCATTAAGTGTTTGTACAATACTCTGTAATAAACGCACTACTCTTTTTCTAGCGCCAAATTTAAATGCTTCTCATGGCACTTTAGTTGTAACTCAACAATCAGGATGGATGAACTCCGAAATATTTATGAAATGGATAAAGGATTTCCAGAGTTTTTTAAAAGTAAGCATTGACGATAAAGTAATTCTAATTGTCGATTAACAAGCACGTCATAAAGTTATTGAAATTTTGGAATATGCAAAAGAAAACAGTATTCATGTTATTTGTCTACCTCCAAATTGCACACATCGTATTCAATCTTCTGGCGTATCCTTTTTTGGACATTTGTAGATCTACTAAAACCAAGGAGTTGCTAAATTGCTGAAAGAATATGCAAAATGCATATCACGGATTTAAAATCACTGGCATCTGGCCGCTGAAACCTGATATATTTTCGGATTATATGTACGATCCCGCTGAAACCACAAACATACTGCTGGAAATCTCCAATGAATAGCCTCCTCAGCCTGTAAGAGTAATGAGCTTTTTCCAGTCTGAACAAGTTTTGATACAACCTTCGGAACAAGCAGATGATTCAGTTCTGCGTTACCTATCGTTCAGCCATGGTCCTATGCTACGAGATGAAGAAAAAAAATGCAGCTGAACTAACAGCACTTACCGACTTACGAGCTGAAAATTCATCTCAAGTTCTAACAACAAACTCTGATCTAGAAGTTCTTTTAACTACTGTTGCCAGCAATAAACGTCCATCATCTTCTGCTCTTGCTGTTCCTATTAAGCTGCTTTCTCTGGTTCCAAAAGGATGTTTTATTAGTGGCCTAGGGCACCATGAACTAAAAATTCGTCAGAGCTCGTTGGTGTTGACTTGTGCTCCTAATAAGTATGTTATAAATAAAATCTAAAAATGAGCTCAAACCTCCCCCAACAAAGAAAAAACGAAAAGTCACCAAAAAATTATTTGAAGAAAATGTTGAGGGAAAAGTAATATTTCTCATGACGATGAAGAGAACTGTCATTGCGTTTACTGTAACGACCTTTATTAAGATCGAAGACTAGAGATACAACCAAGAACAAATCGAAGATACCATTGAGAACAATAGAAGTATGAAAGTTAATTACTATTTAAATGGGAATAAGCCACAATTAAAGGTTAAAATACTTTTATTGACGTTTCAATTTCCACTTCGGAAATCGTTCTCAAAATACAAACATTAGTAAATTTACTAATGACCGAAACTTTGAGATTGACAGCTACATATTCTAAAACGCTGCAAATAGCTCAGAAGAAAATGGAAAGGTCAATGCTGAGTATACCGCTTCGTGACCGAGTTAAGACGAAGAACAGGAGTTACCGATGTAATTTCTCGAATTGCCACACTGAAATGGAACTGGGCCGGACACGTCGCCCGAATCAGTGATCAAAGGTGGACGAAGAGATTGCTTAAGTGGAGGCCGAGGTTAGACAAAAGAAGTAGAGAAAGACCTACCGGCAGTCCTACTCGTTGGACTGCCGATCTCAAGAAAATGTCAAGAAATTGGATGAAAAGTGCCCAAGATAGAGCACAATGGACAAAAATGAAGGAGGCCTATGTCCAGCAGTGGATGCAAAAGGCTGAGTGATGATGATGATGAAGCCTGGAGAAGACTGGTGGCGGTGCTTACAATGTTCACTTTGGGATCACGCTTCTTACGCTGATGTTCCAAGTAAGCGTTTCATTTGCGAACTATGCCAATAATTTTGTAAATGGTAAAGGGAGGAGAGATGGACCAGGAGGATAGTCGGTCCGCTAGGTATACCTGACCAAGCTTGGCAACAGGGCAAGTCTATCCTACTCTGTAGTATCGTTTAACGTTAGTTGCTTAAGAGACGCCACTTGTAACGCATCGGTGCGTACTTGTAGGAGTGTTATTTACGATAATTTAAACTGCCACGTGTGATAATTTTATTTGAGTTTTTTAAGTTTTGAGTTTGACCGATTATTTGTTAGTTTATTATTGAACTATATTTAAAATGTGTATTTTAAAGTAAGAACTACTGCTGTAGTCTGCTTATTTTAAACAATACGGGCTGGTCCATCTGTCCTCCTATTCGAGGATAGATGGACCACTTACATGGAGGAAAGTTAGACCAGTATGTTTTTTTTTAGGATTATGCCCAATAAATATATTCGCAAACAAGATGCACCTAAGAGAGGTAACTTGACCTCTGGTGAAAATGACTTTTAAACGTCGAATAAAAACAAACAATATGGATAAGATGAACCGATTGGGTCCAGATTGTTCTTTAGGAACTGCTGTTGAAGCTAAAATTTTAGCCATATAAAAAAACTACAAAAAGCAGGCTTTGCACCAACCAGAATTGAAGTAAGAATCATGGCCTTTAATTTAGCTCAGCGATTAGGAATCCCAAATAAATTTAATGTAGAAGAAGGTAAATTTTTAAATTCATAAATCTGATACAAAAGTTACTTATTGTCTACTTTTAGGTAAAGCTGGTAGAAAATTGTTAGAACTCTTTTTGAAACAAAGGCCTGAAATTTCAATTAGAAAAGTTGAGAACACCTCAATTGCACAAGCTTTAGGAATGTCCAAAGAAACAGTCGATAACTACTTTTCTGATCTCGAGAGAATTATGACCGAATATAATTTTTATGATAGACCCGGACACATATTTAATACTGACGAAACAGAATTACAACTGAATACTAGAGCCAGTCAAGTTCTAGCCGAAAAAGGTTCAAAATGTGTTCCTAGCATAAGCCCTGGGGAAAAAGGTGAAACGATCAGTGTAATAGCTTACTGTAATACAGAAGTGATTTTCTTGTTCCCATATTGCATTTTTAAGGGGCAAAATAAAAAAGACTAGTGGCATGATATGCCATCGGGTTCCAAGATTAGGATGTCGGAAAAATCAGCGTACGTTAACAGTGACATGGCCACACATCCCATACGACCAACCTGGATCTACTAGAATTTGCAGACCAAAACAAAATAATTTTATTTTGTTTGCCATCCCACACAACACATTACCTACAACCTCTGGATCGTGCTTTTTTTAAGTCACTTAAAAGCAACTTTTATGCTGAATGCCGTTTTATGGTAGGGTAGATCGGGGCTAGTTGTGACAGGGGCATGTTGTGACAAATAGTTTTATAGACTAACCATAGGTAGCAGCGTCGCCCGGTTACCCAGAATTCCACGTCCGCATGTCCTCAGTCTGTTTGTGTAGTTTGGTTGTGATGCTATGCGTTTCTGCCGCTTTATAAAATTATATGTCATTTCGTTGTAACGAAGTAAAATTTTGCTGTTGTCTTTGAATTGTTATTTCACTTTCAAACCACAAGGTAAGAAACTTATTCTAGTTGTAGTAGATAGTTTGTTTATTTCTCTCTAGTAAGACACAGTTTGGTTTCTATACGACGTGTCAAGGTCTGTGCAAGTGGCTTTATGTAAAATGGCGTACGGTGGGGCTAGTTGTGACGAAAGGCTTGGGGCAGATTGTGACAGTGTCACAACATGCCCCTACTAATTTTAATGCATGTTTATGGGTTTGTTACAGATAATGGTGAGAAATTATAAAAGGAAAACGGAACGTGGTCGGAGTAATATAAACAGTTACGAGTCGGCTTCGTTAGATGTTAAGTCTGGATCGTGTAGTTTAAGGCAAGCAGCTGAAAAATATGGCGTTAACCGGATGTCCTTACTTAGATATATAAAAAAACAACAAACCAATCCAGATGGAGTGGTAGAAATGGGTTACAAAAGACCTCGAATGATATTTTCACAACAACAAGAAGAAGAGCTCTGTGAATATGCTGTTCAGGCAGCGAAAATATTTTATGGTATTAGCCCAAAAGAAATGAAAAGTTTAGCTTTTGAATTTGCTATAGCGAACAAAGTTCTTGTGCCTGAGAATTGGGTAGCAACAAAACACGCCAGTAATGATTGGTTTACAAAGGTCATGCAACGTAACAATAATGTGTCTATTCGTGTTCCTGAGGCTACCAGCTTAAGTCGGAGTACAAGTTTCAACAAGCACAATGTCGGACTCTTTTTTGATAACCTCGAATTAGTATTAAGTCAAAACCATTTTACAGCTAATGATATTTGGAATATAGACGAGACAGGGACTGGGACTGTCCAAAAACCGGTAAAAATCATAGCGAAGAAAGGCGAGAAAAGAGTTGGTGGTGTCACTTCAGCTGAGAGGGGGACCAATGTTACTATGGTTCTTGCTATTAACGCAGAGGGTAACTCAGTTCCTCCTATGTTCGTTTTTCCACGTAAGTTTTACAAGGAGCATTTTGTACGTGATGGGCCAGTAGGTTGTTGTGGTACTGCTAACCCAAGTGGCTGGATAACAGGCCCGGACTTTTTGTTTTTTATGAAGCATTTTGTAAAAAAAGTAAGGTGCTCAAAGAAATCACCGGTTTTAGTTCTGTTAGACAACCACAGTGCTCACCTATATATCGAAGTCCTTGACTATTGTACAGAGCACGGTATTACTCTCTTATCGTTCCCTCCCCATACAACAAATAGACTTCAACCACTGGATGTTTCCGTTTTTGGTCCATTTAAGAAGTTTTTAAACGACGCCATGTGTGGATGGATGAAATCTCATCCTGGAAACACAGTCTCAATTTATGACATCCCAAGTATAGTGAAAACAGCATTACCTAAAGCTGTAACACCAACAAATGTTCAGGCAGGATTTCGTTCTACAGGAATATGGGAATTCAATAGAAACATTTTTAATGAAGAAGACTTTCTGTGTTCTTCGGTGACCGACCGACCTTTGAATAGGCCTATTGACATCGTAGATGGTAATGAGGAAGCCAGTGCTGGGCAGCTTAAAGAGTTTCAGCATCTCGATGAACCTGAACCGTCGTCATATTATGCTAACCAGCCAGGACCCTCCCATACCTATCAACCAGGACCATATCAACAAGGATCATCGCAGGCCAACCTACCAGGATCATTCCATGCCGAAGTTCTGCCTGTCAGCCCTATGGATATAAGACCTCTGCCAAAAGCTGGTCCTCGAAAAAATAAAAAACGCAAGAGCTTAACATCTGCAATTTTGACTAGCACACCTGTCAAGGAGACAATTCGCAGTGAAGAGTTAAAGAGGAAGGAAACAATAAAGTGCAAAGAGGATAAAATAAAGAAAAAATTATTTGACTCAAAACAACTGTTGCCTAAGAAAAAAGCAGCGCCAAAGAAAGAGACCGCAACAAGAAAAAGAGAAGACAGCTCAGAAGAAGAGGAAGAAGATTACTTTTGCTTAGTTTGTATGGGACCATATAAAAAGTCTAGGTTAGGAGAAGACTGGGTGCAATGTATGGAATGCAAGAGGTGGGCTCATGTAAAGTGCACAAAAGATGATCTTTATTATGTTTGTATAAACTGCCACTCTTCAGAACTACAAGTAGAATCAGCACAAATTGACGATAGCGATTAAGTTTTTTATTTTACTTTAAATTCACTAGATGTTTTTCTACACATTTGTTTCTTACATAAACATTTATCAAACATTTATGTATCTATACTTAACTATAAAATAAATTTATTATGGAAACTTTGTTATTATTCTCCAACTAAAGTTTATTATATTTAAAAATATTTACTGTCACAACCTGCCCCAAGTTCGTCACAACTTACCCCATATTGGGGCAAATTGTGACAATATGTGCATTTTGTAAAACTATTTACATACTGTAAGGTATTGCTTAAAAATTGCTGATGTTCCCAAATAATGATTCCCAATTAAAAATAGTACCTCATTAAAGTAATCTAACAGCCCTAAAAATTACGAAAAAAATGTTAAAAATTATTTTGTCCAAAGTGGCACAACTAGCCCCAGTCTACCCTACAGAATAACACAAACAGGCTTCTAAAACGCCTTCAGTTTGGTAAACTCTTAGGTCGAGCATGGCAGCAAATGTCCAAAATGCGGCTTCTGCATTTGAATCCACGGGAATTTATCCGTTTAATCCATTAATAATCCCAGACTATGCATTTGTGACACACACCCCATCAGAAACAGAAGCGATGAATTTTCCAGTTAGATCAGAATCTCTTCAACCAGGTCCCTCTGGAATCAGTGGTCAAATATTCTTGCACGTGAGAGCCCAAACCAGTCATCAATTACTAATGAAGATTACCTCTTGATGAGGTAACGCCCGTGCCTGTATTGGCAGCAGCAGTAAAGAGAGTTCGTAAATAAATAACTGGAGAGACTACTGCTCAAGACTTTATTAAAATGAAGAAGGACGCCTTGATTAAAAAAAGCTCAAAACCTATAAAAAAAAACGTAAATTTTTTGTAAGCGCTGGTTACATGAAACTTGTACTGGCTTCGCTAATCTCTGTAACAAGTGTGGAAAGCCTCTTGCTATTAAAAAGAAAAAGGTTTAGCTTGGTCCATCTCTCCTACTCCTAGTGGCCCATCTCACCTCCACAGTTGAGGAGAGATGGACCGATGACGTGTCAGTGCATTATATTTTTTTAGGTTTAAGAATTATAATTTCTAGTTTTTAATTATACCAAAACAAATACCAATGTTAAGTTATGTTATACAATTTTTTTCTATTCTGATGTTTATTTAATAAAGAAACAATCTTCGGTTTTGTAAAAGGTGGTCCATCTCTCCTCCCTTTACCCTATATGTACCTATGTCCATTAACAATATGTCATTTTGTCAGAAGCATATGGACTAAATGAATTATGATTGATCTCTGTTAAACATTCTTTGTTTTATTTTTCTATAGTTCTTATTTTTGCTAAAAATGTGTATTAGTTTCGATAATTAAAGGACCAAAGATGATTGATTAATGAACCTAACCTAAGATATGGATGTGCTGTGAACTACCAATAAAAAGTTATGATACGAAAACAAAACTATATATCATTTTGTAGAGATTTCCCCTATGCCTCTACTAAAATATGTGTTTCTTCCCATGATAATTACAAGGTATTACGTTAATGAAGCTCATATTTTTTATAACGGCTTAATTATTTGCATTTTACCACAAGTGTGTCAAAAAATCGGTGAGTGTATATTACCTAAATATAGCCTAGAGGCTATATTACCTAAATTTGTCTTAAAAATTATAAGTCATTAAAAAAAATACTAGAATATAACCGTTATAAATGGCTACACCTTCCTTTTTGTACATAAAACTATTTTCAAAATTTCTATTTGCTTCAATCCCAGCAATATTTCCTCTCGTCTCTCGCATTTTCTCCTCAAATCTAATTGAACCAAATTTAGATCATCCTTTGGAAAATGATTGCTCCAACGTTTCACGGATTATTTGTCTGACTTTCCCATGGGATCAAATTAGAAGCATTACTGCACCCAGAAGCTGGAGGATAATAAGATATCTCCTATTATCTGTCTCAATATCTCGCCGAGTTTGGCAGCCATTACACTACCCCCTCCTCGCTAATTTGAAATGAATCTCCTCCCTCGCGAAGGCTCTTAGAGGGGAATTAGGGCTGTAGCTACACGCGAGCACGCCCATTCTCGAGATAGTTTGGTACTTCGTGGATAGATGGAGCAGGACGTAGGACGACAAATATTTTTAGATGAATGAGATGTAAATATTAATTAATGATACTTATTGAGTAATGGTAGGGTGTACTAAATACTGTAATCTAGTAATTTAACTGGCAATTTAGTGATACAAATTTATATCTTTTACATATTTCATTAATGTTACTTACATTTTCTTAATTTAATTTTTATTTAAGTACTTTTAAAATAACAAATAACCTACCTATTGAACATAATTGATGTCTTTTTCTCCAAAAAAATTTGATATTAGATATTAGGGAATAAATATGTCAGATCCTTCGTATGTATAATTTGATCAGGTTATTTCAAAATTATATTTTATAGATGATAAGAAAACAAAATTTAGATTTAGATGAAATAAGTAATAGGTAGGTAAAAAAGGTTTTACAGCTGGTTCCTCAAAAAACTGATACGACTTTTAGTAAGATTTGATCATTTTGAGCAATGTACTTGATTGGTCTGACATTATATTATATTTATTATGACAGACAAATAATAAAATAAACAAAAAAACAACAAACAATTGATTATATATGTTAATTCGTAAATTGTAATAATTATTAAGGTCTAAATTTTTATATTATTTTGAATTCCTGCATTTTATAAAGAGTACCTATATAAATGATAGTTTTTTTTACATAAACTAGGGTTGTTGTTATTATTTTTATTACTTATTATTAAGAAAAAAAAAAAACAAACGACTTAAGCAAAATACAATTCCTAAGGCTTTCTACCGTTAGGTGTAAGGCTGGTGGGGTTAAGTTTTGCACTGTTGTCTCCATGCTATCCGGTCTTGTGTTAGATTTCGTGCACTTTCCCATGTCAATCCTTTCTTCTCAACTTCTTTTCTGATTTCGTCTACCCACCCAACTCTTGGTCTTCCTCGTTTGTTTTTCCCTTGCATTCTCGTTTCAAAGACTCGTCTGTTAATCTTTTATTCGACATTCTACACACGTGCCCGAACCATCTTAGTTGCCCCTCTACTATTTTTTCGTTTATTGGTTCTAGTTTTAGGTTTTGTCTGATCGTTTCGTTTCGTATTTTGTCTGTCCTCTTTCTGTTTGCTATTTTCCTCAGGAACCTCATTTCCATAGCATTCACTCGAGATTTTTGTCTCCCAGTCAATGTCCATGACTCGCTATTATACATGATTGTAGGTCTAAATATTGATTTAACGACTGCCGTTTTTACCTTCTACGGTATTTCTTTTTTCCCAAAAAATATTGTTTTCATAGTGTTAAATAAGCTTCCTGTTCGTCCCATTCTCTCATTTATTTCCATGTCTTGTTTACCGTTTGATTCAATTATTACTCCTAGGTATTTAAAATGTTCCACTTGTTCTAGTTGTTTTCCGTTTAATTGTATTGTGTGTGTCTTTCTCTTATTTGAAATTATCATTGTTTTTGTTTTCTCTGTATTTATTTTCATATTTATGTTTGACAGTTCTTCTTCTAGGATTTCAAGGTTGTTCTGTAGATCTTCTCAGTTTTCTGCTATGAAAACCATGTCGTCTGCAAATAAAAGCTCTGATAGTTGAGTCTGTTTCATTTGCCAGCATCCTAATGTTAGTTTTTGCATTCTTCTCTTGGCTTTCTTTATTGCTTCATCCAGTACCACTGAGAACAGCAGTGGGCTCAACACGCATCCCTGTTTAACGCCTTTAAAAATAAAATTAATATTTTATAATATCTCCATCAGCATTGACAATAGCTTGAAGTTTTCGGTCCATCTGCGTGAAAGGAACTATCAAATTGTCTTCTTCAGAGAGCTCTTCCCAAACCTGTTGTATACCGTGCCACAGCTTTTCAGCATTTTGAGTTATAAAATTACACATTACGCCGATACAAGCGTTTTATAATAACCCCCACACATTCTCGATTGGGTTTAACCCTTTCTTTACCAGACCTGATCAGCGACGAAGTGCCACCGTTCCCAGGGTTTTTGAAGTGCCAGCAGTACCAGCGACGTATATATACGGTTGCTCATTAAATGCAAAGAAAAACTCTTTAATGTTCAAAAAACTATAAAACGAAAGTATTTTTAATAACTAACTAATATAAATATGAAATGAATACGAAAGTAGTCATTAGAATTGTTCCTGGGTATGGTAAATGCCAAAGCAAAGATGTGCGCAGAGACCCACGTCACATTCCTGACACATGTACCTTGATTCGCGCCGTTTCTTTGCTTGAGACTTTGTTGTTGAGCAAACCGTGCATCTACGAACTTTGTTGTTGGGGACAATATTAGGAAAATGTCTACCTACAAGACGAAAAATGTTTCGCACAGGCACTACAGTTGTATGTTTTTTTAAATGATACCTAAAAATAACATCTCATTGTAACAAGATAATTTCAAGATTAGATCCACATACCTGTCTGGAAGCTGACGAATAAGATTCAAGTGAAACTGGGCCAATGGTTTTCTCTGGGTGTTGTGTAAGGTATATTGCATGTGCATTTAGAATATAAAGGTCCAATTTGTGAAAGAAGAGCTTTTTATACCGTTTGACGGTTTTCCTGACTTTCTGCAGAACTTAGTAATATGTCAGTCCTGTCCACTGCTCCCATATTCATATTGTAATCTATTACACAAGCTGGTTTTTTAATGAATTCATTTGTCTTTCTGTCTTTTTTGACAATTCTACCATTTTGTCTTGGTACATGGTAGTAGAAGTGACCTCTCTTCGATCCTTCCACTTAGTGCCAACATATTCCAATTCGACATTGAGGAAGTTGCACCTTTTTGTAGTTTTTCTTCTAAATTAGGCATGTGTTTTCGATTGACCCTGACTGTTCCACAAGAGTTAGTTTTATGGTCAAATAGGTAACTTGACAAACTAGGAGACGTGTACCAGTTATCAGTAAAGAGCGAGTGACCTTTGTCCAAGTAGGAATTCATAAGAGTGGCAACCACAGATCCTGAGAGGCCGATATCCTCATAATGATTTATTTCGGTGTTTTTACCTACATAAAGGATAAAGTCTAACACATAACCCGTTTCACAGTCACACAGAAGAAATAATTTTATTCCAAATCGATGGCGTTTGGTTCTTATAAAACTGTTTAAACTGCAGCCGTCCTTTGAATAGAACCCAATTTTCGTCGATTACCAGATTTTGGAATGGCGTAAAATTATTAGCAAATGAGTTTTTTACCTGCAAAAAAACGCCTCGCACCTTGTAATAAGAATCCGCTTGAGGTTGATCAGCATTTTCAGCGAAGTGTAACATTCTCAGTATAGACTGAAAGCTATTCCGGGACATTACACTAGAAAATATAGGTGTATATAACAAATTGTTTGTTGACCAATTTTCTGTAAGTTTGGCTTTTCTATGACGTGCTGCGAGCAATAGCACAGCGATAAAGGTAAAACATTCATTTTCTGTAAGTGGCGACCAAGCAATCTTTTTATTTTTGCAAACTTCCGTTGCAGCAAAATTATTTGTTTCATGTATAATTAAATTAACAGTACCTGGAGGATTTAGAAAGGAAAGAAAACAATCTATTTCCCTGCAGGATTCTCAATATTGTGTAAATGGGCACCTGCATTTGTGTCATCAAACTCGTACACGACAGGAACAAATTGCTGTTTATCCCACTGTATACTAAAATCATCCGCTAAATCTCTTTTGCTTTCATTTCTCGATGTATTTGCAACCACAACTTCGGCTTCGTCCTTATCAGCACCTTCATTTTCAGAAATAGCTTCATCATTCCCATAAATAATATTAACAATCTTCTCCTCTTCTGAATCATCGCTATCTGGTACATAATCGCTTTCACTTTCTACAAAAGGCTCGTCATCGGAATCCAAGCATGCCAGTATATCATCATATTCTTTTTGCGTTAGTCCACACAAACCACCTGTATCGCATGATCGCCTTCTTTTTCTCGAATCAGACATTTTCTTGAAATTTCACAATACATTTGCACTGCACCAGTAACAGCAGAATACTGCGTAGTCCGTGCTAACGTGATATTTGCGGTACAAGACGCATGCTAAAAATAGACCAAAAACCCGACCATATCCGGCAGTTACCGAAACGACGTGTATCAGAAGCTGCCGTATCAATACGGAAGTTGGTTCATCACAATGCATGTTCTAACGTACCAATACGGGATTAGGGCTGATGGCACTGTAACAATGCCGGATAGATGGGGCAATGGGGCTGGCAGAGGCGCAAAAAACAATTTGATGCCGTATACAAACTGCATGGTATTAAAAACGTTTTCACTCGAGACCGTATATATACGTCACTGGGAACAGTGGCACTTTTCCCCAAACCGTATATATACGTCGCTGGTAAAGAAAGGGTTAAGTCTGGACTGTGGCTGGGCCTGCCACAATACGCTATACCATTCCCATTCTTCTAGATGAAATTTATCTACATACATTGACGCTAAAATGACCAGCTGCTCGATATACATCAACATATAGAGGATTAAATCTGTTATTATCTGGTCTATACACCCCAATTTTGTCCTTTTTAGAAGATTGAAAAATTTTCTCATATGTAAATATTACCCTGTCCCAAAAATCTGGATATTGTAGCTGATGGTTTAAAGCAAATATAAGTCTTGATTTCATCTGTTATGGTGTAAGAGTTCATTTTTCTGCTGCAATTAGGTACCTAAGACGCGATGCTGTTTTTGCAGTTTTCGCATCTTCAAAAAAATTCTCTTCTAATCTTTACAAAAGCGTATGATCTTCATGAGCGGTAGATATTTTTGGTCTTCCAGAACCTTGCTTTCTTTCGAGAGTTTCTTGTTCTCTCCATCTTTTATTAATATTAAAAACTGTTGTTCTGCTTACGTTATGGTTGGATGTTTCGCTACGTTAGATACTGATCAACCATCTTCTAATTTCGTTACAATTCTTGCTTTTAGTTTTTGCTAGCATGTGGGGCCATTTTAGTGGGGCGTAAGGCAAGGTTGCATAATCTCCCCCTTATTGTTCAATCTATGTATATTCGGAAGAAATAATTAAAAAAATCACTCGAAAATGTAACAATTGGAATAAAAGTCAACGGCAGACCCATCAACAACATCAGATATGCCGATGATACTATACCAATTGCAGAGAATATACAAGATCTACAGACACTTTTAGATAATGTAGTAAATGCTAGTGAGGAAAGCGGACTAACGCTCAATGCTAATAAAACAAAATTTATGACAATTTCCAAAACACAACAACAAGACATTTTAAACATAAAAGGGGTTCCAATAGAAAACGTAAAAAAATACAGATATCGTGGTACAATTATTAATGAAAATAACGAGTATAGAGAAGAAATAAAAATGAGAATTGGACAAGCTAGAGCAACATTTAATAAGATGAGAAAAATATTATGCAGTAGAGACCTTAGTTTGCAACTCAAAATAAGAATATTACGTTCATATGTGTTTTCGGTGCTGCTGTATGGAGTGGAGGCCTGGACCTTAAAGAAAGAGGTGAGCGATCGACTTGAAGCATTCGAGACGTGGACCTACCGAAGAATATTAAAAATAAGTTGGGTAGACCGAATAACAAATGTTGAGGTCCTCAGAAAGATAACAAAGGAAATGGAAATCATGAATACGATTAAGATAAGAAAGTTACAATATCTCGGCCACGTTATGAGAGGGGATAAATATGTGTTGCTACAAACCATAATACAGGGAAAAATACAGGGAAAACGAAGTATTGGAAGAAGACGCATCTCCTGGCTCAACAATCTGAGAAAGTGGTATAATTGCAGTTCCGTCGACTTGTTCAGAGCAGCAATCTCAAAAATGAAAATAGCTGTGATGATTGCCAACCTCCTTAGAGGAGACGGTACCTAAAGAAGAGACAAATTTTAATATTTGGCAGTGATAGTGACAGTATGTAAATAATAAGTATTTATCCTTCAAAATACACTGCTCAATTTTCTATAAAATTCGCTTTAAGAGTCGTATCAGTTTTTTTAGGAACCAGCTGTACATATAAGTAGTAAAAAACGCATTTTTAAAAAGTCGGGTCACTTTAGTGCAACTTTAAGCCTAATAGATAGTTGGAAATATTTGACATAAGTAGATGAAGGAGCACTGCTTAACTTCAAGTGTCATTACCATCATCTTTTAGTCAGGAATCCTCTGTGGATCCTGGTCTGGTCAAAGTTATCTATACAGACTTTGCGAAGAACAATCAGTCGTACAGTTTAGTTTTCTGAATGCAGTGGGTACGAGAAAGGCTCTCTTTAGCATACAGATGCTCTTTCAACCATGTAGAGACGCCAATTGCAATCAAGCTGATGGAGATATCAAATGTTGGAATAAACTCCTGTGATTAAAAAATTATTAGCAATCTTTACTGTAATCAAATATCGTCTATCCGTACAGATGCAGGAGAATCCGATTACATCAAAATAAAACGTGGGGTCCGACATGGATGTATACTATCCCCCATGCTGTTTAATATACACTCTGAGGAAATCTTTTAAGAAGCTGTAGAGGATGTTAAGCCGACATTATAATTAATGTAGAATGTATCAATAACATCAGATACGCGGGCGACACGATGACATTCGCTGACAGTTTTGAATCCCTCCGGGAATTAACAACTAGGATCACAGAAGTAAATCAGATATATGAACTTTCTTTTCTGGAAGATATCTTATATTGACCACGCTACTAAACAGGACGTTTTATTCTTCTTCTTCTACTTCTTGGAGATCTTTCGATCTGTTTAATTCTGAAGCTGCCTCTGGTTGATTTCCTGGGAGGTAGATTGCCAACTATCCCTCCATATTCAAGGTGGTCTTCCGGGAGGTCTTGAACCGGGCGGGTTGTTTTATAGGGCAATTTTTGGGAGTCTATTCTCATCCATTCGTCTTACATGATTGTACCACATCCTCTTACGCTGCCTTCCCCATCTTACAATATTTTGAATTTTGCACTGCTTACCGACATGTATTTCTCACCTTGTCTCTTCTTGTTTTGCCCACTATTGTTTTTAGTCAGCCACAATCGAATACCTCGGTTACACCATGAGGAACAGCAAAATATATGGATTGCTACAACCAATGTTACAGGAAAAAGTAGAAGGAAGACGAAGGATTTCCTAGCTGAAAAATCTACGGATAGGCACTACAAGAATACGAACTTCTTGTTCTTTCGCATTAATGGCCTGTTGAAGTTTTTTTGTTGATACTTTCAATGCCCGTATAATCAGCAAACCACTTGAAATAAAACTTGCACTTAGTCCTTAATAAGTTTCTGCCTCACTTTGTTTTGCAGCCTTATTTTTGTCATATTTATCTGAGGTGTAAAATGCGTCGCTGAAAACTGTACAGCTTGTGTAAGACCCAGATGAGACACTGTCTTCATCTGAGATGTGACTTTATTCACCACTCTTTTTCTAATTTTCGTTGTCTGACGACTCGGGAATGGTTTTCTTTTTTTTTGTTTACACCGCTGTCATTTTAAGTTACTCAATTAATTTACTTTTCGTATATTTAAGTCCCACGTTTGTTTGTTTTTTTGCTTTACAGTGTTTATTTCTAATCATTCCTGTCATGTGTTGACCACATAATTGCAATATTTTTTATCTCTATGCCTTATATGTTATTTAATGCTTTTTGTTCTCATCCAAAACTTTTCTCGTTATATATTTCTTCCGCAAATGTTTTCCCAGTTTTCCTTGTTCATGTCTCACAGAAATATGGACCAAAGTCTTTTTGTACATCATAGAACTTTTGAATATCATCTTTACACTTTACGTACAACTTTTACGTACTTTCCAAATTATTGCTCTTTTACTACACATCTACCAACAAAAGTTTCAGTTTTGCTATCCTTTGTCCGTTAAATTGATTGTGACATATTCTTTTCCAGTGTAGCTTAAATCCCGTTTCCCATTCTACACGCACTTCTCTTGGCATAGAAAAACCCTATTGACTTCAAAGACATTTTCCAGTGTTACTAAAAGAAAAAACTCGTCTCCAAAGACGTGATTTTCTTTTTCCCATCTGACTGGCAAAAGCGAATATATTTTTCACTTTAAACAAAACTGAATCAGATTGAACGTTTGACGCGGTAAGCCTGCTTGCTGTCGAATGAATACAGGGATTGACATGTATAATCAGGTTTTTATATAAAGGTGGATTAGTATATACAAGGCAAGTCATAAAGAATGGGTCCAATTGCACATTTAGAAGCTAATGTAACAGAAGTCATATTTTGTTTAAAAAATGATTCGTGTCTAAGATACATGTTGTTAAATTTGTAAAATTAAAATACATTTTTGTTTATATATCACACATTTTTCTGGATATCTGCCTGAATATTGGCACATTCTTTTAATGATGGAACACAAGAATACACTAATAGATTTGATGTAACTTGTATATCGCGCCGCATACGCCATATTGGACAGAAGAATTTAGCGATCTTTAGCAAGTCTTTTGGTATTTTTTTGTTCTTACGGATGTTGAGGATCAACATGACTATCCTTATTTTGCTGGCAGCTACTCGGAATAGTTCGGTTGCAGTCAAATATTTTTTCAGGTTCTGGAGCCTAGAAATTCTTCTAGAATCTTTTCTTTTTGTTCTCGTTTTTCAGACACTTTGCATTCGTTTGGTATATTGTATTTATGTTTGATTTTTGATTGTTCTGAAGCTATTTTCTTGTGGCATTTTAAAGTAATTACTATTTAAATGGGAATAAGCCACAATTAAAGGTTAAAGTACGTTTATTGACGTTTCAATTTCCAATTCGGAAATCTCATAACACTATCCCGACATGGTAAGTATTTGGTCGTGCATTTAATTTACCTTCAATAAACACCAAATTCTGATTTTATATGTTTATTATTTAAAAAACAAAACATAAATGATGTATCCTCTATATGTTACTGACTTACCAATACTGATATTTTCCTCTTAATAACTTCCTCTTTCAATATGGGAAACCAGATCCAACTACATTCTGCCGAGGAATTCGCGACACAATTGGTCTCATTTAGCATAATTAGAGCCGCTTCTTTGATTTTTCTCTTTTTACCATCCGTTTCTTTTAGGACTATATTTGAATCATTCCATTGAACCCTATGTTCATTATCCCATGTGTGTTTACATATTTGAGATCTATTATATATAGATATATAATATATAGAATTTTACTGTCATCATGGCATGTGTTTGTCTTTTTAAAGACGAATTACATGCTATGATCTTTTCTGACGGATATTCTCAAGTTAAAGTTGATTTCATGTAATCGAATGAACTATCTTATAAGTAAAGTCGTCCCAGGAACGCAACTCAACAATATTGGCAATATTATTTTAAAGTCGTCTACTTTAAAATGTATAATGTATGTCTGAATTATCAATATAGATGAGTCAGATAAAATTAAATTATTAGAAGAATTTTTCACTAAGTAACAAAAAAACAAAATTTGTTTAATTTACTAATGTTTGTAGTTTGAGAACGATTTCCGAAGTGGAAATTGAAACGTCAATAAACGTACTTTAACCATTAATTGTGGCTTATTCCCATTTAAATAGATAGTAATTGATTTTTGATATATTTAAATCTTACTAAATTACTTGAAAATTGCAAAATATGGCACAAAACAGAGAAAAGGGTCGCAGGAAGTTCTCTTAAAATTAAATAATGTGTCAAAGTTCAATAAGCTCCCCTCGAGAGTCTGTTAAGTAACAGAAATCTCTGGGTAATGAAATAAATCCGAGGTCAAGGTCTAAATAGCGATTTTACCATTTTCAATATCTAACAACTGCTTCGAAAACACAATTGCACTTTGATATTGTTGCAAAATTAGAGCTTCTTAATATGCTGCCACAAATTGAATGATGTTAGGCATGAGTTTAGTTTGTCCGCAGCGGTTATTTGTGGAATAACTGTTAAATAAGAAACAGTCTGACAATAGAACCATGGATCAGCGGCGGCTCGTGGCCTAAAAAGTGGTGAAGTTGAGGAAAGCTTGCCGGACCAAAAGGAGTTTTGGTACCTACGTCGCGCCCAAAACTCATTAAAAATTTGTTAAAAAAAATGTATAGAGTTTAGGGCCCTAATAACTTGAAAACAGTTTTTTAGGGCACTTATACTAGATACGATTCGTTCTGTTTGCCTGGGGTATTTTAGTTCTGAACCTTGACATTTCATTGAGGGTTTTTTGTCGATTAAAACACCACGCCTGCTTAAACGGGTTAGTGAGTTTCGATTGAGCCGCCCACTCTGAGTCAGATGCTGATTGCAGCCGACCACTCTGGATCAGACGCAGATGTTTAAAATACTGGTTTGTCGACCATGTAAAAGAACATCCCTTTTATCTTCATTTTTCCAATGCCTAAACGGAGTCTCTAATATATTACACACCAAGTCATTAATTTAGCCACCATTTAATATAGTCTTCTGCAGGTCATCATGCAGGGTAGAGTGGATGGCAAAAAGGGAATAAGTAGAAAGAGGAAATCATGGCTGCGAAATATTCGAGACTGAACAAACATGACTGTAGACGAATTATTCCACGTTGCAAAAGACAGAGAAACTTTTAGAAATGTGGTCGCCAACCTCCGTTAATGGGGACGGTATAGGAAGGAGAAGAAGAAGTCATTAATTGGATTTATGTCTGTCTAAAATTATTTTTGTCTAAACGAAATCCACGAGAACACTTTATATCCGAAATCCGAAACAAATCACAGAGAAATGTATTAATAAAGTGCACTAAACAAATAAAATTAATACTGTGACTAAACTAAACTAATAAATACTATACTATACACTATACTATATAAAAAATATCTATATAATAGACTAAATTTTAAAATATTGTCGCTGAGAGAAATTTCCGAAAAATAGGAATACCAAATACACATCCAACAGGGGGTGAAGACGAATAATATATTTATAGACGGAACTGCACTCACCAGTTTTCTCAGCTATCACTAAGTATAGGCTGACGTCACGTTGCCATGGCAACCGTGAACGTTTATGCAGATGCATTTCGCATTTCAAAAATTATATTCACCTACCTATTCCTGAATACTAAGATTCAGTACACGGCTAGTGACACAGGTCAGGACTTGGCCGTCAAGTACGTACCGCTAATAAAGCTAGTTGTCTTTTTAATTTTTAGATTAATTAAAAGATAATAAATAATTGATTTCAGAATTTAGATATAATAATGTTGCTTTCATTTTTTATTTATTTGTCTCAATTTAATTATATTTTTTTGGTGAACCTCACCTTCACCTACTTCACCTGGCCGGCCGCCGCTGCCATGGATCCACCAAAAATGTTTTTAATGTCACCAATATCTTCTGTCCAGTCCCTACAATGACCTTTTGTTGGTCAATGTTCACTTATCTCAAACGATTCATTTGCATACCTGTAAAATCTTCGCCATTGCGCTATTTTTGGCGATATTGCAATCTGGTCTTTTACTAATTTGGATGCCTAATGGTACTTTCAAGGCAAAATGTACAATTCGTTCGCCTTCTAATAAAGTTGCAAATATTCCAGATAAAGCCAACGCTGGGGCTACTGCGATCTGATCCTTACCAATAACAATAAAATTAATATTGTTCTTTTTGTCCAACCTGCAGCATTAAGGAAATAAATTACATCTTTTTTTGTTAATTCACTTGTAGAAAATTTTTACGATCTATTTCGGTAAATGCTTCAGTATTGAACTATAAAAAAACCTTTATTTGATCTATTTTGAAGTCTATAAAATGTGGAAAATCCACAAAAACCCCTTAAAATACCATTTTTTCGGTTTTTGTTAAGCTGGCGCTCCTTACAGAAAAATTTGGAAAAAATCGGAAATACATTTTTTGATTAAATAAACAAAATTAAATAAAGACTTGCCGCCATTTCCAAATAAAGTTACGTTTTTTTCGAAAAAAAAAAAATGGCATTATTATTTTTTAATTACACAGAACGTAAACAAAATGAAAAAAAATTCTGGGAGTAAAGGCATCTTAACAGCGGGTACCATTTTTTTAAATTTATTAATGTTTTTTATTTTGAGAATAATTTGCAATGAGGAAATCGAAACGTCAAAATTATATTTTCAAAATAAAATTGTAGCTTATTACCAATAAAAATAGTAAATTCTATTAAGATGCCACGGGAAAATAGCTTCAGAACGAAATTAATAAAAAAAAACGTAATTACATATTTTTTACGCTACCTCGTATACCATTGCAAAACCTTATATGGCAAAAACTAGAACATCGAGAAGAATCCAAAAATGTAAAAATATACTAGGTGTTCCTATAAAAACAAGATAAGTTTGTTCTATCCTCTCAATATGGATGGCCCTGTATATAATTGAAAATATTTTGAATTTAATGGAGATCAGTTTACAGGTAACCCTCACTGAGTACAAAATTATTAAAATTGACATTTTATGACCAACTGCATTACTGTTTGTTTTGCTTGGAAAAGTCACTAGTCACAATTCTACTGAACTACTTATGGAAGGTGTCACTAACCAGGTCAGTAGAACTCTTAACCCTCTAAACATAAAAACTATCTTCACTACTCACTTTAAGTTGTCCAATCTCGTCATATCCCTAAAAGACCAAATCCCCAATGAAAATAATGGTGTCTGCAAGATACCTTGTTCCTGTTGCCCACGTACATACTCAGGACAGACAAACTGACGAATCCAAAACCATATTTACGAACATTATACATCTATAAAACATTCCGATACTACTTTAGCCCAACATCATATTCAGACAGTTAACAAAATAGATTTCGGAAAAGCAAAAACCAACTCTCCTATTCGCTCCTTAAAATCGAGAATTATTTGTGAAAAAATCGATTCGTGTATTTCTACAGAACAAGATACTGGTACGTCACGAGTGAAGGGAGTAGGCAGATTAAGACCACGAACTCGAACGGAAGCATATTCCTCTTGATAATGGCTCCAAAATGAGTGCCGAAACGTCGAGTTATAAGTTCTCAACGCGGTTGTTCCCGAGAACTTAATAATTTTCATTTATTGCATCTTCGACATCTTCTCCCCATGACCGTCTTGGTCTACCTCGTTTTCTTCTACTGGACGGATCCATTTTCAGACATTCTCTGCAGGTGTGCATATTATCAGTTAAGTCTTTTGGCTTCGGTAGTATCTATTGTGTCTAGGTTAATTTCATTTCTCTCCTAATGTCTACGTTCCTCACCCTATAAGTCTAGTGTGCCGGCAACATCGTCTCCAACAGTCCATATCCATCGCCTTAATTTTTGATTTGTTTCTTTGATTGATTTCCCAAAGTTCAGCGCCTAACAACCCAATACTTTATATTATTACTTCATAAATTCTTCTGTTATTTTCTTTTGTTGTTCAATTATTCCATAATAGTCCATGTAGCTGTATAATGGCTGATCTTGCTTGGCTAATCCTAGAATGTATTTCTTCGTTACTCCCTGCTTTTTTTATTTCGACTCCAAAGTATTTGAATGTGTTGATTTTAGAGTTCATATTTCAATTTGTAGGTTTTCGAGTTTTTCTCCTGTAACTAAATACTCGGTTTTTTGTATATTAATAATTGTAAGGCACCCCTTGGTGTACTCCTTTTCTAGTTTTCTAAGCATATAGTCTATATCACTCTCGTCTTCAGCTAGAATGGCTTGGTCATCGTTGTACAATCTCGTCTTCGATTGGAATACGCATCCATCCAATGGCACTACAGCCCAAATCGCGTTCCCAGGCAGTTCCTGGCATCCTCATCGACTTCGTCTTCCCATCTCTTTTTAGGTCTTCCAACAGGTCTTTTTCCCATTGGCAAAAAATAAAAATGACTTTTTACGTTAGAATATGCTTTAAAACTCCAATATCTCTGCTCCAATATGTTAATTGGTGAGTTTTACTTAGCACCTGACGATCTACGCGCCATCTTTTATCTAAATAATATTTTTCGTATCTCTTACAAATGAGTAATTTCCACGCATTAATGCAGCACCCTGTATTTACTATTTCTGCTTTATAAAAGGCTGTGATAAATTACGCAAATGAGATGATTATTAGCTAATTCTTTGGGGCTATCCTATTTTATTCAACAGGATGGAATCAAAGTGAAAACTTTTAAGCATTATCTAGTATAATGCAAAAAAGAAGATAATTAGACTGAGTACAAAATACCGTAAATGTGTAGAATTTTAAATGATGAAACTCTATAACTTTACAATAAATATTTCCCTTCTTTATTTGACAGTTATCGTCTCTACTGTGTGCAATACTCTATCTATTTGTGACAATATCCTAATACCTTTAAGCCCGAATCCTACTGTTTGCCAATCAAATATTTATTTATATTATTAGCTTTATTCAAAGTAAATTATCCAACCCCTTCCTCTAACCCTGTTTGCTCTCATTAAGAAACAATACTTGACGAAGAATAGCCGGAAAGTTTACTGAAACATCATGCAGTCCATTAACACTTCGGCATATGCAGTTTTGAAAAAACAAGGGTGGTTCGGTCCCTGTAGTTTTCATCCCCGTTAGCCGTCGTCGGCGCATTCATACTAAGCCCACACAAAAAATAACGAGCGGCGCAAACACCACTTCACGTTTTACAAGTTGGCTAAATGATAATTCCATTACAGTAGCAGCGTCAGGGGTTCTCAAACTATCCAAACGTCACACAATAGCAGAATCAGGGATGTACACACTATAGGAATCTAAGGGATAGATAAAGAGTTTATTAAGTTTGGGAATAAAAAATGTTTTAAATAAACTATTTATATAAGTAATAGAATAACTAAATCAATTATACCTTTTAATATTTAAACTTGCGGCATCACTTTGAGTGATGGTTGTAAGTAGATGGGAATCAGAATCACTTTCGTTCAAAACCTGGATATTCCAGTCGTTAGAGACGAGAATGCCACTCAACGTCTAAAAATCATACGACCAAGCTTAATTTTGCCGAGAATATTAATTTTGGGACCCCAAAAAAGATAAAAAAAAGTTTACCACTTTTACCCCCGGGCTTCTCCCTAAAACCGCCTTATAGGGGGATAAATATGCAAAAAACTGATTTACTAAGAATTTGTACGCTGTAGAAAAAAAAGTTTCAAATAAAAAATGTTTCAAATATTCAATAAAATTTGTATCAGCTCAGCTCAATAAGCTCAGTTTTTATAAAGGTGTTAAATAAATAAACGTGGCGCGATTTTTGTCATTTTGCCTGTAAAATACATGAACAGAACTACTAGGAAGTAGGCTCAGGAAAATTTGTATTCCAAATGTATGTATTCACCTTTAATCATGATTAAACTTTAGAGACTGTACAAAGAAATGTCAAAAGCATCAAATAATAATACACTTCTTCTTCTTCTGCCGATTGGTGACTTATCTCTTGCTATTTTTACGACACGGGTCACTCCATTCTGCTTATGTGGTTATTCTATTCTTTTTTTCTATTTTGTGTCCATTCATTTATAGACTGTTTGTTACATTTTCTTCTAATGTCTTTACTTCTCTTTCGATCTCTCAGTGTATTTCCTGTATATCTTTTCAGTACTCTCATCTCTGTCGTTTCCAGTAGCACTTGCGTTGTGGCTTGTTTCTGAGGCATATGTCATTATTGGTCTTACACTGGCTTTATAAATTCTTGACTTCATCTCATTGTTAATGTGTCTGTTTCGTCATATAGTATTATTAAGGCATTCTGCTAGTCTTTTTGCTTTTTGTTCTTGATCTCTCACTTCTTTGTCTAGGTCTCCATAGATGGTCAGTGTAATTCCAAGGTATTTTATTTCCATTACTTGTTCAATAATGATGCCAAAACTTCTATTTTACCTCTGGTTGGTTCTTTGTTGAATATTATTGTTTTAGTTTTCTAAGATGAAATTGTCATAATAAATTCTTTTGCTCTTATGTTAAATCTGTAGACCAGTCTTTTCAGATTTATTCCTTTATAGGCTACCTATATTGTATCGTCTGCGTAATAGATTATTTTTATTTTTTTGTTTCCCATTCTGTATCCTGTTCCTTTGTTAACGCTTTTGATGATCATCCATGATTAAATTGAAGAGCATAGGACTCAATGAATCCCCTTGTCTTATTCCGCTGTCTATTTCTATAGGTTCTGTATGTTGTCCATCTATTCTGACTTCCATTTTATTATTTTGATAGATGTTTGCGATAGTTTTTATAATATTTAGGGGAACTTCTCTATTATATAGAAGATGGATTACATCTTTGAGTCTTACTCTGTCAAACGCTTTCTTTAGGTGAATCAGACACAGAAATGTTTATCTATTATCATCATCATCAACCTGTATGCGTCTACTGCTGGACACATGTCTTTCTCAGCTCTTTCCATCTGTCTCTGTCTTGTGCGGCTTGCATGCAGTTATTACTAATACACTTCAGGTCGTCAGTCCTGTTTGTTATCGGGATTATTGTGTAAATTACTTGCAGATATAACCAAATTTTGCGTTTTATCAGAGTTAATTTTTACTTTGTTTGCAGCAAACCATGTGCTAGATTTTGTAGAAACTTCCTCATGAGACATTTTTAAATCATCATTATTTTTCCTGATATAACGTAACTCGAATCATCTGCGAATTGTATGGATTTGTACGGAGATATGAATTTGGGCAAATCGTTGACATAAATAATAAGCAAAAAAATCCTAAGACCGAACCTTGTGGGACCCCATGTTTTACGGATAGAAAATCGGAGAGATGACCTTTAGACTCTACCGCCTGGTGTCTGCCACATAGATATGAAGTTATAAGCTTAAGAGGGATACCCCTGATTCCATAGTAATTTAATTTGTGGAGCAAAATGTCGCGAGCGAAAAAGAGAAATTGCTATGCGATTGCCGCGTTTAAGCCCCTCGATCACCCCGGTCACAACATTAAATGCCGCGTTCGTAGTAGAACGAGCACTTCTAAATCCATATTTTTAGTTGCTAAAGTAATTATTTGACTTAAAATAGGAATAAAATTGTTGTTTGATAACCTTTTCAATCACTTTCTTAAAAGTAGAAACAATGCTTATCGGTCTGTAATTGTCAGTTTTTGAGGAATCACCATTTTTGTAGAAAGGTCGTACTTTTGAGTATTTTAGTACTTCTGGAAATACTCCAGTTGATAGAATTAAATTAATAAGATGAGTAAAAGGTGTTAAAACTATTTGGTAAGTTTCTTTTAAAATTTTGCAATTAATTTCGTGAACGTCCTATTATTAGTAGTATTATTTGAGAGTCCTCTTCTTCCACAACGGGAAGAAAAAAAAAGGGACTTACTCGGAGAAGGATAATGTCTATAATTGAAGAGGACATCGACATTAATAGTGGGAAGAGATGTAATTATATTCTCTGCAATTGTAGTAAAAAATTAATTTATTTCGTCTGGAGGTAGATCAGGTTGTACCAAACTGGATCTTCTGTTGTTTCTTTTAAAATTTACTATTTTCCAGCAGTCTTTAGGTTTATTATTGGAATTAGTATTAAAATTACAGTAAGCTGACTTTTTAGCAGTTTGTAATTGCCGATTATATTCTAATTTTTGTTGTTGATATACTTTGAACAAATTGGTATTCTTAGTGGCATCTGAAATTTGTTTAATAAGAGAGAGATTAGATCTGTAAGACCTTAATTTATTATTAACCATTGCACGGGTGTTTTTCAGCAGTTTGTCGTACTTTTTTTAGTGGAAAATGCTTTAATATTAAGTTGTTATAAGTTTCGGTAACAAAGACTGTCAAAAAATCGGGATCATTATTAATATCATAGAAAAAGTCCATATTTGTACTAGCTAGCGCACGTTTAAGCTTCTGTAAACCAGAAGAAGTTATAAACGTTCAACCGTATCTGAAGTATAACACAATCATCTGAATTGTGAGACTTTTTATTTAATATAGTTACATATTCTTATATAAAATATCCCAACTAGAGAAATTCCTTCACATTTGATTGTTTTATAAACATCTACATGCATTTGACGTGTTGAACTCATATTCCTTTCTAAAGACAATCTGATGTTTAACGAAACTTGTTGGGGGTCACTGCTTTAATCTACACCATGCAGCAGAACGTTGGAGAAGAGAAAATCCACCGCGAGGATTACATTATAACAATTAGTTAAATCAAGTTAAATCTTGCGTATTGCTAAATATGCACCTACCCACATTGTCATGCCCTATACACATTTTTCATTTATTGTTTTGGAAATTCGTGTACATTTTGAGAATATATTCGGATAAGGGAGAATGTCGAATAAATCTAGATGTAAACTAATATGATGGTAAAATACCCGTTTAATGTATGTAAACTTCACTTCTTATAACTAAATAGAAACTTGAAAACATTTGCAAACAAATCAGTTGTTATTTTTGGTAATATACGTATAACAATTAATCAAAATCATATATCACATGCGCTAATCCGTATAATTAAAATTATATATTCAGTAAAATTCCTATACACGTTATCAATAATTGTTGGACTTGTATTCAAATTAAAGATCTATTCTCTGGTCTTTCTTTTTTAAATTAAATCAAGAGACAAAAAATTTTCTTTCAAGAAATATTATTTCTTTTCCTTTTCTTCTTATGACTGTGATCTGCCCACCTTTTGCTCGTACTCTCAGTTGCTCTACACACGCCTGCTATATCCTCTGCTTATCAACGTCCCTGGACCAAACTCCTATCTCACAGGAACCCAATTTTTTTCTAGTCGAAAGGATTTTCACTTAATCGACTAGTACCAAATAGAGTACACAACTGTTTGTTTATTACAGGATGTAGGTACTTTTGTTGTCCACTGCTACCAATCCTTGGGGCTCGTTCCACAGACACAAAACTCCTTTCACAATAATTATTATATGACATGAACTCTGCTAACTTTCACTGTAGAATATGGAACAAAATCAACTTGCTTCTTTCCACATTTAAATCACAGTAATCTTCCTTTTCCTGAGCAAAACATGACTTCCTCTAATTTACTCCCTCCTTCTCCTTTTCACCAGTCAGACACACACATCCTACATACCACTTTTATTAAGTTTAAACCATAACCGTACATACTGTTGTGGTACAAATTGGTCTAAAATATTTAAAGAAAAATATCATAATATAAATTTAATTTCATCAACCAATAAACTTGATTTAATAAATAAATAGGAAAATTATTTCTGTAAAAACCAAATAGATAAGAATGAGTAATGGTTTTTCTAAGCTATGATAAAGCAAATAGATATCGATATGATAGCAATAGTCACTTTTTAATAAACAGTTATGTCAGAGTAACATACTTTTGTACATAGAATTTTAAAAGTAAGGAGAAAGCTTTTAGTAAAAGATGAGGGTAGATAATAATATTGATGTTTAGTTATATATTTATATGTAAACAAAAGTTAACAAACTAAACTGATAGTGGAATGAATTTGTATGAATGAATGTTGATTGGCTAGAAAGTACTAGGGAAGGAGAATAGGACAGTCGACTTGAAAATTGAACCAGGAGATTTGAATTATTGTGTTTTTAAGATCGAGAACGAGAAGTTCACTTAAAGAACAGTGTGTGGAATCATTATTGTGTTTTTAACAGCCAGAACAAAAAGTCCAGTTTGAGAACATTGTGTGACAAAGAAGTATAAGTTTTTGTGTGTGAGTTAAAGTTGGTGAGCAGAATAGTTGTAGACGAATCGAGACCCAGGTCGAGAATCTTAAACTCCTAGTGTCCGAAGAAACTCCTAAATCTGTAAGAAAAGGAAAGAAGGTATATAAAGTTTGTACAAGATAACCATTAGAGGCGGAAGACGCAATTTGCGGAAAGAATCCCATTATTATTATTGTGAAACGAGTCGGAGGTGATTTTTTTTTATTTGGCGAGGAACTGAACGAGTGCTGTTTTTTTGTAACAGTTTTTGGAGGGAGGAAGCAGAGCCACACGTGTTTTGAAAAATTGGACAGTATTTCGGGAACACAATCAGGAGACTAAGTCAGTATCCGTTAGGAGACATCGCAGAAAGAAGATAAAAAAGGTCAGTCAATTTGTTTATGAAATAAGTGTTGTATGTACACCATTATATTTAATTTAAACTCATATCATAAAGCAATTGATAAAAAGAATTGAATTCATAAGTCAGAAAATAAAGTTAATGAGACCAATTTTGCAGTAAATTAAATAAATTGGTTTTAAAAGGGAAATAACAGAATTAAGTTTTCTTTTACTCCGAGGAATTGATAATTCAGTGTATACAATTTTTATGTTGATAGTTATATATGGTATTGAAATAAATGGTGTTTGTTTTAAAAGGTTATAAATTGTGTTATATTTATTCCCTCTGTCTATCCTAAAGAAAGCCAGCATCAAGGAAATACTAGACACGAATTGAAAGTAAAATAAATTTTATTATGTAGCAAAGAACCCTGAGAAATTAAATATTATTTGATCTAGTTTAATTCAATTAGAATAAACAAAAATTAAAGCAGATCATAATATATATATATATATATATATATATATATATATATATATATATATATATATATATATATATATACCATTATACCATATCATTTAAATAATTACCCATTTGTGCTGTCTCACATTATCTGGTTACATTTCGCCTTCGCTGTAACGTTACCGTCTCGACGCTCAGAGGCTTCGGGTTTCTAGTTGGGACGCAAAACACGAGCCAATGACGCAGAACCGGCACATTAAAGAAATAGAGCGTACACTTTGATTTCAGATATGCACAATCTGCGAAAAGGAAATCTGCTCCTCGCCTCAATCAGTACTCAGGAACTGAACTCGCAGGAGTCACTTCCTTGCGACGTTGTCGGATTTTATCAGCGAGAAGTATGGTTTTCTTAATATTTTTTTTTTCGGATTGAATATTAATACCATACCCTTTTTTTCTCACTTATTCAGTTTAGGGAACTAAAAATTATCAGAAACATTAATTATTGCAATAAAATGGTCAAAATCAATTTGATCAATTTGAAGCTTTAGAAATATAGGACAAAGGAATATTAATAAACGGTGAATGGCTAAATATATTATTAGGTATGCACATGACAGAATGGTTTTTGAAGGTATCTGGGCAATTTACAAATATTAATGAATTATTGTAAAAAACATGAATTAATGAACATAAATTAACACGTTCGCGGAGAGTAATAAAAAATATTGATCCGTAACATAGTTTCGAAACACAATTCAGATTTCTGCCTTAATCTGAGCCTTCTAAAAATTGCAAGGCAAAGCAGACGTTGATAAAGATGTTAATAGTGACATGGTGAATCTAAAATTTGCATTCCACGACATGTCTCCTCAACTAAGCAGAAATCATTAGCGAATTGGTTTCTTGTACTCATACAGAGTAGATTCGAATAAAATGAAAAAGACAGTCAAGATTTGATTTCACGTACAAAGCGTCTATGTATCTGTTTAAACGTATTTCGCCTTAATAAGGCTCATCAGAACAGATATTCATAGGCGTTTTCAACGTGAGAAATAAATCTTTCCTGTCTTTAAGAAGCAACACTAAAATGGCTTCGAAACGGACGCAATAGCGACATCTGATAGATTTGATCATCTAATAGATAGCGACATCAGATGTCGCTACTGCGTCCGTTTCGAAGCCATTTTAGTGTTGCTTCTTAAAGACAGGAAATATTTATTTTTCACGTTGAGAACGCCTTTGAATAGCTGTTCTGATGAGCCTTATTAAGGCGAAATACGTATAAACAGATACATAGACGCTTTGTACGTGAAATCAAATCTTGACTGTCTTTTTCAAAAAATATTGACTTTTAAAAATGCATATGGTTTTTAAATGAAAAATACTAATAAAAGTACCCGGCATATGCCACTTTCTCCCTGATCTTAAAATAAAACATTACAGGACAAGAGCGGCATATGCCGCTCAATAAGAAACACATAAAGAATAATGATGTACAGTCTGTCCCAAACCCTTCTTTCAGTGCGTCAATAATTTTGACGTCATATAGGATTTTAAGAATGTCGAGAATTATTGCATGACATTTTAGTTAAATCTGACAGTTGCAGGATCGTAATCGGCTAAATATGAAAAGGTTATTTTTTTTTAAATATAGAATAAAAACTTTAACAATTTAAAATTGTTTTTTAATTTACATCACATACACATAAAATCAGTGCTGAAATTAGCAAAATGCATTTAGCAAGATTTCAAAAGTCGTTCCTAGATTTGCCAAGTAATGTGGGCTTATTGCCATTTTTCTATTTTTCTGTAGTAAATGACTTTTTATCTTATATTGTATTTTAAATTTGCCGTGTCCATATTATTTTGATAAATTCTTGTTCAAAACTAAAACAAGAAAGTATTGATAGTTATGTTTATACTTTGAACAATCCCGTACAAATACCTTTTTTACTATCTCCTAATTTTTACTACCTCCTCATACAAAATATGACATGTAGCTATCAAACAATCACATTATTGTTCACATGTATGACATAGTCTTTTGACTGTAAAGTTTTTAAAAATATTTTACGTACCTGTCTATCTTATTATTAGTATTATATTCTTCACTTTTCAAGTTTTTTTACAGCAATTGTTAAAAAGTTAAAGACTCCTTGTTATTGTCAGGTCATTTTGTGTTTTATTATTTCCTTCGTTTCCTGATTAAACAGCGAAGCCGTAGTCGAGTGGCAACGTCGGCCGTGCAAGTTCATTCTATAATTTGATTCCCTTTCGCGCTACCGGGATAATATTATTAATGCAGCAGAGTCAGATGATAGAGACGCCAGATCTGCCAGTAATCCAATCAAAGGGCTCCAATAGCTCCTCAGATTTGCTTCCGATTTTTCTTACGCTTTTTCTTGAATTTGCATCGAGTGAAATTTAAATAAAATCGTTCGGTTCGGTTCGTCTCCTCTGTGGGGAAAATAGAAAAACAAACAAAATGCGACCGGTTAATTTTAGAACTCTATCCGGTTTTTCCACGGATAGAAAGAGATAGAACAGCAAGAGCGGCAATTTTTTCAACGGAGATCTTAAACCTTTTTCAACTAATTTGGAATAACATCCGAATTTGTTGTATAAAATATATGTTTTCTTCATTATATATATATATATATATATATATATATATATATATATATATATATATATATATATATATATATATATATATATATATATATATATATGAGCGAAACCGCAAGAACAACCAAGACTGCAAGATCAAGATCCATTTTGGGCAACACTAATAGTTATTATGAATGAGGTAGATAAAATTAAACTGTCAGAATATAGTAACATATTTCCAAGTAAGAATTTATTCAATTTGTATGTTAAGGACGATTCTTGAGGTAGAAATTTAAACGTCAAATATAACATATTTTCAATTAAAATTGTGGTTTACGAACAAATTTCATATGTACAGTAATATAAAAAATACTAAACAGTAAGCTTCTGTGTGGTAACTTGAACAAAATAAATTATTCATTTGTGTGGTTTATCTATTAATTTATTATAATCAATTATAATGTGGTTTCCGTTTCTGTCTGAAACCACCAAAGCTATGATATAGTATGGAGTCACAAATTTCTTACAAATCCACAGCACTGGAGATTAAATGCTAACATAACATATTTTACAAAATATTTTCTTGGGAAAATGCAATATCTACAGAATTTTATCTTTTACTATTTAAATGAGAATAAGCCACAATATTTAAAGGTTAAAGTACGTTTATTGACGTTTCAATTTTAACTTCGAAAATCGTTCTCAAAATACTAATATTTGTGTTTTGAGAACGATTTCCGAAGTGGAAATTGAAACGTCAATAAACGTACTTTAACCTTTAATTATGGCTTATTCCCTTTTAAATAGTAATTACTTTAAAATGCCACAAGAAAATGGCTTCAGAAGAATTTTATTTTTTATTTAAACAACCTAAAAACCGTTTCCAAATGGGCGGTTTTATAGACGATAGACGATTTGGTGTCTTATACAAAAGTAAAAACGATCAGTTAAAATAGTTTTAATGTTGAAGGGTAGCGATATTTACTTTTTTTGGTGGCGAAATACTATGAAAAAGAGAAATTTTTAATTGAACTCTAAATCCTAAAGCACTAAACTAAAAGCAAATATCTGTATTTTTTATTAATATTTATATAAAAAAGGTAAATACAGGAAGACTTGGTGAGTAAGTAGTAAGCAAACTAAGTTTATTTAATAGAAGACATGAAATAATTTTTTGAAAGAAGAAAGTTGAATTCTTATATCTGGTTAGGCATTCACTCTATTGCGGTATTTTTTTTATAACTGTATATACTAAAACTCAATTTTCACAAAGTACGTGGTTGGGAACGGCAGAAGAACATTCAAACGAACCCTGCTTCAAAAATCATTCAGTAAAATTTTTTTGAACAATATTATTTCATGCTTGTGTCTGCTGTCATTTCTAAAAACGATTCATAGATCTGATTTGAAACAATTTTAGATTTCTCTAGGGTTAAGTTATCGTGAAATAGGCTTGAGGTTAAGATTATCTCATATTACAATATCACGAGTCATTCAACGTTTTCCAGAAACAAACGACCATAGGAGACGGCGTGGACAAGGAAGGGGAAGACTCACAACACCACGCCAAAATCAGTCTATCAGGCTTCGTGCTATAAAAGAACGTTTTGTCACAATGAAACATTTACAAATACAATTGGCAGATGTTCATAATATTCAAATTAGTAGAAGCACTACACAAAGGCGTCTCGCTGAACAAGATCTGCGTGTAAGTATACTAGTCAGAGCACCAGCTTTAAACGTATATCATCGTAGAAGTAGATTACAATTGCCTGGAATGCACGTGTTGTTCACTAATGAATCAAGGTAATGCTTATATAGCTCAGATAGACGTGTGAGAGTTATTCGACGCCCAAGAGAACAGTGCAACATACGTCCTATTACTTTATTCAATGGAGGATCTGTAATGGTTTGGGGAGGAATACCTCTTATAGCGCGAACGGCCCTGTTGCTTTACGAAGATGTTCATTAACAAGTGAAAGGTATATTACAGACATTTTGTTTAACCATGTAGTTCCATTTAATGTTGCAAGTGTGTCCGTGATTATTTCAACGAGGTTGGAATACAAACGATGAACTGGCCACCCTGCAGCTCTGATCTGAATCACATTGAGAATTGCTGGAATATTATTGATCGCCAACTCAGGAGCCGACAACCACCCCTGTCTCTTTTGACGACATAGAAGTGATGGTGAGAGAAGTTTGAGATGCAATTGATCAAGACCAAATATGCCGCTTGATTTTAAGTATGCCTCGTTAGTGTTAGGCAAGTATTTTGAGAGAGGGAAGTGTGTATGTCTATAAAGAGGTAAGATTATTTAGATTATATTTTCTTATACTCTAGTTGTATTAAATGTCAGTAACGTCTATGTAAGTAGTGTTTTCTTTAATTCAAATGTTATTAAAAACTTGTTATATTTAAAGTTCTGTATAATCTTTGATAATAGACATATCGAGATATTTTTTACAAAAATCTTGAAAAGAATGAAACTATCTCAAAATAGTAATAAGATGTAGCGTTTCTTTTTAATAAATTCCACAGTATATTGCAACATACAATGAAAAAACACAACTTCATTTTTATACCCCGTATACGGATAAAATGTTAATATTTTTTAGAAAACATTAATACAAATAAGTTTTACGTTTTTACACTTATAAAAGTATGTGTGTTTTCAGGTATTTAAACTTTCAAATGCCTTTGTTAAATTTCTTAATCATCCACATTATTTTGTTGTATTATTTTGTGTGTAAAATTACACTAAAAATAGGTCCGCTTATGTTACATAAACTATTTGGATATCAAATTACCAAAGAAGTAATCATTCAGATAGCGATTCAACAGCGATAACGTGTAATAATCAAAAATTACCCATAACGTTTATTTAACACAGGAAATTTCGACATATACACCTCTTCGTATACAGAACCGCACTGAGCACCAAATATAGCTTCAAATCCAAAACCCCCACTGTATTTGTGCTGTATTTTAATGACAGAAAATGTTTCGAGAACATCTTAATTATGTACAAAGTGATATAATAATTTATTATCTATTTTACATTTTCAGAAATATTCCATATTGACTCTTAATATATGTATTTTTAACGAGTGAATGGAAAGCATGACTTTTAAATTTGTATTTTTACATCTACGAGTATTACGGTAAAGACAAAGCTACTTTTATAAATAAGATCGTGTATTTAGGAGGAGCACAAAAATTTGTTAAAAGTAAGCTTAGTGTTTATAGCCAAAAGGGAGAAAGAGCCAACATAGATACTAAAAACAAGAAGAAAGTAATAATTGTCAATAGAACCCAAAACAACAGAACACTTGATCAATCTTGTAGAGTACAGGTTTTCACAATGTTTAGCTATGTCTCTGAAACGTGGATCATCCGAACAGCATTTAGGAAAAAAATCGATGCATTTGAGATGTGGTATTGGAGAAAAAGTGTCACCACTCCCTGACAAGGGCTCAAGCAATGAGGAGGAAGATTGAAGAAGAAATTTAGAATTCGTTGGACAATCAGAAGAACATCTATATCTATTTTTGCGAAGATTAACAATCAACAACGTCTCTCCAGTTTCATTTATTCAAAAATATTTTTTGGACATAAAGACGTGCCGATAATATGGAGAGACCAGTACTAAAAGGAACACTGGAGGTCGAAGTCGAAGTCAAATTTGTTTTATTATTGTTTTTTGACAGCAACCCGATGGGCTATTACTTCTTCTTCATGTACCATGTCCTTTCAGAACGTTGGTTACCATCATAGCTATCTTAATTTTATTCACTGCCACCCTAAATAGCATGCTTGTATCACCACCATACCAATCTCGCAAGTTCTTCAACCATGAGGTTCTTCTTCGTCCTGGACTGCTTTTGCCTGCTATTTTTCCTTGCATGATATTTTGTAGCAATCTATATTTGGGACCTCTCATTATATGTCCGAAATACTCCAGATTTCTCTGCTTGATGCTTTTTATGATCTTAGTAATCTTGCTGAGACGTTCTAATATTGTGGAGTTTCGAATCTTCTCCACCCAGGAAACTTTTAAAATTCTTCTATAGTACCAGATTTCAAAAGCCTCCAGGCGATTTAGATCGATTTTATTCACAGTCCAGGACTCGACACCATAAAGTAAGACCGAAAACACGTAGCAGCGGAGTAAGCGAATCCTCAATGCCAATTTTAGGTCTGTGTTACATAACACCTTGGACATCCTTCTAAAAGCCGCTCTAACCTGTTCTATCCTAGATCTGATTTCACCGTGACTTTCTGCGTTACAATTTAATTGCTGTCCAAGGTAAACGATTTTATCAACTTGCTCAAGTTTGGTATTATTTACATATATAGACGGTTTTATATGCTGTTTACTTATTACGAGTATTTTGGTTTTTCGTATGGTCAGACCCAGACCTGCCTCCCTACAACTCTCAACGACACTATCAAGTAGTGTTTGCAGATCTTGACTAGAAGCTAGGAGTACTGTATCGTCCGTATATCCCAAATTATTGATGACTTCACCGTTCACCATGAACTATTACAATCGAAAAAATGTTAAACACGAGCTTCGTTGATGCAGTACGTGTCACCCAAAATAGATATAGATGAAGAGACGCAATATTAATAATCACTACGCATCCATTAAGACTTAGAGATTGGAAGAATACAAGGCAAAAGATCAGAAGGAAGACGTCAGAACTCATGCTGAGGAGATGGTTTGATCGTTTATCCGCATAAATTTTTCTTGCAGCAGTTTCCAAAGCTACAATTGTTATTTGGATCGCCAACCTTCGAAAGGAGATGGAACAATAAGAAAAAGAAGTATTTTAGAGCTTACTTTTAATAATATTTAGGTAATGCTTTAGTTCGGGCAATGCGTTTAGCTGTCTTTTGATGTGTTAGCATATTGCATATCTCACTTATCGAATTTTAGGTAATTTCTCGTTTACTGATTTTTTTCAATAAGATAATGTACATGTTTCTTTAGAGGCTCCTTTTGGTTTAATATTATTTGATGTTATCTCTATTATATACTTCAATTTTTGTTTCGTCGAAATTTTCTTCCTTATTTCTGCTTTTGTAACGCATCGAGGAACTTCCCCCATATTTACATTGTATTTTTTTGACGATCTTGCCATGATTCCTTTTAGTTAATAAACTTTGTGTTTGATTTTTTTCTATATATGCAGAGCTAGTGTAGAAGAGATTAAAACCCAAGAAATGTACAGGTAAAGGTAATCTACCTGCTTATATCTATAAAGGTTAAATCAACCATCTTGTGGAACCATTAAAGGTTATATTTAATCTAGCTTTAACAACTAATACCTTTTCTACAAAATTAAAAGATAATGTAAAACATTACAGACCTTTTAGTATTTTAAATTATCTTGCAAAAATATTTGAATCCATCTTATAACTTATTACATTTGATCAATTCTTTAAATTAATATCAACATAGATTTCTACCAGATAGATCAACAATTGCAAACTAGGTATATTCACATCATCTGCTGCAGATGCCATAAATACTAAAAGGCAAATCGATGTAATCTTCACTGATTGTGCAAAAGCATTTGATAGAGTTGATCATGGTTTGTTATTGGAAAAACTGGGCACCTTTGGCCTTTCAATTAATGCAGTAATGTTTCTGAATATATGCCTAACAGATAGAAGCCAACAAGTTAGAGTTGGTAATTCTTTCTCAGAGGGATATATAGGCCCACTCTTATTTGCTTGATTTATAGATGATCTTTAGAGCTTTTTATATTTTCGTTTTGTTTAATGTTTGCAGATGCTTTTAAGCTGTTAAGAGTTATAGAAAATCAATATGATTGCTAACTATTACAACTAGATTTAAATGCAATATCTAGTTGGTTTCAGATACATGAAATGGATGTAAATGTTGATAAGTGTTCAGTGATGATCTTTGCACGTAACAGGAACTTTATAAAAATGTCTTACGATATCAATAAAAGAAAATGCCAAAAAAATCGGTATGTCAAGATCTTGTTGTGAGTTTTCAACAAAACTTCAATGAACATTATCACATTACTACTAATAAGGCTTTAAGGACATTAGGATTTGTAATTAAAAACACAAAATATTTTAAGATAAAATATAGCATAATTATATTATACAACTCCTTGGTTAGACCACACCTCGGGTATGCTTCTTTCTGTAGTTTGATCACCTCATGCGGAAGTAAATATAGATTTAGTGATTTTTAAGATACATGTATGTTAGAAAATATAACTCTTATTCTTACTTGTTGTCTTACATGAGTATGCTGGAAACTTTTAAATTTGTAACACTGAAACAGAAACCTATAACAGTATTTGTTAACTTCTAATTCTTCATCCAATTCTTAATTCTTCATTAACTAAATAAAGTTCTTGGCACCCAAGATTCACTTAAGGTTAAGTCACAGAGGACTGTTTTGTATTTGTGAGGCAGATTGCTAGCCTGAGGAAGCACTGCAATATTCTAAAAAATACCAACATAGATATCTTCAACACCAACACCAAAGCCATTAAATCTAGCTTTCTACCTGCTTCGACCACTATACCTGGATCTCTTTATGTACGTGTCTATGTGTGTCCGGACGTGTACGAACTCATCACTTGGATTGGCCAGGGTAGTCCTTTGATAAATTGGCCACCCAGATCTCCAGATCTCACAATTTTAGACTTCTTTCTCTGGGGAGTTATCAAACAAAAAGTTTACCAAACCCGTGCAAGAGAAGTAAACGAACTTCGTGCAAGAATTCGACAGGCATGTGCAGAAATTACTCCCCAACAACTAAGAAATGTAATTAGAAATATTCTTAAACGATACGACAAATGTATCCAATTAGATGGTGGATTGGTAGAGGCAACTAGGATTTAAACTAAAATTATGTTTCCATGTTTCTGTTAATACAGAGTGTTTTTTTAACGTTAATACAGAGTGTTTTTTTCTTAGTGAGTTTTAAAATTTTAAGTTGTCATAAGTTTGTTATTAATAAATATATTTTAATGAAATTTTTGTCATAGCTATTTAAAGCCACTCTAAATCCAGTGGCGTAGAAATTTTTTTAATAAAAAAATCGGTAATACAAATTCTCCATTTTCGACGAAGAAAAAGTATCGTAGAATGCCCTGAAAATTTAACTAAATATTTCATATTTTGTTCCGCAATAGACCTTTTATTACATGACATTAAAAAAAATTGGTTAAAATCGGTTAACAACTTCAAATTTTATAGAGGTGTTTCCAATCTAAATAGGTCACACTGTATAATAATATATTTATAGAAATTAATAGGTACCTTAATTAATTTCGTAATACAATTCGTAAAAAAAGTTTGTGAAAAGAAACAAAAAATCAAATTAAAACAAAATTTTATTTAAAGGGTTTTAAAAACAAAGTATCTATTAAGATGAACCAAAAGTAACACAAAAGAAAAAGTATCAAAAGTGGATAGTTACAAAAGATGCTCGATGTGATCACCATTAGTTTCTATGCATAAATTTGCCCTTTTGCTTAGAGAACGCCGAATTGTGGCAAAAATTCCGAAGTTATTTCTAAACTCATTGCAAGCCTCTTGTATTCTTAGCCACAGTTGTGCACGATTTTGTCTCGGAACGGAATAAACAAATATTTTATGTATCCCCAAACACAATATTCGCAAGGATTAAATGGGCCAACAGCCGTCATGTAGAAACCATCATTTAAAGGAGCAGGCAATTCCACAGGCCCAAGTAGATAATCGTTAACTACTCCTATCCAGACCTTTATGCTAAACCTATGCTGATGCTTAAATTCTTGAACAACTTAGGGATTGTCACCAACGTACGAATAATTCCATTTCATTTTTTGTGAACGTAGCTTTGACGCAAAACAAAATGTATCCGAAAAAATCTTCAATTTGATTTTTCTGATTTTTTAACCATCTAGCGAATACTTCACGAGCAGGTAAATCTCCTTGTAGCAGTTCTTGTAGCTTTATAAAATGAAAAGGATATAAATTCTTGTTGTGTAAAATATTTCCTACGGAAGATTTTAAAATTGTGGAATAAGTGGCAGGTAGTCTTCGAATGCTAATTTCTGGACTTTTCTTAACTTCTTTATGTGCTGCTGTTACATCATCTTGTCATCTTCTTTCATTATTTTTTGAGGCCAATGAACCTATTTCTCTTAATCGTTGATGAAGGGCTGTAAATGTTGAGTGAGTGGGATCAAGATTGGGAAATTTTTCAGGTTATCTACCTTGTGCTGCTCGAGTGTTACACCTCATTTCGCTATAAACTAAAGCATATCAGCGTATTCCTCATTAATTAAAACCATTTTTGTTGAATTGAAATTGTTATATTTGAATGCCACAAAGTAAAAAATAAAAAGAAAAACGCGAACTGACCACAATTCGACAATGAAAAAGGTAGGGTGTACTTCTGTTGACAGGTCCACGGCCATCTAGTGCAAAAAATATTAACTTAAAACTTAACTTAAAATATTAACTTTCATAACAAAAAAAAAAAAATCCAAAAAATTTTCAAATAGATTTTTCTAGAAAACGGTGCATCCTATGGACTTAGAATACTTGAGAATTAGTACTAGAATACCTACTTGAGAATTTAATTCTCTAGTATCTCAAATGCTTAAAAGGTAAAGACACAAAACCGAGAAAAACGCATATTTAACTTTGAAGACCATAATGTGTCTTACATTGAAACGTATAATAAAACTCGGGAGTCAAAATTGCTCCATAAAAACATATGAACGACATTGCACTGTTTTTATTCCGAAAAATGTGTTACACTCTTTAAAAATCCAGGAAATTCTTGTCAACCGCAATTTGTCCATTGAAAGAACCAGCTTAGTCATCTGAAACAGAAAATTGTCAATGCTTTCAATAATGAAAATAGGTTTCCTTTTGATTAGTATTTCTATTGTGAATGATAGGTAATAATAAATACAGCAAAACCTGTCAATAACGGTCACTAAAAATGACAGAACTATTGGCCGATATAAAAAGGTGGCCGCTAATACCAGGTTTTGTAGTCCACAAATTTTGGTTTGGGGAACTTTGAAACTAGCCGGCTAGTACAAGTGGCCGGTTTTGACAGGTGACCGTTAACACAGGTTTTACTGTAATATGGCTCGTTAAAGATCCCTACCTCTGGTTGGAACACCAGGGCATTCTCAAAATTTTCCGTTGGTGGAAGCGTGCTCCGGGCGTCGGTGTTTAGCTTTAATCGCAGAAGTAGATCGACGCCGACGTTAAATAGAGAAATAAAAAAAGAGTAATTATAATAATAATAATTTACCTGTTACGACTAATTATAAGGTAAGACGGAGAAAAAGTCCACAGCTGCAGGACCACAGAATCTCATAAGGCTCATTAAATTGGTGTGCTTGGCTTTTGAAATTGCGAGGGGTCCTGAAACAACATACACGGAATAATATTATAATTTTTTGTGATACCTTATACCTTACCTGAGTAGGCTGGTAATGGTAATTCAAATTCTCCATTCTTTAACTCCGTAGTTGTTAAGGTCATTCGTTTCTTCAAGACGCTTGAAAAGAATGGTCCATTGTAAGAAGATCGATGATTTATAAGTCGACTGTGCTCTGATGTGGCAACAACCTCTTCCAAAACCTGAGTTTTGAAAGGGCATTTTGGAACATACTTTTTGTCCAAAAATGATTTCCAGTCCAAAACTATTTTTCGTGTTACTTTCACGACGATGAATGGAGACGGCTTTACGCGGGACCCCTTGATCATGTCTCTAAATTTTTTTTGGACTTCAAAAGGCATTTTTAGATTCCACAGTCCAACATTCTTGTCACACTCTAAGTATGAATGTCCACGGATGGGATATGTAATTTTTATTTCACGAAGCCCATGGATTTTGTTGTTTACGATATAATGTAGGAATAGGAATATTGTGAAATTAATGTGTGAATAATGCGAATTTTTTATACCTGCCTGTTTATATTTTTACAAGAAACAAAACGAGTCTTTCTATTACGTTATGTTATATCAATGCATAAATGTCTTGTTGAACATTTAATCATTCAGAAAAATAATTATATTCGATATTCACAAATGTTTGTTCTTACAAAAAAACTTTCTATTATTGAAACACGCATTGTTTAATAATAATTTTTAAATCAATCCCACGCTATCTACAGTGAAACTTGTGACATACCTGGTTGTTTCACTGGACGCATGGACAAAGCTGGTTTTTTCCCAGTACCCCGAAACTTTGAAGTGTAATTACTCATGACAAGACTACTTTTTGCCCTGTACGATAGCTCTAAAATGTGCTTCTCCGCGTGTTCTATACCATAGAATAGAAATCTGAAATTTGAAAAAAATTGACATGTCTGGTTTTTTCCCTGTAGTCTTGATAAAATTGATTTAACTCTGGAGGATAAATAATTGTACCAGTTTTCATTTTTTAAATAAAAGACGGTATTAAAAAAAACTAATTACATGGCGCCATCCTCAAAGAGCTGTAGCTCCCTTAGGAAGCATTGTCGGGCTAGGTGAATTGGGTTAAATTGTCTTAAAATTATCTGAGGAATCTCCGGTCTTCGTTTGTCAAGGAAGTTTCTAGACACCCTGTATATTTCTGAATGTGTATATGTAAAATTCCTACTTGTAATTTCGTTTTATTCTTTAAAATGTGTTTGTTGTGAAAATCAATTAATAAGCGTTTTAATTATGACTAACATTAAAAGCGCACATTTTATTAATAATCTGTATTAAAATGAGACAAAAAGTATAGCTCTTGAACTGATGATTAATATTGAAATAAAGGAATGCAAACATTTAATAATAAAGGCCCGCTCCAACCCTGCAGTTCTCGTTTTTCGTTTATTTGATAGATTTGGGCATTATGCCCGGTTAATCAAATACATAAATTTCATTTGCACCTCGTTCTGGCGTATCGAATCAACGCCTTTGTCGGCCACCGGATGACCAACTTGCGACCTTCCGAACACCTGCAACCTGCTATACAAAAAGCTGAGAGAAATGATATCTTGGTAATGTGATAATAATGATTATGAGTGGTAATGTTGGTTCCAAGCAATTCGATCTCTTTTTTTGCTTTTTTGGTAATGTTAAGACCTACTGCGTGGATTGTGTAGGATTAATTTATATACCGTTGCACATTTGTTTATGTTTTCTGATTAATTGCCGCTGCAGTTTGAATATAATAGGTATATCCAATGCTGTTCGATATAATCCGCTGTCCATCCACTGATTCTCTTTAGAGATTTTTGAGATATCTTTGGAGTTTATTTATTTTCTCCAACTTTTTCTTAATTAGTCGCTTTTATATCCTGCCGGTATCCACATCAAGATTTATTTACAAATTTTACCTCCTGCACAAAACCTCCTGCATAGAACTAAACTGAATATAAAAGCTTTAAAAATATTTCTAGCAAATTGGTCATTAACAACGAACAAGTAAACAGGTTTATCCCCATAAAAATAGGGATCACTGGTCAATATAATAATTTGCGATATGCAGACGACACAGTACTCCTAGCTTCTACTCAAGAAGATCTGCAAACATTACTTGACAGTGTCATTGAGAGAGCTGTAAGTAAGCATGTGTGGATCTAAACATACGGAAAACCGTAAATAGTAGCAAACTTGAGCAAGTTGATCAAATTGTTTATCTTGGATATCAGTTAAATTGTAAGGCAGAGTGAAATTAGGTCTAGAATTGAGCAAGCCAAACTTAGAAGGAAGTCCAAGGTATTATCATTGTCTTTTTTAAACAATGGTATTATGTAACAGAGATCTCAAAATTGGCATTGCAGATCCGCCTATTTCGCTGCTACGTGTTTTCGGTCTTACCTTATGGTGTCAAGTCTTGGACTGTGAATAAAAATGATTGAAATCGCCTTGAGGCTTTCGAAATGTGGTGCTATAGGAGAATTTAAAAAAAAATTGGGCTGAGAAGATTCAAAACTCCACAATACTAGAACGTCTCAGCAAGACTACTGAAATTATAAAAAGCATCAAGAAGAGAAAGCTGGAGTACTTCGACATGTAATGAGGGATCCCAACTATATGTCCCTACCAAATATTATGCAACGGAATGGAAATGCACCGGAAAATAGCAGGCAAACGCAGTCCAGGACGAAGAAAGACTTCGTGGTTGAAGAACTGGCAACATTGGTATGGTATTGATACAAGCTTGCTATTTACGGCGTAAATTTTACATAAAGAAGTAGAAGAAGTGGTTTTTGAAGAGTTAAATACGGAATATCCTCTCCCTCGGGATGAACCCAAAAACAAGAAAATTAAGACAGACCTTTGGGATGACTTTGATCGGGAAGTAAAAAGCGTAAGTGCTTCTGATAATCTGCTTGCAGCTGGAATAATTGAACTGGACAAATATATAAATGAACCGCCATTAGCCAGGAATAAAAATCCGTTAAGTTGGTGGAAGGAACGATCAAAAGTCTATCCCAGGTTATTTGAATTAATTAAAAAACGTTTATGCTTAATAGCTCCATCAGTACCGTGTGAGCGTCATTTTTCCAAAGCTGGTCAAATCCTGACTGATAGAAGAAGTAGATTAGAAGCCGATAAAGTTCGAAAAATTATGTTTTTAAACGAAATTCTGTAGTTTTTTTTAAGTATTTTAGATGGTTTTATGCTTTAGGTAGTTATGAAGTTTTAGTTAAGATGTATTTTTCAAATGGATCATCCAAAAATATCATTTTCATTACAGACCACTTTACCCGATAATTCGAACGTATATATATATATATATATATATATATATATATATATATATATATATATATATATATATATATATATATATAGATATAGTATGCTTGCTTCTTATTTGTCTGTCGTAATACCGTAGGCGAAAGGGAGCAACCAGCGGGTTCTATATTGAACGTAGACATTCTGCTTCCTTTCTGGTGGTCTTATATGTTATATAGAAGTCATTTTAACAAATGACAAAGCTATATCTATGTGGCCAATCATTCCACTGTTTCTTTTTTTCTCACCACTGAAGGATTGACTTTTTTCCTCTTATCTCTTTTATTGAATTTTTGATCTCTGGTTTCTCTATTCTGTTTTCTTTCTCTTTTTTATCATATGTTGTCTGTAAGTTGCATGGTTAGAGAGTTGCCAGAAATGTCGCTACCAAATGTTGCTTTCCTCTCATATATACATAGTTGTAGTAACTGTATATTCATTACATAGTATACACCGACGACTAATGAAACATATGTATAACTGTAGGTGCAGATTAAATCATTACGGCAACTTTTAACTACATTAATTTTTATTAATACTTTGAATATTTCGACGATTTTAGTTAGATCGTAGCTTTCGCGGTGGTTCATGTAAATTGAAAAATTACACGGCACTTAAGACAGATGTAATCGCTGGGAATTGGTAAACATTTTATGTAGAAATCGTTCCTACTTTTACGACTTTCACTAATGCGAATTCTTTGTAAAATGGTCTGAGAACTGAAGACGGCTTTAAAGCGGAAATACCAGAAGCAGTACTGTTATTTTTTACCGCCTACTGACGAGTTAAAGAAACCATTTTTCTTAACAAAAATCAAACCAAATTAGATAGTTTTTTATTAACGTTTTCAAGCTTTCGTGTTTTGTTGTGATTACTCAATTTTCGTCAGCTGTTTTAAATCCACTGCTGGATATAGGACTCCCCTGTTCAAAGTTATCTCTCTTGTGCCGTATTTAACCAGTTTTGTCGTATATTTTTTAGATCATGCTACCATAAGATATTAATCGGTTTAAACAAAAAGTCCTAAATCGTTTTTGTTTTCATTTTTGAAACAAAGCTTCTATACTGGAGTTGTATTACTTTTTTCTTTGTAATCAAATGCTGGAGACCGAAATAAGGACCATACAATCAACATTGTCTTTATCCGTTATTGAAAGTGGTTGGTTTAATCGAATCGAATATTTTCCTTGTGATAGGAATTTTTCAATCAAAAGAGAACTAAAAAGCCATAATAGGGTTTACACCTTGAAACAGATAATCGAAATTTGGTATCATCACTTCTTTTACAATTGAAGAAGTTAACACGGAAGATATACTAGAGTTCCAACTTTGGTGAATAACCTACTATTACAAGACGTGTGCGTTTCTGAGGATACAAGATGAAAAAACTCTGAAAAAAAAAAGGAGAAGATATCTTTTGGCACTTAATGTAATGTACTTTACTTATGAAAAAGCTAAAGGTGTGATTGTTGTAACTTACTCAAGTCACCAATCAATCAATCAAATTTCCCACAACAGTTTGTTATCAATCACGTAATGTACCACAAAAAAAAATAAAGCTCCAAGATATTGGTAAGCTGTTGTCCTATATCAGTGTGACATCAACAGTGGCCAACAACTGTTAATGTTAATGCTGGTGAAGATGAACATGCCATTCAATAGTAGAAAACATTGGATTCTGAAGTATTCAAAAAACCAAATATAACCAATACCTAACCAATAATCGTATGCATTTTTGTTGTTATTTAGAGTTTTGTTTTAAATCGTTTTAAATACCAAAAACGATGGAACCATAACTTACTCGAGGCACGTTATGCCTCTAGTAAGTTATAGTAAGAAAAACAGACAGAATTATGTCTACACAAAAAGACGAAGAAGACGACATTATTAAAAAACTTCAAAAAAGTTCGTCTGAATATTAGCCATTACCAAATTTTTACATCGACAAAAGTTTGATTTAAATCTTTTGATTTACTTGGTATAGGTACATTAAATGGATTTGTAATGCATTGTGTATTTCATCTAATTTTATTTTGTGATATTGACCATTTATGTAATTTCAGTAAATTTTAAATTGTTATTGTTATTTTTCCGACTTTTTGTAAGCTTTGTCCATAAAATTGTACAATTTTCAGCGACAATAACGTATGATCTTAAAGTTTTGGGAAAAATTTCAAAAGCATATAACTCTGACCACAATAATCTTATACTTTTATTAAATTATTCAACAATTTAACTTAACTATCCTTATTATAAATCAAAATTCAAATGACAGACAAGGGACCATTATTTTCGATTTGCCTAATAATTCCCCTGACACGTTGCATCATCCTTTGGACGACCTCGGCGTCAATTTCTCTAATTTTTGTATATATGCGGCGTCTTAACTGTTCCTGATTTTGTGCTTCCCATCCGTTATTATAGACTTTCCGACTTAATATTGCTCATAACTCTTCAATTGGACGAGCCTGAGGTAGGTTGGGGGGATTGTCTGCTTTCGGTACAAAGGTAATGTTGTTAGTTTCGTACCAGTCCCTTGTGATCCTCGCGTAATAACATGAAGCAAGATCTGGCCAAAAGACTATTTGATCATTTGCATGATGTGTGTTCACAAACTGAAGCAATCAGTTTGATTGCTTCATCTTTTGATAGAGAGACATCTTTGAATATAAATATTTGCGTTTAAGGCTTCGCCTCGAACAACACCAATGTAAGGCTGTGAGATAAAGCCAGCCTCAGAAATTGCACACCATACCAAAATTTTGTCCTCAAATTTTTTCTTAGTTTTGAATTTTATTTCATCAGGTACATTTTCGTAATCGTTCATGTAAAACCCATCGTTACCCTTCATCTCAGAGTTGGACAACGTAAAATATTTTTCATCGTCCATCACGATCAACTTGGTGACGAAATGCACTCGCCTTAACGCGCGCAACATTTCGGAATTCTCTCTAATTGATCCTCTGTGTATTTTGGAGCTTTCCTTCTTTTCCGGTAGATAATATTGTTACTCGATAGGGTCCTATATACTGTAGTCTTTCCAACATGAAATCTTCTGGCCAGTTTTCGCTGTGAGACCCCAATTTTGTCCTTAGCTGCTTCAATCAGTCTTGCCTCTCTTATATGGTTCAAAATCCGCGGTCGGCCACTTTTACGCAAGTTAACACATGGTATCCCTTTTTCACATTTTCTGATTGTGCGATAAATTGTCGATTTGCTTATGTTTTGATCTCGATAAATATTAACAATATCTCGTTTCGACATTCGCCCAACCATATTATAAACACCTCGACAAATATCAATTTTATAAGACATTTTGCAGAGCACAAACCAAAATATTCTGCTTTGTTTATTACATGTCAATAACTGATGACATTTCAATTCCATGGCCTTCTTTGTTAAATGCATTTTGCTTCTCAATCAGACCAGGTGAAATTTTTCCCAAAACTTTAGGACCATACGTTAGAGCACATTTCTATTCTAAATTATGATACGTGTGCAAAGATCCAACCGAACGAGTATACTAAAATTAATTTTTTTGTTTATTTTATTTCGAATAATATGAATTTTACAGGTTTACAAAAATATATTTTTTTATAGTAATTAGAGTGAGATTTAATTCGTCAGTTTTGGGCGATCTCAAGTCACATCTTCGCTTTGTTTGACGAGAATTAAATCTTGCCAATCTTATTCCTATTCCATAAACATTTCATATGGGAACAACCAATAAAAGAAACATAAATCTGTTGGTTCTCTCGGTGCAATTACTGTACACAATGTAAAACATTGTAGGAAATTGCCCTTGTCATATTCCAAACGCACTAAACATTGATTTGTGTGTAATTTACAGCCTCTTAACGGGCTCCGCTCTTGAACAACACCAGGAATATTAATTAATGTAATTTTGTTGCACCGACATTAAGCCATAACTATCGAGGGAGTACAATGCAAGCGATGATTGCAAAAGTCCTAGTAATTAATAAATATTTTCTTTGGTCTAAACAAAATATAATTGTTTGTAAAGCTTTCTGCAATTGTCTTCTTCAGTTTTACTTTGACTTTTATTAATATGCTTATTTAGAGGTAATAATTAACAATAAACAAATAAAAACACATAGACTACGTGTCAAATAATAATGAACAGGTACTGAATCTTTAAGAATTCTACGAAAAATCTTTAATAATTACTATGACACAGGCACAATTCTAAAAGGTTGGCCAGTTTCAGAATTAATTATATTATCAAAGAAATTCTCTTCTTCTTCTTGTTCTTTGTCAACCATTTTCCATCCACTCCTGAATGTAGGTCTCTCCCAATTGCTTCCATCTTTCTCTATCTTGCGCCAATCTAATCCACTGTTTGCCTGCCACTGTTTTTATGTCATCTACCCATCTTTTTTGAGGTTTTCCCATGCTTCTTGTTGTCGTCTTTGGTCTCCTTTCTAGAATTCTCCGTGTCCACCTGTTGTCATTATATCGGGCTACGTGATCTGCCCAACGCCATTTCATTTTTGTAATTTCTTCCACAATATCCCTAATCTTCGTTCTACGTCTTATCTCGGTGTTTCTAATCTTGTCTCTTAGTGATATTCCAAGCATGATTCGTTCCATTGCTCTTTGCGTTGTTTCTAATTTTTTAGCAGATTTTTTGGTAAGAGCTACTGCCTCCAAGCCGTAAGTACAAACTGGTAGTATGCATGTGTTATACACCTTTTTCTTTAAGTTTACATGAATGGAGGTGTTTGTCAAGATATATGCTAATTTGCCGAAAGCGCACCATGCCAGTTGTGTTCTTCTTTTAATTTCAGCATCTTGATTTGGTTTTCCTAGTTTGATAACATGGCCTATAAATATACACAATGTTCAACATTTTCTATGGTATAATTTTGTATTGTTATATTTGTCTGGTCTCGGCTCAGTATTTTTGTTTTGCTGTAGTTCATTTTACCGCTCCTGAAACTGCATTTAATTGTTGTAACATATCATTTAGTTCTTGGATATTATCGGCTATTAAAACTATGTCATCTGCGAATCGCAAGTGGTTTAAGTATGATCCGTCGACGTTAATACCCTTATTCTTCCATTCTAGTTTCTTAAAAATGTCTTCTAGAGCAAGGGTAAATAGTTTGGGAGAGATAGTGTCTCCTTGTCTTACTCCCCGTTGTAGTCTTATGGGATTATTTTTAGTGCTTTCGTCCAGATTTATCTGCATGGTGGCATTTTCATATATGTTTTTAATTATGTTAGTGTATCTTGAATCTATACGTGCATTTTCTAGAGATTCAAGCACTGCCCATAATTCGATAAAATCGAATGCTTTATGGAAATCAACGTACGCCATGTGAATTGGAACATTATACTCGGAGCATTTTTCTATTAGTGTTTTTACGGTTTGCAAGTGGTCTATGGTAGTAAAATGTTTTCTGAATCCAGCCTGCTCGATAGGTTGATAGAAATTGAGCTTATGTGTTGGGCGGTTGGTTATGATTTTAGTTAGTAATTTATACAGATGTGATAGCAAGGATATTGGTCGGTAATTCTCGATGTTTGCTTTGTCTCCTTTCTTGAATAGTAAAATGACTTCGAAGTTGTACCATTCTTGAGGAATCTTTCCTTCATGAATTACTTTATTAAATAAAATATTTAATACCTGTTTTATTTTTCTTCCACCAATTTTCAACATTTCGACTGTAATTTTATCCTCTCCCGGACATTTATTCGTTTTTAGTTGATTTAGGGCCATTCTTATTTCATCAAAGAAACAGGGAGCCAAAAAGTGTAAAGATTATAGACTAATTAGTTTAACAAGCCATGGGTGAAAACTTTTCACGTTGCCTGTGGGAGAATTTAAATAAAATTTTTATGTGCCTCCAATTTTTTTCTAAATTCTGATTTTAGAGGTCAAAAAGCTTTCTTAAAAGGTTTTTAAAATAATCTTTATGGTCCCTTGATAATATGTAATTATTCCATGTCGCTTTGAAGTCGCAATGAACAACTTTCATTGCCTGTTCCGAGAAATACCCAAGACCTTGTCCATAGCACTCACGAAATTCGACTATGCCCAAAAATATTTTGGATTTTTGGAGCTATGGAAATTTCTATCGTCAAATAACTTGTTTTAAAGTTTTCAATGCATTCTTTGAATTTTGGATCTAACTTAATCCATTAATGTAAGCTTTAACACCGTTTGTAAGTTTTCTAAATACATCGACATAACTGTAGATCTCACTTGAACACTTGAATGAATTCAAAATATCTATGGAATTTAATAGTTTTTGCAGTCATTTCCTACAAATATAGAATGTCTTCCTTGATTAAATTTTCGTGATATATTACACTTTTTTGTTCATTCTAAAGTAATGTTTTGATGTAAAACTGCCATTTTATCGAAGAGTGTATTAACTATTCGATATTAGCTCTTATTAAAAGAAACACTTCTGATGGTGATATGTAGTACAAGATTTTTTGTTCTGCAATCGGAAGTAATGGAGAAAGTATACAACTTTGGTTGTATACTCAAGTAAACTTTTTGAGCTAACGAATAATGCTCAAAATACATTGTCGGAAAACAATTACCTATCTTCCAAATACTAGATAACCTACCAGTACTACCAATGCGCGTTGAATATGGAACCTTGGGGAAAGTATAAAATGACGCTCAGAAAGACGAGATCTTCACTTCGATGCAGAGTATTGATCTGGCAAGAAATTCTATTACGGTACTTTCAGGTCTTTGGGTATTGAATAAAGATCTTCTTTCATCCAACCCATCTGAACGCCGCTAACATTTATTTTCCGATCACCGGCATGCACGTCGAGGACCGCAGCTCGTGTATTTTATTTACGAGGATTCGTCTCTTTAAGCTTTTTTATTTAACTTCTCATTTTCTTAGAACCAGTAATAATATTACAATGAGTAAATTGTGTAATTATTTTACAAGTAACATGCAAGAAGTTGTCTCAGGGTAATTTCCTATTTATATTTTAATTTTGACAAAAATTATTTGTAAATTTGGGATCTACACAAAAAATATAAACATAACTCAGTTTAGAAATCTTGTTGAAAGATCGCTGGGAGTGTGTCGCTCTAGTCTTCGATTTGGTAGTGGCCTCCTAAGATTCGTTGCAAGAGTTTTAGGATGGTTTTCAAGCCTCAGAGCATATTTTTGGGAGCATTTGTGCACTGGCTGATTTATTCACTAATACCTTGTTATGTAGAGATAGTTGTCATTTTTTACCTAGTCGTCAGTAAAGTCTGCTAAGCTTAAGGCCCAGTTGTTTTCTTTTCATGAATATATGCTTCTTCCATGTTAACGACCTGTCAAGGTGCATACCCAGATATTTGACATGATCTTTTTGTTGTAACTCCTGGTTATTTAAAGACAGTGGTGGGCATGTGTTTTTTCTATTAGTGAATGTTATATGAATTGACTTGCTCTCGTTTACCTTTATTCTCAACTGTCTCAGCTAAATTTATATTTGGTTAAAATTGGCCTGTAGTAGCTGAGAAGCAACGTTGGATTATTGAGTGTAAAGCTCAAATTGCTTTATTGTCTGCATACGTTGCTGTGATGATATCGTTGCTCGTAGATAGATCAGCTATAATTATCAGGTAGAGAACAGGTCCCAGAACACTACCCTGTAGAATCCCTGCTTTGATTTGATTTAAACTTCTGTACTGATTGTAATTTCTTACTAGTAAATGCCGGCCATGGAGGTAGGACTTGAAGATAAGGAAATAATTTAAGGGAAGGACTTCTCTAAGTTTGTAGGGTAGAGCAGTGTGCCAAACTCTATTAAAGGCTTGAGAAATATCCACAAAGGCTGATATATAAGTAAATTTTATTTTGTTTGTTATTTATATGAATATATGTTTAAAATTAAACTTATCTCGTCACATTGTTCAATTTATTTCTACAAAAGTATACTAAAAAACAGTGATTTGGGGAGAAATGGTATAAATTGCAGCAAGCATCACAAATGCCTAGCTTTTGCAGATGATTTAACGCCACGATAGAGATAAAATTATTTAGATTATTTAAAATTAACCCATAATTATGTAGTTCCGTACATCTGGCACGGGCGAGGGCGTTAGAGGTCCTATTACTGTATCCAAAAAAATATAGTAGAACCAACCATAGCCTACGGCGTTGTACGTACCCACAAGTAGTACCAAAAGTGGGAAGGTATACCGCTTATCTCAAAAGAAACACATGCAAATGAATCCATTAATTAAAATGTGCATTTTAATAAAAAGAATTGTGGATGCAGGCGATATGCGGCATCGCATCGCTTCTTTGCGCCATTTATTATACTTATTATCTAAAAAATCTAAAGAAATGATGGAGCCACCAGTGGTGGAGGTAATTCAGATGTATTCAGATTTATTTTTCATTTATAAATTCTCGGAAAAGTAGGAGTTTATATCTTAATTACCAACTTATTAATATGAACGAGTAATGATGTCCTAGATCTTATTTATGTCCGAATTTTATTGATTTTTTTATGTAGATAATAATAATACAAGATGTGTACCTAATATTACATTTAAAAATCTCTTAATACTTTACGAAAATAGTGATGGCTCGGATTTTTTGACCCGACACTCTTTTGATAATATGATAGTCATATTTTCTAACATAAATAGGTACTGTTTGTCAAAATTGGGAATAGCTTTGAAAATCCTACAATCGGTAAGCCTACTTGATGCGCAGCAAAATTACCAGGAAGGAGAAATAATCTAGACCTGTAAACTACTTTTAAAAATCAGATAGTTGAGTCCCGGCGTTCTTTCTTCTCTTTCTACCGGAATACCGGAGTAGGCGGATCCTCAATGCCAATTTTAGGTCTCTGTTACATAACACCTTGGACATCGTTCTAAAAGCCGCTCTAGCCTGCTCTATCCTAGATCTAATTTCGCCGTGACTTTCTGCGTTACAATTTAATTGCTGTCCACGGTAAACGATTATATCAACTTGCTCAAGTTTGGTATTATTTACATATATAGAAGGTTTTATATGCTGCTGTTTACTTATTACGAGTATTTTGGTTTTCCGTATGTTCAGATGCAGACTTGCCTCCCTACAACTCTCAACGACACTATCAATTAGTGTTTGCAGATCTTCCTGACTAGAAGCTAGGAGTACTGTATCGTCCGCATATCGCAAATTATTGATGACTTCACCGTTCCCAAGTATTTCTTCTTGTTTTTCAGAAAGTGCTTTTCTGAAAATTTTTTCGGAGTAAACGTTGAAAAGCAGGGGTGACAAGCCTGTGATTCCACACCATCTACTAAAACTGATGTTGTTTGATTCCAATATAAATTTGCAATTATTCGAATATCTTTGCCGTCCAAGCCAATGTCTTTTAGAGCTTCGATCAATATAGAGTGCTTAACACGATCAAATGTCTTTTGGAAGTCGATAAAACAATAGTATATGTCTACAGATATATCTCGACATCTTTGAGTAAGTACGTTCATTCCAAACAGTGCCTCACTCGTTCAAAACCGGTTACGGAAACCAAACTGTGTGTCATCCATGTATTCCTCGCATTTATTGTAGATACGACTATATATTACCTTCAGAAAAATTTTCAATAAGTGGTTTAACAAACTGATGGTTCTATAATCAGCACAGGTTTTTGCTGTTGTCTTCTTAGGTAGAGCTATAAACAGTGAATTAGACCATCCATTAGGTAGTTGTATAAATGATATTAAAAAACAAAATTATAGCCTCTAAAACATTGCTATCATTTATAAGCTTGTATATTTCAAACAGGTAAAAGAAATAAATTAGACTTACTCACAATCAATTTAATTTTACTACCCAATACGACCGGTTTCGCTTTCTAAAATTTGCAAAGCATCTTCAGGTCCAGCGGTACAAAGTAAATTAAATGATGCCGGTACAAGAACTTTTATATAATGATTTGTGATACATAGTTCAAACTATCCCGTATTGCTGATAATGGGTGATCTTCGGTCAATGTTGTAACTGTCTGACAATTAACGAGGACGTTTCCTGAGGGGAGAGATGTTAACAGATGATATAGGAGTAAGGTATATGTTCTTGTTTGTTGAATGAAAGAGTGATGTTTTATATTATTTAAATTATTAAAGTTATTTATATTTATTAAAGAGATATATTTTTGAAATGTGTGTTAAATTATTGAGATTTATACAGAAAGAGGACAGTTATATGACAATGAATGAAAGTAGTTGTGCTATTTTGTGGGTGTGCAATTTGTTTTGACTTGTAATTATCACTTTTTGGATAAAAAGCATTTAATTTCTGATAAATTGCGTTAGGCTTTCACGGCCATCGTCTAACTTATTAAACTGTTTATTCGGGCTGTTCGGCCGTTGTCTTCTGTTGAGATTTGTTCTCGACGTTTCGCCAACACTAGGGGTTGGCATCTTCTGGAGATGTTGATGCTTCGCTTGTAAGCAGAAACTGACGACGCGTTGTACTACGGAGGCAATATTTATAATTCCCACTCGCCTCCCCTCCACTGGTTTCGGCTTGAGGGGGCGTGTCGTTGTTTATAGTAGCTTTTCTATCTCCGTGTTTGGCGGGAAGGGCGTTTGTGGATTTTAATACTGGTATCCATGTTTTGTTGATTTTTAGTCCTTCTTCTATCCTATTGAAATTGTTTGGGTGCTTGTATATTTCCACCGCTTCCCGATATAACCGTGGGTAGTACTGTGAAGTTTTGTCCAGCATCTGTGTTTCTTCAAATAGTATTCGATGTTCTCCGCTTCCCAAAGCGTGTTCGGCAACGGCAGATTTGTCGATATGTCCTAAACGACAATGGCTTTTATGTTCATTTATCCTGGTGTTGGTGTGTCTTTTTGTGGTTCCCACATATACCATTCCACATGTGCATGGTATTCGGTATACTCCGGCCGTTGCTAATGGGTCGCGTTTGTCTTTTACCGATCTTAAACAATCCTTGATCTTCTTTGTAGGTCTGAAGATGGTCTTTATGTTGGCTTTCTTGAGTATTCGCCCAATTCTGTCCGTTACCCCCGATATATAGGGCAAGAACGCTTTCCCTTTACATTCTGTTTCTTCGTCCCTTCTTCTAGATACGTTGTTCATCGCCTTGTGTATTTCTCTTCTGGTGTACCCATTAGAGGTGAGCGCTTTTTCAATATAGAGAAGTTCACTTTGGAGATGTTGTGGTTCACAAATTCTCTTCGCCCTCTCTGCCAAAGTTTTGATGATACCTTGTTTTTGGCTAGGATGATGATTTGAGTTCCTGTTTAGGTATCTGTCTGTGTGTGTAGGTTTTCGATACACTTTATGTCCTAAGTGACCTTCCTTTCGATTTACTAATACATCCAGGAACGCTAGTTGTTGAGCTTTTTCTGTTTCCATCGTAAATTGAATATTTGGATGTAGTGTATTTATATAAGCCAGGAAATCGTTTAGTTTTTCTGCTCCGTGACCCCAAATCACAAAGGTGTCATCAACGTATCTGAACCATACCCTAGGCTTGTATGCTGAGTCCATTATCTTCTTCTCTAAATGCTCCATGAAAAGGTTGGCTACGACCGGGCTTAGTGGGCTTCCCATTGCTACTCCATCCATCTGTTCATAAATTTGGTCTTCCCATGAAAAGTATGTGGTAGTTAGGCAAATACGGTATAATTCCACCATATCCTTGGAAACTAGTCCCTCAATTAAATTCAGAACGTCTTCTAGGGGGACTCTTGTAAATAGGGAAACCACATCAAAACTAACAAGAATGTCAGATTCCTGCAAAGTTATTCCTTTGATCTTCTCAATAAAATGGGCGGAGTCTTTTACAAAGGCATCGTTTTTTCCTATATGTGGTTGTAAAATATCGGCCAGATGTTTTGCAAGGCTGTAAGACGGAGATCCTATGGAGCTCACAATAGGGCGGAGAGGTACATCGTCTTTGTGTATTTTCGGCAAGCCATACAAGCGTGGTGGGACTGCTTCGCTGTTGCATATTCTTGGCTTTATCTCCTCTGGTATGGACGAAGATTTAATAAGTCTGTTGATTTTCCGTAGGGTGACTGCTGTGGGATCTTTTTTAAGTTTCTTATAAACCGCAGGATCTAGAAGATTTTGTATTTTCGTTTTGTAGTCGGCTGTCTTCATTACGATCGTGGCGTTTCCCTTGTCTGCTGGTAAAATTACAACATCTTTGTCTGCGTTTAACGATTTTATGGCACGTATTTCTTGGTGGCTCAAATTATTTTTCGGTGTCTTAGCTTTATGCAAAATTCTTGCTGATTCTGTCCTTATTTCTTCAGCTGCTTCGATTGGTAAGTTGCGGATCGCAGACTCTATATTAGCGATGATGTCTTCTTTGGGTATAACTTTAGGCACAATCGCAAAATTTCCCCCTTTGGCTAACAATGATGTTTCAGCTGAAGTTAAAACTTTATCTGAAAGATTGACCACTGTTCTTTCTGTGTTTTGTTTTGATTCTACCTCCTTATGTTTGGTTAAGCGTTCGTATTTGTTTTTCTGGCGTTCAGTGTTCCTTTCTAGTTCATTTTCCATTTTTCTGTAACAAATGGATTCAATTTTATTCCAATCTTCATATTTCAACCTGCTGCTCAAAACGTAAAACAAATCTAGAAGCTCCTTGTCAACCTTCGCCAAATTTCGTCTGGTGTCATGTATTCGTTCTCGTAATAGTGCTTTTTCCATGCGTGTATATATTCTATTGGCTTGACTTGTTCTGATGGATCGATTCGTTCGTAAGAAGTTCGGTAGTACCCCGTTGTCTCGACATCGTGATAGAAAAGCTAACGACGCAAGAAGTTGAGCTTTCTTCTTCCGTAGACAATCTAGTCTTCTGTAGTATGTAGTTACCTCCTCCCCGTAGAGGCGACTGATAAATTGCACCTACACACACAGACAGATACCTAAACAGGAACTCAAATCATCATCCTAGCCAAAAACAAGGTATCATCAAAACTTTGGCAGAGAGGGCGAAGAGAATTTGTGAACCACAACATCTCCAAAGTGAACTTCTCTATATTGAAAAAGCGCTCACCTCTAATGGGTACACCAGAAGAGAAATACACAAGGCGATGAACAACGTATCTAGAAGAAGGGACGAAGAAACAGAATGTAAAGGGAAAGCGTTCTTGCCCTATATATCGGGGGTAACGGACAAAATTGGGCGAATACTCAAGAAAGCCAACATAAAGACCATCTTCAGACCTACAAAGAAGATCAAGGATTGTTTAAGATCGGTAAAAGACAAACGCGACCCATTAGCAACGGCCGGAGTATACCGAATACCATGCACATGTGGAATGGTATATGTGGGAACCACAAAAAGACACACCAACACCAGGATAAATGAACATAAAAGCCATTGTCGTTTAGGACATATCGACAAATCTGCCGTTGCCGAACACGCTTTGGGAAGCGGAGAACATCGAATACTATTTGAAGAAACACAGATGCTGGACAAAACTTCACAGTACTACCCACGGTTATATCGGGAAGCGGTGGAAATATACAAGCACCCAAACAATTTCAATAGGATAGAAGAAGGACTAAAAATCAACAAAACATGGATACCAGTATTAAAATCCACAAACGCCCTTCCCGCCAAACACGGAGATAGAAAAGCTACTATAAACAACGACACGCCCCCTCAAGCCGAAACCAGTGGAGGGGAGGCGAGTGGGAATTATAAATATTGCCTCCGTAGTACAACGCGTCGTCAGTTTCTGCTTACAAGAGAAGCATCAACATCTCCAGAAGATGCCAACCCCTAGTGTTGGCGAAACGTCGAGAACAAATCTCAACAGAAGACAACGGCCGAACAGCCCGAATAAACAGTTTAATAAGTTAGACGATGGCCGTGAAAGCCTAACGCAATTTATCAGTCGCCTCTACGGGGAGGAGGTAACTACATACTACAGAAGACTAGATTGTCTACGGAAGAAGAAAGCTCAACTTCTTGCGTCGTTAGCTTTTCTATCACGATGTCGAGACAACGGGGTACTACCGAACTTCTTACGAACGAATCGATCCATCAGAACAAGTCAAGCCAATAGAATATATACACGCATGGAAAAAGCACTATTACGAGAACGAATACATGACACCAGACGAAATTTGGCGAAGGTTGACAAGGAGCTTCTAGATTTGTTTTACGTTTTGAGCAGCAGGTTGAAATATGAAGATTGGAATAAAATTGAATCCATTTGTTACAGAAAAATGGAAAATGAACTAGAAAGGAACACTGAACGCCAGAAAAACAAATACGAACGCTTAACCAAACATAAGGAGGTAGAATCAAAACAAAACACAGAAAGAACAGTGGTCAATCTTTCAGATAAAGTTTTAACTTCAGCTGAAACATCATTGTTAGCCAAAGGGGGAAATTTTGCGATTGTGCCTAAAGTTATACCCAAAGAAGACATCATCGCTAATATAGAGTCTGCGATCCGCAACTTACCAATCGAAGCAGCTGAAGAAATAAGGACAGAATCAGCAAGAATTTTGCATAAAGCTAAGACACCGAAAAATAATTTGAGCCACCAAGAAATACGTGCCATAAAATCGTTAAACGCAGACAAAGATGTTGTAATTTTACCAGCAGACAAGGGAAACGCCACGATCGTAATGAAGACAGCCGACTACAAAACGAAAATACAAAATCTTCTAGATCCTGCGGTTTATAAGAAACTTAAAAAAGATCCCACAGCAGTCACCCTACGGAAAATCAACAGACTTATTAAATCTTCGTCCATACCAGAGGAGATAAAGCCAAGAATATGCAACAGCGAAGCAGTCCCACCACGCTTGTATGGCTTGCCGAAAATACACAAAGACGATGTACCTCTCCGCCCTATTGTGAGCTCCATAGGATCTCCGTCTTACAGCCTTGCAAAACATCTGGCCGATATTTTACAACCACATATAGGAAAAAACGATGCCTTTGTAAAAGACTCCGCCCATTTTATTGAGAAGATCAAAGGAATAACTTTGCAGGAATCTGACATTCTTGTTAGTTTTGATGTGGTTTCCCTATTTACAAGAGTCCCCCTAGAAGACGTTCTGAATTTAATTGAGGGACTAGTTTCCAAGGATATGGTGGAATTATACCGTATTTGCCTAACTACCACATACTTTTCATGGGAAGACCAAATTTATGAACAGATGGATGGAGTAGCAATGGGAAGCCCACTAAGCCCGGTCGTAGCCAACCTTTTCATGGAGCATTTAGAGAAGAAGATAATGGACTCAGCATACAAGCCTAGGGTATGGTTCAGATACGTTGATGACACCTTTGTGATTTGGGGTCACGGAGCAGAAAAACTAAACGATTTCCTGGCTTATATAAATACACTACATCCAAATATTCAATTTACGATGGAAACAGAAAAAGCTCAACAACTAGCGTTCCTGGATGTATTAGTAAATCGAAAGGAAGGTCACTTAGGACATAAAGTGTATCGAAAACCTACACACACAGACAGATACCTAAACAGGAACTCAAATCATCATCCTAGCCAAAAACAAGGTATCATCAAAACTTTGGCAGAGAGGGCGAAGAGAATTTGTGAACCACAACATCTCCAAAGTGAACTTCTCTATATTGAAAAAGCGCTCACCTCTAATGGGTACACCAGAAGAGAAATACACAAGGCGATGAACAACGTATCTAGAAGAAGGGACGAAGAAACAGAATGTAAAGGGAAAGCGTTCTTGCCCTATATATCGGGGGTAACGGACAGAATTGGGCGAATACTCAAGAAAGCCAACATAAAGACCATCTTCAGACCTACAAAGAAGATCAAGGATTGTTTAAGATCGGTAAAAGACAAACGCGACCCATTAGCAACGGCCGGAGTATACCGAATACCATGCACATGTGGAATGGTATATGTGGGAACCACAAAAAGACACACCAACACCAGGATAAATGAACATAAAAGCCATTGTCGTTTAGGACATATCGACAAATCTGCCGTTGCCGAACACGCTTTGGGAAGCGGAGAACATCGAATACTATTTGAAGAAACACAGATGCTGGACAAAACTTCACAGTACTACCCACGGTTATATCGGGAAGCGGTGGAAATATACAAGCACCCAAACAATTTCAATAGGATAGAAGAAGGACTAAAAATCAACAAAACATGGATACCAGTATTAAAATCCACAAACGCCCTTCCCGCCAAACACGGAGATAGAAAAGCTACTATAAACAACGACACGCCCCCTCAAGCCGAAACCAGTGGAGGGGAGGCGAGTGGGAATTATAAATATTGCCTCCGTAGTACAACGCGTCGTCAGTTTCTGCTTACAAGCGAAGCATCAACATCTCCAGAAGATGCCAACCCCTAGTGTTGGCGAAACGTCGAGAACAAATCTCAACAGAAGACAACGGCCGAACAGCCCGAATAAACAGTTACATTTAATTTCTGTTAGGCAAAGATTTGTGATGTCAAATTTTAAATAAAGGTGATAAATAATATCCTCTTAAAATACTAGTAGACAACAAAAAAACTCAATTTTTACCAGTTCCTCTCTTACCTAGTAATGTAGTGCCAATAAGCCCCCCTTTTTAACAGTTTTGTGTCTGTTTTGTCCTTTTAATTGTGTTCTGTTTGTCTCTAATTGTGTTTTAGTTTAGCAGTAGACCTATGTCTAGCAGTGGACGTATACAGGTTGATGATGATGATATTTTCCAGTATATAATGTTAATAGCTTCATTATATCCGGTACATTTAGCTTTATTCCAGTTGTCAGTATCTTCTTCTCCAGTCCCGTGTTGATTAATTTGAACCAGCATTTTGTTGGGGTTATAATATATCTCTAAGTAATAGTTTTTGAAGAACACCCAACATTTTTTAAAAAATATTCTCATATTCTTATTCTCCTAATATTCTTCCTGCTATTGTCCATTTGCTAATAGTCTTTTTTTATGAATTATATATTACACCTGTTTAAAAATATATTTTGCCCGTTCTAGTCCAACTCTCCGTTCATGTAGGTTTTTATCGGAAATATCAGAGAAATCGAGCGTTAAATGGGTGTGACTGAAATAATTATCCTAAAAATTCGATGTATCATTGGCATCGTGGTGTTTACTTCGCACCTTCAGGGTGCCAACTCTTCTGATCCCACCAATTAGAGACAGTAAATTAAGAAAGGATAAAGCGAGAATGACACGTTGAGTTATGGTAATGCTAGAGACCCAGGATGAGATCCCATCTCGAGATGGGATGCCCGATGCCATCGAAACGTCTACTGTGTTTTCAAATTATGTATTTGAGATAATTATGGTACACGAGATCTACGGGGTGTAGCGGTATTTCGTGTCGGCAATGCGAACGTCAGAAAAAGATTGCAGTACAATTTGATTGAGGATTCTGCTTCTTATTTTATTTATAAGCTATTACATTTCTTTCGAGAATAAAGCTGCTCTAATAAGCTAAAACTCCTGTTATCTAATTTAACAAGGTAGATTAGTTTTTATTTTCTTGACTGTTCTCGGAACTTCTCCAATTCATTCTCGATCTTTTTTCTCTATTCATACAAAAATTAATATTTTTAGACAATCCGCGTACATATACTGAAGAAAAAATTTATATTTCAGCATTTTAGATTATAGAATAGAAATATGCTTTATTGTCACTGAAAATTGTACAATTTTTATGGACAAAGCTTACAAAAAGTCAAAAAAACAACAATAACAATTAAAATATACTAAAATTACATAAATCGTCAATATCACAAAATAAAACATAATAAAATATACAATCCATTGCAAAATTTAACTAAAATGCAAATTGCATAATAAAACGTTAGGAACTAGTTTACGAATAAGTTTAAGCTGCTGCATGTGATACCCAAATACAAATAAAAATACTTTGTTGCTTGTACCTAAACGTACTGTAATTTCTTAGTTATTCGTTAAGAAACTCTACCACTGTTAAGGTTGAAGAACATGTATAGCTTTTATAAATAATAATAACATTTCTCCTAAAATGAATATTTTAAAAATTTATCGATCAGTTTTGGCTGAAGAAGAAGCACTATAAGAATATACGAGATATATGTATCTTTATCTGATATTTCCATTTTCCACATTGCTTGTCTGCCTTCCCCTGAGTACGTTTATCAAAAAAAACCACCCAGATCTAGATCCCTCTCAAAGCACAAAAACACGTTCATCTTCCAAAATCCAATACGAAATATTTTCAAGCAAATTTAGTTCAGAATCGAGGTGGATAGACATGAGATGAATCACTCCATCAGCTCGCGAGGATGTCTGACATTTTTTTGCTATTTTCTCATCTTGTTCGGTGTAAAGAAAGGTGTGAGGTAATCTCAGACTGACACTGAGGGTTTGTTCTTTTAACGAGGGAGGATATTTCTGAAAGAAAACGAAAATGAAAATCCTACCGGGAAAAATGATGTACTAGGTTCTTGCGGCATCGTTTCTTTGTTAGAAAAATAAATTTGCTGGTTAAAAAATTGAGTCGTTAATAATTGTTAAATTGTAAAAAAATTTAATAGTAGAATATGAAAAAATAAATAGGAATTCGAAAAATATGAATAAATTGTAAAAAAAAATGAAAAAAAAACTTTTAAAACTTTGGAACTATAAAGAACTGCAAGTTATAAAACATATATTTATTTTACATTTTGACACCCCACAGTCACAGTATGCAATTATGTTAGCTAAACTATACACTCGATATAGTACAAGTTTAATTTAATATTTTCTTTCAATATCGATATTAAATTTTATTTTATTTTATACTTTTTGCTGTTTGTTTTTTGTTTACTTACCCTTTTAAAGTTAATTTTTTTTAAATTTTTCTTTATTTACCACAGATATCTGCCAAAAAGATGTATATTATTTTAAGTAAACATAATTTTTTTAAATGATTCACTTCCATGTTTTGAACTTATTTTGTGTTGCATTTTAATGGTATTTACTATCTTTAATTAGACATGTTAAAAAGCTCTGATTCGTTCGGAAAAATATTCCCATGAGATTGTTTTGCACAATCACTTTCATGAGATACCTTAAAATAAAGTTCCAGATGTCGCCCAGGCAGTAGCGCACGCAGAATTTGTCCCCAAATTTGGGTTTTAGTTTAATTTAAAGTAATAATCCTTACTTTACCTTACCTAATTATCCTGCCTACCAATTAAAACCACCCTCTCTTACTTGTGCGCAGTTGACTGTCGCACGTACCGTACTCCGAAAGTGGGGTGGCCGCTGTACGGATGACGACATTTTTGGAAAACTCTTTTCTCTTATCTAGATCTTATCTGTTGTTCTGAAGCTATTTTCTTGTGGCATTTTAAAGTAATTACTATTTTAATGGGAATAAGCCACAATTGAAGGTTAAAATAAGTTTATTGACGTTTGAAATTAATTCAACTTGTAAATACAATACATTTTGGAGACGGCTATCGCCGTATTCCCGTTCGCCTCCGCCAATCCTCCCGGTCCAAGACATGCTCCTCCTCCAAGCCTCTCGATTCCATCGCTCTTCTAATTCCTTCATTTCATGAGCGTCGAGGTCCATCTCTTTTTCTTGTTCCATAGGGCTTCCATTTGAGAAGTTTTTGGGGCCAACGTTCGTCACGCATTCTCAATAGGTGTCCAAACCATTTTGAACCTCTATTCTGTCAATGACCGTTTCTGTAGCATTTATATTATTTCTTATAGATTCATTGGCCTTTCTTTCCTGCCTTGATGTTCTAGCACTTCTTCTCAAATAATCAATTTCAACTGCCAACAATCTTTTCTTCAGGTCTGCATTAATTGTTCATACTTCAGAGCCATAACAAAGAACTGATTCAACCTTGGTTTGCCCTATTCTTTTATTGTTCCTTTTGGAAATGTTGTGATCCCAACATAAGGAGTTCAGACATCCTACAATTTTACGTCCCTGATTAATTTGGTGTTTAATTTCGGTTTCTCCCAAGCCGTTCTTAGCAATGAGTGCACCTAAATATTTAAATTTTTCCACTTGTTTGATTGCCACGTCCTCGTCTATCAACACTTCAAACCTTGCATCTTAATTGATAACTAAATATTCGGTTTTCTTTATGCTGACTTGTAACCCCCATTTTAAATATTCTCTGTATAGACACTTTATCATAAATTCTAGATCATAAGAATTTTGAGCTAGGACGACTTGGTCATCTGCAAAGTTCAGGGAGAACAGTACGTCATTTTCCCATTCTCTGGCAGTGATTTTTCCAATTTTGGAGGGCTGCCTCAATATATAAATTAAACAGTAAGGGTGACATACTGCATCCTTGTTTTAGACCTTTACTTACTTTTATTGGCTCTGATAGTCTATATCCGATTTTTAGGTAAGTAGTGTTATCCCTGTATACTTCTGTGATTATTCCTAAAAGGTATGGACTAATGTCAAGTTGTTGTAAAGCTTGCGACAATTTAAGTCTTGGAACTATATCATACGCCTTTTCTAGGTCGATGAAGGCTAGATGTACTTAGGTACCAACCGCTATTCTTTTTTCTATTAATTGTTGGAGTATAAACAACTTATCAGTGCAAGATCAAAGATCAAAAATTCAAACGTCAATAAACTTATTTTAACCTTCAATGGCGACTTATTCTCATTAAAATTGTAATTAGATCTTATCTCTGTCGTTGGCCTGGTTGGTGTTTCTCTTCTTCTTCTTTCTTTTTAATGACTGCTCGGATGTAATTGTGAACACTATTCCATCCCTCCGTATTTCCCGTCATCTGCACGATCATCTCTCTTACAGTCACAGGGTTCATACCTATTTCTTTATACATTCTGTTTCTCTCCACTGTACATCTATTACATTCCAACATTGTGTGAGTAACTAGTAAGTAAATAGAAACTTCTCAGAAGTCTGCTACGGCCAATACAGAGCCATTTGTCAATCATATAGCCTAAGTTTCTACAAACCCAAACAAAGTTTGTCCAATTTACAATAATACAAAAAAAAAAATGGCGTGGAATATGAAAATCGTATTTTGCAAAAATACTTGTCCAAGCAAGTAAAGGAGACTGATTCTATCGTTGCAGTCTATGATCTTCAGGTAGCGTTTCCTTGTCTGCGGGGGGACACGTCATTCTACTATTACATATCTTAATTAGCGATTTATAACTTTACGATTCCGGAAATGAAAGGCAACAAAATTGTGCAACGCTACATCTGGGATAAATCAAAAGGAAAAAGGGAGTCACATAAATTGCAAGCTGTGTGCTTTTGAGTTGCTTAAATGACGAACCTGACAGTGCGATTGACGTAATCTTTTATAGTGATAGCTTTTGCGGATAACAAAAAAATAACATGATGACTACATACCAATATGCAGTGATAACATTGACAAATGTACAATGAGAATATCTTGTATAACAGATCTTATCTGTTTTTCTTTTGTTTATAGTTAATTTTAAAATGTATTTTTAATTTTGCTTTGTTAAGTTTTGTCTTTTAAATTGATGTATAAATTATTGTATTTTGTACTTATTGTGAAATGAGTTCGCACGTAAATAAATAAATCAACAATATAATATTCTAACTTTTGTATTTATATAATATACTCATGTATATACTCATTCCTAGTTTTATATCTATGTGATATACTCACTCTGATAATTATAGCTTTGAACAGCCCAAATGGCACTGTAAAATACGAACAGTCACTTCCTTATCGGCTACGTATCACATTCCCTTATCAAATTAATTAGCAGGGATAACGATCTGTTCGTGCCATAAAGTCGTTGAACAATTATAAGCATATTCATATTCATTTTAGGTATATTACAAAGGGTAGCGTATTCAAATAGATATTCAGATAGTATTCAAATATTTCACTGTAAAATTTTATCTGTCAGTATCGTACAGTCATCATTTCTTTTGTCTTGTCCAAACTTTCTTAATTACATTCCTGTATGTGTTTCTTCTTGGTTTGGACTAATATTTTTCTTCCTTACACAGATCTTACAGATCTTTTGTGGTTTTCCTTTCTTATTCATTCTCGGAGCTCAATAGCGATTACCACTTGTTTTCGATCTAGAACGTGCTCTAATATTCTTAATTGGTGCTATGTCATTTTCAAATTCATTTTCTTCTTCTGGTGATTAATCGATTAAATATTGTTTTCATTTCAGTCCACTGTCTAAGAATCTTGTCATACTTTACACTTTCTGTCAAGTTGTTATTTATCACCGATTTTTACTAGTTTTATTACTTAGAGAATTTTGTGTTTTTTGTATCTCATAGAGCCCAAAATATTTAAGTTTTCTGAATTTTATGGTGTTAACAACTTCCAGTTCTTTTAGAATATGCTCCAGTATAGCTGTATTTGTTACATGATGCAGATATCATATTCTAAGCATGCGGAACACCACATCTCGTAAGTCGTTATACCTGGTTCCGTTAGAGTTCATGCCTCAGCAACATATCTCAGTATTGAGGAGGCGTAGCAGCGAAATACTTTTTATATTTGGGCGCTAGTTGTGCGATGCATATTATGTAATTAAATTTGTTTTTGGCTGACAGATGTAAATTATATGAAGCCATGAATAAACTTAACATTCCCCATAAATTATTAACACTTTTAAAAACAACTAACTATGAGTAAAGTGATCTGCCGAGTGCACATACAAGGCGACTGTTACAAGCCTTTGAAACATATGCGGGGTTACGGCAGGAAGATGTGCTGGCTTGTCTTCTCTTTAACATAGCATTAGAAAAGACCATAAGAGATAACAATAAGAGCATAAGCTAACATGGCTAATAACAGGATCAACTGAGGGTAATCAAATAGATCATATTTTGATTTAAAAAAAGTGGAAAAAAACAATTCAAGATGTCATATTGTATCGGGGTGCAAATGCAGATTCTGACCTCTTCCTAGTAATAGGAAATATGGAAATAAAAATAATTAAAGACACAAAGAAATACACAAAAAAATTGAATGTAGAAAACCTAGAGTCAAATAAAATTTAGAAAGATTATTCTAAAGAGCTGCAAGCAGATTTAAAAGTCTCAAACCCCTTACAATATAGAAGAAATGTGGAAATAAATTAAAATTCACATTGCGATAGCAGCAAGAAAAGTAATAGGATATAGAAAAATAAACAGAAAGAAAGAATTCTATGAAGACTGCGAAATAGCAGCCAAGGAAAAACTCTAGCACGAAAGAAGTGGCTGAAGACAGGCAAATGAGAACACTTGGAAGAGTATAGGGGAAAATAGAAAGACTCAGACAAATGCTATACAAATAGAAAAATGAGATAGATTGATGAACAACTGATAGAAGAGTTGTAAGTTAATAGCAAAATAATGTAAAGCTATATTAATATATAAAAAAACATAACAAGAAAAAACCAACAGTGCAGATTGATGCCAAAATATGGGACATACAATACAAAGAGTTATTTAAGGCAAAAAAATCACCCACGAATGCCCAGAAGAAACATACCTTAATGATAAAAACAAAAGCGAAAATCCATTTCTTATGTGTGATTAGAAATCTAAAGCAAAATAAAGCACCAGGTTCAGATGAAATCCCAAACGAGAGAATAGAACGAGGCGGAGAAGAATGAATTGAAAAATATACACCTCTTGGGAAGAAGAAATAATGCCAGTAGAATGAAAAACAGGGTGGATATTTCCTACACAATGCAACAACTATAGAGGCGTATGTAACATTGTTAAACAACTGCTACAAAATATTGACATCATTAATCAGACACAGACTCTCAAAATACATTAAAACTAAAAGAGAAGACTACCAGCAGGGATTTAGATTGGGAAGGTTAACACGTCAATGTTGTGTTGGTCAACAGTCAATGGTGTCAATGAAGTCAATAAAGGTAATACACATAATGACACAGTCAATTGAGAAGTGTTACATGATATGGACTTACAAATCCTTTTTATAGATTTCAAGCAAACATTTGACAGCTTAATAAGACGCAACCTAATAGTAGACATAAAAAACCTAGATATCCCAATGAAACTCATAAAGCTTACTAAAATGACAATGGAGGTATTGACGACAGCAATAATAACAGTTGAAACATCTCCAAAAATATAGAAATACCAACTGGAGTACGACAGGGCGACTCCAATTCCAGTTAATAGATAACGTCACTATTTACTGCTGCTATAAAAGAAACAATAAGAGATACCGAAGTAAAAGGTACAATAATTTAAACATCCACGTCGGAACTTAGACAAGAAGCATAGTAATCAATGAAATGCTTATGGCAGGAAACAGAACTTAATGGAAATACAACAACTTCCTTAAAGATAAGAAGAGTACTCAGAATAATAAATTGAAAATTTACAGAGCAGTAATTAAATCAGTAATCCAGAAACCCTGCAGCAGTTATTAAGAAAAACAAATTACCAAATGGAGACCAGTATCATGCAGACCACAGGGAGGACCGAAAACGAGATGGGAGAACCAGATAATTGCGAACCTTTAGAAAATGGGTGTTAGATAATAAAAAACCATAAGCAAAAATAAGAAAGAATGATTATACAACCAATGGTCAAATTTTACAAACCAAAATGTTAATGCGGACTCTCTGATTTCCCGCCACAAATGAATCGGAAGAATCCAAAGAAAGCGGCAATTACTCAGCTAGGAGTGTAGATGCCATTATGATGATGATATCCGTTGTTGATGGTGATGATGTTTTTTTGTACTACTAGATACTTCTACAAGTAGTTCTTATACTCGTATTTACGTAAATATTAAAAAGTAGTGGTCAAAGAATGTAATTTGACGTACTCCCCCAGAACAAACAAATAACTTTCTCAGCCAGGTCCATTCTTTTCACGATTTCAATAAACTTTTGATGTTTGACTTTGTCGAATGCCTTTTTAAAGTTATTGAAGCATGGAAGTATGCGACAGTTGACGTTTTGTGCTATATGGATCAAATTATGATTATGATTATGACTGACGGGTCCCGATTTCGATATGAAAATCAAACTGATTATCATCCATATTATTTTCTAAGAAACATGTTTAATACATAACTTTATTTATTTTGTACATTAGTAATAGTTTCAAGATTATCCCATGTCTCGTGCTGCAGCCCTTCCTGTCTCTATATCGTACTTGAAAGCCTAGACAAATAACTTTTAATGGATGGTGTAAATTAACAAAAAAAAAAAGGAAAGTGTATATAAATAAAAATTATATAAGATATTGGAAGAGCGATGAAGGATAAAGGATGTATGTTGATCTTGAGTCAAAAGACATCTAAGCTTTTAATTCATATTATTAATTTATATTAGTATTAATATTAGATTTTTAGCGTCACCCGTAGAACTGTTTTGTCACATTTAGAAACTAAGTTATATATGATATATGTATAATGTTTGCTGTGGTGAGAAAAAGACCATGATGACTAGATCAAAAGAACGAAATTAAACATTTCGGAGAGTCGTGGAGCCGATCCATTATCACGGTGTTCGTGTCTGTCACCCCGGGGTACACCGGGTGACAGTGACTGATGCCCCTGTATGGACGAAGGCCACCTTAAAAACGACGAATGTGCAGGTAATTTAGCTCAATCATAAAATTGACGTCATTTTTTATTAAAAAAAAATAGTTATACTTGTTTCCGTGAATTGTTATGCATAGTATGATCCTTATGCATCTGACTGGATTCAAAAAATATTTATTGGTGCTAAGGAATACAAATAACCATTATAAATAAAAAAATCTAATTTACATAGAATTAAAGAGTTTATTGATATAAGCATAATACAAAAAGATTGAAAGAAAAAACCACAAAAAATAAATTTTATTTATCTATGTATATAAAATTGCGAAAGCTTCTTTTGATAACTTTAAGTAGCGTGTTCCCTTTGTGTCTGAATTACATCGTTTAACATTATGCGTAGGATGAATTTAAATTAAGTATGTAATGAATATTTAAACAAATTATTTTTAAGCCCAAGTGCACAGCGACGAATCTGTCTCCGAAGCAAATCTCATAGCTGCTTCATTAGGTAAAAATACGTTGGAAATTAAATCTGAGAGTCTCAACCTAATTTAAATGTTCAGTTACTACTAGTTATGCCATTCTGCAAAAAAGCAATCATCTCAAATAAACGGTACAAGTGGAAAGACGAACTTTTGTAGAATTCTTCTGGTTTTGTCTTGTGCCTGGCTGCTCGGTGCGTTTGTACTCTTCAAACCACTTGTACAGTGCCACTTTCAGCTCCTCGAAATATGATGGCTACGTCTTTACCAGTTCGATATATTTCTTAGCCAAGAATGGTACATGAGATTTACAGAGTTATTAGCCAATAGATTAAGAACAACAAAGAGGGCTATCGAGTGGGCTTGATCACAAATGATTACTAGGAACCTTTTAAAAAAGATTGACTGTAGTTTTTTATCGAATTTTTGAGATCAAAGAAAAGCATCTATCTTTCTTTTTTCTTCCGTCCATTTACTCTCAAAAGAGTATAGATACATCATTACTGAACCGGATCGTGAATTTATATCCTTCTATGTAATGAGCTGCTAGGAAAGTTTCATGTAGATCATGACAAAGAATTTTTTTTGTTTGATCCACCCAGCATGTGGGAGACTTTCCTTGAGGTCGTTTGGCATTGAGTTTATCCTCGATGCTGAATTACTCTTGGTCTTTTTGTTCTTCGCACTAGGTGTCCGAAATATCTGAGCTAGGATGTATTTTTATTGGCAGCCTTTTGCTAAGCCCTGATAAAATGTGGATGGTGATTGGCCAGGTTAGCAAACTACCAATCTTAAAAACGAAGACTGCTCAAAGAAACAATGTGAAGCCTCGGAAATGGATTGATAATATAAAGACGACCACGTCAAGAAATAAGGCCAAGAGAAAAATATCCAAAACCCAGATAATAATTATTACATGGAATATTGGATCGTTTAACACAAGAGACCAAGAAATAAGTGCTGAAGAGGAAACAAATAGATATATGCGCTCTACAGAAAGCAAAAAAGAAAGGAATAGGACAACAAAGTTAAGTGAATATATAGTAATTTACAGTGCAGTAGCACTGATTTTACTAATACACGAAAGGTACCAAAATTCGATTCAATAGTGTCAATACGTACCAGAAAGAATTGTGACAATTATTATGATATTAATGGAGAAAGAACATTATCGGAGTATAGAACTCAAGAAAATAACAAGCCTCAAACTACAATTTAATGACTAATTACAACAAGTAGTAGACTAAGGTATAGAGAAGATAATAATATTGAGGGATTTTAACGATCGCTTTAACCAAGTAATACCTGGAATTAAGCAAAAATATAAGGAGAATGTTAAAAACGAAATTAAAACACTGCTAATAAACTTCTGCACGAATAACAAACTTACAAAGAGCAATACATTCAATAACACCCGTGGACAAAGTTCTATGATAGATTATGTTACAATCAACGGAGATATACATCCATCAAAAATAATCGACGTAAGATGCCTCAACTCAGCAGATGTGATAGCGACCATAGCCTAGTATTACCTAAAATTATCATGAAATAATACGAATTATCATGAAATACATCACACTAAAGAGAGCGGTACCAACACAAACAAAAACCGGAGTCGAAGGACCAAATTCAGAATCCATGAAATACTTACACAGACAAAGAATATTAGAGAAGATTGCTGAGAATGAAATATTAGAAAACAAAATATTAGAAATATTAGATAACATCAAGGAAAGCTGAGAAGAACATGGTGAAAGCTAGAAAAAGCTGCGAATAATTACCGCAGCAACATAAGCAGTTGGAGAAAGGAAGGCAACGAACACTAACATAAAAAAACTCTATGGTTTAAAGAGTAAGTAAAGACAAAATTTGAAGGAAAGAAGTATGCTTTTTTACAATAAAAACTCAACAAACACAACAGGTATACAACCACTATAACTGAATACGAAATGAAACAAATATTTAAGTCATCATCATCATCATTGGTGCTACAGCCCTATAAAAGAGCCTCGACCTTCCCAAGTCTATTACGCCAGTCAGTCTATCCATTGCCAACTGTTGCCAGTTTGCTGCGCCTATTTGTCTACCATCCTCATCTACACCATCCCTCCATCTGAGTTTTGGTCTACCCCTTTTTCTACTTCCCACAGTTTGTGACATAAGGATTCTTCTAGGAGGGTTGTTCTGCTGTGATCTTGCCAGATGTCCTGCCCATCTTAGTCTTTCTATTTTTATAAAGGATACTACGTCTTTACCACCAAATATATGTTTATATCTGTGATATATCTCGTAGTTGTACTTCCTTCTCCAAACACCATTTTCCCAGATGCCACCAAATATTCTTCTCAGGATCCTTCGTTCAAATATAAGCAGGAGATTTTCATCTGCCTTGGAAATGGTCCATGCCTCCGACCCATATGTCAACACTGGTTGTATAAGGGTTTTGTATATGGTTATTTTTGTTTTTCGGCTTAAGTTTCTGCTTCTCATATGTCTACTCAGTCCAAAATAGCATTTGTTTGCTAGGATTATTCTTCGCTTGATTTCTTCCGTCATGACGTTCTCCTTGGTGATCAGGGAGCCTCTCTCTCTCTTGTCGTTTCCTCATTGCTGAGGATCGTGATTTCCTACAATGCGGGCTGTCAATTCTCTCCATCTCTTGCGATTTTGGGCTGCTCTCATGGACTCGGAAAACGTCTCTCCAGTGGCTTTCTGTACTTGATCTGACCATCGGATAGGTGAGCGTCCTCTGCCTCTACGTCCTTCTACGTTTCCGCATACAATTAATCTTTCTTGTCTATGTCTAATCTAAGTTGTCATTGTCTCTTCTCGCAATGTGGCCAAAAAACTTTAAAACATTTGCAAGACACTGAGAGGAGAGTCTGGTCTGAATGTTTAGCTCTTCGAGAATCGACTGATTGGATCTGTGCTCCGTCCACGAGACGCGTAGCATTCGTCTCCAGCACCACATTTCGGGAGCCTAAGTATGTGAATTTGTCCACCACTTCAAAGGTAGAATTATCAACCGTGAATTGGTGGCCGATGTTTCTGGCTCTATTGTTGGGTGTTGATGCCATTATCTTAGTTTTATTTTCATTTACTTGCAGGCCCATATTTTTTGAGGCGTGTGACAAGGTGGTATACATTTCTTCTAGCTTGCGTGTTGTGCGGGCAACTAGATCAACATCATCTGCATATGCCAAAATTTGGGATGATTTATTAAAAATGTTTCCTCTGCTGTCTATTTGGGCATCCCTGACCGCCTTTTCCAAAGCTATGTTGAAAAGGAGACACGCCAGCGCATCTCCCTGTCGCAGCCCAACATGCATTTCAAATGCCTGTGATTGTTCGCCCTGTATTTCGACTTGGCAAACAACTTTACGCATTGTAGCCTTAACCAATCTTATCAGTTTATCGGGGATGTGGAATTCATCCATGGCTTCATACAATTTATTTCTTAAGACACTATCATAGGCCGATTTAATAAATATTTAAGTCAGAAAAATAAAAAATTTCTCAAAACAAATGGAACACGACTTTTACGGAACACAAAACGAATTATGGAGAATTGGGACGTTTTAATTTCTTTAATTTTAAAAGTTTTAACGAAACTGTACTTTCACTTTAACCTCTTAAAAAAAAAAAAAACCCAAGTTCAGTCGCAGTCAGTTTTTAGTCTCGTATAAAGATGAATTTTGACATAAATATTTCCGTTGTTTTAAATTCAGGGGTGAAACCTGCATTTTATGTGGTAAGATTTGTCAATCTATAAATAATTTATTTAATAAATAGAAAGAATACTTTATTTTTGGTTGGTTTGGATGACACTTCAATTCGCCGTATTTTGGTTTACTAGACAAGTGATTCCGACTGGGTATGTACCTGTTCATAACACTCGTCAGACAAATAAGGGACAGAGCTAGAAGTAGACAGAGATGCAAAGTGGAGACCATCAAGGACTGGGTACGAAAGAGAAGAGTGGAATGAAACGATTATATAAGCCAAATGACAACAAATGGAATAGTAAAGAGGCCGAGAAACTGTTCGACAAATTACTGTAGGTACATTAAAAAACAAATTTGAGTCATGTCTACACAAAAAAAGAAGAAGAAGCCTTTTTTAACCGTTAATTGCTTTATCATTTAAACGAAAATGCTGACATTAATGCTCTAGTATCCTAGAAGATCCTCTACAAGAATTTATATACGTGTAATTTATTTTATAAAGCTATTTCTTAATATAAAATCAAAGAAATAATTAAAACTGTATATACGACTCTTCCTATTTTATTTATTTTATCTGGTACGTATTTTACTTTAAAAAAATAGTTAATGACATAATTGGGGAAGTAGGGGACGCACAGATAACGAAAAGCGAATTAACTTTATAAACAACTTCTTACCAAAACTCCTGCGAGTAAGTTCATTAGCAAAATTTATTTATCTCAACCAGAAAGTCGTCTCCGGGCCTACCAACCTACGCGGTCCGTATTGTGTGATGGGGATGTATTATTGATAATGTTATAAACTCAAGTAGGAACTTGGCTAAAAGCCCCCACTCGACAAGGTGCCGGTCTTGTAGATAATGACGTTACCGATCGATTCTGACTGCGTGTTTTGTTTGGAGCCGGGGGGTTTTTGTGAAAATATTTCCCTCTGTTCAGATTGGAAATTTAAATCCTTATATCCTGCTGCTTAAGTAAAAGGCGTCGAAATCATAATCAGCCCGAAATTAAGACACGCTGTTCTAAAGGGTCTTTCTTATAAAACGAGGGGGGAAATTCATGCCAGAGAAATATGATAAGGTGCGAAAACAGGTTGAAAAAGTCGCATTTGCGGGTATTTGTTTTGACAGCAGAATAAAATTTAATATAATAAATAAATTAAATATTTTAGAGGAGATTATAATAAACACAAAAGTATATTATGTGAAAATAAAATACAGTAGAACGTCGAAAGTCTAAGAAAAAACCAAATATTTTACGTCATAAAGGTTTTAAGTTATCAAGGGTCTATGTTGGGATGAATTAATGTAGGTCAGAAGTTCAATAAAATATATAGTTCATTTGAGGCTATGAGAGCAAGAGTGGGCTAACCAACATTTTGTTGATAATTGAGTTATATATTGCAATCACTTCTAACGACCTAAAGTTTTAAAGCAAAACCGGTCTAACCAACATTTCCGTATATTATAACATAAATCTCTCCAGTAAGGTGATTTTGCATTATAGAAAATAACAAAAATTTGAAAACACTAATGGGCTAACACACGAAGTTGTGAAATAGACCAAAATTGTTCAATACATAAATACGTAAAAGAATGCAAGAGTGGGCTAACCATCCTCTTGTACGATAGACCAGTTTTAACTGCTAATCAAGGGTACGTATCACACAACCTAACCTTCTAGTGAATATATGTTTGTGTTAAGGTGGAAATTAGACTGTGTAGTGCAGTTCCTTTCTTTTTAATCGTACCCTCTCTTTGCACTTGGAGATGCGCTATGGTACACGGTACCTACCTACGTGTTCTGCGTTTGTTATACTCAGTAACGGGAGACGGTAAAAAAATCACAAACTGGAGTTACACCCCGGGATAAAGGAGGACAAAGTACATTAGCAAATAAAAGAGGTGACGACAAAACTACTGAAGTACAAGAATTCATTAGCAAATTTTCCACATACGAATCACATTATACGAGGCATAAAAGTGAACATAGACGTTATTTTGCACCAGATTTGAGTTTAGGAATCCTTTATAACTTTTACAAAGGAGAACATACTAGTAATCCTGTCTCATTCCACATATTTCGAAAAATATTTAATACCCAATTTAATATTGGATTCCATGCACCAATTACGGATTCGTGCAAAAAATGTGATTTGTATAACAATAAAATAAAGTTCTCAACAGTTCAAGCAGAAAAACATGAATTTGAAGTAACACTAGAGATTCACCAAAAGCAGACCGTACTAGATGTGGTATTAAACAAGATGCTGAGTATGCAAAACAAAATCCTGAAGAAATTACAGTGATTGCATTTGACTTGATGCGAACGTTGCCCACACCAGTTATCAGCACTGGAATTTCTTACTATAAACGCCAGTTGTGGACTTACGTCTTAAGAGTCCATAATTTGGTTACTAATAATGCTCATATGTATGTTTGGAACGAGACACAAGCATCACGAGGACCTCAAGAAATAGGATCCTGTCTACTGCATTATTTTAAAAATGTTGTTACAACAAAAAACATTAAAATGGCCGTCCTTTGCGATTTTATTGTGTCACATCCTGATATTGTGGTGGAAAATATTGATCATAAGTTTTTAGTCAGTGGACATTCTTACCTTGCCTGTGACCAAAATTTCGGAGTAATAAGTAAGCAAAAAAATTGTTTTAAAGATATCTACGTACCTGAAGACTGGATAAAGGTAATAACACATGCACGAAAGAAAGCACATTTTAAGGTAAAAAAGATGACAGAAAACGATTTTTATTATACTAAGAAGTTAGAAAGAAATATAACAAATCGCAAACTTGATACACAAAAATCAAAAGTCCCATGGTTACAGATTCAATGGTTGCAATACAAGAAAACAAATCCATTTACAATTTACTACAAGTACAGCAATAATGCAGATGTTCTATTTTACTCACTAGATGTCAAAAAGAGGACATCCAGGGAAATACTTCAACAAGATTATCTTTATCCCGATGGACGTCCAATAACCGAAGCAAAAAAAAAGATCTTTTGGAATTACTTTCATTTATACCTCCAATACATCATGGATTTTACACAAACATCAGAACAATAAGATCCACTATACAGCAAGAAGAAAAGTTCATTAACGATCAAGATTAAATATTTTTGTTATTTTGTTTTTTAATAAAGCATATTTTCAACATTAATATTGTTTAATTGTATTGTACTCTAGGTCTAATCCTCATTCCTATTAAAATTTTTGAGGGCACACTGAAGCAAAAGCGGTCTAATTAACAAAAAAGCCTAAATTTTTGTTAAATATACTGCAAGATCTTCGAGTTTTTTGTTATTAGTTAATGATTTGTAAACAATGACTACCTTTTGGCATCATATTTTAATTTTATAACATTTCAAAAAACGCATATATTCTTGGTTCAAGTAAATCCATTATTCAATATTTGAGGTTAGCCCACTCTTGCTCTCATTGCCTCATTTATTATACACGTTAGATAAAGTTAAAGCAACAATTAAAGGTATAGTCTACTAAAAAAAGTCTGTGATTTTCTTTTGTTTTAAACAATTCATTGTTTCTAAATCGATTAAATTTTTAATGACAAATAGAGAAGAGAAAGAGAATAGAAAGTTTGTGGGTCGTCGTTAAATTCATCGTCTTTATCACTTTCAATACAGTTATTACCTGATTAGAATATTTCTTCCTCTGGTAACGCCTTTTGCTCTGCCTAATTTATCATCGCAAGTAACGAAGTCGTCAAAAGTAATATTTAACCCAGACATGTGGTTATTCCATTCTTGAGGTACATTATTATCTTCATCTTCAATGATTTCTTGAGGTTTTGAAGAAAAACCACAGTTTCTAAAGCAGGTTTTCACTGGAAGGGGTGTTACGTTACGCCATGCTTTGTCAACCATCCTCCTTGCTTGAAGAACATTGATAGAAGAAATCGTACTTTGCTCCATATCAGCTATTATTCTCCTAACAATTTCTTTTCTGTATAATGTTTTAAAAATTTTAATTATACCCCGATACAAAGGTTGAAGTTGTGATGTTGTGTTTGGTGGAAGAAATTGTACTTTGATTGCCTTTAATGGTGGTATGTCCCCGTGTGCTGTGCAGTTGAGGATGAACAGAATTATTTTTGTATTTGATGTTATCTTATCTATATTAATCAGCCATTTTTTAAAAAGTTCTGCTATCAACCATGTTTTTTTATTGGCTTCATAATCCATGGGCAGTGATTTTAAGTCTGCATAACACTTGACTAACCAATAATTAAAGGTTTCAGTTTTTCTAGGTAGAATTTGCACAAAGCAAAGTCGATCCTTGCTGTGTTTTCGTCCATGACAATTTTTGAATGTTCATGTTTTGTCGGGAAGACATTTGAAAAATAGACCCGTTTCGTTAGCATTAAAAACATCATTGGATCATAATTATTCACTAAATTATGCAATTCAGATTTCTATTCTTGGCAGACTGATTTGCTTACGCTCATACTTTCGCCGCACATTTTTTTGAAGGTTAAATTATGTCGTTTCTTAAAATTCTCTAACCAGTCATTGCTGGCTTTAAAACTATCGATTTTTAGTGAATTAGCAAACTCTTACAGCTTTTTCTTTCAGCATGCGTCCGCTGACAGTGATGTTTTTGTTGTTGACACTGTTTTAACCACGTAAACAAACACTGTTCCAAATTAGGAAATTCGGCAATTTTTCGTTTTTTACATTGAAGATTGTCTCCCGATTTTTGTTTTTTCAATAATTCAGCTTTTTTTAATGATTGATAATGTACTCTCGTGTGTTCTAAACTGAGCCGCAACTTCTTTTCTTTTGAATCCATGTTTTACTGCGTCATCAAATGTTAACGTTGTTAATTTTCTTTTTGAACTCATTTTAAGCAAGTTATCACACAGTACGTAAATCGATGTTTCTAGGATAGTGATCAAAAACTTATGATACAGGAAGCTGTTGTCCTAATCCTAACCGCCGCAAGTAAAGCTTTTAAGAGATTCCAAGAAGAAAACAATAGGAATAAATATGACCGAAAGCAGGTTCTTTCGAAATTACTCATTGGCAAACAATTTTATGTTATAGAGGTCGTGGAAACATTTTTTTAAGTTTGAGGGTCAATACTGAGATTATTTTATTTAAATTATAAAGCTTGTGTATTTTAAGTTGTAGAGGTTTTGGGCTCCAATGGAAAGGGAACATATAATTTTTTGAAGGTATACAGGTTTTTAAGTTATTGAGGTTTGAGTTATCGAGGTTCTACTGTATATCTAAATATAGGCAAATATACAATTTGCATATTTCCCATATTATACGTATTTAACATAAATATTTGGTTTACATTAAGAAAAATATTAAGACTTTTCACTACACTACACTACAACTACACAAACAATAGTTTCAGAGATTAACAAAACTATAAATAAAAAATTAAAATAGAGAAAAGAAAAATTCAGGAAGTTTCAGTGATCTCCTTTTTCTGTCCCTCCCAAGAAGTCTTCTTATTGCCTCCCTTTTGTACTGCTTCCAAAAAGTTGCAACTATGCGCTCTCGTTTTGGCATCAAATGGTGTTATCTACGCAAGTTTCCTAATATATCCATTCTTAGTTTTAACCTTTTTGGTCACTCCACTTATCTGTATAATCATTCTTATTTCTACCACATACATTTAGCGATCTTCTTAAATCTTCTTTTTAAATACTCAACATTCAGTTCTGTACATCTGCGGTTCCTCCTCTCTTACTGAGCAAGATTACTATGTCTGTGGGTGAACAATCCAACGGTGAATTGGTGAATTTTGCTTCTCAATGATAAAATCGATCGACAAGGATTAAAAAGCGACGTCGCTATGACCGCTTCGCTGCTACAATACAGTTATCCTTTTTTTTTTCATAAGTCATAAGAGGTGACACTAATACTTACACTAGCGCCTGTTCTTTCGCTCTAGGATAGAGTGTGACTGCAGATACGCTAATTTAACCTTATCCTCTATACGCCTGTATATCGTATGGCATATTAGAGACTACTCTTATCGAGTGTAACCTTAAAAATACCGCTTTTGTTTTTGTCCTATTTATTCATTTCCTTTTTTTTCTTTAGTTTTGATTATTTTGTAGCATCCCCTCATATTCTACTTTCTCTTTTATAACTTCTGTTATAGTCCTTTCTATTATGTTAAAGTATTATTTGCTAGCTATGGCTTTCTTTACTATGTTTTTTGGTGTGATCCTATTTTATTACCAGCTCTTCCCTTTCCTTTCTTCACCACAAACATTACGCATCGATCATTATTTGTCTTTTTTATTGTATATGTATAGGTCCTAAAAGACTGTTAAAAATTGTGTGAAATCAAAATTGGTATGTCTAAATTTGCAGTTTGTCCAGGGCATATAGATGAGCATCCTCGTCCAATCTGCTTTAGTTCTTTCTTCAGACGACTCTCTCTGTCAATGTCACACTATTTTTTTGCTTTTCTCTCTGATCTTCTTTCTATTGGTTTTCTTTGCGTCCTTATCATTATTTTCATGTACTTTTTTTTTCTTTAGTATTTTCTCCTAGACTGGACCGGATATAGAACTGTAGACTGTACTATTTCTAAATACACCTTCCTTCTATGTGAATGGAGGTGTATTTCTGTGAAGTGAAGATGGCTAGGCCCTCCTATATTTTGCATTATCTTTTCGAAAGTATTTCAACCCTGTCTATATGTTTTGTGAAATTAAATCGGTCATCGAGTTAAACCCCCAGATTCCTTGCTCTTTTTTCCATACAATTTCAACCCCTTCTAAGTTGAACCTCATAAAGTCCCTCTTTCTTTTCCTTTTAGTATGAGACCACCTCTGTCTTCTTCGCCGCTAGTACCAATGTATTTTTTAAACCCAGATGGATACTTTGTTCGAAACCTTGTTTCCTATTTCTTTGATTCACCTATTTGTATTATCTTCGATTATGATAGCTAGATCACCTGCAAAAGTGACTGTTTTCATCCCTTTACAAAACTTTAACTCCAATACCGTGGTGTACATGATGTTCTACAGTATTGGTCCCAACACCGTTCCATTAGGAACTCCGTTGTGTCAAACCATTTTTTACTGGTTACTTGTTTTTCTGATTAATAATTAGTTACACATAATGTTTGTTAGATATATAGGTATATGCATGTCTTTCATTATTTCTAATATCGTGGCCCAATTTTCTGTATTAAAGAAATTTTGACACCCATAATTTGTACATAAAAACATTTTTTACAAGATCAAATATTAGCCTAGAGTTCAGATTTCGGATGATCAGATGTTACGTTTTCTCTGTTTTGCTGTATGACTGTGAAAGTTGAACAATGGATTCTGAAACAGAAAAAAGAATAGATGCCTTTGAAATGTATATATACAGACGGATGCTGAGAATTCCATTGATACAAAAAGTTACCAATGGTGACTTCGACGCATGAGTAAACAAAAAGAATTACTCAGCATAATCAAAGAGAGAAAAATACAATACTTGGGTCAGGTGTTGAGAGGTGAAAGATATTAATTACTCCAAATCATATTGGAAGGTAAAGTGCATGGCAAAAGATCAGTTGGAAGACGCCAGAACTCCTGGTCAGACCTGAGGAAATGGTTTGACTGCTCATCCGCAGAAATCATTCGCGCAGCAGTTTCCAAAGCTACAATTGTCATTTAGATCGCCAACCTTCAAAAGGAGACGGCGCAATAAGAAGAAGAAAGGTATTTTAATATCTAGAATTACTTTAACTACCCATTTTCTTTTGCTGTTTTTAATTTGTTCTTTGTTCTGCTACCCATAAGTAACAAAAAACACAATTTGTTTAATTTACTAATGTTTTTATTTTGAGAACGGTTTCCGAAGTGGAAATTAAAACGTTAATAAACTTACTTTAATCTTTAATTGTGACTTATTCCCATTTAAATAGTAATTAGCTTATTGTTCCGTCCCATTATAATTTACTTCATGTTGTTTGTCGATTTTACTTTATTATTTTAGATTGATATCGGTAATTCTTAAAGTTTGGGTAAATTAGCTTCCAGAAATCTATTAGAAGATTAAAATGTTTATCAGTTTTACATATTTCTGGGAAAAATTTGTAGATAATAATTCCTGTCTTTAGTAATTAGGTAGTTTTAATATTTAAAGTTAGTAGAATCAAGCGATTCATTGTTCTCGTTCCCGCTACGTATTTATGGATTTCTGAGAAAGACAATACTTGCTTTCCCAAGATAAAATTTTATAGTTTTTAGAAACGACCTCCCCTCCACTAGGGGCTTCTGTTAGACGCTTTGTAATGTATTTTTAGGAGTATCATTCGAAACTCAGTTCTGTACACACGTTTAGCTAAGTGAATAAAAGTCCTATCAAAATTGTCGTCGTATATTATTTTAATTTGATAAAATAGTATTTTACAGCAAATATATCTCACGGTAAACTAATCGTGAGCCGAACACTTATATTTATACCTATTTAAACGGATAGCATCTTGGTTATTGGCATTTTTATCATGCATATGAGTTTTTTTTAGGATCGCTATTCCATTCATATCCATTATACAGGCTCGGTCTTACCATATTGTCATTTACTGGAGAATCTTGAGAATTTGGCACATAGGACATAGGACTAGCAACATGTCAGTTGAGCTACTTCATCCACCCAACCACCATGCAGAGTTGCAGATATTTTATAACTTAATATTCATTATTTAGAATATTTCAATAAACATATTCGCCTAAATCCTTGTCATTAACAACCCTTTCGCCTAAACTCTCGACGACTAATAAATGAGACAGTCGATTACGAGATATTCATTTATTTTGTATATAATCTTCACCATCTGGAGGCCGGAGGCCTATATAAACACTTCTTGATTGTATCCACTTTGTGTATGTCACTTCCCGTCTTTAATAGTTCTTAATATTAATTAAATTACCTTTTTATTGCATTACATTCTCGCCTCGTGGGTGCAGGTGCAACTGAAAATATCAACGAAGTATCGCTCAAATGTTTTATGATAAATTTTACGACAAAGCAGTTGTGGGACATGGTGTTACAGGTGTAGATATACATATTATAAGATAGTTACATAAATTGTCTTATATAGAAATTTTATGATTTATCTATTCTGGATAAATACAAGAGAATTTTAAGAATTTAAATCACTAGATATTATTACATCTCTTGTACAATAAAGAGATCTCAACAAGTTACGGAACCTATAGATACAGGCAATTGAATAAGACAGTGGGATTCACTAAGACCTATGGTATTCAATCTAGTCATAAATAGAGTTATAAAGAGCGTCAATAGAGGAAGAGGATACAGATACAACACCTCAATTAAAATTAAAATTATGTTGTAGATATTTATGAATTGTATAAAAGGAAGATTTTATCAATATAGTTTTAATTTTATTTTCAAATTCCTTTTCAGGCAAGTTTTTGATATTCTCAGGCACAACATTAAAGTATTTTATTGCCCAGTCCCCTGGTCCATTTTGGCACCTTTTCAGATATTCTGCTTGTGCCTATACTTCGTCAAATTTTAAGATAAACTTGAGGTAAATACTTTCAGACACGTGATAAGTGAATGTGTCGTATTATCACAGCTTGTCATTGGCTACAAATTAAGTTCTAACCAATGACAAGCTGCGACAAGACGAGACCCATACCGATCCCGTGTCTAAAACTGTTTATCTCAAGCTTATCTTAAAATTGAACATAGTATCGTAATCGTGCTGATCTTCGAAATTCTATAAATATTAATGTATTATATATATTAATTCATGAATCGAAGATTTTCTAGAATATACTATGAAGGTACAGTAAGAATTCCCAATCTTTCATAAGCCTGACGCAGGCTTCCCCAAATTCCAAACCAGAAAGGATTCTTACTGCCTTTCTCTGCTGTCCAAATACTCTAAAGTGTCAGCTGCATAACCCCAAACAAGGATAGAGTATGAAAGATGTGAGTCGAATATGGAGTGATACTTAGTACACATAGTCACCAGTGGAACGCATTTTGAAAGGTTCTCAAAATAAAGAGACTTTTATTTAGTTTTTTTGCGCAAGTTATTATTATGTGGGCCACACTGTAATTTTAATATCAACCTGTCACTCGATACTCCAGTTTACGTCAAGTTTTAGGTAATACGGAAATTTTTAAACCGTTTTTACTCAATAGACCTTTTCTGTTCCTACTTCTCTTGTAGTAAGTATGTTTATTTCTCCTCGTCCTTAATCGATTTTATCACTTGTATGATCCCTCGAAAATCTGTTGATTGAACGCTGAAGGTGTCTGCTTCAATACAACGGAGATATACGTCCGTTTGCCCCGACAGGTCCACTCGATTGAGAATCTATCTCCGAAAATAGAGATGGAGGCTTGAAGTTACATGGAGAGTAGCGTAAAAATAAAATAAACATTTTAATATGAAGTAACTCTCTTGTAACGTTCAGTAATTGGAACTACTAGGAAATAGGCTCAGAAGATTGTCACACTTTGTATTTCGAACGCAAATTTACTTAGTAGTTGGAGAAACGGGGTTCTATGGGAAGTAGGGAGCACTCAAAAGATATACACAAAAGCGCAAAGAAAGGAAAGAAAAGGATTCATAATTTCAAAAATAAAAAGTAATAAGTAATTTGTTTGTTTACATAGCATGTAGGAACCTCTTCTAGTGGAGAATTTCTTTTCTTAATTTAGCAATTATAAGTAAGCAATGAAATAATAAAACACAATCGCAACTACACATCTACATCTACATCTACATCTACATCTACATCTACATCTACACAATTAAGGTAGAATTTAAAATACACTTGGTGTTGCTTAAACATTAAATCTGTTTGGATTAAAACGTTTTAGCCTACGCACTTCAATATTGTCGTCGAATAGCCCTTTTGCGATTGAATACTTTTTTTGTACCTGGCACGAATTAGTCATTCTATAATACAGGAACGAATTGAAGTTTATTGAAGAATTATTGACACGAACCAGGTAAATAATGACTTAAAGCGTTAGGACCTGTGGCTTGCTTTGGACCGACTCTACCTCCCTCATTTGTTCCACGCTTCAAGTTTGATTACCAATATGTATTAAACAAATAATTGTTACAGTTTAAATCACCAAGGGGCAAACAAACAAGTAGGCTCCACAAGCAACAATAATATTTGAGAGAATTAGCGCACTCCACACGAGGCAATAATAGTATATTACTTTATGAGGCGGAGAAGCATGACTTTTCTTGACGCGCCCGATATTACGCGCCGACCGAAGTGAGGCGCGTAATAGAGGGCAAGTCAAGAAAAGTCGCTTCTTTGCCGAATAAAGTATACTATTTTTTCTTCAAACGTAGCAATTTTCAACCATAAATAGTACAATTCATACGCTATTTTTACTCGAAATTAACTGTGACAACTATCAAAGTCGTCTAGATGTTAGAAATTAAAATAATTAAGTCGTCGGTGGGATTTGCGTCTCCCTGGTTACAGTTGTTTGACAGTTGTTTGCAATTATTAAAGACAGCTTATTGTTGTTGCAACCGCAAGCGCAAATTTAGTGCGAAAATGGAAAACCTAAACGAAATAAGAAATAAGAACGATAATGCTCAAAAAATTTTAAACCCTCATGATTCGCCAACATCGGGAATGATTGCTGAAAGTTGTTCTCGACCATCAGTATCATCAACAATTACCAATGCGTGTCAAGAGTCGGAAACATTTTTGCACGGTTTCAATTTTGAAAATGCCTCATTAACTAATTGTACTTTTAATATTACTATAAATAAAAATGATGTTTAATTGTTGTTAATGACATTTGTATTATTGCTTTGTGACATGTTTCATATTGTTGCCATGACAACATTTTTCCCACCGCCGTAAAGAAATAAAAAAAAACTGCTGCCGGCGGAGACATCAAACTTTGACAGGATGAAGTTAGATAAGTAATGTCATCATTATTTGACGTTTGAAGAAAAAAATCATTGTTTAATGATATTAAACATATTGCCAACGCGAACTGGTATCCATATTAATAATGGATGCTGGAGAGCACTCCATTTGAGTTCTCGATAGTTAAGTACGCCTTTCCATATCTTCAACGGTTAGTTCAAAGTAGAGCAGTGTATTATAATCTACTATCAGTAAATTTCTTGGGGCGGGAAAAAATGCAACACACTCTCCTCCATTTTCAGCGGGATATCTGTAATCTTCAACATGGTGTATTTATTCTGACTCGTTATCATGAAGTAACCCATAATCGTTATATTTATACTCCTTTAGGTAGTACCTGCGCTGCCCTTTCTATTAACTTTGCTATTTGTCCTGGCTTCAATATGTCAATAAAGTGTCGTGATTGTAATGTAAATTAAGTATTCCCTCGTACATTTGGATGTATTCTTATATGAATTCTATCACTTGTTGAGATACAGTTTGGGATCCTAAGTTTAATGTATTCCTTCTCTAATGTCTCAGCTTTATACGCTACCGTGCTGAACCCTTGAGATACTTCTTGCATTTCTTTTTTTAGTTTATCCTGAAACCTGTTAAGGCGTCTGTTTATTCTTGCCTCTGTGTGGTTAATCGACGCTATTGTTTCTGTTGAACATAATTTTTGTTTGATGCTGTAATCCTTTTATTAATTATTTCTGATTTTTATTAAGTCCTTTATGCCATCATTAATCCCGAAAATGGACATTAGTACAGTCCCTAGTATTCCTCTCTTTTCTTTTTATTGCATTTTGATTGACAACAATTCACTTGTCACGACGATTTCACAACGGCTCGAAGGACCATGTATACTTTTCTTGTATCAGGCACGAATTAGTTATTCTATTAATACAGGAACGAATTAAAGTTCTGGATTAAAGTAAAACTACCAAACCCAATTGACCGTTTTATTGACACGAACCTTTGGCTTGCCTTTGACCGACTCTACCTTACTCATTTGTTAAGCGTCTTTAATAAATTAATTACAGGTCAAACTCTACACTTTAAGCCTTATTACATATATATATATATATATATATATATATATATATATATATATATATATATATATATATATATATATATATATATATAACTGTTTTGGATGGGTTGGAGTCAATAATAGGGCTATTGGTTAACTATTTTTTTTATTCTCGAGCTTTCAATTGTGTTTACAATTATTATCAAGAGCTAAAAAAGACAAAATACTTACAAGGTTGAACTAAAAAGAAAAAACAATTTTTGTTAACTTACCAAATAAAAATTAGTTTGGTAAGTAAAAATCACTGCTTACATGTTCAAAATATTTAATATAAAAATGTTTTGATCTAACAAATGTTTCTCCGAAAATTTCTATAATTTTGAAAACATTTTTTTTATAATATAAAAATAATTGAATTTATAAATAAGTTCAAATAGCAACCAATTACAAATAGCCTCAATGTCATAAATGCCAACATAAAATTTTTATTTTTGACAATTATATTGCCAAAAGTAAAACTTCGTTTAAACATTCTTTTTTGTTTAGTAACAAAAAGAAGAAGATTTATTCACCCTTGACAGATGTCTGAAAGAATGTGATAGATATATATCTTTCAGACATCTGTCAAGGGTGAATAAATCTTCTTCTTTTTGTTACTAAACAAAAAAGAATGTTTAAACGAAGTTTTACTTTTGGCAATATAATTGTCAAAAATAAAAATTTTATGTTGGCATTTATGACATTGAGGCTATTTGTAATTGGTTGCTATTTGAACTTATTTATAAATTCAATTATTTTTATATTATAAAAAAAATGTTTTCAAAATTATAGAAATTTTCGGAGAAACATTTGTTAGATCAAAACATTTTTATATTAAATATTTTGAACATGTAAGCAGTGATTTTTACTTACCAAACTAATTTTTATTTGGTAAGTTAACAAAAATTGTTTTTTCTTTTTAGTTCAACCTTGTAAGTATTTTGTCTTTTTTAGCTCTTGATAATAATTGTAAACACAATTGAAAGCTCGAGAATAAAAAAAATAGTTAACCAATAGCCCTATTATTGACTCCAACCCATCCAAAACAGTTATATATTTGTTCCAAACGAGTCACAAGTACTTCTTTTTTCTTATTCTTATATATATATATATATATATATAGTAAACTCTTAAATATTGGGGAAATCTGCAAGAAAGACTCTAATGAGTATCAATTGTTTCGCCGAAACAATTGCAAATTGCAAATTGCAAAATTGCAAATGCATTGTGGGAATGTATATTTATATAAATAAAATTATGGATCATAAGAATAGCTTAATCGAATTGAAACATCATCAATCATTAATTAATTATAACATAGCACCAACTTGTTACAACATGTCAAAATTCTCACCTCTAGCTTCACCCGAAAGGGAAGCTGGAAGTGAATTGAGGACTTCCGCTAAATTAAGTTAGAATGGAGAGAATCACTTGACTACCCGGACTTGTCCGAGGCTCAAATCCGGGATTCTGTAAGTGAGTCAACTACTCCTTGGAATATTGACGTTTCAGATAGGTGCGAAAAGATACGGAGAATTTTGATAGGAACTTCAAAGGCGTACAATCAAAAAAAGTTTGCCATTGGAAAAAATCTAGATAAAAATCGTTAATTTATTTCTGTGTATAATTTTTTATGCTAAATTAGAAAATAGTAAATACAATGAAATTAAGACGAAAAAACATTGTATAAATCAAGCAATAAAGTTTTTAACCATTCTTAACTTAAATAAATTATTAAAACACTATGATTATATTTATACTCCAGCTTCAGTCTTCAGAGACGAAAATGCCACTGTACCTCTAAAAATCATAGAAACAAGCTGAATTTTGCAGAAAATGTCAATTTTAGGACGCTAAAAAAATGCAAAAAAGTTTACTTTTACCCATGGGCTTTACCCTAAAACTCCCCACGTAGAGGGGGAAGAACCGAAAAAAATCGATTTACCAAGAATCTGTACGTCATAGAAAAAAATGTTTCAAATAAAAAATGTAGATAAGAAAATTTTAAACAAAAAGGTCTTTTAATATTTTTGTGTGGAATGAATCGTCCTCTCAGAAACAATGATTGGAGCGATCGTCGATTTTGAATGTCAGTTACGTGCGCGAATATAACGCGCTCAATAAAATTTGTATCAGCTCGACGGTAAACATTGAATATCTTTTGATCCAAGTGTGCTATGGACAAAAATCAATATGTATCCCCTTCATCGACTGGCCACTATAGAGTTTCCAGCTCGAGTTTTCAACAAAATAGAACCTAATCTTCAAAAATTATAGCATGAAATTTTAGTTTTAAGTTTTGGCAACAAATGTGAGACATTTGAAATATGCTGAAAAAACGCTGAATATACTTTCACATTAAAAACGATCTAAAACATTTAAAACTGTTCTTTTTTAATTACACTGGTACGTTTTTCAAAAGTTCTCAACTTCTTCAAGTTCTTGTGACGTGCGATTATTTGTAATGTAAAAGGTAAAATTCTAGGTTTTTAGTTATATTTCAAATGCCTCATATCTGTTGACAGAAATCAAAATCGAATTTCCATGTTATAAAGTCAATGAAAGTAATAAATTGTGTTCTCTCACGAGAATCGTAAAAAATGGCAAAAATAGCAAGAACTTTATATATTGAACAGCTTTATAGAAACTGACTTCATGTAAGTCAAAATATAAAAATGCACACTAAAGCTGCACTCTTCACCTTTACATCACATTTGCATCAAAAGATATGGACTTTTTTTATCGAATTTTATTTAACATTGATTTCACGCGCGGAAATGACATTCAAAATCGCCGATCGCTTCAAGCATTGTTTCTGAAAGAACGGTTCATTATACGAAAAAAGTGCTAATAAACATTTTTGTCCAATATTATCTCAGCTACATTTTTTTTAACATTTTTTTCTACAGCGTATAGATTCTTGGTAAGTCGATTTTTTACCCCTTACGATGGAAATTTTAGATGGAAGTGTTTGGGTTAAAGTGGTAACATTTTTTGCAACTTTTTTGGGGTCTCAAAATTGATATTCTTGGCAACATTCAGTTTGTTCTTAAAATATCTTATCAAAGTTACAGAGAAATTTTTAGACAAAAATATAACATTAGTTTTGGTTATCCGCGATCGGATACCTGCAATCAATGTGACGAAATTTCTGCAAAAATGAAAGCAGCTGAAACAGACGAGAAAAGTGGACGTACTGAAATAACCAAATTAAAAGTATAGAACATCCCAGAGGTACTTTTCAGTGCGTCACAGTTTTCTGATTTCTTTCCAATGCATTAAGTTTTGTGTGACGGAAAAAGCGGTAGTTCCGTGATTAAACAGAACTATATTGCAGCGTTAGAATAAGCCTACATACATAAGCGGTTCTTTCCTAACTTACATTTAATTCGTTGATATTTAAATGGGCGCTTTCTCTAGCCAATCAAATACGCCTATTACTGACAGTTGACGTAAAACTTCGTCCATGCTGGCCATTCTTTCGAAGTGTTGAACAGCAAGTGACGGCTGTCGTTCAGGTCAGTATTTGTACATAGTATTGGGTGTTTATTTGTATTCGTGTAAGGCCAAGATGACAAGATATACGGAAAAAGAACAAGTACTAATATTAAAATTACTTAGATATTTTCAATTGGAAAAGGAAGCTGGACAAACATTATTACCAATTTCTGCTGTTCGTGAAGTATTTAATTATTAATTAAGTATTTTATTATCTGAAAATAAAATTGTTTTATTTACTGTTTATTTCAGCGTGTTGCTGAGGCGTTAGAAATTTCTTCTCTAATTAATGTTTTGCTAGATTATGGCCGAAATATTTCACCATAAATTCGTCTAAGGATATATCTTTAAGGAAACTCTCCACTGGCAGTATTTTTCTATAATTTTCTATTACACTAATATTCAAATTCTACTTTTCAGTGTTTTTAATAAACTATTATTATTACGAATTAGTAAATAAATAGTTTTTATGATTAGAATTATATTTTATTTATGTAATTAATTTATAAGTTACCTAATAAATTTTTGAAAACAGTCTTTTTTGTGTAACTTATACTATGGCCAAAAAGCAGTAGTTAGAATAGAAGACATAACATCAGAAGAAATAGAAGTACAAAGAGTTGTTCGACAAGGGTGTATACATTCACCAGTAGTATTTAATATATACTCGGAAGACATATTAAGTAAGGCAATGGATTAACGAAATGTAGGCATTAGAATTAATGGCATGATCATAAATAACCTGAGATGCGCTGATGATACAGTTCTTTTAGCCGAATTACATGAAGACCTACAGTTACTTCTTAATTAGGTGACCGCAGTAAGCGAAAAAGAATATGGACCATCACTCAACAGAGCAAGAAATATATGATAATAACAAAGACAACTCAGGACATTCGTGAGATATATGTACAGAATCAGCCTATTGAAATAGTAAGAGAATGCAAATACCTATATACAACTATTAATAAAAACAATGACAGCTCTCAAGAAATACGAATCAGAATCGAACAATCCAGAAGCGCATTTACAAGAATACAGAAGCTTCTCTGTTGTAGAAACTTAAACCTTAAGTTAAAAATATGACTGCTGAGGTGATATGTGCTATCCTAATTATAATACGGTATGGAAGCGTGGACACTAAAGAAAATTGACGTGAGGAGACTAAAGGCATTCGAGATGCGGATGTACCGAAGAGTACTAGAGATCTCATGGGTAGATGGAATAACCAACGTTGAAGTAATGTGACGTATGCATAAGGAAAGAGAAGTACTAAAAATTAAGAGGAGAAAAGTGGGATATATGGGTCATGTGATGAGATGAGATAAATATCTAATACTCCAGGTCATTATGCAAAGAAAATCCGGAGAAAAAGATTCATAGGAAGGAGATGTAACTCATGTAATAACGACTTATTTAGAGCCGCGGTCTTAAAATTAAAAATCGCTGTGATGATTGCCAACTTTCGACGCGCAGACGCCTTGACGACAGATTGCTTTGAGAAGAAGAAGATAAAAAAATTCAATAAATGAACCATTTTGTCGTCGATTTTAAATATTTCCATATTTATAAATTTAATAAACAATATTGTTTACTTTTTATTTTTATTAATATACGGAATAAATCTACTCAGATGACCTTGCAATAAAAATACTAGTAATTCCACAAGCTTTTCACCTGTGGCTAAGTACGATCCTGACATATGTCAGATTCTTCAATAATTATATGAAATAATTCTCGACACATCTAATTCATTCTATGACGTCATAATTAATGACGCACTGAAAAGTACCTCTGGGATGTTCTTTACTTGGACAGCTCCATCTTCGTAGGGCTCAATTGTTTTATGACAGGAAAAAGGAAAGCAAAAGAAGGTCACGAATAGAAAAGAATTATGAAGCTATAGCTGTGAACTTCCAAAAATATGTTTCCTTGCCGAATATCTCCACCAATGATGTATATTACCGCCACCAGCTCTCGATTTACTCTTTTAACATCCATGTGTTATCAAACACTGATTCTTATTTTTATACATATTTAGAGTTTATTGCTAAAAAGGGATCAGATGAAGTGTGTTCGTTTCTTTTCGATTTTATTATGTATCATTGGTCTCCAATTGTTCAACATCTACACATTTTCAGTGAGGAGCAGGTGGACAAAACAAAAACTATACAGTGGTATCATCAGGTTTATTACATGGTATCAGTAGTAAAACGTCTTCAATCCATTACAATAACATATCCCGTTAGAGGCCATTCGTACCTTGAGTGCGATAAAAATATGGGCCTTATTAACCTTAAAAAAGAATGGAAACGCCTGCTGATTGGGAGGAAAATATTACAGCTTTTCGCAGAAAGCCTGCCCCATTTAATATGCCCTAATTTTTTAACGATAAAAATTAAAGAGATGATGTGTGTTAATACTCATGTTCGCACTGTATTTCACCCAGATTCATATAATGGTAGCAAACTTGAGGACCCCATCCGTTCTTCTGTTCAAGCTAAAAAGTCACATAAATTGTCACCTTCGGGATTTGAACTACCCATGCAATCATACTTCAACTTTATTGCTATTAACGAAGACATGTTCAAAAACATAATGTTTTTGTCAAAGTTTTGCGAATTCGATCAAGCAAAAGAAATGTACATGAGTATACCTCATGAAATGAAGATAAAAAAAACAACAACAAAGGAACTGTCAATAATTCAAATCTTGAGGAATTGCAGCCTGTTATAATGAAGAAACGTTTGGCTCAGAAAAGAAACGCACCTGGACTTTCATGATTTTCTTCCATAAAAGACTGACACTGACTGATGTTTTCCTATTTTTTACAAAAACTGTTTGTATCATTAGTTTAGTTTTAAGTACTAGTTTTTAGTAATAAATATTAATGATAAATCTTTTCGAATATATCAGGCACATATTTTAGTTTTTACACGGTATTTAACTGTGAAATTCATTTTTTTTTGATAAAATATTTTGTGACGTTCATGGTTTTCTCCCGAGACCCTTCAAATGATGATGTAGTTAGCAAATATCTAGATGCACCCTGCCAACTATCACCTTCAATAACAGCATTCTCTCCATTCGAGGTTTGTAGAATAATAATACAATATTAAAATTAATAGTTTTAACACACATAAAAAAATTAAAGAATTAACTCACAACATTAGAACAAGAAAACCGTGAATACTGAAAGATGCAAATGGGAAACTTGTGTTGAATACTAACGCCAAATTAAAAAGATGGACAGAATACATCAATAAACTGTTCAAAGACAATAGAACGATATAAGGATATGGTTTTAAAGATATTAAAAGTGGAAATTAAAACGGCATTAAAAAAGAGCAAAAATGGTAAAGCAGTAGGTCCAGACCAAATTCCTATAGAAACCTTAAAATGCATAAATAATGAAACCTTAGACATTATAGTACACTTATTTAACTCAGTAGGAGACTAACAAGGAGACGAAGGTCCAGAAATAACGGAAGAAGAAGTAATGTACGCACTAAAAAGAATGAAAAATGGTAAAGCCCCAGGTCCAGATGAAATACCAATGGAAATCCTTAAACTAATAGAAAAAGACTCGATTCACATTTTAGTTAAACTTTTCAATAGCATTTATACATCAGGAAAAATACCACAAGAATGGCTTTTATCCACCTTTGTTACTATACCAAAAAAGATAAATGCCAAACAATGCAGTGATTACCGTACAATCAGTCTGATGAGCCATGTACTGAAAATATTTCTGAAAATTATACACTCTAGAGTACACAGAAACTGGAAATGGACATCAATAATACCCAGTTTGGATTCCGAAATGGACTTGGAACAAGAGAGGCGTTGTTTGCACTGAACGTTATGTCTCAAAGATGTCTTGATATAAATCAAGATGTATTCATGTGTTTCATAGATTACAACAAGGCCTTTGATAAAGTGCGGCATGATAACCTAATCAGACTCCTGACAGAAAAAAATTTAGATAAACGAGACATCCGACTAATAGCAAATATGTACTACAATCAGAAAGCAGTAGTGAGAGTAGAGAATAATACCACTGAAGAAATTGAAATAAAGCGAGGTGTGAGACAAGGGTGTATACTGTCACCAACCCTGTTTAATCTCTATTCCGAAGACGTAATGAATAGAACACTCTCTGAGCAATTCGTAGGTATTAAAATAAATGGTGTTAGATTAAACAATCTGAGATTTGCCGACGACACCGTTCTGATCGCAGAAACACTTGAAGAGCTACAGACATTGGTGAATAAGATAGCAGACTGCAGCGAAGAATATGGACTATCTTTGAACATAAAGAAAACATGATATGATAATATCGAAATATTATGATAATATATTATGATAATATCGAAATCAACACAAAATGTCCAAAATTTATATTTACACAATGAAATTATCGATCGAGTCAGCACATACAAATATTTAGGCACTTTTATAAATGAAGACAACGATAGCTCAGCAGAAATCAAAATAAGAATAGAAAAAGCCAGATCCATATTCACTAAAATGAAGAGAGTGTTCTGCGGAAGAGATTTGAGCCTTGAAATGAAACTTCGCCTGATGAGATGTTACGTACTTTCTGTGCTGTTCTACGGAATGGAGTCATGGACGTTGAAAAAGATTGATACCAAAAAATTAGAGGCATTTGAACTGTGGATGTATCGCAGAATCCTGAGAATATCATGAACCGAGAGAGTCACAAATGTCGAGGTCTTGAGAAGAATGAATAAAGAAAAGGAAGTCATATTTACGATCAAAAAACAAAAACTGCAATACTTGGGACACATTACAAGATTCGAAAGATATAAACTGCTTCGAATAATTATGCAAGGGAAAATAGCAGGAAAAAGGTCCATAGGAAGAAGACGAAACTCCTGGCTAAAGAATATACGGGAATGGTATAGCTGTAGCAGCAATGAATTGTTTCGGTCAGCAGTTTCGAAAATACGTATAGCCCTGATGATCGCCAACCTTCGGAACGAAGATGGCACTTGAAGAAGAAAGAAGATTTAACTCAGTATACAAAACAGGACACATACCGAAACAATGGTTACTCTCCACCTTTTGTGCTATCCCTAAAAATACAAAAACTAAATATTGCAGTGAATACAGAACAATATACCTAATAAGTCACATTCTCAAATTATTCCTGAAAATAATACATGGTCGTATAAATAAAAAACTGGAAGAACAAATAGATGATAGTCAGTTTGGGTTCAGAAACGGACTAGGAACCAGAGAAGCGTTATTTGCTTTTAATGTATTAGACAAAGATGCATGGATATGAATGTTGATATGCATGTTTATTACGTTGATTTTGAAAAAGCATTTGACAAAGTAAGACATGAAAAATTAGTCCAAATTCTAAAGATAAAAAACATAGGGACTTACGAATAATAACAAACCTCTACTGAAATCAAAGAGCACAAATCGTAATAGATAACGAACCCAGTCCAGAAATTGAAATCAGGAGAGGAGTTAGGCAGGGTAGTTAGACGAGTATTATGTCCTCATTACTATTTAATGTATATAGTGAAACCATTTTTCAAGAAGAATTACTATCTCAAAGTCAAGGAATAATAATTAATTCTAATACAATAAAGCTAAAAAATTCAGCTTAATATAACATTAAAACAAAAGAATTGGTGGCAGAAAGTCACAACTGTCATCGGAGGACAAAATACTGCTTTACAAAGTCATACTAAAACTAATACGGACTTACTGCGTATAATAGCTAACGCCCTTTGGTATATGAGCAATGCAACCATCCACAATGACCTAGGAGCACCAGCCGAAAATGATGTTATATCTCTTCATGCCAACAAGGCCAAAATTCCTAATTCAACGCACCACAGCCAAATTATCAGAATTATATCAGCCACCGATGGAGGAACGAAGACTGTAGAGGACTTGGCCAGAACACTTGGTTACATAGGCGAAAATGGAGAACTGTCAATCAAGTCAATATTGTCTTCACATTTACTAATTATTTAATGTACTGTTTATGAGTAGATTGTAAATATGCATTTACAAATAAAAAAATTGCATTTCAGTGCAAAGTTGGGACACACGACATAAATAATGACAATAAAAAATATAATCATATAAATTTGTTACTTATAAAGATATTTATTATTTCTAAAATTGCATGTATTGCAGATGATTTTAGTATTCTCTATTTATTTTAATATCATATTATTCCCAGTATCTTTTCTTGAAAACATCCTCTAATAATTGATTGCCATGTATATGATCGTATACATCTCATTGGAAAATTTTACATAAAAATATATTGCTTCCTGTGCAGATTATATTGCTGTGTGTCTTGCAAATAATTAACAAAATATTACCTACAGTAAATTAAGCCAGCAATTACACTAGGGTTTTTTTTTTCAAGAAAGTGCAACGGTAAAGTATGTGAGAACGTTAACATCACGGCATAAAACAATTGAAATAGTTCCGGCAAATAAAAGTGGCAAAAATTCCGCTCGAAGCCACTGTGCAGAAACGTAAAAAGCACAACAAAAGAGTTTTAAACAAAAACTGACTAGAAGCAGATATCCACTGTTTCAATTTCCTTAAATTTTATCTTCCACGATGCAAAAAAGTTAACATGGTCGTTTTTTTTTTCTGTCGACCATCTGCTTTTACACTAATCAATTACTTTTATGACGTCATTAAGAGGTAATCGACGACACCTTCATTAAAATGCTGTAAAAAGGAGTAAGCTTGGCTAATTGAAAAAATAAAATGGATAAAAAACGATGCTAAAGGCCAAGATGCGGGAAAGTTTGAAGTAACTATAACGTACCAAACACTCAAACATGTTTATTTTTAAAAATATTCATAATATAAATAATAAATGTATTAATTTTTTCTTACATACATAAAATAAATATGCATAATTTAGTAATACCTATTAAGAGTATATATTAATACCATATAAGAGTTCTAATTAGAAAGAGAAGAAAATGCAATACTTGGGTCATGTGCTGAGAGGCGAAAGATATGAATTACTTCAAGTTATACTGGAAGGAAAAGTACAGGGCAAAAGATCAGTAGGAAGACGCCAGAACTCGTGGCTGAAAGACCTGAGGAGATGGTTCGACCGCTCATCCGCAGAGATCTTTCGCGCAGCAGTTTCCAGAACTACAATTGCCATTTGGATCGCCAACCTTCGAAAGGAGACGGCGCAATGAGAAGAAGATTAGAAAGAGTAAAAAATAGTAGATCAGTTCCTACTGATTTTTACCTTGAATGGACAAAAATTACTTGCGTGTTCTGAATCACATTATGAACAACACATTAAAGACCCACAACAAATACATATATCGTCTTCTTCTTCTATTACTTTTATCTACCCATATTGTCTGTTCTTTAACTTTGCCTATTATTATATTGTAATATTGTCAATCCATCTCTTTATAGGTTTTAGGATCTCTTCATAGGATTTTCGATGTTTTTTTCCAACACTATGGTCTAGATCAGCGGTTCCCAACCTTTTTTAGCTTGAGGCGCACTACTCGTATTACTCAAACTCGTTCAGCCACGGCACACTTGGGTAAATAATTTCCATAATGAGTATAACCATAATGTATTGCTATGTGATTTCTTTAATATGTTTCTTTCTTTAAAAATATAATTTAAAACATAATTCATTGAGTTAATGCTGTTAAACCATACAATTTCCCAAAAATATCTGCCAAAAACGCAACTTTGGTGCACCAGGCATCATCACTAAGGAAATTGGCATATTCAGACTGTTCACAGGTAAAAAATACTAACAGCTCGCCTTTAAGTTCATAGAATCTTTAAAGGACACGTCCGCAAGATAACCATCCTACTTCGACATGCAACAATAGCTGCGTTAGCAGCAACAAACTGTTAAATAATCTCGTTTTTAACACTAGAAAGTCGGGCTTAGCATACCTTCCTAGAAAGGCCGAAGGGATCATTTTGGCCTAAGTTCCTAAATCAATAAAAACCAAGTTTAGAATTAACTATTTATTTGGGAATAAACAAAAAATAAAAATAAACAGTTTTAAGAAATTATATAAACTCTTGACGATAGAATTTGATTTAATTTTTTAGTTTCATTTTAAACATTTGGAACACCATACAGTTTGCAGTTTTTGGCATTTGCCACACATTGCCTTGTTACAGCCGTGGCACTCATTGGAAGTATGATTTCCTTCACAAAACATTTTTAACTGACATTTTTTTCTTTTTTGGCTAGTAACAGTGCTGGTGGTTGGTAAATCCGGTGGTGCTGGGTATAGTACCAGATTTCGGGAGGCAAGGTATGAAGCCCGTAATTCTTCACACAGCTGAAGAATAAACTTACGACGACTGATTTTACTTCCAGTAACTTCTTTATAAATAATCCATGCATTTATTGCTCCTAAGTCAAGAATGTTATAAAACACGTGCATTGGCCATCGTCTTGAAGCAACTTTTGTAGTATAAAGACGCGCCATTTGGTCCACTACATCAACCCCGTATTTTGTTTTATTATAAAAACTTACTGTTTGAGGAAGTTTTTTTCCATCGACAGCAACATCCACTGATTGATGTAATGAGCTCAACAAAAGCACATTTTTGTGACTCTTTCCTTGGTATGCAGTAAGTGTTATCTTTTCGTCGCTCTGAAATATATGGGTAACATATAATTCTCCATTTTTACTCTTTACGCTTAGAGGAACTTCCTTTTTGTTGCGATTCAAAGTACCCACAAAACTTGTTGATTTTTTTGCAATGCCTTGGCCAACTTTAACGATGTAAAGTAGTTATCTGTCGTAACATTTTTGCCCTTTCCCAGTTGATTTTCCAATAACCGCAAAACAACATATTCACCAACACTTGTATCTTTCTTGCGTAGATAATCAGTGCCAGTATAAGGGTAATCATTTACAATATATTTTGATTCCACGCATGTCAAAAGCCAAAATTTTATGCCAAACTTATCCGGCTTATTTGATATGTACTGTGTGAATGGGCACCTGGCTTTAGAAGGCAGTAGTTGTTCGTCCACCACTATTTTCTATAAATCCATTCCAAACCGCAAAGGCTAGAGCAAATTTGTCGGTTTTCAATCGTTCAGATCTCGTTTGCTTTATGTCAAATCTGAGATATTTTATAATATCCTTGAATCTGTCTCGTGGCATAGTTTGCCTAAAAAACTGAGGACCCCATACTGTTGACCACAAGCTGTTGGTTGGGAAATTTTTGGCGCCGTAGACTCCTCTTGCGTACATAATAGCAAGGGCAGTCTCCGGTTCTTCCAAAGTTATAGTCCATGTGTCATTTTTCAAACATCGATGTGCTTCTGCAATAGTGCATTCTTTTATATGACGTAACATGCTGTCGTTGATTATTAGATGCCAAGCACTTACCACACAATTGTTCCTCACGTTCCTTTTTGCATACGACGTAGGACCTGATTCCTCTCGATAAATGTTGTGCTGAGCGCGGCGTCCTGTAATGAGCAAACATTCAATCAATCAATAACTTTCCACGTTGTTCGAATCAATAACTTTCCACGTTGTTCCGTCTTTCGATTGTTCGGTGTCTCCGATTGAAATAGTTTTTTCTTGTTGACCTCTTTTTCTCTTGTGACTTGGCTTAGATGCACTTGGATTCACAATAAAATTAGCTGACTCCTGCTGTTGAGTTGTAGAAACAGTGTTTACATAAATTGGTGAGTCTTGTACAATAAAACTTTCTAACTGCTCTGAAGCATCAGAGTCACTTGAATCATTATTTTGTGGCGGTACGTATTGTTCATCGTCTGACTCATTATTTTCTGCATGAAAACATCTTCTTGTATTTTTCGTATTTCTTCAAGAAGTTCAAGCTCTGATAGTCCACGACGAGACATCTTTACAGTCGTCTTGAATTTTCACAATTGAACGAATGTTTCAATATTCTAGAAACGAGAGTCAGCAGAACCTAATAAACCGCTCAATAAACAAAATACTTTCAAGGAACAAACAGTATGTAACAAAATACCTTCTAGGAATAAACGTACATAAACATAATTTTATCTATCCGACAGAAAGTTAAAAGAAATCTTCAAATTTCCGAGAAAACGATAATAATTAATACAAGGCCAGTTTGGCCCCTTCAGACTTCTATGGTAGGTTTGTTAGAAAATCCATTTAATAAATTTAGCAAACAATATTTTTTTGCGTTAAATAAGACTTTGTATCAAAATATTAAAAGTCATAAAATATGAAATTATTATTGTGTCAAATAAAAGAACTACAATAACTTCAAATCGCAACAGGGGCCAAATTGGCCCCTCCGACTTTCTAGTGTTAAAGGCCTACTTTTGATGTAATTTACCATTTTCGCAACAGTTTGGAAAAACGTCATTCAGTTCCGGCAGCAATGACATGTGCTTCTCTGTGTAAAAAACAATATGTGAAATTAATGTCTGGATTTTTCTTTTGGACTAAAGCCAGAAACCCTGTTAAGTGTCCTACCATCGCAGTGCAACCTTCTGTGCAAACACTCAAACAAGACAGCCAAGACAAACCAACAGTAATAAAATAACTTCACTAATTGAAAAATAAATCTCAAAAGTTACAATTCTTCGGACATATTATGCGAAATGAATCCAGCTATGCTCTCCTTCAAGCCATCCTGCAAGGAAAAATATTTGAAAAACGAGGTCCAGAAAGAAGAAGAACATCTTGGTTAAAGTACCTCAGAATCTGGTTCAATACAACATATGTGCAGCTTTTCCGCGCTGCTGCAGATAAGATAAAGATTGCCATGATGATCGCCAACGTTCGTAACGGATAGGCACATCAAGAAGAAGAAGAATTGAAAAATGTCTAGTCCTGTTGTATTTTCAGGGAGGTCTTTACAAAATAAAAACTGTTCAATTACGTTAGATTCACAGATAAATCTAACGAAAGCAATAACCTGGGATTTCCCAGTTATATCTGAGGATTCGTCTACTTGAAGCCCAAAATCAGCTGTTTTGGTAAATGGTATCTTTTTAACTTCTTTTTCACATTCTTCACCAATCATAATTTTAACAATTTCACAGCATGCTGGCAAAATAGTCGTCTCGGCAGTTGTATGTGATTTCATATTTTTTGCAATCAACTCAGCCCCAGCGTAACTGGTTTAATATACGATAAATAGTTTTCATGGTACTGACGAACAATTCCCTTTACATTTACACAATTCCCTTTACATTTACACAATCACTATTGGCAATCCGTTTGCGTTTTGCAGGTATACACTCCGAAATATTTTCATTATCACTCAGATGTTCATTGCGTTTACTTGAACTGATACTCGCACTAGCACTAGCTAATTCATGCAAAAAAATTCTATTATACTGGACTTAATAGTTTGAAGTTTGACCAACGATTGTCTGTGTGAGATATGAGTATACGAGCATCGTTAGTTTTACGATCAACAGTGATAGTGTGGAACAAAAGTTGCCTAACCTGCAACGATAACCCTCTATTAGAGAAATTTATAACCAAAGAAATTTTAATAAAGGAACAAATAAACCATTTTATTTGTTTTTGCGAGGTTAGGTCCAAGAAATTTTAACATTGTAAAAATAATAATATTTTGACATAATTTTAATTCTGTTGTCTGTTGTATCGAGTTCAAAGTCAACAATGGTATTGGAAAACATCTTTGTTTAGGCTCGATGTTGCATTGCCTTGGATGGTATGGTTTAGATATTTAATCGATGGTAATCGTCGATGTTTTTCCAACGATGTTCACCTCTAGATGTGAGTGTCTTCAAACGCTATCGCTACAAGCGGTAATGTATTGAACTAACGCACATCTGCATACGATACTACTGCTAACGCATTCTGTTGTTGGACGAGTGTTGAACTATGGAAGCAGCAGACAAGCGCAGAACAGAAGTTTGATTCATTGAAAAATAGTCGATAAAAGTTATTATCACGGCGAATTAAAAAAAGTAAATACTAGTTAAAAAGACAATAAAATTTCGCGGCATACCTCCAGGGACTTCAGGGCACACCAGTGTGCCACGACAAACTAGCTGGGAACCTCTGGTCTAGATATTTTTCCTGTATAATACTTTGTTGTTCTATTTTTTGTTCTATGTTCTATTTTTGTATATTCATATAATTTTTTTGTTAAGTCGCCTTAAAGTTGTACTATGTTATTGTATAGGCATTCTTCCGACCTCATAGACGTCAAAAGCTACCGTGGCCCAAACATAGATAGTCCAAACTTCCTTGTAATGGCAAAAATCAGAGGAAGAAAATCAGACCTAAAGAAAAATTTTTTTATATCCATTCATTTATACACTGCACGTTACATTTTCTTCTAATGTTTTCACTTCTCTTTCGATATCTCGGCGTATTTCCTGTAATTGTTCTCAGTACTCTCATCTCTGCTGTTTCCAGTAGCCTTTGTGTTGTGGCTGTATCGGGTCTTGTTTCTGAGGCATATGTCATTATTGGTCTTACACTGGCTTTATAAATTCTTGACTTCATCTCATTGTTATTGTGTCTGTTTTGCCATATAGTGTATACTGGCACTCTATTATCTTTTTGTATTTGATCTCTTATTTCTTTGTCCAGGTCTCCATAGCTGGACAGTGTAATCCTCAGGTATTTTATTTCCATTACTTGTTCAATACTGATGCCATCAATTTCTATTTTACATCTGGTTGGTTCCTTGCTGACTACTATTGTTTTAGTTTTTTTAAGAAAAATAAATATATGAAACAAAACAGAATTAATATTGATAATTGAGAAGACAAATGGATGAGGAAATGGAGTACCTAGAGGCGGGAGAAAATGTGAAGAAGTTGTGGACAAAATTTAGAAACATAATAACTGACAGAACCAAACCAATTAATCAAAATGAAAGGGAGTGCTAACAGGAAGCAGATAACAAAAATAGATCGTACCTAAAGATAAATGAAGCTGGAGGTACAAGAAGAATACCAGACCATAAGAAGAAAAAAAAAGATTACATACAGTATAATTATCATGTGACCCTCTTGAGAAGCATTTATATGGTACTGTTAAAGCTGATTTCAGCAGAAAGTGATCCGATCCATCCGGTTGAATGCTATAGTCTTTGGCTTCTATGTAATTCATTACGTGATCGTTTTTGTTAAGCGCATAGATAAACTACACTTATCTGGGTATTTCTTCGAATAACTCTTGTGGGAGGCAATACGATCCATTAATCGCCTTGATGTATCACAAATTATATTTTGTGCAAGGAATACTATAGACTATGTTAGACATATTGTCTTTTAATGTTTTATCTTTGAGTTTAGAGAAGATTGAATTTATCGTTAAAACTGTTTTATTTGCAAACTACTTAATGTCACCAACAGAGTTGAATATTCGTGACAAAAATACATATATAATGTATATATATATATATATATATATATATATATATATATATATATATATATATATATATATATATATATATGTATTATATATAAATATATATATATATATATATATATATATATATATATATATATATATATATATACATAAGAAGTTATATAATTAATAATATAATTCAAAACTATGCTTTATTATTTATTCATCGGTATAAATTTCATTATCAAATTGAATCTAGTCGGTCTCGTTAAACTTTTTAAACAAAATTATCTGTTACGGATCTCGAAGCTGAGTAATTCGAGATCAGATACACGAGAAACGCGAGATCCATTATCGACAGGTCACGTGCACTTTGCCCTTTAATCTATCAGATCCCCGGATAACTAACTGCTACAAAATATACGGCTCAGCTCCAACTATACCCTTTCATTTCCCAGAGTTAATTGCAACGACCGAATTGAAAGCTGACCCGACGATCCAGACTGAAATCCAGTACCGGAAGAGACGAATCTAAATCCTCTGGATTGATACCCAGAAAGTTAGTTTAGCGACGAAATTGCTGGTAAACGCTATACGCCATATTAGAGTGACGTCACGTCGTGATTTTTTTGAGGTTAGTTTATTCTGAAAAATGCGAAATATCCACGTTAGTTTCACAGTAATAGCAAAAACAAAACTGAAAACAATTTAAAATGTAAAATAAAGTAGTAAAATAAACTATAACATATATAGTTAAATAAAATTTAGAAGAAATATAAAGTTTAGTATTCAAGGCAACTTTGGATTGTTCAAATATAGGTTATTGTTCTGGCATTTATTATAGATATTTAGTACGTATCTAATAAAAGTAGTATCACCTGTAATATCAACAATGAACAATAGTTAAATCTATGTAAAAAGATCTAGTCATGCTACCATCAACATATCAATGATAGCGGATATTTCACATTTTGAAGAGAAGTTTGGGCTTTTCTACAGTAGTTTGTGAGAGAAACTGTCTCTCCCATATTCGTTTTACGATATTTGTTTACATTACGATGAGATGCTGGAGTTTTTATTGAGGAAGTAGTGAGTTAATTTAGTATTATTTATCTACAAATTTAACTACTTATTTCACCCTGAAGTAAATCTGGAACCTCAGCTGTATTGTTTTTTAATTCTAATTGAATACTGCTAGTTTGATGATACAATTTATGATCCATTATCTCTACAACCTGAATACTGAGAAATCGGTCTCTCCTCGTAATATTGATTAGTTTACACTTGCTGTCAATCTCTCTGCAGGAACAAACAGGTCCGAAAATATTAAAGTGCGAATTAATTAGAAATACAAAGAACGCAAAATCAGTAGGCCCAGATCAGATACCCACTAATCTAATTAAATGCATTGACGAAGAAACATTGCATATACGTTTAGACCTGTTCAACAAAGTATATACAAAAGGAGTAATACCCAAAGATTGGTTGCTGTCCACGTTTGTAACACTACCAAAGTCAGTACATGAGACAGAATGCTCCCAGTACAAAACAATTTCCTTAATAAGAAAAAAAAAATAGAAGAAGATATAGGTGGCACCCAGTTTGGATTCGGAGGAGGACTAGGAACGAGAGAGGCTCTGTTCGCTTTTAACGTTCTCGCGCAAAGACGACTAGATATGAACCAGAATCTCTATGTCTGCTTTATAGATTATCAAAAGGCTTTTGATAGAGTACGACATCAGAAACTCGTAAAACTGTTAAAAGAAAAGAATGTGAATAGTCGAGATATACGGGTTATTGTCAATCTGTACTGGAATCAAAAAGCAAAAGTTAGAATCGAAAATGTCGATACAGAAATTATAGAAATCAAAAGAGGTGTTAGACAGGGTTGCGTGCTGTGCCCATTGTTATTCAATCTGTACAGCGAATCTATTTTTAAGGAAGCAATATCAGAGGAACAACATGGTATACCAATAAAGGGAAAAATCTTGAACAAGATAAAATTCGCAGACGACACCGCTCTTTTTGCAGATAGTCTAGAAGCACTGCAACGCTTAGTAAATAGATTTCATCAAATCAGTATAAAATATGGTCTACAAATGAACGTTAAGAAAACCAATTGCATGATTATTTCTAAGCAACATACAGTAGGAAATCTAGATATCGAGGAAAAACAAGTAGAAATAGTGAATAACTACAAATATCTGGGAACCTGGGTAAATTAAAACAATGACCAAGGTAGAGAAATAAGGACACGCATTGAAAAAAGTAAAGTTCGTGTAACCTTCTGGCTAAGGTCTAGTGTTAGGGTTTTCAGGTCGCGCAAGCGCCCCTAACATGACCTAACGACTACTTTCGTAGCCGGGACCGACGGCTTTACGTGCCCTCCGAAGCACGGTGGCAGCTCAGTTAAATTTGAAATTTTTAAATTTTTGTTGGTGCCGGGATACGAACCCAGGCCCTCCAGCTTGTTAAGCCAGTAACATAGCCACTGAGCTACGGCTGCCACTGACACGCATTGAAATTGCAAGACAAGCATTTATAAAAATGAAAACAATGTTTATTAATCTAGACCTCCCCTGGAGCTGAGGATAAGAGCCTTAAGATGCTACTTGTTTTCGACTTTGTTGTATGGAATGGAAAGCTGGACACTAAAAGTGGGTAATATAAAGAAGTAGTAATAATTTTAGATGTGATGCTATAGAAGGATTTTGAAAATACCATGGACCCAACGAGTTACAAATGCAGAAGTGTTAAGAAGGCTGCAAAAGGATTGCGAGATCATAAAGCACATCAAAACAAGAAAGCTGGAAAATTTAGGCCACATTACCAAAGGTGCGAAATATAAGATATTAAGGCTCATAATGCAAGGTAAAGTCAAGGGTAAAAGATCCAGAGGAAGACGAAGAATTTCCTAGCTAAGAAACCTAAGAGAGTGCTATAGTTGCAGCTTAGTAGATCTTTTCAGAGCAGCTGCCAATAAGGTACGGATAGCTGTGATGATAGCCAACCTCCGATAGGAGAAGGAACTACAAGAAGAAGAAGTCAATCTTTCTCTCTCCAATGGTACTACAGTCCAAATCGTGCCTTGGCCTCCTCCAAACCATGACTCCAATCTTGTCAGTCCCGCGCCGATCCTCTCCAATAGTGTTCTGAACCTATTTATTTATTTGATTCTCTCTAAATTCTCACGTTTGAATATATATAATTCTGAGTATTTACTGGTATAGGTTGGTCGATTGTGTAAATGTTAAACAGTATAGGTGCCATTACGCTGCCAGAGCGAGACCGTTCTTCTGTTTTGCAAGAAGACGACGATAAAACAAGAGAGTTTTCTGTCTAATGTAATATCACATAGATTTTAGAGAAGTCTTCTGTGATTACGAAAATTTCTATTAAGGATCGTGTGCTTAAGTATTTTAAATAGGTGATAGAGCAAAGTTATTGACCGATAGCTTTTTTAGCCAAACTCCTTAATTTGTTCTGTATGTAGATCGTCAATTCCAGGAGCATTTATTATTTTTCATTATATAGATGGCGGTTTTAAGCTTAGCATAGTTAAAAACAGCATTCGCTCAGCTGACTGGTTTCCTATTATCTCATTTTAAGTTTTTCTTTACCTCTTTTCCAGATGATCTGCTATTTTTAAGGAGTTTTGAGGCCACTTGGTTTATTATGACGTTTGGGAAATTGCTTTAGAAAATTTTATTAAGGTCATGGCTAAGATTCTTCAATAGTTTCCAAGCAGGTCTACTAGTGTGAGCCATTTGGATGAGATGGCACCAAGTCTGGAGTCTGGAGTTGGTCCTTGAACATAGTGGGTCCGGCATCCGACACAATGTTGATAAATTTGTCATGGTTTTCTGTTGTTGGGCGAACTTTTGTAATATTATTCGAGTCGAATGTTTCACAATTTGCTTTGTTAAAATCAAATCTTCTTTTAATTGACGTTTCTTGTCGTGTTAGTGGAGCGCTCATAGTACAAACGAGTGGTTTCTCTTGGGTGAGAGGAACTGCATCTCCGATATTCTTTTTACACTGAGCTGCTATTTTGCTGGATATAAAAGGTCTACTCTGGGCGATCCAGAGTAGACCACTTATACTCTATTACGCAAGTTATTGAGAAAAAAAACAGCCGTCAATAAAGTAGTTGACCTGGTGTACGTAGACTTACAAAAAGCATATGACAGTGTACCCCTCAGGAAACTATGGTCAACCCTACAGCAAACCAACATTAAGCATGGTCTTATCAAAGCAGTCCAAAGTCTGTATAATGGAGCGACTGCAAAAATTAAAACTGGATCAAGGATATCTGAGGGATTTAAGATCGCGAAAGGACTAAAGCAGGGTTGCTGTATTTCGCCTACCCTTTTCAAAATTTATCTAGAACAAGCACTCAAGCTGTGGAAAAGAAAATGTAATGGCATGGGAATCCCTCTCAATGACGAGACTACACTGTACACCTTATGTTTCGCTGATGACCACATACTGACTGCTCAGGATCATGACGACTTGAGTAACATGACTCGGAAGCTAATAGAAGAATATAATAAATGGGGTCTCGAAGTCAACATTAAGAAAACTGAAACCATGTGTATTGGAGGGACAAAGCAGTCCATTATATTAGACGATGGGGTAGAAATTAGACACTGTGATGAATACAAGTACCTGGGTATGAAGATAACTCAAGATGGAACACTCGATGCTACTATAAAAGATAGAAACATACAGGGTAGAAAAGCCATATCCATGATGAACGGCATTCTGTGGGACCAAACAATATCTAAATCGAACAAACAACTCATATAAAACAGCATACTTAAAAGTGTAATCACATATGGCAGTGAAGTTTGGCCAATGAAACAAAGAACAGAGAAACTGTTACTAGCAACAGAAATGGACTTCTGGAGAAGAGCAGCAGGCAAATCAAGAAGAGATCGGATACCAAATGAGAGAATACGAGAAATGATGGGAGTCAAGCATACAATAGTTGATGACATAAAAACAAAACAGTTACTATGGTACGGCCATGTACAGAGAATCCCAGATGGCAGGATTCCGAAACAGATTCTGATGTGGACACCACAAGGAAGAAGAAAAAGAGGCCCAGAAGAAGCTGGAGAAAGGGAATTAAAAAAGAACTAGAGGAAAGAGAAATCCCTCCAGGTCTATGGTTAAATAGAGAAGAATAGCGGTTAGGAGTCGGAAGGAGTCGGAGAACGTTGTAAACCGATAGTAGTAGTAGTACTTAAAGTATTGGCCTAATTGTATCCTTTCTTCTACCTAGCACTATTAAAAGAGGAAGAAAGTTTGGAGTCGGAATCAGTGTCCATGATCCGTCCACAGTTCCAACCATCTACCATTATCGTCAGTCTCTCTGTATCTCTATGCAGTTCTTTTACAATTTAAATCGCCAAGGATGAAGTCGGTGTTATAGTAGTTAAAATTGCCAAGTTTTGTGAAAAGAAAATTTTTCCTAGGGGGCTTGTATACAGAGAAGCTTGGTGTGGAGATAGTAACAATTTCTATGGTATTAAGTTCACTGATAGTAGATGATGTTATTTTCAACCCAGGTCATGACAAAGATAGCCCACATATTATGTGGGCTTTTAGCGATCAGCTTTATTTTTCTTAAGTGTCCATCAAGCCAGCAGCAAATATACATATATTATAACGTTCACCTAACTTAACCTATTCTAACTAAACTAACTACACTACTATTCTGGAAATTAAAAGAACTGCGATGGGAGAGGAACTTACTTTTCGCATCTAGACAAAATTTCTTTATTTCTAAACATGCCCTCAATATTTTATTGACATTGTCAGAATAGTTGGTCCTGAAAAAAACCGATTTGACAAAATCATGTTGAACTAGTGATTGAAGGATTATGTACAAATATTTTAAATTTTTCTTTTTTTTTTTTGGCCTAATAATAACATACTTCTCTGCCCTTCTTAATAAAAATAGTAGTATAGCAATAATAATCCCCCCCAGAGGGAGTGAGAGTCTAAAGTTTAAATCTGGTTAATCCTAATAGATTTCATTCTCCTCCATTAAGGCTTATCAAAATAAAAAAATCCCAATGAACTGAAAATTATAAAAACACTTCCATAATTAACTTACGTATCATATGACGCATACTCTTTGATAAATAACTTTTACACATATCTTTTAGCAAACAAACGACAAGGTCATTAATTTGAAAATTGCAGCTATTAATAATTCTCAAAACAAATCATACATTTTTAAAGTAATTCCCAAATTAAAACAACGAACTAATAAATCGTGATTATATAATTACTGTCTATAAAAGATGATTATTAACCTCTCAGATAAACACGAAACCAAAGATATAGCACAGGAAGATTACTTATTTTTGTGCTTGACAAACTTAATTGCATTAATTAATTAATGTGCATTAATTTTTTTATATGTTGTATATTTACAATAATATTTGGCGTTCGTTTGTTTTTTTTTTCAAATATTTAGTTGAGAATAAATTACGCTTAAACATTTTTTGATGTGTGTAATTTTTTATTTATTTAATGATTGTTTTATGTGGTTAAATCACAATTGTTTTTAATGATAATTGCATTTTATATTTGTTTTGTACCAAACTCATGTAAAATGGACCTACAATTACAAAAGTAAAAATTGAAGAAGCACTAAAACGTATAAAAAATGATAAAACTATGGGACCGGATAAAATACCTAAAAAAATCACAGATTGAGAACCACATTGATATACTAGTAGTTAGTCAATGAAATTTAATATACCGGGAAAATTCTGAAAGAATTCTAATATTTTAGTTCATCCCAATAGCCAAAAACACAACGCAATAAAATGTGAAGAATATACCGTGATCAGCGATGAACTATGTTTTAAAAGTCTTCTTGCGAGTGATATATGAACGTGTCTACAAAAAATTAGACGATAGAATAACAAGAAACCCAACGGGAATTTAGAAAAGGCTTTGGCACTAGAGGGACATTATTTATTATACAAACATTTATAGAATGGTCTTAAGATTCACGTCAACTGTGACGTATTCATATATCTTAATGACTTTGAGAAAGCCTTCGACAAAATATAACACAGAAAGCTTGCAAACATAAAATGGAACACAGAAATAGATGATCAAGATGTGAGAATCATTACAAATTTATACCAATATCAGAAAGCCATAATACGAGTAAACCGACAAAAATACAAAGAGATACCTATCTAAAGAACCGGAGTACGACAAGAATGTGTACTATCCCCTCTACTTTCTAATATGCGCTCAGAAGAGATGTTTAAAGAGAAACTAAAAGGATTCAGTGAAGGCATATCAATTAACGGAACACTAGTTAATAATCTCAGATAGGCAGACAATACAATACTCCTTGCGGACAGCAGAGAAGAGCTGCAAATTTTGGTTGAACGCACTACGTAGTACTGCGAGAGAAATGGAATGGATTTGACACAAAAAAAAAACAGAAATCATGATTGCCAGAAAGAGTAAGATTTAAGACGAAACAATCTACGTTAAAGGAAAAGTTTTAGAGAAAGTACCCAGATACAATTACTTGGGATGTGAGCTAAATTAACAATGGGACCAAAGCTTTGAAATAAAACGACGTATTGAGATGGCGAGACGCGCTTTTAATTAGATGAACTTAGAAATAGAGTATTAAGATGCTAGATTAGAGTATTCTCTGCCCATTTATATAGAGTTTAAGCCTGGACACAACACGTAACATACGGAGACATTAAAAAAGATGAAAAAAGAAAAGGAAATACTCAACACTATGAAGGAAAGAAAAATGAGCTACGTTGGTCACATTCCAAGAAATGAAAAATATAAGTTGACGCGATTGGTTATACAAGAGAAACTAAAAGGAAATAGAGAACCGGGGAGACGTCGCAGGTCCTGGTTAAAAAATTTAAAGCATTGAAGTGGAAAATCAAGTATGTAGTATAATAATATATAGTAAATTATGAAAGTTCATGATTCTATCTATCTATCTAATTAGCCTTCTTCGGTCCATCTTTGGACATAGGCCTCCCCAATCCTTTTCCATTCTTCTCTGTCTGTCGCTATAGTCATCCACCTAGAGCCCACGTGCTTGATGATATCATCTGCCCATCTCATTTGGGGCCTTCCTCTGCTTCGTTTATATTCCCACGGTCTTAAAACTTATAAGAATTTTGTTCCATCGATCTTGTTTTTGTGCTATATTGTGTCCGGCAAAAGGTTATGATTATTATTAAAAATTCATCTGTTCGGAAGTACATGAGAAAGATTTGCAACGGAAAAAAATAATGAATATAATAATGAAATTCACGCTACAAAAAGAAAGGTAGAAGGGCGCCATATCAAATTTGGTCCCAAATACTGAAAGGTTGAAAATCATTGATTTAAAGTAGAATCGAATCGAATATTTAACATTTATTTCTTATTTTTCATAAATGTAAAATTCTCTGCCTAATTCTATTTTTGTCTACACCACGACCAAGCTGACTATTATTAATTTATGTAATTTAAAATACTTAATATATAATAGCCTATTTTTATCCACTTTTCCTGGCCTATAAGTAAACAACCTTCTCGCAGATAACACCGCTTCCAAGACAATTTACCGTTGTAAATAAAAATTATTCTTTCTGAGGTCGGTGATTTCCCTTTTCTTATCGCAAGGCGTTCATTATGTATCTGGAGTCCCAGGGATTATCTTCTGCACTAACACTGTTTGTGGACGAAGTAAAGTACCGAAGTTTATAGCACTGGCCCAACAAGTTTGTGCTATATATTGCAAATGAAACCGAGAGATAGTCATCAGTTCAAGATCAGCTTCCAATATTGAACGAGAGTGGGTGAAGTGAAAGCAACAGTAATTAATAATAATACATAATTATACAGGTAAATATACATACTTATATTATACTTTAGTTTATAATATACAGGATGAGTACATTTATCGTACTATTATTTTTTATATTATAACTGCTGTTTTTAATTTTTGTTTTTTTTATTTCTCCTAAATAAAACCATTTCATTGGTTGGCGAAAATTGGCCAAAATAACATTTAAATAAAAACTGTTACAGTAATAATTTAGATTCTTAAAATAAGTATTTTACTTAGTATTTTGTATAAATTTTTATTATGTTTTTTCTTAGAAATAAAAATCACATTTTTATTTCTTCTTTTTCTTTTTATACAGGCATAACTCAATCTGTTTTTCAATGTATATCCAGTAAGTTGTCGTTTTATCGTTTTCGCGGTCTTCCCATTCCTTTACTGCTCTATTTGTTGTCAGTTGACTTATATAGTCGTTCCAATTTACTCTTCTCTTTCATGCCCAGTCTTCTATGTTCTCCAATTTGCATTCTGTCGTATATCTGTACTTCTAGCTTTGTCCCGTAGTGTCTTATCATCAATTTTTATTTCTCAATTTTTACATCTCTGCTACTTCTAGCATTCTATTTATTGTCTTTGTGTCGAGTCGTCTTCCTGCTGCGTATCTCATTATTGGACTGATGACTGTTTTGTAAATTTCTTTTCCGATCTTTTTATTCTGTGTGTTGCTGGAGTGTGATGGAGAGATATTCATTACTTCATTATTCATTACTTCATTACTTATTCTATTATTTGACCTCCCACCCCCCTGCTCCAATTTACATTTCACTAGATTTGCTGTAGATATCATCCATTTTTTATTTCTTTAATTTTATTCATGGTGATGGTCCAGAAATTCACTGTCTTAAATTTACATATAATAAGACCAAAGCTACATATTAGTTTTTCAGGCACCAAATCGATTTATACTGTTTGGTTGTATATAACCAAATATATATTTGGTTTTTTTTACTTTATCCGTAAAACACTATATATTTTTAATTGATTTAAGTAAATAATATAACTTTTGTCTTTTCTCATTGTTCGTAAAATATTTTTCACTAATTATTCACTTTGGTTTTTTGGTACATCTTTATTTAATTGTCTTTTTTTATTTCAGATCAAAAATGAAGTTCTCTGCATACCTTGCATTGCTGATGGTACTGGCAGTGGTAGTCTCGACTTCAGCCAAACACCACAAGAAGAAAAAGAACTGGCAGGTTCAACCAGGCGTTGGTCGTGACGCAGCTGGAAATGTCAATGCAGGAGTAGAAGTGAAAAACTCTGGAAAGAACCACGATTTCGAAGCTGGCTGGAACAAAGTAGTACGAGGACCCAATAGAGCCAAGCCGACATGGCACGTAGGCGGTACTTGGAGGTTCAAAAGATCACCGGATCCACAATGGGAAGTCAATCCTGGTGCTAATCGTGATGAAAATGGTAACGTCAATGCTGGTGTTGAGCTTAAAAGGAAAGGAGAAAAACACGACTTTGAGGCGGGATGGAATAAAATAGTCAGTGGGCCCAATAGAGCTAAACCAACATGGCACGTCGGTGGTACCTTCCGATTCAAAAGATCACCAGTGCCTGACTGGCAAGTCAACCCTGGAGCAAACCGCGATGAAAATGGTAATGTCAACGCTGGTGTTGAGCTTAAAAGAAAAGGAGAAAAGCACGATTTTGAAGCAGGGTGGAATAAGGTTGTCAGTGGTCCCAACAGAGCTAAACCCACATGGCATGTCGGAGGTACCTTCAGATTTAAGAGGTCACCAGTGCCTGACTGGCAAGTCAACCCTGGAGCAAACCGAGATGAAAATGGTAACGTAAATGCTGGTGTTGAAATAAAAAACAAGGGCAAAGACCATGATTTCGAGGCTGGATGGAACAAAGTTGTACGAGGACCAAACAGAGCAAAACCCACATGGCATGTAGGAGGTACCTTCAGATTTAAGAGATCACCAGTACCTGACTGGCAAGTCAACCCTGGAGCAAACCGAGATGAAAATGGTAACGTAAATGCTGGTGTTGAAATAAAAAACAAGGGCAAAGACCATGATTTCGAGGCTGGATGGAACAAAGTTGTACGAGGACCAAACCGAGCAAAACCCACATGGCATGTTGGCGGTACTTTTAGATTTAAAAGATCTGTGGATATTGCGGATTTCCCTCTGGTAGTTTTTCCTGAAGAAGAACAACAAATAGCATTTTATTAACTACAAATGTGCCATTAATAATTAACAGTGAGAAAATGTGTTCAATAGTTTTAGTATTATTTATATTTTTATACGTGTATTTTTTAGAAGAAATCAAATAAATTTAAAAACATACCTAGTCTATTTTTTACTTACCGATTGTTTGTAAATCTTTTAAAAACCTCTTCATACACAGTTTAAACCACTTAATCACATTTCGCCTTTATATCAAGAAAAATCTGCTATTAAAACATTGGTAAAAACCTGAGAAAAGAACTGGGAATAAAGTATAAGAAAACATGAAGGGGAAAAATTACATAAACAGTGGCAATAAAAAAAGGTCGGAAACGTAGCATCCAAATTATATGGTTGCCAAATAGGAAGCGAAAGTAGTAATAGCTAAAGCTAAAGCAGAAGCGTATACAAATCTATACTGCGCTATAAGTGCTGTCTCAGCTTCAGGCTGCACCGTACTGATGACAACCAAATAGTCAGAAATGCGTATTTATGGTTCTCCTTTTTTTCCTTTTTATTCAAGAGTTTTTCCAATGATTTTTCCTTATATATATATATATATATATATATATATATATATATATATATATATATATATATATATATATATATATAATTTGAATTTTTATAGGTAATGCAGATAAAACAAGTATCGGCTATATCATATATTTATGGTTCATTATTTTTATTGGCATAAAGAATTCAAAGAACAGTAATTACCGGTTTTATACATAAAATACGGTGCAGCTTTAGTGCCTAATAAAAAAATGAGTAATTTATCATTCCGAGGCCGCGTAATATGACAAGTGAGGCGGATTCTGTAATGTGATTCTTGAAATATATCTAAACAAAAAGAAGAGGCGGCAGCTGATCACTTAGGTGCAGGTAAATGACCACCGTAACCAACTTAACAAAAAAAATTAAAGCTAATACAATGAAACGCAAATAATTATTTAAATTACCTAACGAGTCATATGGTCACTATTAAAAAAAAGTGCCATTGAATCATTATAACAACCAAAGATAGGTTTGCTGGATAGTTTGATAGATAAGTTATTATAAAGAAAATTATAGGTTCTGTATAAGATGTCAAATTGAAATTCAATCTTTATATTTTTGGGAAAGATACAGACATCGAAATTTAAAAAAAAAGTATATTAACTTGCCCCGCTGAATATCTCACATAACCTTGACATAACATTTACCCATCATCCAATAAAATCTGGTATACTACAGGGTGATGTGCTTAATCAATTCTTATTTGTCATATATATTTTCATACATATATACATATTTGCAGACGATACTTGTGTTCTTGCAATAGACAGCAATCCCAACTAGCTACTCTCAACTACAGCAATATCTTAATAACCGGGAAGAATGTTAATTCAACCAAATCAAAAATATTACAAAAAGACGTGTTGAACACCCTAGTTTTGTAATAGATGGTAATATTCTACCAACAAAAAATGAGGTTAAGTATCTAGGACTAACATAGGATTCAAAACTAACGTGGAAGGCTCATACAAAAACAAAAAGAGACCAATCAGTAATAAGATTAGGCAGATCTTCTTCTCATTGCGCCGTCTCCTTTCGAAAATTTGGCGATCCAAATGGCAATTGTAGTTTTGAAAACTGCTGCGCGAAAGATCTCTGCGGATAAGCGGTTGAAACATCTCCTCAGGTCTTTCAGCCACGAGTTCTGGCGTCTTCCTACTGATCTTTTGTCCTGTACTTTTCCTTCCAGTATAACTTGAAGTAATTCATATCTTTCGCCTCTCAACACATGACCCAAGTATTGCATTTTCCTCTCTTTGATTATCCTTAGTAATTCTTTTTGTTTACACATGCGACGAAGTACCTCAACATTAGTAACTCTTTGTACCCATGGAATCCTCAACATTCGTTTGTATATATAGATCTCAAAGGCATCTATTCTTTTTTCTATTTCAGAGTCCATTGTCCAACTTTCACAGCCATACAGTAAGACAGAAAAAACGTAACATCTGATCATTCGGATTCTAAGCTGTAGACTACGGTCTGATCTTGTAAAAAATGATTTCATGCTCGTGAATGTTTTCCTTGCTTGTTCGATTCTTGATAGTATGTATTAGGCAGATGTAATGGTTTATTCGCGAGAAATCTAAACTTAAACTGGAAAACAAAGTCTAATGTCTAATATGGACATACGGTATTCAGTTATGGAGATAAACCAAGCCATCCAATTCCAAGGTTATATAACGACTTCAATCAAACATACTCCGTAACATACTCTGTGATACATATCGAATAAAACGATCCATGACTCCTCTAGAATAAGCTAATTTTAAAAACTATTTGGCCATCACAACTCAGAGATCAATTATCTAAGTGAACCAGGAGTCTAAACAGAAACCGTTCAACTGATTTGCGGGAACTAGAATAATCAAGCTGCAAATAAGGAATATTGTTAGTGGACAAAATCTCCCTTGAACTAAAATTCCCCTTTTCTCCCATATTTGTAAATGACCCAATAAATTAGTAAATAATGTGAAAAAAATATTTTTGAAGTCGCCTGCCCGAATTCTAGTATACAAAAAATTAAAGTGATATATGGTTGAATGCTGGAATAAATTATAAGTGCTTCTTAAGTTTTTTTTTCAGGAAAGAGCAACTTTTTCTCTTTTCAAGAAGTACTATACCAAGCTTCATCATAATAACGTCAACCTTAAAATTACTTATGATCAAATTTTGCAACAACATCCTTGGTTTCTTGTTAACGACTCCTTTAACCATACAGAAAATTAGGTCTCCTGCTTACAATCCATCAAGAAGAGAAGTCTTACGAACAAATTAAACCGTTTGATTTTGTTAAAACAACATACAAGTACCTCAACACCTATGCATAAGTTTTCAGGTCACTAATTTCATCCTAGACTCTTAAATCTAAGTAACACTAACTTTTCAGAGGATGAATTGTATTTTTTAGGATTAGGCCTTAAGTTTTCTTGTCAGAATTTTGGGTTAACTGCCTCAGTGCTAGGAGGCTTTGCAGTGGAGCTGGACACTCTAATAAAATGTATGACAAACAATGCTGAAATTACACAGTATTTGAGAAACTCTTGCATTAGCTTACTTCAACAACAACAATGTATGTACAAACGTAATTTTAATAGAAATCACTATTCTTTTAAAAAACAAAACGACTTGCTTCAATCAATTAAACAAAAAATCGATATTCGAAAAAATCGAGATTCTCTAGTACTTAACAAGGCTGACAAGGGCAATTGTGTTGTAATTCTAGAACAAATTCAATACATAAAGAAAGTAAAGTAAAATCTTTCCTTTCAGACAATAGTTTTGTAATTTTGGAAAAAAATTCACTTAACACATTTATTAATAAAACAAAAGCAATTGTTAAATTGTTTAATGATACTATTACTAAATATAACAATATAAACTGTACCTAATCCTATAACACCTAGGTTATATGGACTTCCTAAAATCTATAAAAACAATTATTGTCCCATAAGGCCTGTTGTAAGCTTCTGTAACACTCCACTTTTTATATTATCAGAGTTTATTTATGACACAATTCAGTTTCTCACTAATTTTAAACCTAATTTCTTCATCACAAATTCTTTAGATCTAATAGGACGTTTAAATAACATCAAAATATAGTATTTTTTATATAAAAATGCGTGCACTTATATTTAAAATTTCCAGAACGTCAACGTTAGAATTCAAATTTTCCTAACACACCTAAAAATACGAAACCCATAAGGAACTCCTCGATCTTTCATAGGCGTCAACATGGTATAATAATCAGAAAAATGTTATCATCCTTATATTGGGAATTTTAGAATTATATTGATTAAATAACCCAAAACATTTGTTATTATTAATAATATAAATTTTATGAAATAACTCTTTAAGTCTAATATTCGACAAAATAATAATTTTAATTAAATATATTAGACAATTGTACGCAACTGGTACGAAAATACTTCAAATTTTTTAAAAGTTCAGCGTGTGGTAAAATTGTTTAAAGTGTTGCCGCTTTTTATGTTTCGATTTCTTACACAATTTGATCATAATATATTATATATTAATAAATTGTATTTATAAATACATATTAAATTTAGATTAATAGCGTTAAAAACTAATTATTTTTGTGTATTGTGATTTTGCTATGCCAAAACAACTAAATAGTCTGTAGAAAGCTGATAGGCTTTCATATAAGATACATTATTTTGAACAAGAAATAATGGCGGAACGTTTTTATTATTAATGCTCTAAAAGTGGTAAGTTTAAAATTTAGAATCTATAATTTTGTATTAAAATGTTTTCTTATGTATTTAAGTGTGTTGCAGTAATCTTAAAACTAAGTTTGTTCACTGTTAATATAATAGTTTGACAAATAGTTGATATTTTAAAAATTCCTCATTTACTAACTATTCTGATGTTTTGGCAACGCTGTGGGGTTCTGAGACCTGATTCTGTACCAAGAGATGAAACTTACCTTTAGTACACAACCTCTTAAACAATTTCAACATATCAGCAAAAGACAAAGATGTCATCTTAACTATGCTTAATTTTTGTCTTGAACAGGACTTCTTCCAATGTAATCAAAAAATATATAAACAACCAACAGGTTTAGCGATGGGTTCTGCATTATCACCCTTTTTAGCTGATATTTTCTTACACAGCTTAGAACAGAAATTTCTTAGCAAGAACAACAAAATAATTTTTTGGTCAAGATATGTTGATGCTTGTATAGCTCTCATACAGGGAACCCAAGATGATGCTTTACAGATTCTGCATGATCTTAATAACCTCTATCCTAACATCTCTTTTACACTGGAACCAGAATCTGACAATAAGTTGAACTTCTTGGATATGACTATATCTCATAAAGAAGATTCTCTAGAGTACAATATTTACAGAAAACCTACTCAAAGAGATCATGTTATAAATGGAACATCTAAGCATCCAACCCAACATAAAATGGCTGCTTTCAACAGTTACATTTATAGGCTTCTTAAGTTTTCTACTTTCTAATGAGAACTTCAATTGCTTTCAATAATGGTTATGATCCTAACATCATCCATAATCTTCTAAATAGAGCTAAACTTAAAATTGCAGAAAAGCTTGCTTATTCATCACAATATTTGCTTCAACTCAATGATACAAATAACATCAGATATGTCTCCTGTACATATATCAGCACCGTTTTCAAAAAAAATATCAAAACTTTTTACTTCTACAATTTGAAGACATCAAAATTTCCTTCAAGTTACACAACACTCTAGGTTCCTTTTTAATCAACACTAAAGATAGGATGGACACACTTGACAAAAGTGGTATTTATAAATTAAAATATGGTGATTGTGATGCCTCTTATGTAGGTAAAATGCCACAGAACATTTGAAAAGACCAAACTCTTCAAATTTTGGTCATCATTTATTATCCAGTAAACATAATTTTAATAACCATACTGGTTCATCGATTTTACATGACATTAGTAGAAAGAAAAACTAAAATTACAAGGGAAACAAATGAAAACTCTCACTGTGTTAATACTCAAATTAATTTAAATTGTACTAAATTTAAACATATTTTTAAAAACTTTATTGCAGCTTCACCTCGTAGGGTACCAAGCTCGACTGTTTAGACTTCCTGCACTAAGTATACCCATTAGGAGTTTATTAATATTGTTCTGAAGCTATTTTCTTGTGGCATTTTAAATTAATTACTATTTAAATGGGAATAAGCCACAATTAAAGGTTAAAATACGTTTATTGACGTTTCAATTTCCACTTCGGAAATCGTTCGCAAAATACAAACATTAGTAAATTAAACAAATTTTGTTTTTTGTTACTTAGTGAAAAATTCTTCTAATAATTTAATTTTATCTGACTCATCTATATTGACAATTCAGACATACATTATACATTTTAAAGTAGACGACTTTAAAATGATATTGCCAATATTGTTGAGTTGCGTTCCTGGGACGACTTTACTTATAAGATAGTTCATTCGATTACATGAAATCAACTTTAACTTGAGAATATCCATCAGAAAGGATCATAACATGTAATTCGTCTTTAAAAAGACAAATACATACCATGATGACAGTAAAATTCTCCTGTTAGTGATTCCATAGTAAATTTAGAGGGAAAAACCAGGAAAAAACCTCATATTACTATCCCGACATGGTAAGTATTTAATCGTGCATTTAGTTTACCTTCAATAAACACCAAAAACGTCAATAAACGTATGTTAACCTTTAATTGTGGCTTATTCCCATTTAAATAGTAATTATTAGGAGTTTATTAATTTCATATTTTGATTAATATTACTATTTTATTCTTCAATAACTTACAAAGCAAGCTTGCTCAGGATCAATTCACCTATAGTTGGCGTTGATTACACTCTCCATATCTCTTCGTAATTTAGATATACCATCTCCACAGTTATATATTTCAACATCTCCCACTGTTGGTCATTGGTCTTGAGTAACGCTTTGACATTTTAATTTTATGGTTCTCTCATTGACTGTGGATTTACCTGAACTATTGGTATTATACCCCATTTATATACTGTGATAGTAGTCAACCACCCACTATCTAAAGATTGTTTACTCTATTTCTTACATTCACACTCTATGTCCACTTCAGTTGCCCCCAAACTAACACCCAAATTATTACTGACAGGTTTGAGTGTGAGATCTAGATTATAAAGTCTACATAAAGTAATCTATATAATTTTACATTTCATCAGTTGACTTACTATAATAGTGTCAGTTGAACCTTTGGTCAATGTTCAGTTTCATACACTTTTGAAATGTGCAGATCACATCACCATGATTGTGACTGCCCATTCAAGTTGTCATGTGTCAGATGCCACTTTTTTCCGTTAAGACCAGGAGCCATTCTCTCTTCTGCTGTCACCCAAGTAGCTTCTTTAATTTTATAATATTTTTTAAACTGTTTGTCCTTTGTCTCTTGTTATGTAAATGTATTAGTTAATGTTTATAACATTCACCAAGTCTAAAACGTTATATTACAAAATTTTTATCAACCATCAACTTGAAGTTTTTTCGAAGTTAATTAATTTTCCTTCAGTTGAAAAAACGTTTCTTGGCTTATTTCAGATGCTCCTGAAGATGCTCCAGGAGCGAAAGTACTTTTGCAAGATTTAATAAAAACTGTGCTCGATATCTGCCTTTTATTTGATAAAAATATACAAAAAATGTCTAATCGTTGCTTCCGAAGCACATTTTGACAAGGTTTGCTGTTTTTTGATTTCAAAAATATTCCTGCATTTTAAGATTTAATAATGGATTTAACTGGATGATGACGGCTCGAATGCTATACCAGTACCTGAATTGTTAGAGTCTAATGAACTACCAACAGAGTTACTCCATTTGCATATTAAATATGAATTTATTGTAAAAACGTTAACTTAACTAGAACAACGAGGAAATCCTTTACTAGATCCTGTGAATGTAATACAAAAATTTATGATGCAAAAATTACTCAGACGTTAACAGGTGGCGTTAGGAACAAACATAATAATTTATTGAATTTATTTATATGACTATAAAAAATAAATAAATAATAAAATAACTTTATTAAATTTTAAATATATTTAAATTTTAAAAATACAAAAAACATAGTGAAAAGCATCGTGCTAGCCTACAGTACCGCCTATTGTTCCGCTTTTTTTTAATCTTACTTATTTCAGAGATATTTTGTTTTTTGTTACAAATTTCTGTGCTTATTTTGATCTTTCTGTCATTCTAACATTCCAGTCTTTGGTTTTCATCATAACTATATAAAGAAGGCAACATATTTGCAGACAATTTTTAAGTTTATTGTTATTATTATATCATCAATGACTTGTTAAAATTGATAAGTTTCCAGTTTGTGCAGCTACTCCCAGAGGTGTCATTCCATTGGAACATATTTTGTTAATGCTAACGCCTTTTGATAAACAACGATTTATTAAACCTAAGTCATTTTTATATACTGCTTTCATAAGTTAATTTGGGGTATCCATGATAGATTTCTATATATATTTTGTTAGCATATTTGATATTTGTGATTATTTCTCGTTTATTGACATTTTTTGTTGACGCACTTACTCGAGCGGGTAATGGTGCGAAGCTACCATCCGTGGGATTATGCCTAAACGCCTCTAAGGCCGTAAGTAGTCAAAGGTGGCAACGATATCTCTTGGAGTTCCGAGAGTCGAAAGGCTCAAAACAATGTGACTTTCCTAGGCAATCGTAGTTCGCTACGATTGTCGCACGAGCTTTTATTTCTGTTGAGATTATCGGTTTACGGTGGGATCGATCCTGGCCAGTAGACCAGATCTTTAGACGGACGAACTTGGGTATTATAATCTTTTCGATGTTGGAACTCGGAATTATCTGTGGACGACTTACGTACCTAGCAGGGTGTGGTACCTGGTAGAGCAGTTTCCACGCTGCGATCTATTGAGACTTAGCCCTCAGCTTGGGGATTCGTCTTGTCGGTTAGACGAGACCCCTGGTATTAAAAAATAAAAATAAATAAATTTTTTTTTTTTTTTTTATTTCGAAAAATATGTGTCTCGACCGCTAATGGTCATTGACACAGGTACAATTTACATTCATGTTTACATGGTTAATACTTTACATTGGGTACAAATTAGTTACAATACATTTTATATAATACATTTTGTTTTATATTAAAGTGTATAACTTTGTGTTTTTTAAAAAGTTTAATACATTTTCATAGTTGCTGCTGTTTGAGATAAGTATGTCTTTTAGGTCGTTACCAAGATTGTATTTTCTTCTGGCCGCTAGGTAGTGTTTACAGTCAAGAAGTACATGTGTTACGGAAGTTGTGTTGTTGCAGTACTGGCACAAAATCTGATTACTGGAATTCATTAGGTGTCCATGTGTAAGGCGTGTTTGCCCTATTCTCAATCTTCGAATGATAGATTTGTCCTTTCTTTTCATTGGTGGGAGCTGGTGGTAGAAAATGTTTGGTTGTAGAACGCTTAACTTGGTATTGCTTCTTTTCCAATGATCATTCCAAAGGTCCATTATTTTATGTTTGATTATTCTTTTTAAATCTGATGATGTTTGAATGTCTGTTGTTACTTTAAGAAAACATGCTTGTTTTGCTGCTTGATCGGCTTTTTCGTTACCTGGAATACCAACGTGTGATGGAACCCACAATATTGTTACTGTAATTCCATTAGTTTGAAGGCGATTACATATACTCTGGATTTCTTGAACTATTGGGTATATAGAATGTACGTTTCTTATAAACTGCATGGAGGACAGAGAGTCCATACAGATTGCTATAGTTTTATCATCGTTGAGTGGAGTTTTCACCGCTTGTAGTATTCCATATAGTTCAGCAGTATAAATACTGCAATTGCTGGAGAGTCGAAACAAGTTGACGGTGGTTGTAGTCGTTGTAACAGCACAGCCAACACCTTCTTCAGTCTTAGATGCATCTGAGTAAAGGATCTTATCGAAGTTGCATTGATGTAGTATTTCGTAGAATCTTTGTTTGATAACGGAAGGTGATATTTCATTCTTATTATATTTGGATAATTCGATATTGAAATTTGGAAGTTTACATATCCATGGAGGAGTTTGAGGGACCGTGAAAGGTCTGGTCGACAATAGATTGATATCTAAATAAGGAATTAACATCTGTATAGTGGACGGTACCATTCTAGGATTATTAGTAACTGGTAATTGTCTATTACAAATGAGGTTTCTTGTGGGATTTGTGGGATTTGCTGAAACTCTAGCGAAATAGAGCAGTAGAAGTTGTTGTCGTCTTAGATGAAGCGAGGGTTCGAAACATTCTACATGAATGCTTTCCACCGGACTGGATCGAAATGCTCCTAAACAGAGTCGAAGGGAAGTATTTTGGACAACATTTAGTGAACGTAGTAGTGAGTTACTTGATGACATGTAGAGAACACTACCATAGTCAAGTTTGGAGCGAATAAGAGCTCGATATATTTTTAGTAGTGTTTCCTCATCGGCTCCCCAACTATAATGAGCTAGTGATTTAAGAAGATTCATTCTTTGAAGGCAGCTACCCTTGAGTTCTCGAATGTGTGGTCTCCAGGAAAGTTTTTTATCGAAAATAATGCCAAGAAGCTTTATTTGATCTACTTTTTGGAGAAAATTTCCATTCAGAGTAATGGTTGGAGATTGCGTGTTTTGTCTTCTGGTAAAATGAATAACTTTGGATTTGGATGGGGAGAAGTTAAGGCCGGATTGACTGGCCCAGTTGTTTATTTTACTTAGAGTGTTTTGTAGTAAAGTATTTGTGCTGGATGTGACCTTTCCATGACAGAATAATATTATGTCGTCAGCATATATTCCGTATTGTACAGGGTCGTTTATGAATGAACTAATATCGTTAATACTAAGGAGAAATAGTGTGCTGCTTAGAACAGACCCTTGTGGGACACCGTTTGTGGTTGTGTGCTGTGAGGAAGTTTTGCCATTAGTAATTACTTTAAAGGATCGCTCTGTGAGAAAATTTTTTATAAACGAATATATATTACCGGATAACTTGTTCTGGTTTAGTTTGTTTAGTATTACAGAAATCGGTATGGAGTCAAAAGCGCTTTCGATGTCAAGGGAGATTGCAATGACTTCATTTTTGTTAGATAGCGCAGTCGAAATTGTTGATTGCAGAAGTATAAGATTGTCCATGGTGCATCGATTTGGTCTGAAGCCTGATTGAAATTGGTCGAGGATTTTATTTTGTTCAAGGTACCAAAGTTATCTTTTATTAACCATTTTTTCTAGAAGTTTACATAATGTACAGGTGAGAGAGATTGGCCTGTATGAGTTTAGCGTATCTAGGGATTGATCGCCTTTTTTAATAGGAATCGTTATGGATTGTTTCCATAGTGATGGGAATTTTTGGGAAGACCAAATGTTGTTGAACAGTTGGAGTATTTTCTCGTATGTATTTTGGTGAAGGTTTTTTAAAAAGATAGAGGGAATATCGTCAGGGCCTGCAGCTGAGCTTTTTGTCGAAAAAATGGCATCATTTAGTTCTTGGAAACTGAAAGGTATATTAATGGGATGATTAGTATTGCAAGTTTTGTGAGTAGCATCAATTTCGTTATGTGGATTAGTAGAATTATTTGATTTTTTGAGAAAGTGTTGGGAAAGCATATCACTGATTAATAAATAAATTAAAATCAACAAAAAATGTCAATAAACGAGAAATAATCACAAATATTAAATATGCTAATACAATATAGAAATACTTAAAAAATCTATCATGGATATCCCAAATGAACTCTTTATGCAAGCAGTATATAAAAATGACTTAGGTTTAATAAATCGTTGTTTATCAAAAGGCGTTAGCATTAACAAAATATGTGGAATGACAAATCTGGAAATAGCTGCACAAACTGGAAACTTATCAAATGTAAAAGCTTTATTAGAACACCACAAATCTTCATACAATTTAGATTTTAGGAATAAAAATTTTTGTAATGACTTGTTACTTATCACCTCTAATCTCTGTTAAAGTAAAACAAAACGAGACACAGGAAAATATATAAACAGGCATTAAAAAATTCTCCTCAATTGCAAATATTGCATTCTATATAAGCTGATTATGCAGATATATAATTAGTGGTAATCTTCCTTATCCAAGCCATGTAATTTACAAAAATTGCACGTAATGGTTTCGACATTTGCCGCAAAGTGCTTATTATACTAATTTTATAATTTATTAATACATGATCATTATGACAACTTAACGAAGTGGCAATAAAACCACGGTTATTAATAGTCATTTGCCAATATTTATAACACCATTATGATTTGCAAAATGTGTACTTTATTTTCCTACATATTAGTATATAAAAACAATCGGGTTAAAACGTTTTCCGAAGTCTTGGCTATTTCCAGTTTCCATTCCTATTTGTCTTTACAAAAAAAGTTAACATCTATTACAGTACCTTTTATCTCCATATATACAGAATCAACAAAGTCTAGGGATAATTTTTTTTATTTATTAGTAGTTCTAATTAAAAATCTGCTCAAAAAATGCCCGAAGAATGGTATAAGGGAATTATAGTGACAATTCCAAAACAAAAAGACCATAGAATATGCAAAAACTATCCAGCAATTAATTAACTGAATGTAACATATGAAGTAATGACTGGTATAATTAGAGACAGACTAACATTATATACAGAATAAAGCATAGGAGATTACCAGTACGGTTTTAGAAAAGTAAGATTCACGATAGACGTTTTACATACGCTAAAACAATGGATAGAGAAAACATACGAGTATGACGAAGAAACACATATACTTTTCCTAGACTTTAAACAGGCGTTTGACCAACTAAACGTAAGAAAAATGATCCAAAACTTACAAGAGAGTAATATACCAAATAAAGTTATAAAATTATAAGAATGATAGAAATGACAATGCGAGATTCCCAAGAAATAATAGACCCCGGAAGAGAAAGAACGAGAAATAATAAAAATAAAAAATAGACTAAGACAAGGAAATGCGCTCTCAACGGTACTATTTATTCTATCACTAGACAAGATAATAAAAAAACTGTCAAACGCAGGAACTATAAACAAGAATGCAGTGCAAATAATACGATATGCGGACGATTTAATCATAGTAGTAACAGCAAGAGAAGAAGAAGAATTGAAAGTTTTTGAGAGGAAGATTATCAGAAAAATACTGGGACCTAAGAGGGAAAACGAAGACAATGCACGGATGCAAGACAATGGATGAATCACGAAATACAAGAATGGATGGGCCAAGAGAATATAGTTAGATCAATAAAAGCACAAAGAATTAGATGGTATGGACATATAATGAGAAGAGAGAAGAGCAATCCGTTAAGATGGTTGATTCCAGAGTTTTAACCTTGTTTAAGTTTTTCGCTTCTTCAAGGAAGGGGTACTCCTTTTTTTTCGGACTAATGGGGGTATAATAAAACGTGATGAATGAAATGAAATGTTATATGTGGAGAAGTAGTGGACTACTTGGGGTTCAGAAGGTGGCGTGTTTGTGTGGACGATGTGTTAAGAAGCGCACAAGAGGAATTTAGGTGATTTGTGCCAAACGTGTCGAAGGAGGTACTTCAGGGGTTACCAGCCATACAATAGGAACGGCTCTTAATCAGCATTTTTGGCGTGCAGTAGTTAGCTGCGATATTTGATGGGGGTTGATTTTAAGATTTCAAAATACTCATCAGGGAGTTCATGTCCAGTGTTGTGGAGAAGTTTAGCTGGAGGTAACGGAACTTTTCTTTGAGGAAGCCTGGTGAGTATTTGCCCTCGGCAATTGCAAGGTGTCTTTAATATTTCCTTTGCTCGGTTATTCGAGCCTGTGATGGTTAGAAGGACATACCTCCTGCTGAGGGATAGGATTCTGTCCTTAATAGGTGTTATGTTTGCCAGTGTGTGTATGTGTGCTGATGGGTATAGCCTGCTCCGCCTCATGCAGAATCTAAGGATTTTTCTTTCTGTAGCCATGATGGTATTGATTTCGTAGGTCTTAAGAGAGGCGTAGATGCATGCCTTGTATTCCATGATAGGTCTAATAAAAGTTTTATAAGTGTGCAATAAAGTTTTAGATGATGTCTTGTCGATGTCTTGATGATGTCGGTTTTCCAGTTGAGAGTCATTGTAAGATGGACTCCCAAATAGGAAACCGAGTTTCTGAGAATAAGGTCCTGTCCTAACAGATCTATTCGGCCCCGGACATCTCGACAATTTGAAGATTTAAATAAAATTAGTTGTGTTTTGGAGGGATTTCCGTTAAGAGTTATAACGGAATGGATACCACCAGATAAAAGAACCAGAGGCAGACCTAAACTGAAATGGAGACAACAAGTGGAAGGAGACTTAAAGAGTTTGAAAATTAGAAATATAGAAAGGACAATCAAAGAGAGATAAGCATTTAAAAAAGTAGTGAAAACAGTGAAGTCAGATCAGAAAATGTAAATCCAAACTCAGAATGGAATGATCCCCCACACAAAAAGGATCTTTAAGAAAACAGCTTCAGTTTCTTCGGGAGCGTATAGCTTGTATATATATATATATATATTATTAAAAATCGACTCTATAAATATATAGAATAAGTGTTCAATATGATGTAAAACCTGCTTTTGAAAAAGAAACTCCGGACAAAATAACCGAGCAAATGCTAGAGAGTAAAGGCAAGTAGAAAGTGGCAAAAAGAGCAATAAGGCGCATCATTCTCAGTAAAGAAAACGAGGAAATCCAAAAGTAACCCGACTTAGCTAACTGAGAGAGAAACATTGATGCAGCAAAAGGTATCTGAAGTTACGTGAGAAATGATATTTACTTCTGGTAATAGTATTTTAAGTATTATTTCTACTAATGGTTGGGTAGTTTTCTTGTTAAATGATTTTTGGCGTTATCAGTAACGCAGTGCCGATAATTATTTACAGTTAACGAAGACTAACTGAATTAACAGAAAACCAGTTGAGTTAAGAGAGACAGTAACATCAATGGTCACCAAAATAACAAGAACTTAAAAAAATAAAGAAAGGTAAAGCAGTCGGATTAGGTAATATTCCTGCTGCAGTGTATAGCTTTGAGAGAGACAAAAACAAGTTGGTTACAGGATTGTTTAATAGAATTGTGGAAGTAGGACAAATGCCTGACGAATTAAGAAGCAGTATATTAGTGTCTGTCTACAAAACCAAGGGAAAATATACAACAATGCACAAACTACACGACCATAAAGCTACGTAGTTATCCCATGAACAAATGAGAGACAGTAATTGATAGACGGATACGTGATCTGCAAGGCAGATTAACAACAGATGCAAATGCATTTGCATTTCTTTTATTTGTAATTTTTGTTTTTTACTAGTAGGTTATTAATGAAATTTCTTTGTTTTTGGGCATAATAGGGACTTAGTTCCTCTGCCCTCGCTTATGTATAATAAAAATAATAATAATAATTTTCTTTATAAGAAAGCTGAGGGAAAATACAAGAATAAAGAAACAAACGTTTATATGTTATTTATTGATCTTAAAAAAGTCTATGATACAGTTCCTCTACAGATTCTGTGGTGGGCGCTCAATAAGAAAGGAGTTCCCGGTTAGTATACGAAGATTGTGTGATATATGTATGAGAGAATAAAAACTAGTATTAGGACAGGTAAAATAATGAAGATGAAAATATTAATATGACCCAAGATAAAAACTTTTGGAGAAATGTAATCAAGTTCCGCAGAGGGATAAGGGCAGAGGGGATGATGACGGTAGGTTTAGATCATTATGTACAGTTTGGTTTACTATGAAGTGCCTCCAGTTACCATTCTGAACATTTTTGATAGAAATATTTAAAGGATCTTTGTGTTGGATGGTTAACCACATCCTCATAGTTCCACGTAATTGTTTTATGAATTTTTCTCGAGGGATAGAATTTCCTTGTCTATAATACTGTCAGGAGTATTAGTGCGAATGGCACCTTTTAAACCAGGCAGAACTATCACAATATCCTCTTTGAGAGCTTCAGTTCTTTTTGGAGAAATTTTCGACCATTTTCTTTTGTCTTTTTCGTAGTAGTAATTTCTTTGCTTTTCTCCTTTCATTACATCTTTATTTTCAAATTGTTAGGTCTCTTCGCCAGATAAAGTTTAAATCTGCTCTTAATCTGATAGATCCCAGTCGCTATCACTGATCGAATTATGATCACTAAAAATTTCATGGTCGTTATCGCTTTGATCGTTGCCATCTGCCATTTGGATGATATTAACTTCTGCTTGTATCTCCTTAGCACTCACTAAAATATTTGTTGAAGACCACGCCGACGTTGAAGCAAAATTTTCCGGATCTTCAACCCAAAAATCCTCACTTTGAAACAAGGCATTAATATCTTCGACGTAAGAGGTATATTTTGAGCAATTTTAACCTGAAAGGAAGAAAATACAATTACATTACTTAAAAAAAAACGACCAAAAACAATTTTAAATAAAATAAATTAGGATATATTAAATTAAGCTGATAAAATTACTTCAGAGATGCTAAAAATGGGAGGCACTGCATTAGAAGAGGCAATGAGAGCATTATTGAATAAATGTCTATTGGAAGGACAAATACCAGAAGCATGGAAAAATGCGTAAAACATTCTACTCCATAAAAAAGCGACCAGTAGGCTTATTGTCACACCTTTACAAACTACTAACAAGAATAATAACAAATAGATTGACAGCTAAGCTAGATATATACCAACCAGTGGAGCAAGGAGGCTTTCGTAAGGGTTTTAGCACTATGGATCACTTGCAAACAATCCGGACAGTTATTAAAAAAAAACAATAGAATACAACATACCACTACGTCTGGCATGTGTCGATTATCACAAAGCATTCGACAGGATCGAGAAATGGACTTACTTAACAGCATTGGACGACGCCAGAGTAGATTCAAGATATGCTGCCCTCCTTAAAAATATATATGATGATGCTACTTTCCACGTAAAAATAGATGATGATCTGGAAACTATGAAAATAGACTTTGGCAAAGGTGTGAGACAAGGCGACACCATCTCACCCAAGTTATTTACTTTAGCATTAGAAAATGTCTTTAAAAAACTAAATTGGGCCGAAAAGGGATTAAAAATAGATGGAGTATATCTTAACCATTTGCGTTTCGCAGACGACATAGTACTAATAAGCACAGATATCCATGAACTAAAATCAATGCTACAAGATTTAAATCACAAATATGTCACAAATTGTCATGGGCTGCTTTGGTAAGTTGAGCTTCAGACTAAATAAGCTGAGGATAGCTGGAGCCCCAGCCAAAAATTACTTAAGTTGGGGAGAGTGCGTGGTTGTCGAGAGCTCTCTGGGTCTGACAGATCTAGATTATAGTAGCTGAGGGTTAACGTCTCTTTAGCTTTTATATTCGATTTCCACGTTAATTTTTTTATTAAGGCGTAATTCTAGTCATTCTTGTAAAGGTGGCATCTTGTAAAGATAGTAAACCAGTTTTTGTTAGATCTATCAAAATAAATAGGCTGCGGTAGCTAAGCCACATTGACAGAAGCCAACAAAATCCCATCTTAAACCAGTGTTCGGACGAAGAAAGAAACAGAGGCCCAGAGCAAGATTTAAATACCAAATGAACCAAAACTGAAGAGTATTGAGTGTACAAAGCTGGAAAACGAAGGTGAAGAATGAAAAGGAATAGAGACATACTGCAACAAAAGAACATGCACAATTAAGATTTTTGTTTAATTATTAATTTTAAAATATATATTACAACTTTGTAATTTTTGTGTCTGGAGCAATTGTCTTTAGTTCATTTTTTAATTTTCTTAACTTCTTTTCACATAGTGTTAAATATGAAAAATTATAACGACAATACTGTAGGGTGGTTCTGATTAATTCAAGCGTAACTCTATTAATTTCACATGTATTTAGGGGCTCCGCTTGACTGCTAGACGGAAATGCACGTCTTATAATTTCGATAGAATAAAGACGAATTCCAACAGTTAGGAAATGACTAATGGTAATCCATCAGTGCAGCTTATTAGTAATATAGTCGTTAGCCAACTGTTTATTCGTTATAGTATTGCTTTGATGTCACATATATTCAATAGAAAACTTAGAAATTATGTAAAATTTTCCTTTTTTCTTTTGATGCGTTGAAATGTGAGTATGGGAATTTTATTAAACAGTTTAATTTGGTATTTGAATCAGGAATGAGGAAATACGAAACCGTACAGGAATTAGAGATACTCTTTCAGATAGAATACAAGGAAGGCAATTACAATGGTATGGTCACGTGATGAGAATGGAGGAGGAGCGGTGGCCAAAGAAAGCCTTAATGTATGTTCCGCCAGAAAGAAGGAAAAGGGGAAGACCACCAAATTCCTGGAGAAGAGAAATTACAAAAACAATGCAATCTAGAGGCTTAGAAGAGGGAGATTGGAGAGATAGGAAAAGATGGAGGCTGAAATGCGGGAAGCGGCAATCGCCGTAGGACCCCCGTTATATGATGATGATGATGAATTTGGTATTTGTCATTACAATTGTTTTGAATATTATTATGCAATGACACATAATAAAATAACAAAATCTTGTTCAATGGGAGTGAAACAATCTCCCATTGATGCCACCCATCTCACGTAGATCACTCGTTATTGCACTCTTCCATCTTTTCTTGGGCCATTAACTAACCTTCTCCCATCGGGCGTTTCCCATAAGGTTGTTGTTAAGTAGGACATATTGAAAATGCCTGGTTAGTTAATTAAAATAATAAATAACGAAATAAAGAAAATATATGTAAATAAGAGAAAACAAATGATTGGCGTAACTCGACACAATTATCAACATAAAGAATTTATTTAAATAACCATTCACCCATGTGTTACATTTAGAGTTGTGTGAATTGACAGGAGGTGTCTTGGCTTGGCTACTCCGTGAATAAGAAACTGATATGTCACGCACTCGCAGAAGTCGACGAAATTCTCATAAATCAAAGTAACATAGCCGCAAATAATCAGGCACAATCAGAAAGAGCAAAATTTTAAAACTACCCACATTCGATGGTCAAACAGCATGGGAAACTGGGAATCGTTTTCAATTCGCAGCTGCAGCTAGAGCAAATGACTAGACTGAAAAAGAAATGGCAGCTTCCTTAGTAATGTCGCTTCGAGGACAGGCAGCAACCGTCTTCCCCAGGATGCACCCAGGTATACCTCTGCGTACACTCAGGCAACTAAAGATTTTCTATAACAAATTGGTTTACAGACATTCATAGATGGACTACAGAATGTTGAAATGCAACAAGCTCTCCAATTACAATATCACAAAACGCTAAATGGAGCACTAATCTCAGCCCAGGAGTATGAAAGGGCAAAAAGCATTTCCAGATCTCGCCCAAAATTAAGAGAAATAAGGTTTCAAGTAAATGAAGAAGTTATAAGCACAGGTAACCAACAACCTCTTTTATTCCAAATTTTAAACATACTGCAAAATCTTTAACAAAAACTCAAAATTGCCTCCCTGCGAAGAAGAACTTTCATCCTTGACGTACATCGAAAATTTAAAAGAAAAGTTGGAAAAAGTCTACGAATTTGCTCGTAAAATTTTAAAGCTTCAAAGTGATAAAGCCAAGGTCAGGCTCGACATGCATGCTACTGGTACAATTTCTGAAAGAGGTAACCCAGTATGGTTATATATTCTTATACTTAAGAAAGGACTTTGTTCCAAATTCCAACCAAAGTGGGAAGGCCCATATGCCGTTCTGCAGAAAATAAACGATCTAATCTAACGCATCCAGTTTTCAGCTAAAAGTAAACCCAAGATAGTTCATATCGAGAAAGTAGCTCCATACTATGGAACTGACCCACTCTGTTATCTTTAATCGACCCCTGGTAGTCCAGTTATTCTAGGCGAATAACTATAAAAGAGGGAGTAGTGTTACGAAAGATCCGTAAGATTTATCCCACATAGAAAAGTCTCCTTACGAAAAAGAAGAAGTAGTTCTAGAAGAAATGTCTAGTGAAGTTTGGAAGCATGTTTTTGACAGTTTAGAACAGTAGTAGTAGTTTGCGTTTTGAGTTGTGATTGAGTTATTGTAAACAAGTATTGTAATATTGTTGGTGTTCCGAATAAAGTTATTTTCAAGAAGTGTAACAATATTTAAATAGGTTCTGAATACTTTTCCAAAAAGTTGGGTTTAGTAGTCTTTCATCATTTGATCTCAGTAGACATTCTGCACATCTCATCCGATTTGACTTGATGTATCGTACTATGTCGGCAAATCGTTCGGCAAAAGAAATAGAGGTAGATCTCCCACACGATACACGGACCATATTGTTGCTACCATTGGCGCTCCATTGTCAGAATGTGCTAGAATGGCAGAAGATAGAAAAACGTGGAGGAACATTGGGAAATTTAGCTAATAGCTTCATGATATCACGATACCTGCATCAGGTCAACGACTAAGAAGAATCGTACTATGTGAGATATCGTCTCCATAGAGTGGCTTGAAGTTTCTGGTTATGTATTCGTCTCCACTTTCCTGTTATCTTTTCTCTACAATATCCAAACATCTCACGGAGTATCTTTCGTTCTACGGATAATAATTTTGTTGTTTCACGCTGGTTCACTGTCCACGTCTCACTTTCGTTATTATTGGCCGAATTGTAGTTTTATGTACCTTTGTTTTAGCTATCTTTGACAGCACTTTTGATTTAGGTAGCGTCGCTAGGGAGTAATACCCTCTATTTCTTGACATAATTATAGTTGCTGCATCTTTTGTATAACTGTTTTCAGCTGTTATCAATGCTCAGAAGTATTTGAATTATTTGACAATTATTGTATTTATTTATCGAAATGTTTTGTTTAATTCTTAGTCTTGAATTTTGGATAAATAGCATGTACCTACTTGGTCTTATGTTCGTTGACGTTAAGGCCAATTTTTCTATATCCGATTCTTCTGTATGGTACATATACTTGGAGGAGGATTACAAACAATTTTTAATAGATCACCGAGATAAGTACTAAAAGTATAGTTGCCAACGAAAATATTAAATTCAGAACTATAAAGAAGAACAAAATAAGATAAATTAACAACTATCATTAAAATAAAAAAATAGCTAACGAAATCAAAGTAACATAGCCGCAAAGAAAAAGAGAGAGACTAGTTAGTAGCTGGTGAAAGAGAAATTAAGCGAGGAGCGAGACATAGAGAAGAGTGGAAAATACTTGTAGAAGTAGTTTCAATGGAATGATATAAAGGGCTTGCGCTGATCTATCTAATCAGCCATATTCAAATATTGACTAAGAAACTCAAAAATGCGCGCCATTCTTTATTAGTATAACGGTACCAGATAGATAGTTAAATAGATAGATGGATAGATAGATAGATAGACAGATAGATAGATAGATAGATAGACAGATAGGTAGATAGGTAAATAGATAGAGAGTGAGAGAGAGGGGCAGGAGTGGGAGAGCGAGGAGAAAGGAATTGTTTATGTATTGATTTTAAGGTTTCATAATTTTATTTTGACTTTTTGCAGTTTATGTAATGGTTTAATTAATTTTTGTTAATTACATATTATTCTTCTTTTAGTAATCAGGTAATTTGTATTACGTTGTATGCATAAAGCTATAGTTTATATAAAAACTTCCTATTAGTTCATATAAAAAATTTAACATCCTAATTACTGTCTAATATTAATTACATCACAACATGTGTGGTTCGACAATGTAGTAGTGGCTCAATTCAATTAAATTAACACCTGTAGTGACTACCTGTTATCCCATAAACTAAATAATATATCGTTCGCGCTTGACTGATATTAAGGAAGTGACAATAATATACCATAAAAATTATGTTTATTTTTTCAATTTATAAAAGCACTAATAGGTGTAATAGTTCGGATATTCTATTTAATTATATAGATTATCAGAACAGAAAAAATTGTAAGGCGAATCTGAATTGCCAACGAACTGAAAGCAAAAAAAATATCTAGGAAAGAAAATATTTTTATTTAAACTTATAATTTTACCAGATTAGGCAATTTGGTACGTTAAATAAATATTCGTTTTTAGAATTTAAACAGTATTATAGTCAAACAAGAAGTTGGAAAAAAGTTGGAAGCATTTGAACTATGGTTGTATAGAAGAATCCTGAAGATATCATTGACCAAGCATGTAACAAACAACGTCATGAGAAGAGTCAACAAAAGAATGGAAATATAGGAAACCATCAAGACACGAAAGCTGCAATACCTGGGGCATGTTATAGGTAATGAAAGATATAACGTACTTTAATTGCACATTTTTCTACCTTTATGACAACCACTTTTGTGTTGGATAATACGTTGTTTTAGCTATTGACTTGTCTGTCCAATATAGCAACCTTCGCAGCCTAAACACGGTAGTTTATAGATTGTATTAGTGGTATACATTACTGGTGTCTTGTCTCCAACATGAGAAAATATTATTTTGTTATTAATACAGCTGTATCTGCCAATTCTGATATGGTTTGGAGAGGGCAGTAAGTTTATTTGTTAGGTTTCCAACGAAGGGTAATCTTTTGTATTTGAAATCTTGCGGAAGATCTCTGCCCAATGGTCTATTATAGTAGTGCGAATTGTAAATAAATTGTTTTAATGAATAATTTGCCTTTGAATAACCGCTGTTAAAATATATTACAAATAATTTTCTTTGATTGTTCACATCCGGAAACCGATTGTCACATACATGGAATATTTTATTTTTTATAACAAAAACTGTATTGTATATCTAGTTTTTTGGATGGTTTGGAAGCATTTGAATGGCTTTCATGCGGATTACTTTAGTGTCCAAAAATGGTACACTGTTGTCAGTTTATCTTTCAACAGTAAATTGTAACTTATCATTAAAATATTTGCCAAACAGGAGGGCGGCAATATGTGTTTTTTTTTGAGGAAAAAAGAAACCTCAAAACAAATAATACCTATACAAACAAATAAAAGGTATTTATCACATTTACCTTGTATGGTAACTTGGTAACATGTTAACAAAATATTTATTCGAGGTCCAAGAGAAAAGAAGATCGTTAGAGAAATTAAAAACCATACAAAAATTTTTGTTACTTACACGTAAAAGCTATATTTATTACCAATTAAATCATAAAAAAATTGGATATAATTTAGCCCTTACAAACAGCAATGTCAATCACAAATTAATATTTTGTACATAGTTATAGAAAGTTTAATATGAATTTCTCTCAATGACCTGGTAAACATTTTCAAACAATGATATTAAAATTAAATATTATTTTAAAAAAATTAAAATTGAAAATCCACTACAGCCATTTTATTTTATTATGATATATGTAGTTTTTTTAGTTCTTAATTAAAATGCAAAATTTAGTGTTGCATATAAAACAAATAAAGAAACAAATGGTAATAAACCGAAAAAATTACGGAAGGTACCCATTTAAAAAGCGCTAACACTGACGCCACTGGATGCATAAAAGGTGTTTTTCTCCTGTACAGATCACAATCTTTTAAATATTCAGGATAGTTATTTAATCTGCATTTTCAGGACTGCATCAAATAAACTTACTGACTGCGAATTCTTTGTTTTACTTAACTTGCTTCCACTGTAGACTTGCTGACTCTTTAAATAGAATAAAGGCTTTCCCAATAATAATCAAATCATAGCAGGTCTCTCAGCAATCAAAAATAAAAAAACGAAAGTATGCTCTGTCATACTTCGACAAGCAAACGAGGAAGAAACTGTTACTGCACTAAACTCAAAAACTGTTGGTTCTAAGTACTCAAAGCCCTTAGAAGATGGAAGAATACCAGTACTACTGTCCCATTTAAGAGCTTGTTTGCTACTTAATCTCAATTCCCACACAACAACTCAATCTTAGTCGCAAAATTTCCCCGACGGGCTAAAAGTGTTTAACATAGCGGGAAATTCTCTTAGGAAATGATTATCTAAGTTAATTTGAATTAAATAACACAAAAACTTTTAAATTTTGTTTATCCTATTACCAGTGAGCTAAAAAGATTCGAAAACATGATTTTAAGATGTTTATAAAAATTATTCCTTCGAATTTATAAGCAGATGATGCCTCATACAGAATGAACCAAGTGTAAATGCATTAAATCCAGTTAAAGGATTTTGAAATACTTAAACTAAGACTTATGTACAAAGGATTGTCAGATCTTTACAAACAATAAGAACATATCAACAATAGCGGGGACATCGCCTACAACTTTGTAACGTTATAAACGTCACATCTTTATAAATTTATATTTAAATAATTATTTTATTTTAATTTCTTTATTAATTTATTAATTCCTGCCTTCAGATTCGTTTTTACTATTTATTCTTCAAAAACTAGTTGGCGCCCTCTGTCTTTCTTTTCTTTCTCTTTCTGTCCCGTAGAATAAATATTCGCCCTCTCGCTTTCTGTCCGGTAGACTAAATATTCTGTTCTATGTTGACAGAAAAGCTAGTTCCATCATAGGCATACGTTCTATGTCATATGTGCTAACCTCATTTAGTCTCCATACATTCTGTCAATCAACTTTTCTAACGTACTGGGAATATAATTTTTTGCCTATTTTTAAAATTTATAAAAGAAGGTAAAAATTATTATAAGCTTCATTTTATGGTCTGCTGAATTCTCTGGGGTTGAGTACTCTCATTGTAACATATATTCTATAATTCTGACAGCATTTTCAATATTCGTAATCGTAACCTCACTTCTTTCCAAAGCACCTTTTTCAGTTATATGCATATAGGAATCTTAACAGGGTTTAAGTAAGTAACTAATAATAATTATATTTCATTTTATCCTTGCCATCTGCTATTTGTTTTATTGTAATTTTGTAAAATGGCAAGGAAGTTAAACCTCTTTTGATGTGTCTCTAATACAAGTTGTTGTTGTATTTTAGTTTATTGGCTTTATTGGTTTATTGGCTGTATTTTTTGGCCGAATTCAAGTTTTATTGGATGTATAGAAGACTATTGGAGATTTTATGGGAAACTTCAGAATATAATATGGAACTGTAATATTGTAAAACATACTCTGGAAGATATAACCGTCTAATTGGGAGGCCACACAAGCAGCCCATTGATGTCATCGATGCCATAAGTATCATCCACATTGTATTCATTGTAAAGCATTAGCAGGGTTGATTATTTCCGATTTTTAATAAATATGATTAGTTAAAAATTGTTTTATTTGCTATCAGTTTAAGACAAGACGAACTCACACTTGATATACTGAGCTAGGCGACACATAGACGATAAGCTCCCATGGTTGATTGAGGTATTATTTTTATAATAGTATTTCAATTCTCTTTGGTAGTCTTATCGTTACAACTTATAATAATACATATGCAACACACAATACACAATCATATAATCCATATTACACAACTTACGTTACGCAATCATGATTATGATACAAACTATACAAATATATAACATAAAAACACGCAAAGCAATCAGAATTTGGTATTTCGAAGGTAAAAAACAGCTCTATTAAAAAATATCGAGACCAAGTATACCAATTTTAAAAGACATAACCTATTAACAACCGTTTGGTTATACCCATAGACATATAATACAAGATAGACTGATTGTTGTTGCAATACCAGCTCGTTCCCCCAGTGCGACAGAGAAAACTGACGCAAAGCAGTACCTGCATCTCTTTCTAATTTACCAGGTCAATCGACCACGTAATCTGAATGACCAATGAGAACGTCACGTATTCGATGAAGCCTATCCGTTAAACAGAAATGCAGAGTCAGCTTTGCGTCAGTTTTCTCTGTTGCAGTCGGGAAACGCGACTGCATTGCAGCAGACCGTCTATCTTGTATTATATGTCTATGGTTATACGATTGTGTTTCTCGAAATTTTTAAATACATCTGATAAATCTTTTTTGAGAACGATTTCCGGATTAGAAATCGAAACGTCAAATACTAGTTAGTTAAAAATGTAATTTTCATTACAATGAATTGTGGCTTAATCCAATGCAAACATATTTAAATGTAATTTTTTGCATCCAGCAATAATAAGAATAAACCTGATAATCAAATTAAAGGTTTACCTTCACTTCACACTGTAAAAGGTGAACTGCTTTGACCTTCAACAACTCGCCAGATTAACCGAGCTCTCTCTCTCTATTGAGTCATTCGAACGTTATTCTTTTCGTCAATATCTCATCTTAATGTCTCATTTGTGGAGGTAACACCACACTCCTAGACAATGACAGCTTGATTCCTTTCCCGGACTAATGTCCGGAACGAATGAGGCGGCAGATGCTCTAAAGAACAACGTGTCAAGCTTTCTTTGACAAATTACACCACTAAACATCAATCCTCTTTCGTTTTGCCACTAGACGCAAAATATTAATTGTACTTTTTTGCTTAGCTCTTATTAAAAAGTGAGTAGTTGTGCGTGGAAGGTATAAAAGGAATTTTAATTTAATTAAACAGGATTATATATATATATATATATATATATATATATATATATATATATATATATATATATATATATATATTGTAAAGACTACGATATAAAGCGAAACGTCTTCGATAAACTTATGAAGTAGTTGATTTCTTTTTTTATTTGCCAACCTGAATGACCGATTAAACCTCTGAATTCACTAGTTGAATACTTTAGATATATATATATATATATATATATATATATATATATATATATATATATATATATATTGTTATGATATGTAAAATCGAGAAAAATATTGGTTTGTTTAAAATATTTCAAAGTTCAAAAAAAACATTAAAATAATTCAGATAAGTAGGATAATATCCAACAAACATTTCGGAGAAGGAAAGTTATTAAATTCTTGGATTACCTGTACTAAACAAAATGTAAGCTTTGCATAAATTATTTCTTTGTTATACTTGAGTGACCCGCATAATTTTAAGTGAAATCCCAAAGACAATTGAAATACATTAATGCAGTGATTAAAGACAATAGAAGGGATTATAGAAAGAGGTTTTTGTTAGTTTTTAAGAATTATAGAAAAATATTATTTGTAAATAAGTTTTAGGAAATTTATAATTATAGGTAAAAATTTGTTTGTTATCGAAATGAAAAAATGGGGGAATTGTGACGAGTTTTGATTGGCGGAGATTGAAAAAGGTGGGATAGGTATGTAGGAAAAAGTTTAGCGAGATTGAGGAGAGAGAAGAGAGCATCAGTTGGTTTTCGAAATCTGTAAGAGGAACAGTGATTGTTCTCTGGCGGTTCCTGAAATGTAGCAAGCAGTAGTGTTGAATGTTAGTGAGTTTTTGTGGAGTTAGTGTATCTGACAGAGGCTGAAGCAGCAAAATATTGTAAGTCATATTTCTCTACTTATATTCCAAAAGTCACTGTTCAGGCCAACGAGAGATTCAGTTTATCGTAAAGAGAAGATATTCCAAGAGTCATTTTTCACTCGGGCCAACGAGAGATTCAGTTTATCGAGAGGAGAAAGGCTATCATAATTTGAATGATTTGTGCTTTTGAAGGAGATCATTAAGGACGATATACTTGCAACAATCTGTGTAAGATTGCTGATTACATAGGGAGCGGTTGAGAGGAGATAATATAGTCTACAAGGAACAAGGATTTGGACCACTCATCATCAGAGAGAGATATTTTGTTTCTGCAGTTTTTTTCTTTTATTGATAACACAATTTTTACACGTAATTTAGAAAGGATATAAATATTTTGATTAGGAGAGTTAGAATAGTTTGGGATTTTGAGATTTCAATTAATATTGTTTGTACCATTAATTTTGATTGTTCACGTACGGAGAACAAAATTTTGAGAATCCTTATATGAGATTTGTTTATTGAAAACTTTTGAGTGTGAATTATTTCATTATTTTTATTTCAATATATAGTGTTAGATCATATGTGTTTTTTATTATTCCGGTATTCTCTGGACCTTACCTTTCACATGTAATAGCATAGATATTGAAGCACGAATTTAACCCTGAGATAAAAGAATTAAAATTGTGATAGAGTAATAATCATATCATTTAAATAATTTTAATTAATCAAAAAAATTAATTAGCTAATTATTGCTTGGCGCACCACGACTTTAAATATCTCAATAATATATATATATATATATATATATACAGTTTTTTATGCGATTTGTATTTAGTTGTGCGGTTTGTATTTCATCCAAAAAATTTCTATTATTAACTGGACGGCGTTATGCATCACTAGACCCAGCGTCATTTTCTCAAATTGTGGATTATGGCGCTTTTTGGTGGAAAATAGCATAAACTATCTACAGAATAAATCTCATTAGTCTGGTAGTAACGGTTAAGGGTAAAATCAAAGGCAGAAAAAGCGTAGGAAGACGTAAAATCTTGTGGCTACGCAATCTCCGTGAATGGTTTGAATGCAGTTCAATTGAACTATTCAGGCGCGTAACCAACAAAATTATAATTGCCAGAGTAATCTCCGAAGAAGAAGAAGAATCTCCGATAGGAGCGGAACTTGAAGACGAAGAACGGTTAACCAGATTAAAAAGACCAAATGCCTTACTTCTTATTCTGGATTTTTAATTTTGCATAACTAGACCAAGCGACTAATTTTTTGTATTAGTTTTGCATCAGTAGACCAAGCGCCTCTTGCAAGCGTTTTAATGATTGTTAATCGAATATTTGGCAACATACGTAGATGAAGTTACGAATTTAGTTAACTTTCAGATTTTGTAAAAGAACTACGTAAAATACACCGCTTTGTCAAAACATAGTGATTTTCATTTATAAAAGTAAACCTTAACCCTCTCAGTTTAATTAATCAGTAGTATTACATGCTAGATTGTCAATAGTAGTATATTGTAAAATCACATTTCAATGCTATTCCACACTGCTTATGATTAAATCCAAAGACAAATTGGTGAATAGAGATGATGCATCAAAACTAACTATCAAATAGTCAGGTGGTAATTGAAAATTACTGATAAAAGAGCTTAAGTTAAGTGAATCTTTAATGTACATATTGTTGTTGAAATTATAAGCATTAATTAAGATGTTAGTGAGGAGCTGTGCTATTGGAGTGCCTATAGATGATACAATAGCCTCAGAGCATAGAAACGTTGAGCAATAAAATTATATATTTTGATCTTACTTGCTTTTTGTTATACTCTTCTTTTTGTGCAATTCAGATATTAGACCATTTGCTTTCTGTTGCAATGTACAAACAGGACTCCTTGTAAGTTTAGTGTTTAGTGTAATTCTTAGTATCGTTTAACAGTTCCCCTGTTTTTTGGAGTTAATCATCTTTCCACATTGCATCAGTTCTGTTATTGTTGCTTTTGACAATTTAAACCTCAGAATAGTTCTTAAAGAAGGTTGGCTTAAGAATTTCTTAGAGATGGTTGGCTTGTAGGATTCAGATTTCCTTTTTTTTGTTCCTCCATAAAAAAATGAAAATGCTATAGAACTGCCATAAAAAATATATAAAGTTAGCTCTCTTCTGAGTTTGCAGGTTCTTTGAAAGTTAGTTAAGAGTCAAAAAGTTCAGTTGTGATAGTTTTGACATTTAAAAAGTAAATTTTGGTGATGAAGTTTTGATAAGAAAAAATTTACTAAAATCCTTTATAAAAGGTATATACCTTTTATAAAGGATTTTAATAAATTTTTTGTGATACATGGTGTACAGCCAGCTATAAGAGTTTAGTTTCCTTGTGGATTTTGGTAAGAAGTTTTCAATTTTACAGATATTAATAAAATTTTGTTTCCTGAAGAACGACTTATTTATACACGTAAACGACTATTCTGAAAGCAAGTTCTAGAAAAACTGTTAATTGATGTCAGAAGAGTATTCTGTTGTGTACACTTCTTGGCATTTTCTATTACTTGATTTCAAATTGACTACACAAGACTACGATATGTAGATATGTATATATCATACTCAGAAATTCCTTCCAAATATCTTTACTGCTGAATTCCCAACATTCGCAGTTCATCTAAATATCTATATATTTGTGGAATCACAACGGTCACATGTAATATGAACCAGCTTCTGTACATTTGAGATGTTACAAAGTTTCTCTTTATAATAAATCGCCGATAAATTATTTGATATTAAAAACTTAAAACTCTTCTATAGACTCAGATGTAATTATCTAAGAATCATTCGTCGATTTGTATAAAAAATAATTTCGTAACAAGCCCCATCAGAATTTCCCACAACAAAGTAACGAAATGAGTAGTCTCTGGCTTTCGAGAATAAGAAGTCATAACAGCCTCGTGACATGGCTATTAGAGAGATGCTGAATACAGTAGCAATTATCTAGTAGTCGAGCCGCATATAAGTTGAATCACCTTATTCTTTTCATAGACTTTTTCTTTTCGTGTGTTCTTTTTGTTAGAGAAACAGATCAGGCTTTAAATTTTGTCTTTAGATGAAACGATGGTGGTGAGACAATCTATTTATTTATTTATTTATTTATTAACAGGATAACCTCAATATCAGTAAAATTACAATACAGTTGTCCTTTGATAATCCGAGAGGTATGGGACCAAAGGGGTGTCTGATTACCAAACGTGTCCGAATTATCGAAAGTAATTATATATTCGGCATTGTTTTGCTAGCAGTAGCCTACAATATTCTTAAATTTTGTGAGTAAAATGCTACCCAGATTAACATGCAAATGAAACACCCATTTCGGCTAACTTAAACGTGTTTATTAAAAGAAATATGGAAGCTAATAAATTTATTGTACATACAGTGTGTAAATAATATTGTTATGTTTTTATTAATTCTAATTTATTGTTCTTATTTTAATTTACTAAAACACGATAATTTATATCAATTTCAATATCAACTACCGTACAACAATTTATTTGACTAATAATTACATAATTTATGTATACGGACGTTACAATTTAAACGCGAGCGCGAGCTTCTTTTTGACTGCCTGTTTTCTTCAAAGAGGTCCTGTTATAAACCCAATACCGTTAGGCTAGAAAAGTCGATGGCCTTCTCGACTAGACAGAGCGGCGAATGGTCTCAAAACTGGTATTTTTATATCGGCTCGTCTCCAGAAAGTTCGATTGTTGTTTTTATAGCGGAGGGGGACCCATCGTGTGTCAGGTAGGTATTACCTAGAAAATACGTGAATGAATGAGAATATTAGAAATAAATATGTTTACGGATTTGGGTCAGAATTTATCGTAACAATATCTTATAAACAATATACGTACTAATAACTAAATGCCGCATTTAAGGTAGATTAATTATGGACGTATGTAAGTACATACTGTGCTCACACTTTGAATAAATCTTTGATTTTCTTTTGCTTTTTCTTAGACATTCTGTCATTTGTTTCAAAGTCATATGCTCTCTTCTCACACCAACGCAATAAAGTGTTTGCAGCCAATATAGCATCATCACTCTTAACGGTGAAAGATTTTTCATCCTGTGCTTCCTGGGTAACGTGTTCATCAGATTCTGTCATTTCTCTAATTATTTTTTCATCTGTTAAGTCGGCATTGAGATTGTCATATAAAATCCACTTTTGTAAAGCTGCTCTTGATTCTGATGAAATCGTCATATCGTTGCAAATTTGAAGGGTAAGCATCTAGTACAACTTGCACAGGTTGGTCATTGGATTCTTTGTTAACTTCTGTTGAAAGGAGTGGGTTGTTGGGCCAAATATTCTTCCACGATTTAATCAGTGTAGTAGGCTTGACTTGCCAGGCAAACGCAGCATTCATAATCGCATCTTTGATGGTAAAGTTTTTCAAAATTGAAGGGATGTCAGCATTATGTTCATCATCATCACGGGCTCGATAACCCTTTTTGGGCCTTGGCCTGTTCCAGGATTCTGCTCCATTCTGATCTGTTTCGTGCTTTTTTTCTCCAGTTTTTTATTTTTAAGGTTGTTATATCATTTTCTATTTGTTCTACGTATCTCATTATGTTCAGCATTGTTTTGACTTACAATATAAATAAGGAGTTATTTCTTGTAGTGTGCCTTGAGGGTTTTAATAACTTTTTGATCCATGGGCTGAATCAATGCAGTTTGCATTTTTAATTCGTCCTTATCAGGATGTACTTGAGCATTGTCTAACAAGAGGAGGGCTTTCACTGGCACTTTCTTTTTTCTTAGTTCATCTTTAACCTGTGGGACAAAGCTGTTCTTGTACCAATGCAGAAAAAATTCTTTTGTCACCCAGGTACGGCTTTGCCACATGTACGTAATGGGTAGCTTCTTAATTTTAACAGTTTTAAAGGCGCGAGGTTTTTTGGACTTAACCATGATTAGCAATTTTAATTTGTGGTATCCTAATGCATTCGCACATACCATGAGAGTGAGACGTTTTTTCTGAAGTTTTCTACCAAAAACTTTTTTCTTCTGAAGCGACAAATGTCTTTATTGCAAGTTGACGCCATGCCAGTTTAGACTGGTTTCATCAGCGTTATAAAGTTGTTCAGGAATTAGGTCTAATTGAGTAATCTTTTGCTCGAATTCTGAATAAATTCAGAAATCTCAGACTCATCTTCACTGAACTTCTCTCCACTCATTTGCAAAAATCGTATTCCGTACTGTTTTGTGAAGTTTTCGAACAAATCTTGACTAACACAAAAATCAGTTTTCTTTGTTAATTCCTTATAAAAAAACTGAGCTTTATTTTTTAAAATGTTATCTGAAATAGAAGCTAATCTGCTTCGTTGTTGCTTAAACCAGATGTGCAGAGCTTCCTCAACATCAGGAAATTCACACATTTTAAGGGTGTTTGTCCTTAGAACCATACTCTACAGATTTCATAACTTTTTCGATTTTGTCTTTATTTTCATAATGTCGTCACTGCAGTTCGTCCATTATCATAGAATCTAGATATCGCAGTTAGAGTTTAACAACACTCGCATTGCTTAATAATATCTCATTTATCTTTTAGAGTCAGCGTTTTGTGCTTTCGTTTTGAACTTGTACTCGCAATTGAACTGAACTTTCTAAACGAATTAAATAAAAGTTTGGCACTACGTATTACTGTATCTAAAAACCCTATCGAACCGAACTGCTCACGGAAAACACACGAAATGAAGCATCCGGTAAGAATGAGATTCATGTCGCGACAGGTTTTAGTACAAACATACACGGCGGCGACCTTGACGGGAGGTGCATCTGACTACCTAGCGTGTCGGATTGTAAAACGTCGAAGTATCAAGATGTACTGTAATAAACTTATGAAAGTACAAGAGACCTCTTTAAGTTGACTCAAACTGGTGTTAAATAGGTCTACATCTGAGTTATTCAACAATCTAATATACCTGTGTAACTAACGTATTGGCACTACCATATGATGTTCGATTAAGGGGCATTTTCATTTAAAAGCACATCTGAAATATCCTGCATATTACTACGTAATGGTTGAAACTAGGGTGAACAGTCTAGCAAAGAAAATCGGATACTGTTTGAAGAAACGCAGATTTTCGATAAAACATCACAGTACTACCCACGGTTATATCGGGAAGCGGTGGAAATATATAAGCAACTAAATAATTTTAATCGGATAGAAGAAGGACTAATAATTAACAAAACATGGACACCTATATTAAAATCCGTAAACACTCTTCCTGCAAATCACGAAAAACGAAAAGCTACAAACGACGACACGCTATCTCACGCCGAAACCAGTGGAGGGGAGACGAGTAGAAAATATAAATATGACCTCCGTAGTAGAACGCGGCGTCAGTTTCAGCTTACAAGCGAAGCAGTAACATCTCCAGAACATGCAAAAGCAAAACCTTAGTGTTGGCGAAACGTCGAGAACTAATCTCAGAAGACAACGGCCTAACAGCCCGAACAAACAGTTTAACAAGTTAGACGATCGCCGTGAAAGCTTAACGCATTTTGTTCGAGCTGCTTCAGTGCTGAATTTGATCTTTGCTTGGGTCAGGTTAGTCTGTAATGTAGCATCCCAGATACCTATTTAAAGTGAGTAACTTCTCCAATCGGAAGTGAAACGTGGACCCTCTCAACCACTGATGAAAATCAACTGAGAATATTTGAGCGCAAAATACTAAGGAAGATATTTGGACCAACCCAATGCAGCGATGGGTCGTGGAGAATTAAAATGAACCACGAGGTGGATGAACTAATGCAGAGCGCGGATATTGTAAGATTTGTAAAGTCACAAAGACTAAACTGGCTTAGTCACCTAGAAAGAATGCCAGATAATCGAGCTGTAAAAGTAGTCCAGAGATGGAAGCCCAAGAAAACAAAATAAGAGGAAGGCCCGGTAAAAGATGGATAGACGACGTAGAGAGGGATCTTAAAACCATGAACATCAGGCAGTGGCGACGGAAAGTACATTGTAACATTGTTAAGCAGGCCAAGACTCACAAAAAGTTGTAGCGCCATTAGAAGAAGAACTTCTTCAATCTTTTTTTGATCTATGTTTTGGTGAACTATCTGTAGGGAACTATTGTAGTGAAGTTTGCAACTAAATATCAAGTTTTGTCTTAGAAGCATACATTTTTAAACCAATTTCTCTTCCGGTTTACGCAATGCAATATCTTTTAGAGACCCTGGAGACTATCGCATAAGATAACAGTATCGTCAGCGTATCCAACATTATTAATCAGTTCACCATTGGTTTTTACTCCAAAGTTGTTATCTTGCAAAGTCTGTTTAAAAATTATATTCGAGTAGATACTAAATAACAGTTGGGATAGAATGCATCCCTGTCTGACGTCCATTTAAAGGTAACATTCGAAATCTCCCAACTACTCGTACGACTGCCTTCGGCTTTTAATACAAGTTTTCTACGATACGTAGGTCTCTAACACCAAGTCGTTTGGTTCTTAATATATTCAAAAGCGTTCCTCGCTGTACCCTATCGAAAGCCTTTTCGTAATCGATGAAAGCCCTATAAGAGATACCTAAGAAATAAAAACCAAAGTTTTTAAAACAGTAGTAGAATGACAAAATAGACAGCATCAATGGCCGCGGTTAAGATAATATGAGGAAGTTAGACAATAAGCTATAACGAGGAACAAAGTGGAACAAGATCATTTGGCTTAAGATGGGACAGCATAGAAGAGAAAAAACAAATATTGGAGTACATTATAATTATATTGTACACCTAAAGGTACCTTGGGTTATTGATTTAATAAAATAAAATTCTACCATAAATTGTCTTAATAGAAATATGTTTAAAATCTTTAGAAGTCCAAGCCTGTACTTAAAATAACCAGAATCCTAAAGGTGAAAACCTGATGGCTAAGTATCTATTCATTAGCGTCTATTTGATTGATTACTCAGGTAGATTATAGTGTATTATTGAAAGTTGCTATTATTTTCGAACCAGAATGAAATATAAGCCGGCATCCCGTTTTGGAAACGTATCTACCTACGAATTGTTGGATGGGAGTTTAGTACAGATGAGCGAGAGACAGAAAGGAATGTTCTGAGTCTGAGTAATTAAAAGAAATGAGTTAATGTCTTAATAGCAAGGCCTTTATACTGGTGTTATAGCTCATCTAAATCAACTATCAACAATCACGAAAGATTTTATAATATTCTAAAGAAATACTGGTCTTTAAAACTTTGTGATGTTCGTTCTATTTTTTTTATTAAATACTACAAAAATTAATATAAACGACAATTACTTGAGATTAATAATCTAGATGATATTTCTAAATAACTTTTCACATTTACCAATTTAGAAAATCTACAATAGCCCATTGCATGTTTAAAATCTACTCTATACACAAAACAATAAGTAAATAGTCTGTAAGTAAATTAACGTTAGTTGGGTACCACCAAGTGATGGTTCTCTAAGTATTATTGCGGTAGGTCTTCTGGCCATATTCTCTTCAATCTTCTTTCGCAAGTTGTTGGGTAAATAAATTATTTATCTGTTCATTGTTGTAATCAGTGGTGCGATTTTTATATGTTATTGAGTGATTCCTTATTACGTCCTTAAGTAATAGGAAGTCCAGATCATTGTGAAGTGTCTGGTTAGATACATACCATGGAGCTTTACTTATCTTACGGAGTATTTTGGATCTGAATGTTTACCCCATAGTTCTATTCCATATACCCAAACTGGTATGAGTATAGCTTTGTACAGAAGTAGTTTATTTTTAAGTGATAACTGAGACCTTTTGTTAAATAGCCAGCTCACATTTTTTAGTCTAAGATCTAGTTGTTTCCGTTTAATTTTAATGTGCGTTTTCCATGTCAGTTTTTCATACAGATGCAATCCCAAGTATTTGACAACTGGTTTTATAGGAATGGGAGTATTATTAATATAAACTTGTGAACAGGTAGATTTTCTTGTCGTAAAAGTAATTTGTAATGCTTTGCTAGCATTAACACTGATCTTCCATCGCTTAAGCCAGTTTTGTAATTGGACTAAATGATTTTGTACTTTTTGTGATGCTGCATTAGGGTCGATATCCATTGCTAAGATTCTCTTGTCATCGGCAAAAGTAACTAAGAAGGTATCATTGCTGGCTGGAACGTCTGCTGTAAATATCAGATACAGAAATGGGCCCAAAATGCTACCATGAGGTACGTCAGATTGTATGATGTGGTAATTTGAGTAACTGTCTTAAATTTTGACTTGGAAGTAACAGTCAGTAAAATAAGATTTTAGTATAAAGTATAGTTGGTCTGTTAGGTGTAATTTCAGTTTGTAGAAGAGACCTTCATGCCATACTCTATCAAATGCCTGTTGTATCTCTAGAAACACTTCAACTCAAAACTTTTTCTCTTCAAAAGTTGTTTTAATTATATTTACTATTCTGTGACATTGTTGGATGGTTGAGTGTTCCAGTCTAAATCCGAATTACTGCCCGAAATACTTTTGACATTATTCCGTATGATTTGAGAGAGCACTGAATGGAGAAGACTTGCCGGCAGAATGGACCCAAGCATATATGACATCAATATACAAGAAAGGAAATAGAAAAAACTGCGAAAAGTATCGGGGAATCAGCATTATATCGTCTATAGGCAGACTATATGGAAAGACCATAAAGGAAAAATTAGAAATATATATACAAGATAAAATCGGAGAAGACCAGGCAGGTTTCACAGCGGGGAAAGCATGCTTAGATCACATTTACACGGTCGAACAACTAATAGAAAAAAGAATGGCCAAAAATAGATCCATCCATCTGGCTTTTGTTGATCTTAAGAAGGCATATGACTCAATACCTAGAACTAAGCTATGGGAAGCAATGGAAGACATCGAAGTTCCACGAAGAATAATAAACGCGGTAAAAGCACTCTACAAGAATAACGAAGTAGCTATCAAAATGGGCAATAGAATATGCAGTCCATTTAAGACGACAAAGGGACTACTACAGAGTTGCTCCACATCCCCCACCCTGTTTAAAATATTCCTGGAAAAAATCCTGAAACCATGGAAAAGGAAGTGCGAAGGAATGGGTATACCAGTAAGGAACGAATATCTATATACGCTAAGTTTTGCCGACGACCAAATGATCGCACAAGACGAGGATGACCTCAGTTTTATTATGAGAAAACTGGAGCAGGAATATACAAAGAATGGGATGGAAATAAACCTAAAGAAAACTGAATACCTAACAACGGAGAATACAGAAATAAAACAGCTGGAAATAGACGAAGGTAAACAAATCAAAGGAACAGACAAGTATAAGTATTTAGGTTTCATAATATCAAACAAGGGAACAACGGTGGAAGATATAAAAAATAGACTAGGACAAACAAGAGACTGCATACGAAAATTGAACCCGGTACTATGGGATAAGAACATCACCATGAAAACAAAGAAAAAAATATATAATACCATGACAAGAATTATCCTCACTTATGGGTGTGAAAATTGGACAATAAATAAGAAAACCAAAAACAAAATAAGAGCAACAGAGATAGAATTCCTAAGGAGAAGCTACAGAGTAACAAGAAGAGATAGAATAAATAATATGTAGATTAAGAGGAGAATGGGACTGAACTCCGACATAATAGACTACATCGAACAGAAGAGGTTAACCTGGTACGGACATGTCAGAAGAGCAGACCAAAATCGGTGGATAAATAGAATAACAGAGTGGAGTCCGATAGGAAGAAGAAAGAGAGGCAGACCCCGAAGATCTTTCAGAGATGAAGTGGACGAAGCAATGAGTACTAGAAACCTACAGGAAGGGGACTGGCTAAACAGGAAAAATTGGAGAAAACGGTTGAGTGAAGGAATACAGTGAAAACTGTGGAAATCCTTGTATATATATATGGGAGTAGGCTTATATGCGGGCTTACAAGGTTTCGGAATCATAGTAACTTGAACAAATTTTCATTGTATTGAAAAGTATCGAATACGTATTATGCTGTTGTATATTATTGTTAATAACACCACTGCTTTTCTCGGTAGCTTCTGATGTAATTCTCCTGTTATCAAATCATAGCCAGGAGCTTTCTAAGGATTTAGCATTTTTATTTTTTGCCGAATCTCCGTCGGAGTAAATGTTGTCAGAGGAAGAGTTGCTGCGTTTGTGCTGGCCCAGGACATGTCTGTTTTTCTTAAAGGTGAATTTGTTATTGTCGATCGTTTAATTTTTTTGTAGCTTTCCATATAGAGTGGTCTTCATGTGAGAGGTTCGAAACGTAAAACGGAAAAAGTCGCTTTTTTCTTCATGTAATGCGTTAGTGAATTTCTCGTTTGTTGCCATTTTTATCACAATGGCTTTAACGTTTTGTTATCGAATTGGTGTCAGTTCGAATTATATATAATGTAGTTTATTATAATAACAAGAGGACGATGTGACTGTTGTGCGTAATAGTATGAGATTAAATTGCAAATGTATAGTTTAGTTTAATTAAAAGTATGTAGTACGAAATTTAATGATAGGGTATGACATCAATATCATATGTAACTATGTATATATTTAAACAGCCGTAATTAGTTCTGGTAATGTATAAATAAACTTAAACATTTTTGTTTTATAATTCCAAGTAATTCTTCAAACATTTGAAATCCCTAATTAACGTTTAGTTTGATTTACACATAATAACTACAACGATTTAGAATGACAACAGAAGATAACTGTTCTTGAATAGGTACCTTAATAAGCTTTAATTCAACAACTGTGCAAGTCCATCACACATCGCTACCGGATACCATTGGATTCCATCCAAAGAATATTCGAGGAGATATAAATATCCCGACAGGATTTACGTTTGTTGTTGGAGCTGTCTTCGGACCGTTGAAAAAATATCTTTTGAGTTAACGAGCTGATAGTCTAGTGGCTTTACGAAAGAATTTATTAACGAGTTAAATTTATATTCAATAGGTGAAATTAAATTGAAATTTTAGTAATTTTTATCAATAATTACATGTCAAATTAAATGTAAAAAACGTAAACGCGAAATTTTTGTTGGTTTTAGCGGAAAAAAGTATTAAAAAGTTTTAATTTGAATTTTTTGCTCAAATTAGTACAAATGTTAAGCTTAATAATTTCAAATAATTAGTAGGATACTAGAAATCTTTTTAGACATTTGCATGCAATTTGAGACAAATTTGACAGTAACCGGGATTGTATTAGGTAAGTGTATACTTGGCCAAACCTGGTGTTTTTACTTATTTTTATTAAAATATTGGTTTACTTGGAAATAAATAATTGTCACTCCAATTTTTATTACATAGAGAATATAACATTAATGCTACAGCTTTGGATTCAAATGGTAATTGTAGCTTCGCAAAATTTTGCATGAAAGATTTCTGTGGATGAGTAGTCAAACCATCTCCTCTGTTTTTTTAGTCACCAGTTTTGGCGTCTTCCTATTGATCTTTTGCCCTGTATTTTACTTTCCACAATGATTCGGAATAATTCATATCTGTATTCATGTTCTGCTTTACTGGAATATAAACTAAAAATACAAAATTTTAGTTTTTTTATTTTTCATGATAAAGATTTCGGAATATTTATTTAATCAATTCAAAAACATTACAAAAATGCCTCTTTTGACAAAATGGAATCAAGCATTTAATGTTTTTTTGTGTAACACCTGTACGTTATATGTATACTGCTATTTGGTCCCAAATGACCAATCTGACCTAACTTAATAAACAGCAAATACTTAAATCTAACGGCTTACCTTATGGCTTACTCTTGTTTTATCTATCAACAAATGTACTGAAACTAACATGCAATAACATCACGGCACTATATTCTGCTTTTTACAGTAAACTGTTTCACAATTACACTAACTCAAATGGTTTTGTCTTCATGAGCCTTCTCTTTAGTTGTCAAGAAGCTGGATTGCTTCGACATTCACATGACTATGCAGCCTCTGCTCGTGACTTTCTGCTGCTCTCTTGATTACTTCGGTCAGAGTTTCCATGCTCAGGTCCTGATGGAGGTTGCTGTTACGGATATACCAAGAACCATGAACAATGTTCAGTACATTGTTTTGAAAGTCTGGATAATTTGTAGATTACTAGATTTGGTATAGCGCCAGAATTGGCACCCATATACCCATACTTGGCCTCAGTACTTGCTGAATGGATAATGTTAAATTTTTTCTAATCAGCCAATACAATTTCTTATATCTAATACCAAGCTCCCCTCTTTTCTTTTTAACATGGACTTTCCAGCGCAGCCTCGCATCTAGGGTGATGCCCAAGTATTTTGCTGACGTTGCATAAGGAACTTGGGTATCATTTATTCTAACTGGGAAATTTTTTATTTTTTTATTTGTAAAGATAATGTGTGCAGATTAGTATCTCCTTTCGCTAGTATGACTGTATCATCCGCGTAGGTGGCAATAGTGTTTTGTTCTAGCTCTGGAATGTCACACGTATAAAATAGGTACAGGACTGGACCTAATACACTCCCTTGTGGCACGCCAGCTTTGATCTCCCTTAATCGGTGTACACATGTTTTACTCTGAAATATCTATTCGTAATGTATGATTCTAAGATTTCTGAATACTGTTTAGGCATGAACGTTTTTACTTTATAGTTTAAACTCTCATACCAGACTTTATCAAACGCCTGTGCTACGTCCAAGAAGATTTTAGAGCAGACTTTCTTTTCTTCTAATGTTTTTTCTATTATATTCGTTATTCTTTGAACTTGATCTATAGTCTAATGTTTATTTCTGTAACCAAATTGATAATTTGGTATAAAATTTTTTCTTTCTATTATTCATTTTAATCTTTTCAATAGAAGTTTTTCAAATAGTTGACATCACCGGAAGGAGTGATTTTGGTCGATGGGATGTCACTTTATTAGGAAGTTTACCTGATTTGGCGATCATAATGACTTCGGCTACTTTCCAGAGTCTGGGAACATATCTCAATCTAAAAGCAGCATTTATTAGATGTGTCAGCTTAACTAGGGCTTTTCTTGGTAGATTTTTTATTAGTTTTCCTGTTATAAGATCATATCCTGGAGCTTTCTTAGGATTTATATTCTCTTGTATAAGCATTTAATGACAACATTATTGTTTTCGTAGTACTGGAAAACTTGGGGTTCATTGGTAAACAGAAGGACCGAATAAATTATTAGGAATCAGAATATACATGCAATTTGTAGCGTTTTTTTATCTAGCCCTTCAAACTTTTGTTAGAAAAAGTTTCAAACAATATGTTGAAATAAAGTAAAACTTCCCACGAAAATAATCTCTTTTCCCTTAAGTACCCAATTAAAATGTCTATATTACCCTAATTAGTCTGACGATTTATAATAAAACGGAAAGAACCCCTTAATTTGAACCCATTCCTTAGTTTGTTGTCGCAATGGCCGCTGATGTCAATCTAATAGTTTATTCAGGGCAGTTTCGAATTAGCGAAAAACCCACGTATGTGGCCAGTTTAATTATTTTTTGCCATTTCATTTTATTTTATCAAAAACAATTAAAAGAATTTTTTTCTTTTATTCATAGGATTTTTTTTAAATCTCTGGCTAATGACTAAGCTGGCAGTCTTAAATTTTTTCGTACCGTTTTGTATTTCCGTTCTTCCTCCGATGAGAAGAAAAAGACTTGCGGGTACCCTCATTTTTTTGTCGACTTATGAACGCCTACCTTCTTTTGGCGCGTGTTTAGATTAGAAGTGAGTTTAAATATTTTTTATAGACTATTTATGTTTTACGGTCAATTAGGGACACTTTTATTCAGTAACGTTTTTTATAAAAAGTATATTTAGAAACTTTATTAATGAATTTCTCCAAATTTTTTAATAAATAGGAAGTCAGGTTTTGTTGGGAACTTCATGTATTTAAATTAAAGTAATGTTTCATTTCGTATTTACTGATAGTTACGCATTTTTTTAATATAACAAGAATGTTATGTGTCATTCTTTTTCGTAATATATTATAAGATGAACCAAAAAGCTTTTTCGGATTTTTAAAAGATTGCATTCTGAAATTGTTTACTTATTATCTTTGAAAATTTTAATAATTCAATTAGTTTACGATTTACTTTTTAAATAATCCTTTATTCCGATTTTTTAAGGACCACAATCTATTTAGTAATAAGATAATTGATATTAATAGGTGTTCTTACATTTTTTTAGTATTTAATAAACATTTCCCTTGAAGTTTATTGTTTTATTAACGATATAATTTTTTTATTGTTTCACTAAACTATTCCCACCCTGATTTAACGACTGTATCTAATTATTGATTATGTAATTTTTTATTTATAACAGCTTCATAATTTCTACTTACTTCTTCAATCAAAATATTTCTAAATCGAGGGTTCTGTTTACTTCTACATACTCTTTTCTTTTAAATCTTTTGGTTTTCTCTTTTAACTATTTGGTCCCTTAATTCCCACTATTGGCAAGTTATGAAGAATGGGGATTAGTAGTAAAACAAAGAAACTTATCTACGAGAACATCACGTGATCAGTAGATTTAATAAAGATTTTTGTAAAGTTTGCCCCTAGACTAACGCGACCAACAAATGAATTAAATAAATTGTTCAACGTTGGATGTGTTTTTTGTATGAAAAACCATATAATAGCCGAACAATAGTCAGAGACCGTCTGACTGGCTACTGACTAAGTAGCAGGTTGAAACCATTTGCTGACATGACCAGCACTTTTGTAATGACACCTCTACAGTCGTATCATGATCAATCCCACCTTCCCCACACAACGGACGTCATTCAATTTAATTTAGTATTCATTTGTTGTACACCGTGAACCAAAATTCACAACTAAATCTGCATACGGGCTTATTCACTTTTTACTCTATGAAATTCATGATTTCAGGCATAAACTTATTCGGCTTTTATATTAAAAATAAAAGTGACTGAACAGCTGTGACAGATAGTTACGTTCACATAAGTGTGTATGTTTTTAGAGGTATATTTGTATAAATGTTAAGTTGGCAACGCTTTTTAGCTGGCGGCCATTTTGACAAGTAATTTATGTTTAGTTTGGATTGACATTTCAGTATAAATAGACTAACGCCTAAACACCGCTTACAAATTGTGCAAATTTAGAAAATCATGGTTCTGTTAAAATAGAAATACGTATCGCGCGCTACGTTCATTTTATGGTAAACATGATCGTCCATCAGAGCAATTAATTTGATCAACCATTTAACGTTTTCACACCACGTTTATTTAAAAGGATAATACGCATTCACAGACACGTCGTCCAGTGCACACAGAAGATGTTGTTGGTGATATAGAGCGTAGCATATAGGAAGACCAAATCAGTCTATCCGCCATCGTACAGAGCAGTTAGATATGTGTTAATCCTCTTAATGGAAGATTTTGCGGAAAGATATTGGTTTGAATGCTTACAAAATTCAACTTGGGCAAGAATTAAAGCTACACGATCAACTAGTAAGGCGTAGATTCCGTAAATGGGCACAAAACAAAACGTTCTTTGAAAGTATGTACTAATAACACAGTTTTACTATGAGACTTATTTCAAACTTTGACCATTTTTCCTTCTATTTCCGTAAGAGTTGGAACAATTTTCTCCTATAAACACTTTTTTTTTAAATCATAACCATTTACCAGACCAAGTTAATACCAGACCAATGTTAATAAACAAGATAAATTTTATAGCCGTCTTATTTTTTTTTAATATTTACTTTGGTGAATATTTACTCTATAACAATAATTTTTTTGGACCACGCTATAATGTTATTATCGATATAAGAGCCATAACGAATGCCATAAACTCGAATGATCTTATACTGAGAAGAATAAACAACTAATCGTTTCTTCGTGTCCGATGTTGTTGATAAAAAATTAAGACTCATCCACATCAGATCCGGGCATTAGTATTCACGACACACTTGAAATATTTTTGGAAGCTGTTGTTTAGTAATCAGGCCTTTTTGTCTTCCTCAACAAGTGTTCACTTCGCTGGCTAAAGTGTTGAGCAAATATAAAGAATCTTCGCTGCTTGTGTTTGTGACGTTAACGGTTGTTTAAGATTATATACTAGTGATATATTATTTTAATTTTTGTTTGAGATCTAAGTCAATAAATGTGCTATTGAAGAAAAGATTATTACACTACACCTAATGTTATGTGTGTTTATATGACACAAACAATTTTTTCTTGTGGTATATATGATGAAGGAGGGGCAAGAAGGAAGGACAGATATAAAGACAGCGAGGAAGAAGATAACATTTTCAGAAAGAGCAAGAAGTTTTCGAGAACACCAACAAAAACTCCAGAGAAAAAAAATGAGGCAACAAAAATTGATCAATTACTAATAATGGTGAGCCACCTCACCGATGATATTAAGGAAATAAAAAGAAATCAACAAGAATGCAAGGAAACGATAGAAAAGCTCATAATGGAAAACAGAGAGCTGAGAAAAGAAAATTCAGAACTAAAACAAGAAAATATAGAGATCAAGGAGGAACTCAGAGAAATAACAAAAAACATGGAAGTTATGGAAAAACACCGACGAATAAATAACATAGTTATGTACGGCCTAAAGATAGACACATATGAGCAAGCAAGGTTAAAAGGAACAATCAATAATTTCATCAAACAACATATAGGAGTAGAGGTTAAAATAAGGAATGCTCACAAGTTAGGCGAAAAAACATGCCTAATTGAATTGGAAAACCAGGAAGAAAAAAGAAAAATAATGGAAAAAAAGCACAAGTTAAAAGAAATTAAAGAGTACAAAATATATATCAACGAAGATGCAACCACAAAAGAACGAGAAATACAGAAAACAATTAGAAACATTGCTCAAGAAGAAAGAAATAAAGGAAATGAAGTCAAGATTGGAGTAAAAAAAATATGGGTGAATAACAGCGAATGGAAGTGGAATGACAAAGAAGGCGCAATATGTAAAAAAACATCAAAAAACTAGCAACTAAATGTACTACTGGAATAAAGTTGACGAAACAAGCACAGAACAAGGTTAGCGATAATACGAAAAAAGGAAAAAAGAGGAAAAAAATGATAACGGGACCAAAACACAAGAAAACATTACGAAAAGAACACTTACTTTTGGGAACATGGAATGTAAGAGGCACATATGGAGAAGGCAAACTTAAACACTTAGCGAGAGAAATCGAAAAGTTCCATTTTGACATAGTAGCTTTACAGGAGACGAAACAACTGGGAAATGATATATTAGAAATAGAAGATACAATGTTTTTTAACAGCGGTGGAAAGAATCGAACGTTAGGCACAGGTTTTATGATAAGAAAAGAGCTAAAAGAAGCACTAGTAGAGTTTAAACCAGTATCAGACCGCATATGTAGTATCAGGTTCAAGGGAAAATACCAAAAAATCACCCTCATAAATATTCACGCGCCTTCAGAAGAAAAAGATAATGATGTCAAAGAATGTTTCTACAATGAATTAAACAGAACAATCGAAAATATACCCAGATATGATATGAAAATTATTCTAGGCGACGCAAATGCCAAAATAGGGAAGGAAGAAGTATTTAGACCGACAATAGGAAAATATAGTAAACACAATGAAACTAATGAGAACGGACAATTCCTGATAGATTTCGCAAGAGAAAAAAATATGATCATAATGAGCACATATTTCGAACGAAAAGAAATACACAAGGAAACTTGGATATCGCCAGATAGAAAGACTAAAAACCAAATAGACCACGTGCTCATCGAAAAAGAAGAACAGCAATGTATAAAGAAGATAAGAACATACAGAGGACCAGACGCCGACTCAGATCATTACATGGTGGGCATCAAAATTAAGCAACTGATACCAGAAAACAAAAACAAAATAAAAAAAAAGAAATGTATACATAACCCAATTCGATTAGCAACAAACAAAGAGCAAGACATATACGAGGAAACAATGGAAAGAGAACTAAAAAAGATACAAATAGAAGAGCAAACTGAGAACAAATGGGAAAACATAAAGCAAATAATGAACAAAGCAGCAAAAGAATGTAACAAACAAGAGAATAAAAAGAGGAAAGACTGGTTCGACATAGAGTGCCAAAAAGAAATAGAAATAAGAAAATCATTAAGGATTGAAATGATCACGAAAGAAACAACAGAGACAAAGAATAGATATAGGGAGCAAAGACAAAAAGTAAAGAGAGTGCTGAGAGAAAAGAAGAGAAAACACATAGAAAATAAGCTAAAAGAAATAGAAGAGAATTACAGAAATAAAAAAATAAAAAACCTATATCAAGGTGCTAGAAATGAAAAAAAAGGTTTCCAACAAAAACCCATATTCGTCAAAAACAAAGCAGGAAATAATATAAGCGGGGAAACAGAAATTGCCGAAAGATGGAAAGAGTATTTTGATGAATTACTAAATGGCAATAATAAGTCAAACCAAAGAGAATACGTGGAAACAGAAGCAAGAATCGAACACTTAGAAGACATAGAAGATAATTCACCCAGCAAAGAACAAATCGAGGAAATCATAAAAAATCTGAAAAACAACAAATCCCCTGGAAGCGATAACATAACAGCAGAGATGATGAAATATGGTGGAAAACTGCTAAATAATTGGATATACAAGATCATAAAGGAGATATGGATAAAAGAACGAATACCCGAAGATTGGAAGGAAGCCATTATTTGCCCATTACACAAAAAAGGAGACAAAACAGAATGCAGTAATTACAGAGGAGTAGCGTTACTAAATACCGTATATAAAATCCTATCAAAATCCATAAAAGATAAGCTAGAAAAAGAAGTTGAAAATATAATAGGCGAATACCAATGCGGATTTAGACGAGGGAGAAGCACAACGGACCAAGTATTCATAATCAGAGAATTACAAGCAGAAAGCTATGAACACAACTTACCAACGATAGCGCTATTCATCGACTTCCAGCAAGCATACGATAGAATAAAAAGGAAGGAATTAAAAGAGACCCTTGAGGAACTGGGAGTTAGCAGAAAGTTGCGTAACATGATACATCTTACTTTAGAGAATACAGAAAACAGAGTCAAAGTAAACAATCATGTATCGAACAAATTTATAGTAAACGAAGGATTAAGGCAGGGCGATCCTTTGTCATCATTACTCTTCAATTTATGCCTAGAAAAAATAATGCGAGAAGCGAAAATCAATAGAGAAGGACTCCTATATCATAAAAGACACCAAGTTTTGGCATTTGCGGATGATATAGTGTTGCTGGCAAGAGGAAAAAAAGAGCTACAGGAGATAGTACAGAGAATAGCAAAAGCAGCAAAGAAAATGGGACTTTACATAAATGAAACTAAAACAAAATGTATGCAGTGGACAGATGATCAGTTCAGGGATGGACAAAAGTTTAAAGTAGAAGTAGAAGAAAGATTATCATACGAATTCGAAATGGTAGAAAGATTTACATACCTAGGTACAATAATATCACGCAAACCTAACATTAAAGAAGAAATACAAGCTAGAATAATGGCAGGCAATAGAAGTGTACATGCTCTTAGTGGAATGTTGAAAAGCAAGTTTTTATCAAGAAAGGCAAAAATACAGTTATACAAAACAACTATACAACCAATAGTAACGTACTGCAGTGAGACATGGACAATGACAAAAAATGAACAAAATTTACTGGAGATATGGGAAAGGAAAATCCTGAGGAAGATATATGGAGGAATAATAAGGGAAGGTTTATGGATAAGAAGATCAAATGATGAGTTAAAGAAATTATATAATCAACCTAACATAATAGGAGTCATAAAGGCACAGAGACTAAGATGGCGAGGTCACCTAGAAAGGATGCCGAACACGAGGACTTCAAAAAGGGTAATGAACTACACTATAACTTTAAAAAAGAGAAAAGGAAGGCCAAAAAATAGATGGAATCAGGAGGTAGAAAAAGATATGGAAGAAATTGGACTACAAGGCCAGAAAAGAAAAATGAATAACAAGAAGGAATGGAGAAAAATCACATATCGAGCCAGAGAAGATCTCAGTACATAAAGAAAAGCGAAAATGAAGAAAGAACAAACTTTTTAAGCCATGGGCCTCTAAGGCCTATAGTGCTATTGTATATATATATATATATGATAGAGGTCCAAAATTCAACCGAAAATTTCATAAGTAAATTCGTTCTTAAGTATGTTTTTCAGGATCATTAGTGATGATATATTGCCGAACTTACTTTTGAACAATAGAAAGTAAAAAACTCTCACTCTTGAGATTAAACATTTATTTTAAAATACTTCGTTTTTATGTATTTTGTACCTACTTTATGAATATATATACTGGGTGATCCATCGTCAAACGACCCATAGAAAACTCAATGTGAAATTCTAAACGGGATTTCAATAGAAATTCAGCCACGATTTTATCCTATATGCCTTTGAGAGTACTAAAAGATAAAATCAACGAGAGACAAATATGTGAAAACTATAGGGTTCCTAGGGAAAACTGCATAAAAATTAAATTTTATTTTGTAAATGAGATCGCATGAGCTACAACGATTTTCTCTCTTATGCCATTTCACGAATCGGTAGAGGAGTATTGATTCTATTTTTAAAATTTTGGCTTAAGTTCTACCGGTGTCCTAAGACTGTTAATTATGACCTATACATGTAATGTTAATTGGTCAGTATACGTAATTTGCTCCTTTATGCCACTTGAAAGTTTGTTAGTTTTGAAAACAAAATATTTTACCTTGAAAAAATTGCGGAAAATAAGGAAAATTCGAACCCGCTTTAGCTCTAAATTTCCTTTTCTTTTTGCTTGGCTCATATGATATTTTCTCGTAGATTCTCTCATATAATTCTAGTCTTTTTCTCTATAACCAGGATTTTGACGTTTTATCTTAATTAGAGAAGACTCCAAAGAAGACAAAATGCATGGTTATAACAGCAAACTTATTAAGATGTAAATTGAAGCTGGAAGGTTAGATTAGCACAAGTGATGGAATTTAAATATCTAGGCATCACATTATTTACCTACGGAAAGTTCGAAACGGAAGAGGAAGATCAAGTGAATAGAGCAAACAGAGCCACAAGTTTCCTGAATGAAACAATATGGTGAAATAAAAATGTCGCAAAAAAAATGAAAGGCAGAATTTACAAAACAGTCATCAGACCAATAATAACATACGCGGCAGAAACACTACCTGACACAGAGAGGACAAAAATGATGTTAGAAACAGCAGAGATCAAAACACTTGAGATGAAAACAGAAAAATTGATAGTAATATGTGTCCATAGATTACCAAATAGTCCACTATAGGACAGAGATAGAAGTACAGATATACGACGTAGATGCAAGGTAGAGAACATCAAGGACTAGGTAAGAAATAGAAGAGTAGAATAGAACGTTCATATAAGCCGAATAACAACAAATAGAGTCGTAAAGACGGCAAGAGACAGTTATCCAATTGGAAGACGATCAGTAGGAAGACCACTTTAACGATGGAACGACAACTTACTTACTTAATTTGAATATATGGCGAGTTAAACGAAATGTATCAAGATCCTCTACCATTACAACTAAATTAGACATAGCTGTGGTAAATTTAATATTTGCTGATATATTTTCATCCATCCATCTGGTCCATTAGACCGAAAATAAGGTCTAATGAAATAAAAGTCTAAGTAATCTCAATGTGATAACACATGACAAATAGTATTAAAAAAATACTATAAGTTTGTATGGCTTGAAAAATTCATCAGCTCTTTATATTTCGTTGGCTGAGATAGTGATATTATATTAAAGATATATATACATCGGTTTAGAACGTCTTTCGACGTTGTCCGATACCTAAACACAATCTCTTCCTATCTTCGCAGTCGTTTGTTGTTAAATTTCTTTCGCTCATGGACTTGTTTACGCCCTGTTGCCATTCTAATCTGGGTCTTCCTCTTTTCCGTCGACCTATCGGTTGCCATTCTATTACTTTTTTGGGGAGTCTTCATGCTGGCATCCGTTGAACATGCCCATACCACCTTAATTGTTTCTTCTCTAGATCTTGAGTTATATTTCCTTCTATTCCCATACGTTGTTTTATTACATCATTTCTGATTCGGTCTCGTCTGGAAATACCTAAAGATCTTCTCATTGCATCCATCTCTACTGCTTCTATTCGCTTTTTGTTCTTTTAAACTAATTCTCCATGTTTCAGCGCCATAAAGAAGAGTAGTTTTAATCATGGTCTCATATATATTAAATTTCCTTCCTTTCGTTATCTCTTTACTCCACAGTATACCATTGAGACATCATAAGACTTTCTTTGCTTGAGTGATTCGTTTTTCTATTTCCCGTGTATCAATTCCTGAATTGTCAAAGGCAACACCCAAGTAGTCATAGCTCTGACAGCAGGAAATATGTTGTCCGTTTTCGAGGTCTATGTTATCTGACTCGTTTCCAATACAAAGATATTTGGTTTTTGTTGTATTGACATTCATTCCCCAGTCGTTATATTCTTCTATCAGTTTTCTTAGCATGTACTGCATGTCTTCCCTGTCGGTCGCTAGCACTACCTGGTCATTATTAGCAAACTGGAGTGTATATATACATTCATTGCTAAGCTCTATACCCATCCTATGTACCTTTCTTTTCCATCTTTCCAATGATGCCGCTGCAACATATATCTTGAATAAGGTTGGTGAGATACAGCATCCCTGTCGCAAGCCTTTTGTAACCAGGAATTCTTCCGTTAGATATTTTCCTGTTTTTATCTGTGCCTTAGAGTCTCTATATAGTTCTTGTACAGCATTTATCAATGTGTGGTTGATGTTAGATCTTTTCAACGTTGTCCACAGTTTTGTTGAGGGGATGTTGTCATATGCTTTTTGCAGGTCTACAAAAGTAATATGAGTTTCTAGATTCTTAGCCGATCTTTTTTCTATTGTTTAAGACAAAATACGTTATCGGTGCACGATCTTCCTGCACGGAACCCGCTTTGATCTTCCTCTTCATTGTGCTTATATTCTTCCTCGATCATATTTCTCAAAATTCGTCCATACAGACTGTATTATATTAAAGATACTGAGGTTTAACTATAATAAATATTCACATAAGAAAATAAAATAAACAGTAGTATTAATGACAATTATTGGGTTACAAACATCTTAGAATCAATTCCAAAAAGTCTTCATATTTAATATTTATATTTCCAGTATAATTAGGATCTCGACGCTTAAATTCATCCGTAAACTTTTGAATTTGTATACAGGTTACAATATACTGATCCAATGACATCGTTTTTGCTTCAGGGTTATTTCTGGTAATTAGAAATCTGATAAAGTCCGGAGAAAAATGTATGTCCATATGCTTCAAAGCGTAATCCAATTCTGCTTCACCAAGAAACCCAGAATTACCTCTATCATATGTGTTAAAAGCATTTACCCACAGTTTAATATGGTAGTAAAGGGTTTCAAACTCCTTAATGTCAAGTCCACCGTTTTTATCCAGATCGAAAAGCCTTACGACAAATTTACAAGCTGAATCGGAGAATTTTTTACCCTGGAATATCTCAAACGCTTGCTGAAGTTCTTTGGAAGATATTCGGCCCTCGTTCTTCATGTCCATTGCTCGGAACCATTTTTCTACTGCTGGGTGGATGGTTTCCGCTCTAGCAATTGTGAGTGGTGGAGGTTTGTACCACTGGTAAATTTTTTTGTCCCTTAAACCTAAAAAAAAAATCAAAAAAAATTAGTTAGTAGTTTTAGCTAAAAATAGCAAGACTATTGAAATCAGATAACATACATAGAATTAAAAGAATGAGATACTACTAAAAAAGAAATAGTATTAAATTCTTGACTCAAATTGAAAATCAGTATTTGATGGACTCAATATTTGTTTTATATTATATTATTTCTTTAGGAGTCAATCAATAGCGGAAATACAGAATAAAAGTATAAAGAACATTCTATAAAACCATAGTTCAAAGTATTTTAGAGTACTAATTAGAAGTAAGTGTGCGGGAAGCTCGATAAAGATTTAAGAGTTACTTGCAACAAATCACATTACTTCTATAAAATAGACAATTCTATATCCAAACCCATACATATAAGAAGGGGCGTTCGACAGGGATGTGTGCTTTCCCCTCTTTTATTGAACATTTATTCGGAAGCCATATTTCAAGAGTCTTTGGAGGATGCAAAGAGGGGAATCAAAGTGAATGGAGTATTGATCAACAACATACGATATGCTGATGATGGTGTCTTAATTTGTGACAACATAGTCGATCTTCAACAACTTGTCACTATAATCGGAGAATACAGTAAGCGAATGGGATTAGAGATTAATACCAAAAAAACCAAATTTATGATTATCTCCAGAAACTTGGATGCACTTGAAAACTCCACCATAACACTGAATACTGAGTCCATTGAAAGAGTGAGTAAATTTAAATACCTGGGATCGTGGCTTTTTGAAGACTGGGCATCGGACAGGGAAGTAAAATGTCGCATTGAGCAAGCTCGACAAGCTTTCGTAAAATTCAAGAAGGTACTGACTTGTTCAGAATTCGATCTTCAACTGAGACTAAGGTTTACTAAGTGCTACGTGTGGTCAGTGCTGCTATATGGCGTAGAGGGCTTGACACTCAAAACGAGGGATATAAACAGATTAGAAGCTTTCGAAATGTGGCTCTATCGCCGTATCCTAAAAATACCATGGACAGCGAAAATCACAAATATAGATGTCCTTAAAAGAATAAACCAAGAACGCCAACTTTTCGAAACCATCAAGAACAGGAAAACGGCGTATCTAGGTCACATCATGCGAAATGAAAAATACCAGTTCCTCCAACTTATAATCGAGGGTAAAATTGAAAGCAAGAGAGGAATGGGATGCAAGAAAATGTCCTGGCTCCGAAACATAAGGCAATGGACAGGGATTAATGACATACAACCTCTGATACATATTGCAAGAAATAGAGAATTAATGGAAAATGTGATCGCTAACATCTATTAGTGCTATTGCATCTGAAGAAGAAGAAGAGCAACAAATCAGTAATAAAAGGTAGCCATTCAAAATATAAAACTGGTAGCCACAATGGTTAGTAAACAAACTGGTAGTCAGCCAAACTGGTAGCAAACATCAATAAGAAGACCAAGACAGAACTGGAATGTAGCTCTAGGTGATGCTATCAGAAATATATGGAAGATATTGAATAAGGAACAAAATAACAAATGAAAAAGTAGCAAAAGATGAAGACTGATATTGTTTGAAGATTTTAAAAAGAATTTTAAATTAAAATATATTATTTTAAACCTACATTCTGGTAAACCTGATAACATCCATTTATCTTGAGCTTTGTTCGAGTTTTTAAGCAATCTTTGTCTCTCCGTTTCCCGCTGATTCATCAACTCACGATAATCGACATATTCAGGTTTCTCCAATAGCTTTCGTTTCAAACGTTCCCTTTGTTCCAATAAGTGATGGAGCTCTAGGTCGTGGCTATCAAAGTAATCTTCACTGCTCTTACGGGTAGTCGCTGAAACAAAAATAAATTAGATAAAAGGGAGAAAAAGATCATACTCTAAAGTAACAATTTCTACAATTGTATTATGTATTTATATAATATATATATATATATATATATATATATATATATATATATATATATTAACGTACTCCAAAATTTTGCAAAAATATCAGACATTTTTCAGGCCACCCCTAAAAGTTAGGCCACACTTAGTTCAAGAATGTGTATGGCGTGTTGCGTTTGATGATATTGATGTTTGACAATATGTATTTGAATTGTCAATATTTTTCTTTTATGATTAAATTGTAAGCAATAAATTTTACTAAATACAACTACTACTACTAAACTGAACAATAAATATTACTTTGTAAACAATAAATTATACTGTTTACAAAGCAATAAAGTTAGAGATATGTACTCAGTTGACGAAAAATTGCAATAATATTGTATTCAGGCAATGGTGCGAGTACTGCCAGATCTTTATTTAACGTAAGATATTCTAATACACCCCATGTCAATTCCAGGTTATACAACAATTCAAAGAATTTAAATATAGTTATACTGTGATCCTTATTCCTAAAAATAATTATGACCATTTTTACATAAAACCATAACAAATGATCAAACAATCCGCCACTTTTTACTACACAGTTTCCCAATCGATTGTAAAATTCCCGTCTAACATTAGACTGAACGAGTGGCGTTATTTTTTGGCGAACACTCTTCAATAATTCGTATTTTTAATGCTTCAATATCTGTCAATTTTTGGTCACAATAAATTTGTGATTTTAGATGCCTCCAGATAAAATAATTGTTTGGAGCTAGATCTACCGATCTCGGAGGCCACTTAATGTTACAGTTATACAGTAAGGTCCAATCAAACAATTACTAAAGCTGTTTTTAAGGAATTCGTTAACCTGCCAGTTGTGCGCAGAGCATCCATCAATTTGAAACCAAATTTTTTCTTCACCTGGAGTTATTTCTGCAAGTCGCGGTAAAATATCTTCTTGTAGCAAGTCTAAAAACTTTTTTGAATTTCAATTTTCTGCATAGAAAAATGGTCCAATAATATGGTGTCTAAATATTCCTAACCAGACATTTATTTTTCTACGATATTGGGTGTGGCTTTCAATATTATCTTTAGGCTTTCTTATTGACCAAGTCTTATAATTTTCAACATTTGTTTAAATATTTAATGTAAATGTACATTCCTCACTAAACAAAATGTATTTTAAAAATTGTTTCTCTGCATTAGCTCTCTCTAAAATTTCATAACAATATTCCGCTCGTCTCTCAGCATCTCCTTCTCATAGTTCTTGATGACATTGAAATTTATTCCTTTTCCAAATTTTTAAGGCCATGGAATTATAAATATTAAACTGGTCTGCAATGGTCCGAGAACTTATTCTAGGATTTTTTACTACTGCTGTTAATACATTTATTTCATTTTAATTTTCTAAATTCTCGAACGAAGCAGTATAAAATATAATGTAGATCTAAGACTTAAATTAGAAAGCCAGTAGATCGGCCGATGAATAAGCAGTACATAAGAGATGACAACTTGTCCATTCCACTGATCACTTTTGGAAGAAAGGGAGATATGAGAATGAAAGTTGAAGTGACTAGACAACTGGAATATACATAGTAGAAGATCTCTAAAACGACGACGAAGACATGATATAAATATTGAGCATTCCTAATAAATAAGCAGTATTATAGCAACACTAACAGAAACATAATTAAAATAGAAAAGTAAAAGAAGTCTTCGCTGTTCTCATATCTTATTGATTAAATGTACTTACAATATGATTGTGTGATCTTATGTATTCTGTCTTCTACGTTCAAACTGCAGCAGCTATTTGCTAAATAAGGAAAAAATTACTTAACTATATCTGCATTAACACATTATTTTGAGATTTATCCACTTACATGAGTAGTTCTCTTTGAAGGAAGATTGTTCACTCATAATTTTTTAAAGTATTTTGGTTAAAAATACGATGAAAAACTTCACATGTGATTTTTAATGACACTTGAAAAATTTGACAACTTTTTATACTTTACAATAACAATTTTTGACAACTAATGATAGTCCAAATTCTTCTTTTTTTACACTTTTTTTTTAGAAGACAGCCTCTACAGTAGTCCGGCGACTGTATGGTGACATTTTCTGACAGTAGCTGTGTGTTGGGGTAATTATCACCCCAAATTTAGTATATTAACCAAAATTTTTGCTTAAGATACAGAATAAAAAAAATACAAAATTTATAAAAAGTAACCAACAACCTTTGTTTAAATAACATAATTAACAATTTGTTACACATTCAGAATAAAAAAATAAACAATGTTCAAGACAAAGAAAAATGTCACATTACAGACATTTCTTTTGACCCAAGTAAAGAGGCTACTAACACTATTTTTTTTCTTTGGGATAAAGGACACCAAAGATGTGTCTTTTTTAAATCCGAAAATTGCGTGGGTTTTCAGCTCTGTTTTTGGTATTTAAAGAGGTTGTTGAAGATATAAATAACTACCGTCCTATAACACTCCTCAATGTAATGTATAAACTCCTAACAAAAATTTTAACCAATAGATTGATGACAAAATTCGACGGATACCAGTCGAAAAAACGAGCTGGTTTTAGAAAGGGATTCAGCACAAGTGACCATGTACTAAGTATGAAAATACTTATAGAACGAGCAAATGAATACCACATTCCTCTATATATAGCGTTCATAGATTTCGAAAAGGCTTTCGACAGTGTCGAACATTGGGCAGTGAAAAGTTCTTTGATTAACAGCAGAATTGACCACAGATATACGGAACTAGTATATATATATATATATATATATATATATATATATATATATATATATATATATATATATATATGTATTTATAAATATAAGGAAGCCAAAACAACAATTAAAGTATATGAAGGAACAAAATCAATACAAATAAATAGAGGCGTGAGAGAGGCTGACACAATATCACCGAAACTTTTCAATCAGGCTCTGGAAGATATTTTTAAAAGATTAGAATGGGAAAAAAAAACTATAAAAATTTGTGGACAACGCTTGAATGTAGAAGCTGGAAAGATAGGCCTTAATATGAATTACATCAAGACCAAAATCATAACAAATACAGATGAAGACATCATAATGAGGATCGGACAAGATGAAATAGAACAAGTTCAGGATTATATATATCTGGGCCAAACTATAAAACTTAACAAAGAAAACCAAACAGCAGATATAAAAAGACGAGTTAGACTGGTATGGACGGCATTTGGCAAACTAAGCTACATTCTTAAAAACAAAAGATATTTAGCATACCTGTAAGTGTATCTAAATAACTAAATAACAAATTCCAGAGTTAGCATTTCAGTTACAATTGCTTAGCAATCGCAGAGAGGATCTGCATCTTTAGATTGATTTTTCAGACTGTTTATACAAGCAATATTAGTCGAACTGAAATTATCGTATAGCTTTTACTGAAGTGATTTGGCTGTGTGATGATAATGGTCCATTTTGGTCATTTATAATTTTTATCCAATATCCAAGGTTCTGTGCGTTTTCAGCACTGTCAAATCTCTGACTACTGGACTACAAAAGTAGTAGGAAGATTCCAGAAAAAGAGTTTCAATAGTCATCATCTATCTAGATTAAAATTACAAATAATAAAATTAATCCTGACCTTACAAAATCAGCCCAAAAATCGAAGTCCACAACCCATATCTTCAACGTATCGACTTATAATAATGCTGGTCCTTCTGTTAACCCAAGATCCTACTAAATAAAATATTACATATCAATTCTACAAACATCCATATTGTAATATAGACACTCGTATTCATGATGGAATATTTATCAACCTATTTGAACAAAGACTAACGTGGGAAAACAATACCCGAATGAAATACAAATTTATTTAAGGGCCAAATCTAAAGAGGGCTTAGTCAAATAAAATCGAAACAGGACAATGTTTAAGTTGAAAAAATACAAACAGCCGAAGAATAGACCACTCGATGCTAAGATTGTAAGAAGTTTGTTTTACAAAAAAAAGCGTGTTTACCTACAGGGTGAGTGTCAACATTGGGTAATTATCGAAACATCGGCTTTAAAAGAATTTTTTGTATGTATTTTCAATATCGGCGAACTGAAGAAAAAAAAATTAAAATCAGAGCAATTAGGATTAATAAATAGATAAAATGTGTAACAATCTCCATTAAACATTGAAGATATAAAATAGACGCTAGTAATTTTATAAGAATAAACTGGATTTTGTCTTTGATCCTAAAAACAATTGGATGTCTATTATGCTTCAAAACAAATGCTGAGCAAAAACTAGAGCACAAATAAAAAATTAACTTAAACATGTGTATAGGTGATGGGTATCAGATCAATACATTTCTACGATCCCGGTAGAGAATACGTCTACTTCAGAGAAGCAACCCTACCCACGCGAGACGTGTTTTGCTCTTAATTCCTTATCAAAAAAACCATACCCACTATTTTATCTTTCTAAAATCTAGGCAGCAGCGATCATTATTATTAGCTGGAGCTGCTGGAGCAGAGGACATGATCCTAGATCGGCTTGAAAAAGGAGTACCACAAGCTTGACTCCCCTGTCATACAATCAACTACAGCCCACCAACAAGAAGAACCACAAATGAACCAAACAACAAAAAGAGCTCCACGGCATTAAAATCACAAGATCAGAATACGACGAGGTACCAACATCGGAAGGACTAATAACAGAATAGCACCCTGGGAAAAACGACTGCTAAGGAAAATTGAATTACTACGTAAGGACATTGGACAAATAATGGAATACATACGAGGGATGAGAAGTAGAAAAATCATCAAGAGAGCTAAAGAAATATTGTTTAACACTCTAAGATACTCACGACATAATCCAGAAAACAACACCTCAATAACATATCAACAATGCCTGGACACATTAAAACAAAAACTCTATGTTTATTCAGGCCGCCTGAGGAGATACAAAGTTAGCAACAACCGAAAATGCAACAATATACTTTTTGAGCATGCAGAGAAGGCGTTTTAAAGAAAACTTAATTCCGCTGTGGAAAATGAAAATAAATAATATCCAAGCCAAGAATAAATTCAAAAGTTTTGGGGAAATCAAAGTTTAACGCCAGCTACTCATAACACCAATGCTGGATGGATTGAAGACACAACGTACAACTGTCAACATTACAATAATATTCCTTACGAACCCTTTACCACTAAAGAAGTCTCAAATACTATCAAAGAGCTTCATAACTGGAAATCTCCTGGGCCAGACGGAGTTCAAAACTTCTAGTTAAAGAAGTTTTGGAGTGTTCATGAGTGTTTGTCAGTGTTGATTAATTATATTATCTCTAATTTATAGAAAATACCACCATTTCTTACACAGGGAACCACTTATCTAATACCGAAGGATCAAACCAACATCCAAGATCCAGCCAAGTACTGCCCAATTACTTGTCTTCCGACTTTGTATAAATTGATCACATCCTGTGTAGTCCGGCGTATCTACTAACACTATTCTCTAAACAATATCATAGAGCCTTAACAGGTGGGATGTACTAAGGGTACATGGATATTTCAGAAAGCCATAAAGGGAGAACAGCTCCCAAAGGAATGGACGGAAGCATATATGACATCTATATTTAAGAAAGGAGATAGAAAACGATGCGAAAACTACAGAGAAATAAGCGTAATATCCTCAATAGGAAGATTATATGGGAAGATACTGCGAGAAAAGATAGAGCAAGCAATAAAAGGAAAAATCGGGGAGGATCAGGCAGGCTTCACGGCAGGAAGATCATGCATAGACCACATATACACACTGGAACAACTGTTGGAAAAGAAAAAAGCAAGAAATAGAGATATATATTTGGCATTTGTGGACCTGAGAAAGGCGTATGACTCTGTACCAAGGTCAGAATTATGGGAGGCAATGTACAAATTAGAAATACAGACGAAACTCATAGAAGCTACAAAAGCTCTGTATAAAGAAAATAAAGTGTCCAATAAAATGGGAAAAAGAATCATAGGAGTCTTCACCACAACAAAAGGGCTCCTGCAGGGTTATTCCAAATCTCCAACCCTATTCAAAATATACTTAGAGAAATCCTTGGCTACATGGAAAAGAAAATGTGAAGGCATGGGAGTACCAGTACGGAACGAATACCTATATACGTTAAGCTTTGCAGACGATCAAGTAGTGATTGCACAAGACCAAGACAACCTCAGCTACATGATGAAGAAACTACAAGAAGAATATACCAAGGCTGGCCTAGATATTAACCTCGCGAAAACAGAGTACCTATCTACAAGTGAAGAAGATATAGAAGATCTACAGATTGATGACAACGTAACAATCAAAGAAAAGGATAAATTCAAATACTTGGGGTTTATAACCACGAAAAAGGCAACAACAGAGGAAGAAGTTACACAAAGATTAGGACAAACAAGAACAGCAATCCGACAACTTAACTCAGTATGGTGGGATAGACACCTAAATATGAAGACAAAATCACAGATTTATAAAACATTAGTGCGAAGTATTATGACATATGGGGCTGAAAATTGGATCATAAACAAGAAAAACAGCAGTAAGATAGTAGCAACAGGGATGGAATGCCTGCGAAGATGCTGCAGAGTAACAAAAATGGATAGGAGAAGTAATTACGAAATAAAGCAAAGAATATCAATAGAAACAGACATATCAACATATATAGAACAAAAAAGACTAAAGTGGTATGGACATGTAAGAAGAACTAGCGACAGCAAATGCATAAAGATAATAACCGAATGGAAATGGTTCCATGGGCTGCAAAGAACAACTTATAATCGACTCAGTCATTTCTAACTAGGCATACACCAAAAAAAGGAACCTTTTTACTGCCTTCATTAATTAACCAGGGTCTTTTCGAGGGGGACTCGTTGAGTCCACTTTAATTCTGTCTAGCAATGAACTTACTATCTTAGCTACTGAACTTCACCGACTAAAGTTTTAGCATCAAGAATAACAGTACTGTTTTGGCAAAGCTTAATCATCTGCTGTATATGGATGATTTAAAATTAGTGGCTTCCACTCGAAACCACCTGGATCAAATGCTAAAAATTGTGGAAACATCCTCAAATGATATCAGTATGCACTTTGGACAAGACAATTACCGTGTATAATGTGACTAAATATAGTCAAAGGAAAGGTTCAACCTGGAGGTTTTGATACGCAAGATAGCCAAAACATCGAAGCAATGGGTAAAAATGATGTATAAATATCTCGAAGTAAAGCAAGCGTGGAAAATTGACCACAAACAAATGAAAACTGAACTAACTTCTGAGTTTGTGCAAAGAGTAAGACAGATAGGGCAAGGTGAGGTAAAATGGGATACTTGGGTAAAACGGGATAGTGCCTCTAGCGGTCTACCAATGACGTCAGCCGCGATGAAAAATATTTAAAACATTCGTCTAATGCGTCTTGGCTTGTAGTTCGAACGCGCCGTAGTTCAAACACCCGACCTCGTGCTCGGACCAAAATATGTGTTTTGACAGGTACCTGATGTAATTTTCGGATCCCACGTTTTTAGCTGTAACTTTTGTTTTAAACAAGTTTTTGAAATAATTTTTGAACTCAGATGATGTGTAGTGCCCTGCACATAATGTGAATAAATTTTTTGAGTGAACCAACTCATATTGAGCATACAAGGTAAGTTTTTTTTTAAACAGCATGTGGGATAAAACGGGAAATAACCGGGTGGGGTAAAATGGGATATCCCGTTTTACCCCTTATGTGAAAATTCTATAGTTAAAACACTTTTAAAAGCAAAAAATATTCAAGTTTGTTTAGGGTAATATAAGAATAAACTTGGAAGAATTGTTTTTGTTTCAGAGGCCTAGAAATTACCAACGAAAGACTGAGCGTCAAAAATGGTCTGAAAAATCTATGGCCAGCGCTCTGGAAGCATTAGAAAAAGGAACGTGGATTTCTAAAAGCATCCAAAAATATGGAGTTCCAAAATCAACATTGGAAAGAAGGTTCAAAGGAAGAAATAAATCATCAGAAGATATAATCATAAAAAAAAACCATCTCTCTTAATCTTGGATGGCCATTAACTCAAAGACCAAGATTAAGTCACTAAAGCAGAAATCCGTAAAAAAAAGAAAATACTTCCAAGAAGATTAAAAACAGTGACAGTAGTGCAGATGAGAAATGCTTCTATTGCAACAATAGATATTCTTCAGACAAAAAAGGAGAAGGCTGGATACAATGCTGCAATTGTAAAAAATGGGGACATAAGGCTTGTGCAGGAGCTGACAGCGATGATGATGTATTTATTTGCGAATATTGCAAAATGATCGGTATTATTATTCCTATTAATATTTAAGCAAAATGTTCGGTATTATTATTCCTATTAATATTGGGTTTTTTGGGTTTAACCCATCGTTATTTCTTACATATTTAGTTAATTGCTCTTTTTCGTTCCTTTTGAATTTTTGAGTATAAGTTGTTGTATTTTGCATAAAAATAAAAAAAATTAAACTTATAACATCCTATCCCATTTTACCCCCACGGTGTATCCCGTTTTACCCACACAGTGGGGGTAAAATGGGAAATTGTATTGGTGTCAAATTTTTGCATATAACTTTTTATATACATTTTATATACATTTATAAAAAAAAATCTTTTTTTGTGCTTTTGATACAAAAATAATGAGTTTTCACTGTGCCAAAATATGAGTAGCCTCCAATACATAGTTTCGGTGTTATACAGCCTCAAACGTTAAGTATCCCATTTTACCTCACCTTCCTCTAAATCAGTTATATCTTAATAGTAAAAAATCTGTTTCAATGTATTAAATACGTACGCCTGTTCTGCGCTTAGCTACTAATTTGGTATTAAAAAGTAGTCAAAAACAGATATATACAGTATGCTATCTAACAATAACAATCTGCTTGTTTAATATAACGAAAAAAAGTACAGAGATCTGAAAATACAAATGAGACAATGGAGAATGTAAAGTACCCACAGTTACTTATCAGTACACAGCCGATATTAATTATCATCCCCACTAAAATAGTGGTGTCAGTCCAAAGAATCTTCTAGACAACATCAAAAAGCTGAGTCTTAATGAAAATATCTATACTCGTATTATGAACATAATTGAAATGAATAAGGCTCTAGGGAGATTTGCATTCTAATGAAATTTGTAATATAATAAAATCCATTAAACCGCTTTTATTAAAATGTTGGGGTAAAAATGTATTGTCATCATAATACGATTCTCTTCTCCAAAAACTCATCAAATATTTTCTTTTATAGAAATAGCGAGCTCACATGTAGAGCAAACAAAAAAAAATCAACAACGATGAAAATATTCCCGACTGATAACAAACGCGTATGACAGACATCAAAATATCGGAAAGACAATTTCCGGCTCCAGTTATGATTGAAACAAATGAGCATCGTGATTGAACAAAATGCGAGAGCATCGCAGCCCGCTGCTGGCTTTTGTTTGTTTTCACAACGTGCGGGTGAGTGATTAGAACCAATGAAATTTGAGCAGTCGAATCAAAACAAAGCGTTTAGCTTAATTGATATAAGGGTACCCCAAATAATCATCTAACATGTAATTATAATCATATTTTGAATACAATGCGATGGGAAATGGTTTGTTTAGAGAGAAAACGATGAATGTTATAAATGAAAAATTGTATTGTGTTTTGAATAACAGTTAATTAAAACAAATATCAATTTAAAGGACACAGACAGGAACAAAGAAATTAAATACTTTTAAAAAACTTCCAAATACTGTGGTAAACTAACAAAAATATCACTGTCAATAAAGTCCTATTCAGCCGCAAGCAAGGAATATAATTTAACCCAGCATGTAAGACTTGGACACCCCTTAAAAATGATACCATATATTAGAGCGAAGACACATAGTGCAATGGTTTGAATTTTCTACCACTTGATCGATATATGTAGCTACAACAAACGGTTCTATTTTGTACCGTCGTATACACGCTGAACAATGTAATGATTCGAGCAATATCTCAGCAGAACATGAAAAGTTGTTGCAGCTATCAGAATTCAGAGAACAAATTGCTGCTGCTCTCGTTGTATTCAGTGAAAAGCGTGTACTTGCCGACCTTCAACATTAAGATCACAATTGAGCTTACCGCAACCAACTACTTCTGGCATTGGAAAAAAGCAAAACATCCCATTGATGACATTCGCTTCGACGGTATTGACCACTTTCCACTTTGGCTCAACAAAGAGAGTGGTAAAAAAATGTAAATTTTGCATAGTGTCGAAAACTCAATGTGTGTGTAGCAAATGTGATCTTCATTTATATTGTTCTAATGCCAAAAAATGTTTATCACCACACAAAATAATGTACACACATTCTTTTCCGTTTGTGTTTAAGTTTATTTTAATAAAATCCATTCAAATGAATAAAATGCTATTTGTAACTTAAAACGGCAAGGGTTCCCTGATGGCCCCTTTACCTGTTTTTACCTGGAAGCCAAACAAAAATTGATAATTACATTTTAATAGCTTTTCTAGGTTTCTTAGGTTTTCTTATATTAGGAATAAGCGATACAAGATGGATTAGCTCTGGCGAACTCAATACAGACAATGGACGAATTTATTACTCTGGAAGCAGCGAAACTCAACACATATATGAAGTTGCTATGATTCTCAGTGAAAAAGTAGCGAGATCAGTAACAGGCTTCGTTCCGATGTCCGAAAGAATTATAATGCTGCAGATATTGACAACCCATGGAAAAATGAACTTAATTCAGATTTATGCGCCAACTGCTGACAAAAATGAAGAAGAAATGGAAAACTTTTATAGCGAACTTCAAAAAACATTACATCTCACAGCATCTAGAGATATAACAGTGATCATGGGTGATTTCAATGCAAAAATTGGCGAAGGAAAGTGCTACCCTAATGTAGGACCATATGGGCTTATGGAACGAAACGACAGAGGAGATCGCCTAATAGAATTTTGCCAGAAGCATAATGGTATAGCCGCAAATACATTTTTTAAATTACCCAAGCGACGCCTTTATACATGGAAATCGCCAGCTGACAAAGACAACAAAATCGTCAGAAATCACATTGACTACATCCTAATAACACACAGATATCGAAACTCAATTCAGGCAGTAAATGCATATCCAGGAGCAGACGTATCCTCTGATCACAGTCTTCTTATTGCCAGGTTTCAACTTCAACTAAAGAAGATGCAAAAGAGCCGCAACAACAATAAACTTAACATACAGAAACTAAAGTCAGAAGAAACAAAAGAATATCTGAAACACAAAATCAAAACAAATCTAGATAGAAACCCAAGAAATAATTGCAACGTAGAACAGCAGTGGCAATTCTTCAAAACCTCTATATTGGAGCCAAGTAAGAAAGTACTTACAACAACCAAATTTAAGAAAAAATAATGGATGACCGAGAAAATTCTAGAGTTGATGAATGAAAGGAGAAAAAACAAAACCATCAATACGATCCGCTATAAACAGCTTCAAAATCAAATCAGAAGAAAAATTAGGGAGGCTAAAGAAACCTACTTCTCTGAAAAATGATGTAAAGAAATAGAAGAACTGCAAAACAGATATGACAACTTTAATCTACATAAAAAAGTCAAAGAACAAGCCGGAGTAGGAAGTAGAAGAACCTCGAATGTATTGCTCGACAAAAATGAAAATATTATATTGGAGACAGAACAAAAACTACGATAATGGAAAGAGTACATTGAGGAATTATTTCATGACCAAAGAGAAGCTAGTACATCTGTAGATAGCCAAACGGGAGATTAGTCAGGGAGAAATCAGAGGTTAGTCAGGCATTAAACTTAATGAAAACCAATAAATCTGCTGGTCCAGATGAATTACCAAGCGACCTATTAAAGTTGGTGAACGAGAAAAACCTAGACATAACAGTAGAACTGTTCAACGCTATCTATACTACGGAAATCATCCCTAGAGAAATGTTGACAGCAGCATTTGTGTGTTTGCCAAAGAAAGTGAATGCCAAAGAGTGCAGTGACTATCGAACCATAAGCTTAATGTCACATACCTTGAAAATTCTATTAAAAATTATCCACGCCAGAATTCACACTAAACTGGAGCTAGATATTAGTGACACACAATATGGGTTCCGCAATGGTATGGGTACCAGAGAGGCACTATTCTCCTTCAACGTGCTGACTTAGAGATGCTTGGATGTTAACCGTCCTCTTTACGTCTGTTTTATAGACTACAATAAAGCGTTTGATAAAGTATAAAATACTCGCGGACTCGCTCAATATCAAAAAGACGAAGTTTATGAAAATTTGTAAAAACATCCATAATACTAACAAAATCTTGACAGTAGAAGGCCAGCAGATCGAAAGAGTGAAAAAGTACACTTACCTAGGAACTATAACAGAAAATAATGACTACACTGCAGAAATCAAAATCAGAATCGAAAAAGCACGTTCTAATTTTATGAAAATGAAAAAGGTCCTATGTGGCAAAAATTTAATATTAGCTCTTAAAGTACGCCTAAGAAAATGTTACGTATACAGTGTACTATACTATGGAGTGGAATCATGGACGGTAAATCTAGACACAATGTTGAACTTACAATTAAAGAAAGAAAGCTACAGTATCTCGGACATGTGATGCGGGACGAGAAGTATGGCATCCTGCGACTTATAATGCAAGGAAAGATAGATGGCAGAAGAAGCATCGGAAGAAGACAAATTTCATGGCTCAAGAACCTGAGAGAATGGTTTGGATGCAGCTCAAAACAACTTTTTAGAGCTACTGCCTCAAAAATTAAAATAGCTATGATGATTGCCAACCTCAATAGCGGAGATGGCACCTGAAGAAGAAGAGGGTTTCTTAATACATTATTAAACTTGAAAAAAATTTTCAACTAAATAGAATAATTTTTAGAATCTTCTGTGAATCTTAGAATGCTGTCTTTAAGTTGTTTACGGCATTATCAATGTTTCTGTGTTTAGCCGCAATTGCTGTGTCATCTGCATAAAGACTAAGAAGTGTTCCTGGTGTTCTTGGAACATCGGCGGTGTATATCGTATACAGTAGAGGTGACAGGATCGCTCCCTGTGGCACTCCAGCCTCCGGAGCTCCGTGTTCTGACAGGACTTGTCCTATTCGAACCCTAAACCTTCGGCCGCCCAAGTACGATGACATTAGCTTTGTCATGGCTCCGCTGAATCCATAGCTTCTCATGGTTAAATCCGTGTTAAATCAAAAGTCTCACCTAAATTTTTTATAAGCGCTGTCATGACCTTCAAATATTGGTGGAAGCTTCCATTTTCATCATTGACTCCACCCAAATTAATCACCAAGTCATCACGATGGCTATTATGCAATATGTTCACGATCTATCCATGCAAACTGTCCAAAACTTTCGGCATAATGTATCTGCATCTTTACTTTGAAGAAAACTATTTTTAAACATACTCGAAAATATTTTAAACAACGCCATTGTGAAAATCTACATTTTATTCTAGATCAACATTCGGTGCAACAGATGCCTAAACAAAAACAACAAAGTCTATTTTAATGCAATAAAAACAATAACTTGTTCATCTAAATTTAATTAACGTTTTCTGATAAACAAAACATCTAGTTCTACCTATTTCTAGTTGATTTTGACTAAAAATAGTTCTAGTTACATTTTCTTCTTTCCTTATTTGCGGTATTCTTGGTGATTTTTTTATTTTTTCTGCAATATTCCTCATCATCTTTTCTCCTTTTTACTTCATCGGTTAGCTCGTCATCTGAATCCATTGTTTCTGATTCTCAGTAATTTCCTGTGCTAGAGCTATTAGCCACTGCGTCACGGGCGCAGTCACGCTCTTCTTCTTCTTTTTCAGGTGCCATCTCCGCTACGGAGGTTGGCAATCATCATAACTATTTTAATTTTTGAGGCAGTAGCTCTAAATAGTTGTTTTGAGCTGCATCCAAACCATTCTCTTAGGTTCTTGAGCTATGAAATTCGTCTTCTTTCGATGCTTCTTCTGCCATCTATCTCTCCTTGTTCTTCATTGTTCGTAACTCTATCTACCCAGGAAACCCTCATAATTCTTCTATAGGTCCACATTTCAAAGGCGTTAAGTCGTCTCATTGTGTCTAGATTTAACGTCCATGATTCCATTCCATAGTATAGTACACTGTATACGTAACATTTTGTTAGGCGTACTTTAAGAGCTAATGTTAAATCTTTGCCACATAGGACCTTTTTCATTTTCATAAAATTAGAACGTGCTTTTTCGATTCTGACTTTGATTTCTGCAGTGTAGTCATTATTTTCTGTTATAAGTATTCCTAGGTAAGTGTACTTTTTTACTCTTTCGATCTGCTGGCTTTCTACTGTCAAGATTTCGTTAGTATTATGATTGTTTTAACAAATTTTCATAAACTTCGTCTTTTTGATATTGAGCGAGAGTGCGTACTCCCTACTACACATTACTATTTTACTTATGAGTCTTTCCAGGTCTTGTAAACTATCGGCTATTATTACTGTATCATCTGCATCTCTGATGTTGTTAACTAAGACTCCATTTACTCTTATGCCGACTGTTTCATCTTCCAGAGTTTCTCGAATTACCTCTTCAGAATAAGGGTTAAATAATAGAGGTGATAGTATGCAGCCTTGCCTGACTCCTCTCTTTATTTCCATTTCTTCAGATGTCTCTTTTTGAATTCGTACTATTGCTCGCTGATTGTAATAAAGGTTTGTTATTAGCCTTAAATCTCTTTCATCTAGGTTTTTATTTTTTAGAATTTCCATGAGTCGGTCATGTTTTACTTTATCAAACGCTTTATTGTAGTCTATAAAACAGACGTAAAGAGGACAGTTAACATCCAAACATCTCTGCGTCAGCACATTGAAGGAGAATAGTGCCTCTCTGGTACCCATACCATTGCGGAACCCATATTGTGTGTCACTAATATCCAGCTCCAGTTTAGTGTGAATTATGGCGTGACTCAATTCAAATTCCCAACCATACCCATGCTGGCTGTGTCCAATTCTGTCCAATTCCAAAAATGAAAATCCGGCCCTGACTATTTGACTTTTTCTATTTATTAATATATATATATATATATATATATATATATATATATATATATATATATATATATATATATATATATATATATATATATATATATATATATATTCTAAAAGATGTAAAAGATATAAGAGCTAGGTTTCAAAAATAACGGGCCTTTTGTATAGAGTATATATAAATATAAATAGAGTAAATTTGCATCATGTCTTTATAAATAAATAAACTATATTTTAATTTAACGAAGTTATTCGGTACTATTTACCAAGGGGAAATATTAAAAAAACCCTTTTTGGAGTACACATTTTGAAGTAAAATTCCCATTGAGGATTTAAAATATGTAAGAAGCCCTGGAAAATCCAGCTTCTCGGATCGATAAGGGCTTTATTTTACTAAAGAAGAGTAGCTGGTTGTATATAAAATCAGATTTAGGGAATCCGCGAGGTGTGAGTTTGTGAGTTCTCTGAATACTCTTCCATTAGATAGTCAGTTTGAAAAGTTGCTAATGCATCAGGCGGCAGTCTATTCACATTTTATGTGTATAAATATTCAAATAATCCTTCCAAATCAGATTATAAAAGTAAACTTCGTGTATGATGTTGTGGTTTTGCATTAACTTCGTGTCTGTGCACCTGGTGTTCTCCCAACGCTCGTGAAATGGTTATCCTGAGGGAAGGGATTCGCGATTGGGCCCTCGATCCAATCCCCTTGTTCTCTTTTGTATTCAACCACAGTATTTTGTCATAAGGCAATAAATTTTGTATATCTTGATTTAGAACTTGAAAGTTTAGTTTGTTTTAGTATACTATACCTATACCATAGAGAACCAGAATTTGAGAAAATATGTAATTGTACTATTAAAAAAATTGCAAATTTTTATTAAAATCACGAAACGAAATCCGAAAATTTCTAATTGTCGAAACCAAATTCAGATTTTTGCTTTAATCTGTGCCTTCTAAGAATTGTAAGGAAAAACAGACGTTGATAAAGATGTAATTAGAGAAATGGGGAATCTTAAATTGCATTCCATAACATATCTCCTCAACTAAGCAAAAACTTTGGCGAATTGATTTCTGGTACTCATAAAGAGTATACCGAAATGAAAGGAAAGACAGTTAAGATTTGATTTCACGTACAGTGCCTCTGTATATCCGCTTATTCGTATTTTATCCTAAAAGGAATCTTCGGAGCGGCTATTTACAAATGCTCTGAACGTGAAAACAATCTTTCCTGTCGTAATGGAAGCAATAATTACAACGTAGTAGAAGAATTAGAGCAAACAGGAAGATGAGCAACGAATAAAAAAGAGTTAGAATAAAACAACAAAAGAGAGAAAAAGATACTAGTCTGTTCAATACTATCAAAAACATATGATAATAAAAAAAGAAGCAAAACTAAAAAATCCAAATCAAACAAAATACGAATCAAGATAGAAAATATTAGATAGTTGCCAACACTACAAGCAAAAGAACACAGACCAAGACGATGTCCCCCGAAATACCAAAGATATTTAGCTGCAAGGTTTTGACATCTAAAAGCTCAACGGGAACGTCTCCCACGGATATTGATACCGGAGTCGCAGTGAACAAAATTATAAAAAACCAAAACGCATCGAAGAAAATTACGGACATTATCACACCATACAACACTACAACTAAGGTAAAATTCAATATGGCTGCCGCCAGTAGCTACGAGTAAAACAAGATAACAGAAACGCTGTAGGTTAATGAGTACATCAACAGCCATAAAGGCACTGCTCATAAATGAAGATCTCAAAAAAATTTAGTGAGAAATTACCAAGAGAATATCCACCCAATCAGAATCAAAAACATGAAGTCGAGACATGACACAAAACCTATCCTCATATTTATTGTATACGTGCTACAGAAGAAAAGGAGCCCTCAAGAGGTGACTACACAAAAAAACTTATAAATGACTTGTAAATTGAAACATTTAACAGATTAATAAAGCCATACAATGCTATAACTGTAAATCATATCAATTAAAACGTGAAGTATAAAAACTGTGAAGGACCTCATCCGGCTAACTATAGATACTGCATAAGAAACTCATATATGTAGACCAAAACATGGAACTATATAAAGAAATAGTCCACCAGAAAAATTAGGCAACAAATTGTATACAGAAGCCATACAAAGGATGACGACATTTATATAAATGTTGATGATGACTAAACTTGATTCTTTGGCATTCATATAATGTGACCAAGCCATCTAGCTCTTTGGGCTCGTATTTTTGCCGTAATTGATGGTTTTCCATACATACTCAATATTTTTTATATATAATTTAGTGACCCTATAGCTCTGTTTCCCTTCACTAATCTTTTATCTATCTCTTTTTCTTCTGTTCCCGTGTTCATTATGGTTACTCCTAAGTATCTAAATAATGACACTTTTTCAAAACTATTAACAGTCTCTGCTCCTTTCATTTTAATATATTTATTATTATTTGTTATGTCTCCTTTAATTTTTATTTCCGTTTTTGTTTGGTTTATTCATAACCCGTATCTTTTCGCTTCTTCTTCAAATTTCTGGAAAACTTTTTCTAAATGTTTTTTTATTCTCGCTAGTATCACTACATCATCCGCGTACGCTATGCACTGTTCCCTGCTATTGAAAATAGTCCTGTTGGTGCTCATATTTGATCTTCTTACGATTTGTTCTAACACTAGGTTGAATAAATTCGTTGATAGCTGATTCCCTTGTTTTAAACCTCTAGTCACTGTGAACTGTCTGGAAAAGCTTCCTTCCATTGTTAAACCATTTATCGTGTTCCTAAGCATTAGTCTTACTAGCCTTACAAGCTTTTCTGGTATTTCTAATGTTCTCGTGGCCTCATACAGCATCGTTCGATTTATGGAATCATATGCGTGTTTAAAATCGATAAATAGCATATGTAATCCTAAGTTTTGTTCATAGCTATTATTTTGTATTAATTTTAATATACTTATTTGATCAGTAGTTATTCTTCCTGATCTAAAACCTCCCTTGTATTCTCCAATCACTTTGTTATTATATTTTAATAATCTTTTCCTAATAATTTTTGCAAGTATTTTATAAATTACTTCTAATAATTATATGTCTCTATAGTTTTCGCACTCCATTTTGTCCCTTTTTTTGTGGATAGGACAAATAAGAGCGCTATTCCATTGATGGCATTTCTTCCTTTTGCCAAATTATTAATGTCAAGTGAAATATCCTTTCCTTTAACCTTTCGCCACCTACCTTAAAAATCTCAGCTGGGATACCACTTTCTCCTGCACTTTTGTTATTTTTTAGGTCTCTTATTATTTTTTCGACTTAATTCAAAGTTGATTCCTCGCACGTCCTTTGTTCATCTTCTTGCCAATTCTCATTTTCCTCGAGTTCCTCTTGTTGGTCTGTATTTAATAGATCTTCGGAATATTTCGCCCATCTGTTTAATTTTTCTGTTGTTTCTTTTAGAAGCAAACCTTCTTTGTTTCTGCAATACTGTGGATTAGTCTTTGTAGTTTCTCTGGATTGCAGATGGTGATATATTCATCGATTTCATCATACAATGACGACATTTATATAAATGTTGATGACGAAACTTACTGAAAGAATAAACAAACAGAAGGAGAAGCCCCAACCAGTAAAATTAGGTGGTTAATCAGGTAACGTTCCTTTCTGCCAGAGCTAGTCATGTAAAATCCTTCTAAAAGAAATGCTGGGACAAAACAAACATAAACAGTCAAGAAAAATATCTCCGGACCACCCTTTGAAAACATAAAGACGCAATCGCGTTATAAAGTCAATAATTCAGCAATATATTTCAAACAGATGTGTAAAAGTGGAAGCTCTGTTATGATGAGTCTGAATCTGAATATTATTATATAATGAGATTATGTATGTATATGTTGATTTTACTTGTCTACTGGATATTTATTTATCCCTCGCGCAATAGTTTATATATCTTCCAGTTTTCCTTTGTTCCTTATTTTCTGTGAAATTTTATCATTGTCTCTTTTCATTAAATTCTGCTTCTACAATTTTTTTGTCACGACTCTTAATCAAGTCAATAATTTTTGTCTTTAGCACGTTGGCGGAAAGTTATCTATTCCTGCTCTCGAGTAAGATCGAGGGGACAATATCGGACGCCACTGGACGGGGGATTGTGGATCGCTTAATTCCGGCAGCGACAACGCGGTGGTGCTGTGTCAACTGCGTCGTGCTCGCTGATTACTTATGTAAACATGATATCGGGGGGTAATTGGGCGTGCAATCAATGGAGTTTGCAGCCCTTTCGCGTTTAGCATCGCAAATGAACTGCAATCATACCACCTAAACTCATCCGTTGCTCGCTACATTCTCTCTTCATTAATTCACCCACCATTTGCCACTGTTTACTCGGAATTATCACCCGGGACTGATTTCCAGCCAGTCTCAAGAATATATTATGGTGATAAAATATGGTAACCAAGAAAACTCAATCAGACAGACTTTATAATGATATTTCGTCGACATATGGTTTCTTTGAACCGTTTAAGCTGTTCTGGCAACCAGAAGAATCGTTTAAACTCTATTATCAATAAAAAAACTACAAAAGAAAACATACTAGAAGTATTTAAACCATTCTTTTTTATTCAAATTTATTTTATCTATGGCATACATTGTTTAACATGTCTTTAACATATTTTTCAAGATATATTCTTGTTTATAATGTATACAGCTTTGTTCGATCAATTTACAAAGCAGGTTTCCATTTAATTTAGGCCATTTTTAAAAACGGTTTTTTGTATGAATCAACGGCCTAATATACCGACAAAATTCGTTGACTACGCAATTTATTCTTCCCTAACGCAAGTTAGGGAACAAAAAGAAATTATTCGGTGCCAAATTAATCGGCTGAATACCATATTCTGCTGATAGTATAATAATAGGATTTTGAGAAAGTTTTTAGCTGACAGCACTTGTTTGTTTACCTTATTTTATCGAAAACTTCAGGTGAACCAATGGTTGTGCATTATTGTACATATATATTTCCAAAATTCACTATTTGATGTTCCTCAGGTACCATTGCTGCGTTATCAGTATTTCTGAAAGAAAAAGAGGCGATCATTTGTTTCCTGACAACACTTCGACCAAGAGCAACTTTTGTTGGATTTGGTTGATCTTAAAACACAGATACAGTAAACTGTTGTTTTTTTTTCATATACAGTGCTATCGAAAAGTCTCCTCCCCTTTGTATCTTTTGAACGGTTATACTTATAATAGTGAAATTTGGAGGAAAGAAATAATCGGACGTAGGCTTCTCAACTAGTCATAACAGGTGACGTAAGAGTCATAGATGACGTTAAAGAGCAACAGTGACGGATAATTTTAAATAGTCATTTAATTAATAACGATTTAAGAAGAGGTTCTTATATGAAGTGTTCAAAATGTACTTTCTGACAATAATGCATCCTATTGCTAAACTCTAGTCGTACCCATCCAAATGTGTCGGGGGAAATTGGCCTACATTCTTCAACAATTAATTGTTTTAAATTGTCAATACTGTCGGGTGCTGTAGCGTAAATCTTAGATTTCAAGTATCCCCACAGAAAAAAGACCCACTGCAATTAAGGATGACCGATTCTGCAGTAAATTAAACTTTACTTCTCGTTTCGTTATTACTTGATGGGCCACTACATATTTTGATTTACCTCGTACTATTTCTTTGACTCCCATACTATTACCAAATAAGACTACTGCCAAAGATACATTTAATCTCCAAAGATGTTCAAACATCGCCTGTCTCGACGAAAAGCCGGTACCGCCTAGTGGACCGCTACGTGATCCCCTTAAGATCTCATCCGGTAGTGAATTTATTTCCTAGGCATGTATGATTTTTCGTCGGCAAAAAAAAATTCCGCGCCAAAACCAGGGCCAGAACCCAAAACGATTCAATCTGACCAATGGAAAAAAATTATAGAAGAAAGCTGACATTACCTTTAGAGAATCGACGATTTAACAAAACAAAATTTAATGCTTACATTATTCCAAAAGCAATTTAGTTATGCAGGGATGCATAGAAATTATTGCATTCTGAATTAAATAAAATTAAAAAAAAATGTAGGTCCTTTGGTTTAACTGTGCAACTGTAACTAGTCTTTTTAAAAGGTAATTAGGTAAGAAACGTAGCTACCAAACAGATACGCCCAGTTCCACCAACGCGATTTAAGTGAAAATTTGATCTTAAAAAATAATTTTCACCTAAGTCCGTTGAGTTTCGTTCCACCAACTAAAAATATTTACTTAAGTACAAATATTTTTGCTTAAGCTTAAGTCACCTACTATGACGACTTAAGCAAAAATTTTAACTTGGAGCATGCATTGAAATTCATCTTGTGTCATACATTGACACATAAGTAAGGTTAAATTTCTTCTGTTGATCGTCGATGTTAGGTTAACTCGCATTTTTTCGGTCCAATTTGATTTTTTATTTTTATATTTTTATTTAATCTATAGTACAGTATATCGTACTATCGTAGTATAGTAATCTATAGTATAAAAGTAGTATATAGTATATAATAGTTTATAGTGTATATATAGCGTACGTAGATGTTTTTGTGTTGATGATAGGATTTTTATTTTTATATATTTTTTTTGTTGTAAATTCCACCGAAGTGTATAGTTTATCGTGTATATTTAGAATATAGTGTGTACTATAGTTTAAACTATTATATTTATTTTACACTAGCTACAAAATAAAATATCAAAATACACAAGAACACAGGTCACCATTTCCATTTACAATAAATATTGAAACGACTTTGAATTAAAGACAGCATCAAAAATGACACAAATGTTCTTCCTTTTCTTCTTTTTTTGTTGTTTCTGCATTAATAACGAGTCAAAAATTTAAGAATTTTTAACAATTTTGCAAAGTTGGTATTTCTGAGAACTTAAGTTTTTTCTTGGTTAAGTTAAGTAAAAACTTGTATGGTGGAACCCAAATTACAACTAAGAAATTTTTTTGACTAAGCCAAACTTAGGTAAGATTTTACTTAGATCACGTTGGTGGAACCGGACGATAGTGAATTTTCATAGAAGTCTGCATAGTTTGAACTGAAACATAAGGTTTTCCAGATGGCAGTGTATAAATATCTAGAAGATCAGAAGAGCTATTTGAATTTTTTGAGATTTTTTAATTTTTATATCTCTAAATATGTTATTGTTAGTTTCTTATTTTTTTTTATAATTAATTGCGTTATTTAGTTATAACCAATATATACTAATATTATACACACAAAACTACTTCCGTATTTTGGATAGCATCTACTTGCTTATCATAAATAATATAGCGACGAAAACTCTTCTCGTCCCTAATTTATAACGATGTTCTCCGCCACTGTCAACCTGCAGATAAGACAAGATGGTCCTCCTTAATATTCATGAGTCGTCTTTATGCAAAACGTCTGCTGAATCGTTTCCTACTCAAGTAAAGATTGCTTCGAGAGCGTCTAGTAAACTAAACAATTCAAAACGAACTTGTTTTCGGGATGCCCTTTCTCATAGAAATGACTGAGATCATTTTTTGTTCAACGATAGGAAAGAAACCATGGAAATTGTTTATATATATATATATGTAACTTACCGTTACACGTCATTATAATTGACAGAGATCGAAGTTGACATAGTTGCCAAAGTATAAAAAAATGCTGAATCCATTTTAAATCAAATAGGTCACATAATTATTGCAAAAGTGGATTGTACAACAAAACAAGTTAATATTTAAAGTAAATAAATAGAAACAAAACAAGAGTTAAACAATAATCTTGTTCAAAACAATTTGAGCCGCTTGTATGCGTCGTATGACGATGTAAAATGGAACAAACAAAAACAACACTTTTTTCATCCATTAGTCAACACCGCAACTGTCAAATAAGTGTTACCAATTTATGCCAAAATATCACTTTCGTTCGATTACAGTTACAGTGTGTTCCGAACAAATGTTTTTCATAAAAACGCTTTATAACGCATTTATACAAATTAAATGAAACATATTATTGTGTATTTCTTTAAGTTAACATTAATAGAAATCTTTAAATATTATTTCTACGCGTATATAGTAAAATATGTCTAGTGGCTGTAATGCCAGTGTACTCGGCAAACTGATTCTAAAAAAGAACACACCTACCGCCTAAATATTTCGTGTTGGTATCATGTGACCTCACGGGCTATGACGCGGATAACGTGCAACGGTAAGTAAAATTAGATGAAGTATATTTATATATATATATATATATATATATATATATATATATATATATATATATATATAAATATATATATATGAATTCATTATATCTTTCTATTTTAAAAGTTACTACTTGCTGAATGTGTTAGTAAATGGCTATTTTTGTGTCTTAAAAAATTAGTAACCCGTTAATACAGAAAATAATATAATAATAATAAATAATATAATATAATATGCAGCCAAAAATATCTAAGTGACTTTTTACATACGAATAAATTGTAGAGATACGCGTTTAAACTCATTAATGACATTTAGTGACTTTTCCAGAATAATAACCACTGCTGAGTTTGATTTTACACTTCTATTTCTGTTATTGATATGCAGTTAGTGAGTGAACACGTATTATTTTGCAAAAAAAATACTCTTTGGTGAGGTTTCTTGGTAGATATTGTTATACCAAGTGATTGTTAAAGTTTAATATTTAAAGATATGAGTTCCCGATCCTTAAAACTGGTACAACTTGCCTTGAATGATGTATGTACCTACAATATTATTTATAACCTCACTTTTGATATAATAGAATTGGTCGTAACAGAAAAAGAAGGAGTATCAATTCTAGGATTCAATAAGGGACTATGAAAGTCCGTAACTTCATATTATAGCCCAGTAAACGATCTTTTTGGAGTGTAATTTTCAGCGTCACGACGGATTTGCTTGAAAACTTGGATTAAGATTCCTCTTACCCTTTACTTCATCATTTGACTTGTGCGGTTGCTTTTACTTGGGGGGTAAAAGTCACCTTCTCGGGGGGTAAAAATATACTTTTAAAATAAGTCATGGATAAATTGACTAATTCTAAGCAACTTTTGTTCTATAGCGTTTTTTAACTAAGTCAATTATTGAAAATGTGAAAATAATTATTTTTCAACAAAAAAAATACGTTTTCAGGCGTTTTTTCGCAAATAACTTAAAAAGTAAGTATTTTATCAAAAAAAAAACTATTCTTAGCAAAAATATAGCTTATCATTACACATTATCGCCGTATTTTATGTTCATTTACTGGGTTATAAATGATTTCACTGACTTAGGTAAAAACCTATTATTTGAAATATTATTTCTTCTGTTAATTTAGTTTCAAAAACAATAAGTAAAAAATATTTATAGGATGAATCTGACGACATCTCCGTTAAAGGTAAGAACCGGATTCAAACTTATATCTCAAAAAGTAGTAATGAGTCTATACGGTATAAAGAATTAACTAATATAAAAGAAACAAGCGAGATCTATAATTCTGTTTGGAATAATGAAGGGAATACACCTCTAAAGAAAATTTCTTCTTAATGTAGAAAAGCTTATCTCTCTAAATGGTCAAAAAATATTGAGAAGAAAAATAAGTTTAACTGTTTGCCCTAGAAAAAAAAAAGATATAAAGCCAGCAAAGGTCCAACAACCAGTAAACTGTTAATCTTGTAAATTTAAATGTCAAAAGACAGAAAGATTTCATTGGCAAATGTTTCAATTAATAAAAAGAGAAAGTGTAGCAGTGCATACCTTCTTATAATCAATGACAAGAAATATCGAGTCTGTCAGAATTATTTTCAAAAACTCCTAATATTAGTAACGGTCCAATCAATAAAGCCTTTGAAGATTCTAACGATGGTGTTTTTACTACAGAAGGTAGAAGTGGTAAAAAATCTCCTCATAATAAAAATAAACCAAAAGATGTGGCTTTCGTGAAAAAACACATCGGATTTATGTCTGCAACGCTTGACTTAAAGAGTGTTCTTCAAAAACCGTCTGGTGAAGAGTCTCTCTTATATTACTGTCGAAAACTCTGCCTTTATAATTTTACTGTTTATGAGTCACGGTTTCCAAATGAAACACTTATTGTATGCTAAGATCTGAGGTGAATGGTAGAAGAGGCACAAAACAACGCACTTTTAAAATTGTCTGAAAGATGAGAACGGTAACACAGTCAGATGGCTTGATATCAAGTCTTTGCGATATGAAATAGCCAATCCAGACAAAATAAAATTTTGCTACAGCTAGGCAGAGCCCTACATCGTACTGAACGTACGCAGAAGAGGTCGAAAAAATTGTAAGAAGGAAATTAAAAGAGCATAAAATCAATTGCTGTCTATTAGTAACCAGAAAAAGTTGAACTTAATGAAGTAAGTAAAAAATAAATTATACCAGAGGAACTGCATGGATGGTATGCATCTCTACCAACAGCCAATAATATACCAGATAAAATATCCGAGCCAGCCGTTGAGGACGACGAAGAAGAGGAACTTTTTTAATATTTTTTTTTATTATAACTTATTACGATGCATTATGTAATAAATATAATTATATATAATATATGTAATACATAATTATTACCCAAAACTCATTATTGTTGTTTATCTAAAAAATCACTAACTGATATTATTGCACAAAATACGTAGCAGAGTATCTTCAAAGTATTAGTAGAACTGTAACTTCAGATTAATAAGTCTTAAAGCAGTAAATATACCTTAAACCAGTTCGTGATAGAAATTTTTAAAAAACCTTATTTATAGTGTTAAAGATAAGTTAAAGATAAAATATTTAACTTCAAATATCTCCATAACAATAAAATGTTAGTTAGTGACTTCTCGCTGGTTTATGACGATATGAAATGTTCGTATAAATTTCCGCAGTCAGGTAAACGAAAATTAATAACTTCTCGTGAAGAACTGCGTTGAGAATTTAAGACTCGACATTTCGTCTCCCATTTTGGAGCCATTATCAAGAAGGATATGGTTCCGTTCGAGTTTTGGTCTCAATATGTCTACTCCCCTCACTCGTGACGTACCAGTATCTTGTTCTCCAGAAATACGAGAACCGTCAAACGGCACTTAGGCCTCAATCTGCCTACTCCTCAGTGTCGAGTGACTCGATACTTTAACTTCAGTCTTAAGTCTTTAATCATTCTTCCAATTTTGGTCTTAAAATCTTTATAGCTTTTATAAGGTCTTAGTGAAAAGTATTCATCGTCAGTTACTTTTTCAGTTGTAGCATAAACCTGCACAATCTTTATTCTGGTTTGTAAATTGTGAACAAGAACAAGTATAGAGAATTACCAGACAAAGAGAAGAGAAGAAAAGAAAATACACAGAATGAAGAAACGAAACCACTTAAAAAAGGAACTTCAATATATAGAAAACCTCAACAGAGAGAAAGAATTCAGAACATTCTATAAGAAAGTTAACATCAACAGAAAAGAATTTAAGGCAAACACAAATCAATGTAGAAGTTTAAATGGCGATCTCTTAACAACAAGAACAGACGTACTAAACCGATGGACGGAATATTTTAACCAGATACTTAATATAGAGGAAGAAGAAAACCCGGAAGGCGAAAGCTGCGAGGTAAGCGGAGCAGACGAGAGGGAGGAGGATCCACCAACGATCCTGGAAGTTAAAGACGCTGTAAACAAACTAGCCAGAAACAAATCACCCGGAATAGATAATCTCCCAGCGGAATTATATAAAGAAGGTGGCCACGATATCATAATAGCCCTACAGCAGCTTATAAAAGAAATATGGATACAGAAGTCCCTTCCCAATGATTGGAATATTGGAATACTTTGCACCATACACAAAAAGGGTGATATCTTTGAATGCTCTAACTATCGAGGAATTACGCTCCTAAATGCAGCGTATAAAATATTCTCCAATATACTATGCCATCGTATGGCACCATATGCAGAGCGAATAATAGGACAATACCAGGCTGGTTTCAGAGGTGGTAAATCAACAATTCATCAGATTTCAACCCTAAGACAAATTCTAGAGAAAACACTGGAATACGGTGTAGACACGCACCACATATTTATAGACTACAAGGCAGCCTACGACTCTGTAAATAGAAGAGAATTGTTTAGAGCAATGATAGACCTAGGAGTACCAAATCAGTTGGTAAGTTTAACCAAACTAACCCTTGAAAAAGTTGAATGCAAAGTACGAATCCAGGGGGAACTCTCTGAACCTTTTAAAACAAATAACGGGCTACGTCAGGGAGACCCACTCTCCTGTATACTATTCAATCTAGCTTTGGAAAAAGTAATACGTACGTCACAAATCACAACTACCGGTTCAATATATAACAAATCTGTGCAAATCTTAGCATATGCTGATGATATCAATATTGTTGGGAGAACGGAAAACGCAGCACGAGAGGCGTACGTAGCATTAAAGGAAGCGGCTACAAAAATGGGTTTAATAATAAACACCAACAAAACAAAATACATGAAAATAGGTACGCAACCACAAACACTACGGCCACTTGTTATAGAAAATGACGTCATCGAAGCAGTTAACGAATTTGTATACCTGGGAACGCTCGTCAATACTGAAAATGACACTACCGCAGAGATAAACCGCAGAATTTGCACGGCTAATAGATGCTATTTTGGGCTTAATCTCCTTTTTAAATCTACAGTTATATCAAGAAATACAAAAGTAAAACTCTACAAAACAATAATACGCCCAGTCCTAACATATGGTTCAGAAACCTGGACTTTAACAAAAAGTAATGAAAACATGTTAGGATGTTTCGAAAGAAAAATACTAAGGCGCATCTATGGAGCGGTAAATGAAAATGGTGTCTGGAGAAGACGATACAACTTCGAACTCTATAGGATATACCAGGAACCAGATATCGTAAAACACATAAAGATAGGACGTCTAAGGTGGGTAGGCCATGTTATGCGGATGGAGCAAACCGACCCAGCTAGAAAAACGCTCCTTGATAGACCTATTGGTCAAAGAAGAAGAGGAAGACCCAGAACAAGATTCCTAGATAACATCGATGAAGACATGAGAAATATGGAAATACGTGCTTGGCGGAGGAAGGCGATGGATAGGGACGACTGGAGAAAAATTCTTGGGGAGGCTAGGACCCACACAGGGTTGTAAAGCCAAAATGATGATGATGATGATGTAAATTGTGAATTTATTTTTAAGATCATGTATATAATCTTGTCCGAGACAGTATTAATTATTATTTGAATTTGATTCCCTCATCTTGTTTAAAGAAACTACTTCCTCGTATACATGCTCTTTCTTGCGCCTAAAGTAGAACATATTATCTGAATGTAAATCAACATACCTTCTCCTCTTCTTTTAACTTTTGATAGTCCCATTATGTCCCCATGTTCATATTTCCATGTACTTTCCATGTTTTTCCCCATATTTTTTCTTACCGTTTTCCATACTTACTTTACTTTATCGTGTCCGGACATGTGATTCATAAAATTTCGGCCCAGTATCGGGCTACGTCGGTTCCATCTTTGTTGGCGAGCCACAAATCTTCGAGGATACATCGATGAGGACAGTTTCTGCATGTAAGAAGATGTTCCATATTCTGTGTTTCTCCACAGTCACAGTTCACATCATCTTGGTCGATTTTTCCCCATCTTGCCATGTTTGATTTTACTGGAGCGACCCCCGTTCTTATCCTATTCATAGTTTTCCACATTTTAAAGTCTAGGAATTGACCGGTCCATTGAACCTGGGGAAGAGGAAAATACTCAGGAGGTTCATCCTGCAGTATTCCAAGGAAGCTTTTCCTAAACTTTAGTCGCTTTCGTGGTGTTCGAGCTTTGTATAGGGCATGCGCTCGTCCGCGATCTGTTTAATTTTCTCTATCTGCTCTGCAACGCCTCTGCGCCTTTGCGTCTTTGCGCCTTTGCGCCTCTGCAAAATCCGCTGCTTTATATAGATTTGAGAGTGGCGTTGGTTTCATGCACCCCGTTACTATCCTGCATGTCTCATTTAGCACGGTATCAACTTGTTGGGTGTGGGCAGATCTGCTCCAAACGGGGCACGCATATTCAGCAGTTGAGAAACACAGTGTCTGTGTCGTTGTTCTTGAAACGCCAGGACCTGCGCCTCATTTACTTCCCGTTAGCTTTTTGAGTATGCTGTTCCTAGTTGTTACTTTCCCTCTCGTTTTTATGCAATGTTGTCTGTAGGTGAGAAACCGGTCCAGAGTTACTCCAAAATATATAGGTTGGTTTGTGTGTTCTAATGTATTAAGTACTATTTTTTACGTAATTTGGAGTTTTCGCTTGGCTTCCTTTGCGCGAAGGTAGAAATCACAGACTTGGGTTTTAGAGGGATTGGGTCTCAGGGAATTCTGCAGGTAGTACGCTGTCATTGATTTGAGGCAGTTTCGAGTTTCTCCTCCACTTCTTCAAAACTATTTCCTTGAGCACATATTGCAAGATCGTCAGCATAGAGGAAGTGCTTGGTTTCGGTCGGCGTAGGTTGGTCGTTTGTGTATATATTAAAGAGCATTGGTGCTAAAACACTTCCCTGTAGGAGGCCATTTTTTTGAATTCTCCACCTACTTACTTTACCCTCCAGCACAACGAAAAAACGTCTACTTTGCAGTAAGGAATATACGACCTTACCCAGATGGTGGTCATTGGGAGTGTCGTATAATTTGCGGAGCAATGTTTTGTGCCTTACTGTGTCATAGGCTGCTGTCAAATCTACGAAAGCAGCCCTTGTTATAAGTTTTTCTTCAAAGCCTTCTTCAATGTGTTCCGTTAGTGCGAGGACTTGACCGGTGCAGGATTTGCCGGGTCTGAATCCTCCTTGTTGTGGGATGAGGTGCTTGTCGACATTTTTTTCTATTCTGGCGAGTATGAGTCTCTCGTATAGTTTGAAAAAGTGACACAACAGCGAGATATGTCTGTAGCTACTGGGGTTTTCTGGGGCCTTTCCTGGTTTTAACAAGGCTATTACTTTAGATTTCCTCCATGATTTTGGAATATCGCAGGTTTTGCACCTTTTTCCATAGAACGGGTGTTACATGTTGCTAAGTCCTGTGGAATTTCGTAGTACAAAAGAAGAACACTGAACAATGTGGATATGATTTTCCAAATCACAAATAAAAAGTTATCTATCACTATACAGGTCTGTGATTAGTTGAGCAAATTTATAATTTAAAAAATATTTTATAAAATTTATGATTAGAATACTAATATCTAAAGAATTATATGGTTCTTTAACATTTAAAAACAAGCATTTCGTTATCATATCGACTAAAATTACGGATACTAAATTCCAACCGAATATGTGTTGGCATAACAACAAAGTTTCTTTAAACAATATTAGCACTATAAGATGAAATGATAGCAGTAAAAAAAGTAATTAAATCTCCGTGCAGCGCAACAAAACGGCGCCATGGGAACGATATTAAAACTAAAAGCAATGCAGAGAGCGGAGAATGATTGAACAAAATGCTAATTAAGGGCAAAATGCATTTGAACCAGACATAAATATGTATGAAGCCGCTGCGATACACCACACCACTATCCATCATCGAGCGAAGTTAGCGTCAAAAGTCACGAAGGAGGCGGTGAAATGACTAGCGATCTGATCTGTCCATAAGATGTTTTCATTATGGGCTCCATGACTTGTCAAATACTACCTGGCCTTCATAAATCATTTGTTTCGAAGCCTTCCTTTCTTTCTTTCCTTCTTATTACACTGCTCGTTGGTTAACTTGGATTAAAACAACTTATTTAATAATATCATCTCTTGGAAAATTAAACTAAAGAACAGTGGCGGGTAGATAAAAGTAGAATATGCTAGCTACTCGTACTTGGACTTTCTCATATTCCTACAATAAAACATGTAAAGTTTGTTTCACGAAAAATGGTTGAGTGCTTAATGGTTACCTGAGTTGATCCTATTGTGTATACAAGAGTCTCTCAATAAACTACCGAAGTACACAGGATCGCACTTCAGACAGTTTGTTATTTAATATATTTCATTGGTAGCTGTGTAATACACGATTATAAAAATTTATTAAATTATTTTATATGGTATTTTCAGGTTGTTCAAGTGAATATACTTGACAATTGAACAATTTTTAATACGAAGAAAGTAGTTTTTTTGTTCTACGTGAATAATTGTAGTATATGGATCTAAATTCAGAAAGGTACTTTCCTTCACACTTTTTACAGGCTTAGGACTGTCAGCAAAAAACTGGCGTGTTTAAAAGTTTTTGCTTTTCCTAATCGGATATCGTTAAAAATGTACAGTATATACATACAAACGAATACATAATGTACAAAAAATAGATGAATTGAAAAAAAATATAGAAAAATATATACAAGTTAATATTTACAAAAAAAATACCCAAAATAACCAAAATATATTTATGAATTCCTAAATACCTAATTCTGTTTCGCTGTCGCTATCTTCTTCAAGATTAATAACAATTGGTTTAATTATGTGATTCAAAGTTATATGAATTTTCTACGTTCCGTACATGGCGTACTAAATTTTTCCAACTTTCTGGGGAGATATCATCAACACATTTCCTTATTAATTCGACTACACTACCACTTAAAGTCGGAGAAACATTTTGTGACCTACATTTGACTTTAGTTGGTGCCACATATGCTCTATGGGATTAAATAAACAATAGTAGGGCGGAAGCCGTAACACTGTATGTCCCATGTCCTCGGCCAATGCGTCACAAACATATACTTATTTAATAGAAAATGATTTTAACACTTCTAACAGTTCATTTTTTAAATAACTTTCTTCAAAATATATATCGTTTTCTAACAGGTAGTTTTGAATTTAAATTTTCGTGTTATTTGCACTTGGAGACTTATGTAATTGACGACTGGGGTAACTTGCATTTTCCATTACTATCACACTATTTTAAGGAAGGTTAGGTATAAGACAATTCTTAAACCATTGGTCAAAAAGCTCTGTTGTTGTATCCTCATGGTAGTCTACGCAGGAGTCTTTATTGTTCTTTGCAGAAAGCCGTAAGGCATTTGGGACCCAACCATTTTCTGATCCTGCATGTAAAATTGTTATTCTTTTCCCTTTGTTTGATGGAGCTTTTGTTTGACCTGTTGAAAGAATCGGACCATCCTTTGAATGGTGTTTCATGAGTGTCAAACCATGTCTGAGTGCCAGATAAATTATTGGTCGATCTTCTGTACGGTACTTTTTTATCGAAGTTATATATTCAGTACGCCACTTTTGTAAACGATGGGACTCCATAAGCACTTGCCTTTTGTCAATTGTACGATATCTGAAGCCCATTTTAGACAAAATCATCCAAAGACTAATGCGGCTACAGTTTATTTGTGTATCATCATTAGAAAGCCGTTGTTTTAAAGCATCTAATGTAGGTATCCGTTGCTCTTCGTACATTGTGTAAATTTTTCGTCTTATTAAATCCTTATCACTTTCGTCAATACATTTGGTAGAACCGGCATCCTTACGCTTCCTTCTTGACTTAATGGGATTTGATGTAATTCTTTTCACTGTGGTTAGAGGTATTTTCGTTAAATCAGATATTTCACTGAAGGAAGCAGTATTAGCAGTAAGTTTTCTTGTAAGTAAAGAACTATATATTGTTTTTACGATTTCTCTAGCATCAGCAGATAAATGCTTTTTCTTTGCTGGAACACTGGAAGAAGTACCATCAATGTTTTTCCACGGACGCCACATAATGCTATTTTATAGGTATAAATAGGTATAACACTGGTAACACTTGTAACACTTTCAACTAAATGAAACAAAATGTATATTTAAAAATTTCTCATCGGTTTTATATACTTTTACAAATTATACACAATAGAGGGAACCTGTATAATTATTCCAGGAAATACTTAATGATCAACAAATTTATTGTGGTCATTAAAAGATCAACCATTGATAGTGAAACTCACTGTTAAAATGTATACAACTTTATGAAATAAGATGTATTCTAATCATTTTTATAATTTTATACGATTTTTTAATCGTTTTTATATTACCAGGAATTTATTATACAAACAAGATAACGACACTCCACAGTAGCTTCATTCATTTTACCTGAATACTTACCTGCTCAACTAATGTTGACTAAGCTGGGGTACTTGCGGTCGGGTTTTATTGCAATCATTAAGCACTCAACCATTTTTCGTGAAATAAACTATACCTTGTTTTCCAGAGTGAACAGATAAAATAAACAGATTTGTTTATGTCCAACTAAGGTTAGATATTGTTCTGAGGCTATTTTTTTGTGGAATTTTAATGTTATTTACTATCTTTAGTTAGCCACAATTTTAGTTAAAAATACGGTTATTTTGTCATTTCTATTTCATGAACGATTTCCGAAGTAGACATCTAAATGTCAAACTAAAAGTATTTTCGACTAAAATTGTGTTTAATTCAGATCAAAGATAGTATATAAGGGTAAATATTTAATGTCGTTAAAGTGTTAAAGTACACTGGAGTGCAAAATTAACCAGACACACAGATTTTCCCTAAAATTGGACGTTTAAAAAAGTTTAAAATATATAATAATAAACAAAATTTAAAATTAAAATTTATAAACAAATCAAGAATTTAACAAAGAAAAAAGAATGAAAAATTCAAAAAATAGAAAATCTGCGAAGAAACAAAAATTAATTTTTTTATTTTGTAACGTAACTTGTCTGGATGGGAAATAGGGAATTAAAAGAGAAATAGAAAATCCGGGTGTTAGTCTGTTTACCTTGCAGACCAGCGCTCAGGTGATTTGAAGGACACAACGGTGAGCTTTGGGACGTGGGTCTATAGATTTGGGATGGAGGTATATTTAAAAAAAAATGGGAGTTGAAACAAACCAATGAAAAGGACAGTATTTGGTACTAAAAGAAAGGAGAAAAATAAAGGGCGATACCTAGTCCTTGTCGAGGGACGACGAAAACTCGACACTTGACTTATGAGAAGATTTGTTTAAAAACAATGAAAAATAGGCTAAATCTCTCTAAAAAACCAAAATGCATACATAGATAAAAAAAAGAGAAGCAAATACACTTACCTTATATTATCGATTTACATTTCTCTTAGATTTACCGTCTTATTAATTACCAGAATAAAGCAAGATTATGGGAGAGCATTAAACAAATAATGGCTACAAATTAACTATTTTTATTATTCATCCAGATAAAAGTATTATAAAAAGTCAACACATTATTAAAGTAAGCATAAATAAAACAAGGTATATAGCAAAAACAAAAACAAATATGTAAATTTAGAAAATTAGGTATTAAACAAATATTCCTAAAATTAGATGGATAACCTTTATAACTAGGTAAAGCTGAAAGGTGAATTTAAATAGCAAAATTTTGCAAAAATGCTTTGAAATTACCTGTTGTAGTATATTTATCATGGTAATATTAGCATTAACACTTACTATGTATAAATAAAAAACACCTATAAATTAACTAACCAAAAGTATTACCGAACATATAAACTATTACTGAATATGCAAATTTGTAGGTTAGGTTAGGTTAGACAAAAAAAAAAGATTACTAGGCAATACAAAAAAATGAAGGGACGTACTCTATGTAGAAAAACATGGCACTGCACTGCACTAAATACGTACGTAATACAAGTTACAAATAAATTAAGGTTTGCAGAGAGACGGTTTTAGATTTAATTTCTTTAGAGCGACATATGCAGGGGCTCTGAATCTAAATTAAATATTTCGCGCCATAGTACAATAATTATGAAAATAATTATATACAGACATTACAACACCATCTAATAACAACATTAAAAATACCAAGATTTCCTACTTAGCGAAACTAAATTTAATTTTTTTTTTCAATTTTTTAAATTTAAATTTAGTTTCGTCAAGTAGGAAATCTTAGGATTTCTCATGTTGAATTCCGGTTTATTTCTTTCTTTTGACCGGACAGAAAACATCTGTGATCATATCTCCAACATTCTGATAAGTTGATATTGACACTGACTAATTTTTTAACTTAATTAAAACTTATCAGTTTATTTAACCTTTGTTTAATTGTTGTACTTATCTTAAATATTAGACGTAACTGCTCAGGCTCTTTTTATTTCTTTATAATTTATTTAATATTTCTATACAATTTTGAATGCTATAACCGTTTCAAAAGTTTCAAATTATTTTTCAAAGTTTCAAAATTTATTATTATAGTTCCTAGTAAATTTTCAAATAAATGTTGCTCACGCCATCTATCTGCCGAATGCATTTAAATTCCCTCAAAGACGTCACTGTAGTTCCTAATAGCTCCGACCGTCTCCTCAAAATTAGAGCGTTGTAAATTACTCGCCCCTTTCTCTCTTTAAACGTTCAACAGACAGGACGAAATTCTGTTTAGTGGTCTCTTGACGAGGTAAGTCGAAAAATTTCCTTTTCTTTTATGTATTTTCAAACAAATAATTATTTTAGACCCTTACCGAGAGCCCTAATAGTTGCTAGAACTATGTTTATTGGCCTGAGGTTATCTAAATAGTTATAGATTTATGGTATGTGTTCTGAAACCAACAATTCGAAGAATATCCCGTTTGCTTGGCCGCCTAATTCTATATATTTTTATGATATTTATTATGTTTCTGCTGCGATAAATTCAACGTTTCTGCCAGCCTGAATACATCGGGGGTAAAAATATATATATCCTTTCTACACGCCACACAAGTATTTGGATAATTCAGGTTGTACCCATTTTATATATTTTTTTGAACAGTGAAGATTATCTATGAACTAAACAACAGTGAAGTGATTTATTATTGATCTTTTAGTTACAATAAAGATCTAAATTCTAAATAACATACAAACGAATATTTTTATGTGAACGAATTTCGAAATTTGGGATAAAGTATAATTTTATTTTCATGTATTTCTCATTCATAGTCTAATGCCAAGATGTAAAACGTTTGTTTTCTTACAATATGCTTTTAATTTTAGTTTCATATAAGCACTTCTCATGTGTAATTTAATACCGTAAACACAGATTGTTTATTTTTTTTTCTGGGATGACATAACTTTTTAACGTAGAATCTTTTAATAACTTTTTGTTCGTTGCAAAATAAAAAAACGATGTTGTTCTGAAGCTATTTTCTTGTGGTATTTTAAAGTAACTACGATTTAATTTAATTGTGGCTTATTTTCATTTAAATCGTAATTATAATAAAATGATAGTTTTGTTTTAAATTTTTTATTTTATTTCTTTGTCTGAGCACATTTCATTACGAGGGTAAACTATTAAGGAATGGCGCCCATTTCATTTTAATTTTAAAGATAATACAAATAGCTTCTATATGATTTTTGAAAGAACCGCACACAAACTCTCCACGACAGAAAGGCCTAGATTGTTTGTGTACTTAAGTAAATAGTTTACTTATGGTACAATCTTCCATTGATTTTACCATACTGAGATTGGGGATGAAGTTGGCTTGAATTGGAAGTAGGGTGAATTAGGAAGAAATACAATCATCTACTTCTCGCAAACCGTCCTTGGCATGCATATTCAGAGAAACATTTGGATTTTCAAACCTATTCCGGTCCTTGGTTTTAATTTCGTTTAATATCCAAAAAGATTCGTTCACATTTAACGTTAAATACTGGAAGAGACAACCTATGTTTGGCAAATATGCCTAATTGACTATATTTTTTGCCACCATCGGTATTAATCAGTTTAGACACTTTAGCCCAAAACTTTTCTGTATCAGGTGATGAATTACTCCCACCCCCAGATATAAATAAATTAGATACTTCTGTACCAAGCTCCAATTCTCTGTATTCATTGTCTATGTTTTCTATTGAATCATAGTGGAATCCGTGTAACGGGTATCTTTTAATAACGCATATCATTATATAAATTTGTTTTTATTTTATCGACACTTCTTTGGCAAATTGATCTACACCGAAATATTATTTAAGAGTTGATACTCTAATGTAATTAAAGAATTTACTCATAGATGTCTCTAACTGTAAGAACTACTAGAATCTACTAAAGGCTTCTTCTCTACTGAAATTTGTTAATTTATATCGAAAATCTACTTAAAAAGTAGTTTTTCACTAAATATGGTCACACTGTTCCATTATCTATCATATGCTGTATGCTCTTCAATGTATCGGATGAATGAATGAATGAATTATCTTTCTGGCTATCCTCATTTGGTCGACAGTAATACGAAGTCAAAACATTTTAGTCTTCTGTTTTTTGTTTTATTCAAAAAAAAATTATTCGTTTTTGGCATTTTTTTCGAAAATATACATTCCTTAGATGGTCAAGTCTTGAAACGTTGACAATAAACCTTAGGTAGTATTAGTGTTCTCTTTTTTTATTTCAGACATTTTTTCCTACCAAAAGAATTCAGGCAATCTACAATTTATATTTTCGTAACCCAATACAATATATCTTGGAATGTCAATGATTGGCTCCTAAAGTATCGATCGTTCTTATTTGTTTAATCTAATAGATCGTAACAGGTCTGGATGATGCAGCAGTTGTGAGTCAAATATATTCACTTAAAGGCCCTCAGCTTATTAGCTCCGTTTCTTTTTTGATAGGTAATACAAACCTTTAATCTTCATCAACTTGGATATCTATATATATATATATATATATATATATATATATATATATATATATACATATAAATATATATATATATATATATATATATATATATATATATATATATATATTATTGTGATATCTAAAGTCTTGGTGCGCCAAGCAATAATTAGCTAATTAATTTTTTTGATTAATTAAAATTATTTAAATGATATGATTATGACTCTATCACAATTTTTAATTCTTTTATCTCAGGGTTAAATTCGTGCTTCAATATCTATGCTATTACATGTGAAAGGTAAGGTCCAGAGAATACCGGAATAATAAAAAACACATATGATCTAACACTATATATTGAAATAAAAATAATGAAATAATTCACACTCAAAAGTTTTCAATAAACAAATCTCATATAAGGATTCTCAAAATTTTGTTCTCCGTACGTGAACAATCAAAATTAATGGTACAAACAATATTCATTGAAAACTCAAAATCCCAAACTATTCTAACTCTCCTAATCAAAATATTTATATCCTTTCTAAATTACGTGTAAAAATTGTGTTATCAATAAAAGAAAAAAAATTGCAGAAAACAAAAATATCTCTCTCTGATGATGAGTGGTCCAAATCCTTGTTCCTTGTAGACTGTATTATCTCCTCTCAACCGCTCCCTATGTAATCAGCAATCTTACAACAGATTGTTGCAAGTATATCGTCCTTAATGATCTCCTTCAAAAGCAACAATCATTCAAATTATGATAGCCTTTCTCCTCTCGATAAACTGAATCTCTCGTTGGCCCGAGTGAAAAATTGACTCTTGGAATATCTTCTCTTTACGATAAACTGAATCTCTCGTTGGCCTGAACAGTGACTCTTGAAATATAAGTAGGAAAATATGACTTACAATATTTTGCTGCTTCAGCTTCTGTCAGATACACTAACTCCACAAAAACTCACTAATATTCAACACTACTGCTTGCTACTTCTTGGGAACCACCAGAGAACAATCCCTGTTCGTCTTACAGACTTGGAAAATCAACTGATTCTCCTTTCTCTCTCCTCAATCTCGCTAAACTTTTTCCTACATACTTATCCCACCTTTTTCAATCTCCGCCAATCAAAACTCGTCACAATTCCCCCATTTTTTCATTTCGATAACAAACAAATTTTTACCTATAATTATAAAATTTCCTAAAACTTATTTACAAATAATATTTTCTATAATTCTTACAACTAACAAAAACCTCTTTCTAAAATCTCTTCTATTTGTCTCTAATCACTGCATTAATGTGGTTCAATTGTCTTTGGATTTCACTTAAAATTATGCGGGTCACTCAAGTATAACAAAGAAATAATTTATGCAAAGCTTACATTTTGTTTAGTACAGGTAATCCAAGAATTTAATAACTCTCCTTCTTTGAAATGTTTGTTGGATATTATCCTACTTATCTGAATTATTTTAATGTTTTTGAACTTTGAAATATTTTTAAACAAACCAATATTTTTCTCGATTTTACATATCATAACAATATGTATATATATATATATATATATATATATATATATATATATATATATATATATATATATATATATATATATAATTATATTTATGCATAAAAATCTTGTGTCACTACGTTTGTCCAAGCTAATATTCAAAAACCACTGAACCGATTGCAATAAAATTTTGTGAAAGAGTATTTTTTTGTCCAACTTTGGAGATAGGATATTTTTTATCAAGATGAATGATTTATTTCAATTATTATTTTTTTAATTGTAAATTCAAAGAGTTCTGAGAACGACTGAATCGACATTATAAAGAAAATAGTTAGAGACAACGGTTTTATTTCTCATACAAACAGTTACATTATACTCTTATACACAATGTTTTAGTAAGACTCTACCCCTACTACGGTGGTTGTTCATTTAAACAGAAAGTGAAGTTTAACAAACGTCATGTCTATTTACTTTTTTCGTTTCGCATAAACTCGAGAAAATATAATGAAATTGTAAGGAAAATGGTAAAACATATACCACCAGATATCAACTTTTATTAGTTGTATATGAAGTGCTTTAAAAAATATGATTTTTACTCGAGAGTAAAATATTTTTATTTTTGACAGAATTATGTATGATTAGAATTAAAAATAATTTTAAAATATTTAATTTTGTTTATTTACAGTAAAAAACGATTTTTTAATATTTTGTCTGCAATAATATAAGTTTGTACATTAATTCAATACATTTTAATAATTAGAAATGTTATGAAAGAATTTTAAATAACTTAAATTTTAAAATCTATTGAGAATGTTAAAAAATGTAAAAATCTATTAAGTATACTAATTCCATAAAAATTTTCCATCTTAATTTTTAGCGTAATTGTAATTAATTACTATTTAAATGGGAATAAGCAACAATTAAAGGTTAAAATCGTAATTGTAATATATTTTAATCATAAATTATGATAATTTACAGTCATTGATTTGCACCAAATGTAGGCAACTTACAGTTGTTGATTCAGAAAATTGTTAGCTGATGGGCGAACAGCACATTCAGTACTCAAGCTGTCATTAGATGTTCATAGCAAACCAAATATACACTCAAACTATAAGAAATATTGAAATTGACGACCTATAGCAATGATGTAATGAAAAAGACGGGCAGTAAATTCTTTGCTAAGGTTGTCGATGACTTCAGTAGTTATTTGTGCAATTTCTTTTCTGATGCGCTCCTTTAACTCTTCTACGTTACTCGGTCGACTTTGATACACTTTACTCTTCAAATATCCCCATAAAAAAAGTCTAACGAAGGTAAATCTGGAGACCTTTTCTGGCCAAATCCAGAAAACAACGAGCAGTTAAGTTTTCCTAAAAAAAATAGCACCTTATAATTATTGTTTATAATGCTGACCCAAACATTTATCTCCTCAGGATATTGTGTCCTATATTCTTCCATCTAATTTTGATTTTCACTTGCTCAGTAACCATACGTCGTGACCATTCCAAGTTGACGGAATAGAACAACTTCCTTTTGGCCAAGTACAGTTTGTATTCTTACTGGCAGTATCTTCTCAAAGATCAGAATTATTTCAACTATTTTCTACGATATTAGTACGTATTGTAGCCTGAATGCTATATTTACGAGGTTTGTGAGTTTTACAATGGCCTTTTTTTTTGTTCTGAAGCTATTTTCTTGATCCATCTTAATACAATTTACTAGTTTTATTGGAAATAAACCACAATTTTACTTAATATAAACCAAATTTATTTTTTATGTTTCAAGATCCACTTTGCAAATCGTTCTCAAAAGACAAACCTCTATTTTGAGAATGATTTCCGAATGCTTCGTTATCTCTTAATTTGTACGATTTACTTCGTATTCTCCATACTCATCGTCATCGTTTTCGTCTTGATAATTATCTTCCACATCGTGATTGTGAGATATATGTGTTCTAAGTATGAAGTGAACAGATTTATTTTTATTTTTTTTTTCATTTTTTTTTCTTGTATCTGTCTGATTATTCTTTTTGAACATTTGCTTACCGAGTAGTCACTGGTTTGGTTATCAGACCATTAAGTACTGATTGTCTATTAATTAATTAATTTATTATTATTATTTATTATTATTAATTATTAATAATTTTGTCTATTTCTCTTCGTAGTTGTTCAATGACATTATTTAATACATTTTTATCTTTTACAATTCTAGTTTTTTGCCATACTTTTAAGGCTTTCCTTTTTTTGCATTTGTCCTCAAAAATATGTGAGAATATTATAGTTTTGACCTATGGTTTTTCTTATAATTTGCTTTGTAGAAAAACAGATTTTAAGATATTTTTTTTATCATACATTTTGACACAGATAAACTTTTTTTGGATTTAAAAAAGATATATAATATAAAACTGTAATCTTTTTTTCCGAAATAAAATAAACAACAGTTTTAGTATAATACACGGAAGAAGGAAAATAATAAACTAAAAAAAAACCGTTATACCAACTTGTTATTGGCAATATTCATTAGTGATATTAAAAGAAGAAGATTAATTACAAGTGTATCTTTTTTCTGCTACATCGCGCAAGAAGCGATATGCAACCTGAATGACAAACAGAATCCCACATTAATTAACTTTGCGCTTCAGACAAAAACACACTTCCTGTGAGGAGTAGCAGCTAGTAGGTAAGTTAATTAACCCACAGACCTAGAAAATCCCGACAAATATCTCAGTTTGTATCCCATATTTGGTCAGATTATAATTTCACACGATCCCGCCTAAGTGTTAGAGGCCGGTTTGGAACGGGAAGGAAAAGCTACCATCCGGTGAGTGTCCGGTTGGACAGTGTAGAGATGGTAGCAGACGTGACTTTGATAATTATGTTATAATACTGTACCTACATTATTTGTCAGGATGAAACAAGATGCCATGATGGATACATTGTACCATTGTCATTATTCTTTGTGAGCAATTTAACTATATTCATGGGTTAAGAATGCTGCCGACTGTGAAATGAATGCAGGGTTCATTTTTTTTGCCGATAATAGCGTAAAGTAGTTAATACCGATTGCCAGATATGTGATGTTTATAGAAACAAAATTACCAGTTACGAATAGCAACCAAATAGAATATAAGATAAAGAAGATATATATAAGAATATATAGACCATACTTGATATTTTGGCAAATTGTCGTTTGCCAGTTTGCCGTTTTATTGAAGTCGTGCAGACCTAAAAATTCATTGAATTTAAATAGTTAAGGATGTAAGAAAACTATTTATACCCTTTCGTGACTAGATTATTTAAACAATTTACTAATATCAAAATTGTTAAATATATTGTACCTATTAGAAAAGGGACAATTGTTTTCAGAAGTAAAAGACAAGACTCCAACTCTTTATAAAACCAGTGGTATTTGCAAGTTACTTTGTTCGGATTGCCAGAGTTTTTATGTCGGTCAAACTTCACAATCGCTCAAACAAAGAATAACACAACACAAACACAAACGGATATAAAAATAATTAATTTTATTGTGTGTTACTTGATGTTATGATTGCTTTTTGTGTTTTTAATTACTAATTGTGTTCCTAAAGTAATATTGTGAGTACTGTTTTTGTTCAATTTTCAGCAGCAACTGCTTTTCTTTTTCTCTTTCTTTTTCAATATCTTTTTGGCTGCTGTTTCATCTGTACTATCTTCTTCCTCAGACGAACCTTCCCAAGAATTTAAATCGCAGTCGTACTCTAAATGTTTTTCTTCTTCATCTAAAAAGTCTGTATAGACCGATTTCAAAACACTTATACGGCTATGAAAGTTAACTATCTTGCTAGGTCCAGATGTGATATCATCAGCTGAAACATCTCCGGCATTACTACTACACAAGTCTATACCCACAGTTTCTTTAAGAACTGGTGAATTTTGTACATCTTGCAACAAACTTTGATTTGTATTGAAGTAATTTTGCTGATCTTAGATGGGCTGGACACAATACGAATGCCAGAAAATACAATTGCTAAAAAGCTAACCACAGGAACACCTGTAGGAAGAAGAAGCAAAGGCCGACCGCGAATTAGGTGGTTAGATGGAGTTGAAACTGACTTACGGATATTAAAAATCAGAAGATGTTGCCAGAAACTGAACAGAATGGCGAAGAATCTTAGAGCAGGCCAAGATCCACAGAGGATTGTCGAGCCAAAGATGACGATGATGAATTTTGCTGGTCAACTGGGGTGTCAATATCCAAACATTGATTATTATTTGAGTGAATCTAAATTTTATCGGAAATTATTGGTAAGCATTTATCAGTCAATAGTGAATTTTCAGGAGAAACTTCAGGTATAAATTGGCGACGCCCGATAATACTCAGTACACTTCACAGTAGTGAAGTGATTGTTGATCAGTGTAGTAGCCCCCAGTGTCTGGGGGCTCGGTAGACTGAGACAGGGCCGAAGGAGCCCTGAAGAAGACATCAGAGAGGATGTCGAAACCTCGGCGCAGTGAAAATCAGCTAGGTTCAACCCGGAAAACTGGTGAGTTTAATATTAATTTTTATAATAGTATTAAACTTAGCTCTAGGCATAATATATATATATATATATATATATATATATATATATATATATATATATATATATATACATATATACATCATATATATATACATATATATATATATATATATATATATATATATATATATATATATATCAATATAATTAAAACAACATAGAACTTTCAACTGTACAATTGTTTGCGAGATGCGAAAAAACTGAAAAAATAAACACCAAAACGGACTTTCAGTTCGTTATTTACTACACTCCTCGAGCTTTATTCATTTATTATAAACAAAGCTCTATCTAAACAGTATCTAAACAGTAACTCCCAACTCTATATCTAGTGAGCTAATAGATCAAGCGAGAACACTCATTATCGGACTTGACGGTTACAAATGCCCCCTGTGAAAACATTCAATAAAGGGTAAATCCCATTTGGAAAGAAGTGGGAAAAGTAGTTGATTTAGAATATATGTATTGACATTTTATGACCTCTTTATGTGAACAATAAATATGTAGAAATGTTCCCTGTTTTAGACGTCTTTTTTGAAATTCATGTTTATGTTAACAGAGCTTATAGTGGCAATTCAATATTAAAAATTAATACCTTTGGAAATATACTGTTGTATGGATTGGAAATGTGACTTTTGAGAAAAAAGTAGAAGGAGTAAAAAATAGGAATGTAAATATATGGTCTCTGGTACTGATTACTGGATTACCGGAAGGCCGAGATAATCAACCAAAAAAGAAGATGTAGTTGGTGACTTTTCTAGTAACTTTCTTGGGTGTGAATCTGTCTTTTTAGTTTACTCCTCCTGGTTAAAAAACAAACCATAAAACAAGAAGTTCCAAAGGAACCTAAGCAGAAAATGTAACCAAGCGTTATAATGTAAAAAAGCAAAAGAATGAAAACGTTAAAAACTAAAAATAACAAAAATATTACACGACAGAATTCCAAATGAAGATACTGACTAAGAATGGACACGATAACTAGAGAAGATAATAACGGTAGCGACAGGAAAAACAGTAGTGAAAATAAACAAAGTGAACAGTAAAGATTGGCTTAATACAGAAGATAAAAGGGAATCAGAAGCTAAAAGGAAAGCTAAAATACAAATATAAGTACGGAATACAACAGAAACGAGAAAGAGTTATAAGGCAGCAAAGCAAAAGGCAAAACTGACCTGCAATAAAAAAAGAACGAGAATACTGTGAAATAATGTTAAAAGATATGGAAAATCATATGATACGCAAAAAAATTAAGAATATTTACCAAGAAGTAAAGAAGGCGCTCTAATAGGTGATTTACCAAGAAAACTAGAGAGGTGGGTAGAATTTCTTGCGGTACTACTAAACTCAGAACCCATGAATCCAACAATTAAAAACTGGTCCGGAGCAAAATAACAATGAGGACGAAATAAACGAACCATCAGATCAGGGGATAGAGAAAATAAATAAAATAAATATAGAAACTGAAGAATAACAAAAGTCCAGGAGAAAACGGTACCACAGCAGAAATATTCAAGCAATCGTAACAAATTTTCCAGCTAATGTGATCCGTAGAGCGCGGCAATATTTAAATAATGAAATTATAATTTCATTACATTTAATGTGCATTGTTCTACTATATTTTGGAGTTTGGTTTTGTTTTCCAGTACATTCACTTTGTCTGTCATGTTTTCCATTCCAGCGAGGAACATTTTGTCCATCTTCCAATTTAATGTTGCGGTGAAAATTTATTTCTATAAATTGCTCCAGTTTATTTTTAGTATATCTCCCATCATTAGTTTATAAATATAATCCTTTAATAATTATATTTTTCTTTTTTTTGTTTTTCTCTAGCTGTTCGATTCTTTTATTTGTCTCATTTAGTCTCTTCTCTAGTTCCAAGTTTTTCTGTTTCAATTCTCTAATACAATCCAGTATCTTTCCTTGCTCTTTAGGCAGATTTCTTTTCTAATTATAAAAATAACTTAGTATAATACTGATTTATGTTCGTTATGGTCTATAATTATATCTATGATTAATAAACAAATTACAAAAAATCATGATCCTCTCACTATAGATCTGTGCTTAGCTCTACACAATCAGCAGATTAAAAATTTCACCCAAAAACTTGAGAAAAGGTAATATTTACATGCAAGACTTATGTAACATCAATTAATTTGAAAGATTTACCATTGAAAAGCCAGTCAAACTGCTCGTTAAGTAATCAATCATTTCAGAGTACAAAACGGAAACCATTTAAATGTCATACATAAAAGAAGAATAGTCTTTTATTATAATGCCTTCTATAATAATGCCTATATATTAAATTACTAGTAAGCGGTATCATAACGTGTATGAGAGTGGTTATTAGTAGTTGTTTTATTGCACAAAAACTGTTTAAAATTTTTATAAAATATCATATAAGTGAAGCCAACAATAAATCTATCGTATGTCTCTTACAATGTCTTTCTATTCCTTACTCTAACAGTAATCGAAGCCGCTTTTGGTTTCCCATATCTGGCCAGCCAAATTACCTACTTATTATTATTGTTCTTGGTGTATAATCTGTTTGCTGGTTTCTTTTCTACTCACAAAATCTAAAATAATGAAATTCAGTCGTTTGTCCCTATACAATATACTACATCCAGTAAATACAACAAAGAACGAAGGCTGATTTACATATATGTATTTGTAATGTATGATTTACATTTACTATAAATTTGAAGTTTTGTGGCAGCGTATTTATTTAGAACAATAATTTTTGCATTATTTAAATTCTAAATTTATTTTCATGCCTAAAAGTTTTGTTTTAAATATTTATTATAGCGGCTAACGAGAAGTATGTAAGGTAAATTCAAAAATATAGTGCCTTGACTTATGTATAATTTTGGTAAGCGCATTTGGCAGCCCCTTTCTATTAAACACACATGGACACACAGCACAATATAGCAACAGTACGACTAGATCAGAAATTCTCAAAGATGAATAGTAGAGAGAAACAGAATGGAAAGAAAGACAGGTGTGAATTTTATTATAATGAGAGAAATTATTGAGAGAATAATAATTGAAAATAAAGCAGGTTGGACTAGTGTACACAACTACATCCATGCTGTGGTTAAAAAGAAAGAAGGGAAAAGATAGCAGGATCAACGGAAAAGGTAAGAGGGAAAGATGTTGTGAATTATTATAGGAAATACCTTTTGGTAAAAGGCGAAAAAGTGAGTTAGACTGTGTGAATGAGACTGTGAGGAACGAAGAAATGACCGGCTCAGAATGATGCCATTCTAGGAGCGATGAAAGCCTTCCATGTGTTATATGGAACGGAGTTTCTCTTAAAAAAAGGAGTGAAATGGGGATAAAAGACAGGCTAGTACTTAGGAAGGATTGCTCGGCATTACAGCGACTATTTCGTTTCCGGAGTGCTATATAACAGAGGAAAGTATGTTTTAACAGGTAGGCACTCGGCGTAGACTCGGCGGCGAGAAGGCGTTTTAAAGTAACTTGGGAGCTATCGCCGAGACTACGAAGAATAAATTCTGCACTAAGATCAGTCAGGCTGCGTCCTGAACTGAGATCTCTTTTGAAGATTTCAGACATCCCCTTTATAAAGACGAAAAAGGTGTTTTGGGCTCTATAATTTAGTGATTATGATTTGATGATTCCCATTTTGATATTTATCCTGTTGTGTGGGTTGGTTTTTTTGTAGACTTTGTGATTAACACATCCAAAAATGGTAGTGAGTTGTTTCATGGTGAATTTGATTGATTCTTCTTACAGTTAACGTAAATCAAATATTTGTTTAATTTACTTTTTAAAAATAACAAGTAACAATATAGAAGAGCAATACATTGACAATTAAAACAAAACTGAATGTATCAGCTATAATCGAGCTATTAACGTTATGCACTGGTACCTGTCAATTAGACAACGATTTTTATAAACAAGATATGGCTCTTTAGTATCACCATTATTAGCAGATACATTCATGGAAAAATTTGAGGAATGTATTGTGTACAAATATGATTAATTAAAATACAGTATAGTGGTGAGAATCACTGAATAAATTTTAAGTGTCTAAATGGGTGAATAAAGAATGTAAACGGGCATACAAGAAACAATCGAAGCACATACGAAATATTTGGAAAAGAAACCTGCAGAAAGGCTAAAGTTTTGACGAAGAAAGACGGTTGGTGGATAAAATATGCAGAAGACAAAAAAGAAAGTTCGATAATGATAAGGTACAGGAAATGAAACAGAACCTTTAAGTAACGATCTAAAAAGAGCACTAAAATTTTTCTTCTTTAACCCTTAGGGAAAGGTACACACTCCCTGCAGCAATATTCAATCGCACTTTAGAATATCGACTAGATAATTAATTTTATAGAATCGAACGAAAACGAAATATAAGACCAAATTTTGACTATGGTCTGCTAATATAACAGATTTCTTTCTAGTTTTCTTAGTGATTGACACTAAAATTATTAATAAGAGAGTCTTACTATTATTTGGATCAACAACCAGATGTTATTCTTGCTTGTCAACTAAAACTGGAATTAAAGTTGATTTAATACAATTTGATAGAATATAAATTAGCGATACCATAGACAATTAGAATTCAACTACCTTAATGATATTTTTTGATGCTGGTTTTCAGAGATTGGTTGTAATAGAGCTGTAATACGTATATCAGTGCGTATTGTTTTTCCCACAAACATAAATAATGTACAACTAAGTACTATTCGAAACTTTAAAACAAACGACTGGTGAAAAATTACTAAGTAGAAGGCAGAGAGCACCAATTAAATATAATACGCAGCAGAAAATAGCAAAACTTACTACCACAGTTAATTGGTCTTTATAATAACAGGTAGAAAGACACACTGTATTGCCATATTGCTTTTTTATGTTTAGTTTTGAGCAATTGTTAAAAGCTCTCTTTGTTATATATGTACATAACAAAGAAATAAAACTTTTAATGATACCTTTCGCCCTAGTGGACCATTTTACGAGAACAACATCAGAATTTGAATCTCTTGTATCAACATAGGTGTTACATTTAAAAACGAAATTTAAAACAGATTCAAGATTCTACGAAAAGTATTAATAATACCGAACGGAGATCTTTAACAGTTTAATGTTATAACTGTGGTATTTAATTGTCTTCATAAAGACACCACTGTTAAAGTTGTTGCGGGTATAGTTACTTACTAGGTTAAAACCTTCAAGATAAACGGAATTTACTGAGCCAATTATCTCCCATAATGCTGGTAAGCAAATGATATTTATATTCTTAAAGTTTTTAATATCAGGTTTAAACGTTGCGTCTGAGATTGGGATTTGTGACTGTGTCGAGGTAGAAATTTTAAGTTTTGCTTTTTTAAATCTGTCAGACTGATTTCGTAACTATCTTTTAATTTATTTAATAATTCTATTTGACAATTTGGATTTTTTATTTTATCTTTAAGGTCATTAATTAAATCATCCTTCTGTTTAAAGATATAGATAAAGAATTTTAGATTAAACTTGCTGGTATTTAAATAATTCTCAATAGCCCCATGGAAGTCGTTATCGGGAATGTCACAGTTTTCGTACTTAAAGTCGTTAACATCAAACTTTCGTCTTGGTGACATTGGGCTGCAAGCTCCAGGGGTGGAAATATCTTTCAAAGGTAACTAAGTCGTTTGTTAATATTTGCTCCGTAGTCTCCAATTCTTTCTGGCTGATAGCAAGCGCCAAGTCATCTTCATATCCGAACTTCTTTGATGTAGTTTCGGGAATGTCTGCTATATAAATGCTAAAGAGTATGGGGACCAGCACCGATCTTTGCAAAAGGCCATTGTTCAGATTGAACGGTAATTATTTTGGTAAATCGTTAGCTTTCCCTGGTTTTAAAATAGCGACGATTTTTGCCCTTTTTAGTTGATGGGGAACATTTTCCGTATGTAAAAATGTCTGAGAAGAACTTTGCAAGCTATTGCCTAGGAAATCTACCACTGTGATTTAGAAACTCTGCATTTTCGTCAAAGCCAGTCACTTTTCCCGTTTTTATTTCCTTAGCCTTTGTGATTTCTTTACAAGTGAACGGATTGGATTACTCTGTTTTAAGTGGACAAGTGGAAGTCTTTAAAGTCTTAAGGTCGTTTTTAACTTTAATTGTATATAAGACGTTTTGGAGTGTTCTTGAGGTAGCCATTATGTGAGACGCCACTCGATTTACTAGATTAGTTGGGTTATGTGAATTACTGTCTCCTAGTTTTCGCAACAGTGAAAAGTCTTCTCTGCTCGAGTTTTTGAAATCTAGCTTTTCATCTATCTCAGTCCACTTCTCGTACATAGCGATATCAATGCTGCGGAGTAATTTCTGCTTTTTGTTTTTACAGAATTTGTCAAACAGTTTTTTGTTCTCTTCAGTCCAACCAGGAATATACTCTTTGCGGTACCCTCTAGGAATTGCTGCTTTTTCTAACGTTATTGTTGCTCCAGTCAATCTCTCGTAATTTACCCTTTTTATTGAGATCAGTAAATGTTTTATTATCATTAATCATGCCCATAAGATATCCATAGAGATCTTTAATGTAGGGATTTCTTCCCTGAAATAGGTTGTGTCTACCGACCAATCGAAAAATTTTGTAAAATCTATATATGCAATGTGCATTTCAAGATTAAATTGTCTTTGTTTTTATATTTGCTTTACAATACAAATATTATCCTCACAATAACTGCATTTTGACAACAGTGTTATTCTTCTTCTATAATGGCTTTTGTAATATGTTTTAATCTATTATTAATAATTTTGAAGTACATTTTGTAGATTTCATTCAATAAAATGATACCAATTATTTATAACATATAAATACAAATTACACAAATTATTTTGTTTTACTTTTTATTAAGGGTTAAGACTGAAAATTCTCTATACAAAATGGAAAAACTTGGAAATACCGATTAATAACAATACAATTGATACATTGTTATATGCAGACTATGTTATGTCATTAAACATAATATAAAAATTGATCGTGAGCTTCATTAGATGTTTATAGATTTTAAACAGGCATTTAGAAGAGTATGCAGGGTTAGACTGTGGACAGAGATGCAAGAACTTGGCTTTCCAAAAAACAAGTCAACTGGATAAGGATTTGTATGGAAGGGTTACGATGTAAGGAGAGAGTTGGGCAACAATATTTAGAGATATTTGTAATAAACAATGGACTAAAACAGGGAGATTCACTTTTACTACAACTCTTCAGCTTAGCTCTGAAATACCTAATCAGAAGTGTAAATAGTAATGAAAACATGTTAGGAGGTTTTAAAAGAAAAGTACTAAGGCGAATCTATGGAGCAGTAAATTACAATGGGGTGTGGAGAAGACGATACAACTTCGAACTTTATAGAATATACCAGGAACCAGATATCGTAAAACATATTAAGATGAAGAATAAGGTGGATAGGGCATGTAATGCGGATGGAACAAAGTGACCCAGCTAGAAAAATGCTCCTTGATAGAAGTGTTTGGCGACCAATTGGCCAGAGAAGAAGAGGAAGATCCAGAACAAGGTTCCTTGATAACTTCGACGAAGACATGAGAAATATGGCAATACGTGCTTGGCGGAGACAGGCGATAGATAGGGACGACTGGAGAGAAATTATTTAGGAGGTTAGGACCCACGCAGGGATGTAAAGCCAGGATGATGATAATACTGATGAAGTGTAAAAATTGAAAAACTGACTACAGCATTCCATCGAGAAGAGTCAAACTTACTGTTGGCATTTGCAGACAATATCGATCTAATAGGAAACGTAAATTAAGGATGAAGGAAACTTTCGTCGGGGTCGAGAAGGAAGCGGAGAAGATAAGGCTTCTAATCAATGAAAACAAAATTTACTTAATATATGCATATGAGCCTAAATAACCAGAAAAGAGATAAAACCGGACAAACTATCATCATCAATAACATTAACTTTGAGAGCTTCAGAGAATTTAAGTATGTTAAAAAAACTGGTAGAAATAAACGAAAGATTTGTTTCACAAATTAGGGTAGCTATCTTACTACCATGTAAACCGTACTAAATAATGTAATTAATTCCAATTCAAAGGACCACCCACTAACGTGGGAAATAAGAATACAAGCATTAAACAGCACTTTGTTACTACAACTAAGCTTAGATCTAGCCAAAGTTTTAGAGCAAAGTTTTTATATCTAAACCGCCGATCACTGTCCTATTTATACGAGGCCGCGAAACACCACACGAGAGTACTATTACAGTTTAAATATATTACTTATAAAATTGTCACATGAACCAAGGATGTTTTCTTCAGTATTAATATGCTACTGACTAATATGCGAGAGTTGAAAACTCTAACCAAGCCTCGACCAGCTAAACTAGGATACAATGTAACACTGACTACGTGACTACTTGTAAATTACCACTGCATCACCTATCAGGGGTCAGGGTTCTATAAGGTAGCTAAAGTCCCCTTTTGAATGATTGCACATCGTGGATTTTCTAGGTACCAGTTTTCAATGGTTAAAAACATCTTTTGAATGCTTTATACCAGCGATTTCTATGGAATTTGCTCGGAGAAAGTTACCCCGGTAGAGAGTAGTATAAAGAATATATCTTAGGACCTGTGTTTGATGGAGCAGCAAGACAATATAGGATAGAAACTAATAGAGAGCTCGAATAACTATATCCAGACGCCAACATAATAAAAAAAAAATAAAATCCAGAAAACTCCAGTGAGCCTGACACCTCAGAAGACATTTTGACGATAGAATAGTAAGGCTGGTATGAAAAGAAGCACCAACTGGAAGACAATAAAGCTATGGGCGTGAGAAATTGGATGGAGATTTCTCAAGACAAGAGAGAAATGAAGACATGTTATCAAGTCGGCTAAAACCCACGAAGGGTTGTACCCCTACAGAGTAGGAGTATATGCAGACTAGGAACGTGTAATGGCGTAAAATTATGATAAAATGGAAAATCTGAGAAGGAAGCTAATAGAGGAATACAGAAAAGAGAGAACTGAAATTTAAGGTAAGAAAAACAGAGTCTATGCGTATTGGTGACCGACAGAACGACCTTGTCTTGGAAAAAAATGCAGAAACAATTAAATACTGTGACACGTATAGGTGAAAGTAGCCGAAATTATTCCGGAGCCAATTATAACACCGAAATTATACCACCGCTGTATTTATCCTTTATAAGGAAGCCAGAGCGCTTATATGTGGCTTAGTGGAACTAGTTATTACCTAGATTTGAGTGCTGAAGTTTTACAACGTTCATATTTGTCAATTTTGTTTTATTGAATTTTATGTATTTCATGGTGTTTCAGTATCTGTAAAGGTATGTGCAAACAATTTTGATTCATAAGTACAAGAAAAGCATGTATTTGGGTGTTTCCCTTTGACTAGTCATTTTTAGGTTAGTAATCGTAGGTTATTTACATAAAGTGCAAGTTTCCCATATTGTACCATGCCGAGTTGAATATATTGTACCAGTACAATTTTAGAAGACCTATTTATTTTCAAAAATAAATAAATAAGTAAATAACACACTGTTCTTGTGTTTTAGATGCCCAAAGGAAAATATAGGATTTGGAATGTGGACGAGATGAGCCGCGCTTTTTAAACATTTCGTAATGGAAACATGGGATTAAATGAATGCTGCAGACAGTATGCACCAATGTTAAGCAAATGAAGAAACGAAGGCTTTTGGCCTGGCAGTGTGTTACCAACAGCAATGGGGAAGGAGCCAGTTGATCACATTTTAAAACTGGAGACGTTGATTTTTGGCCTCACAATCAATGATGTTCGACGGCTTGCATTTCAAATGGTCGAGAGAAATCAAATACCACATAATTTTAATAAAGAATCTTAAAGGGCAGGAAAGAAGCTGTTTTATGCTTTCAAAGCTCGTCATAAGGACATAATCTCACTGAGAAAACTTCAAGCAAAGTCCATGATACACTAAAAAGAATTTAATTTAAGGAATGTTTACGTCTTTTTAGACCTTCTGAAAAATCTGTGTAGAACAGATGCCAAAAGGTTCTCGCACAAAAATATATAAAACAAGTTGGGTCAGTGAGTGCTTCAGGAATTTATGTTCCACCTATGCTTATACTTAAGAGTATGCGAATGAACAATGATTTAAGGGTTGGTGCTTCACCAGGAAGTACGTTTGAGATATCAGAATCGGGCTACGTGACTAGTGTTCTCTTTGTAAATGGCTCCAGCATTTTATTGATTCTGTAAAACCAACAGTAGAAAAAAAAAGTTCTCTTGGTACTGGATGGGCATACAACGCACTCCAAGAATCTTAAAGCCATTTGGCGTTCTAGACAAAACGATGTAATAATGCTACAATTGCCTGGGCATACGACCCATCGCCTGCAGCCTTTGGCTAGATCATTATTTAAGCCTTTCAAAGGCTACTACACTCAATCAGTTGAAAAGTGGCGTTATGGGAAAGCAACAAGCATTGAAATTACAGTCAATGGTTTCCCAACTAATGGAGTATGGCCTGTTGATCACATGGTCTTTAAAGATTATAACTTTAGTGCGGCTGAAAATTTAAATGACCATGAAGGCAGTGAAACTCGAGAAGATGATAAAAATGAAGAGTCTAATGAGACAAACAAGGAATCACTTAGGTCTACAACAGGAGCTAATGTAGAGTACTAAATAATCTGACCTAAACTACCTATTTCTAAAGAGAGTTTATCTACGACTACTACATCCACTAGGCCTACTATAAAATTGATGAAGCAAGTAAAAAAATTAACATTTCAATTGATATAATTTTGCCGATACCGAAGTCTCATCCAAAATCTAAAAAGTGAACAGTACAAAAGGCAATGGTTTTGACGGGAAATCCCTATAAAAATGAATTAGAATTAGCTAAACAGCTGCAGTTAGCACAGGAACAGATTAAACAAATAACAATGAAATTGGGGAACGGTAAATCGAAATCGTAACTAGTCTTAAAAGGAACAAATAAGCTGCCAATAAAAACTTGTGAAAAGCAAAAATAAAATATGAAAATCCTACAGAGTCTGTTCTTCTAAATGCCGCATCAAGCTCAAATCAACCTGAGGTTGTTATAGAGATGTGTGTTGATAATTACTTCTGTTCAATTTTCGAGCATAAAGAATTGACGACATGATATAATGCACCAAATGCCATTTATGGAGCCACGAACTTTGTGAAGGATTCTAACCTGGAACCTAAACTTTCCTTGCTTTGAATGTAAATAAAAATATTATGTACGTTCAAACAAAAGAAACAACACATACATATCAAATAGCAGCAAACACAAAATATATAATATAATCGTTAAGAGTAGAATCACGAAATTTAGCCGCCAAAAGAAAAGTCAAAGAGCAATCTCAAGGTACCAGAAATGGGTTTCTGGAGACGTGCAACAGAAAAATCTAGATTAGAGAGAGTAACTAATTAGAAAATAAAAGAAATCATGATGGTAGAATACACAATAGTCGATGATATAATAACCCAACAACGTAAGAAACTTTTTGTAGGCTTTGTGAATATCGATTTGCATGTATATTTTGTTTTGTTACTTAGTAATACAAAAATTTTTTTCGAAAAACAATTTTCGAAAAATAAGAAAATCAAAAAACTCAACAAGTTAATAATAATCTTACTGATCTCCATGTATAATAATATTGGTAATTAACTATCCACCCCATAATAACAACAAAACTGTAGTCCAGTCGTTAATAAAGCTAAATATTCATGAAGTCCATCTGCTGAATTTTACGTAACATTATCGCCGTCGTAAAAACGTGTATTTACCCATTATTAAGCCTTTCTCACCTCAAGGCCCCATATCACCTGAAAAAATAAACGCAAGCTGACCCATTTCGGAAGAGTTGCAGATCGAGTTTTTGTAGTGGCGGTGAGATGAGCTCGGTCCAGTGGCAGCATCCTCAGGAGCCGCGACAAAGCTCGTTCGCGTTTCAAGTGTTATTTTTATTAGACATTACACTATTATTACCACCGGTGATTTGTAGCACCGGGACGAAAGGTGTAAACGGTCGGTTGACCCCTGTAAACCCGTATTTTCAATTTAAGTGATACTTACATTCTCAAGCTTCGTCCTAATAAAATAGTTATACGTTTCAAGATACTTAAAAAATATAGAATATATTTCGTTTTGACTTCCAGTCGGAAAATTATTTTTAAAAAATCTTATTAAATATGAAAATATCTTTTTATACAAGGTGGTCCAGAATTATGCACATTAATTTCTAGAGCTCATAGTACGTCCAAAAATAAGGGTACTTCTTTATGTACACTTTTTTATAAAACTGAATAATAAGGGAGATACAACCCTTTAAAGGGGTGAATTGAAATTCTTATTTTTTCAAATATCTTCCAAACGGTTTTGAATACGGAGTTCATATTTTGGGAGTGATTATAAGACATTAGGATAATTAATTTCATGTCACCACCTACCACATCCTATATTAATACAGGGTAGTTTTGGAGGATAAGTTGGGGTTATTGAGTCACATGTTTTTTAATTTTTACATATTTTAAAAAAATATTTTAAAAATTGTTTCCTTAGACTTTTCTACGCAAAAAAGGTGCTCTTGTATTATTTCGATAGATATCACCGTTTTCGATTTATTTAAACTCGAAGGTATACATGTATTTTATTGTAATCGTTACATTTCTTAATATTCATCAAGTATGCTTTGGAATTGACACTTGTGTTAGCAACAACACTTTAATCTCAAGTAGTCTATGAATTGTCAGTGACGTTTAATAACAATTAAATTATTTTATCTACACTTTTATTGTACTCGACAGTGAAATTTGTTTAACACGTCTCTTTTGCTATATTTTTAAATTTGTTTGCCCGCAATATGGCACACTATTCAAATTCTGAGATGACAGACATACTTTTAGTATTAGGGGAATGTTCGGGAAATGCTGCTGCCGCTGTAAGACGCTACAGAGAAAAGTATCCGAACAGAAATATTCCCAATGCCTGGACTTTTGTAAGTACTGAACGACGACTGAGAGAAACCGGTTGTCTTCAAAGAAGGAATACAGATGCTGGTCGTCGTAGAGAAGCAAGAAATGTTCACGTTGAACAGCAAATATTGGATGCTGTAATAAATGACTCCACAATAAATACACGCAGGTTAGGATTAAGAACGAATATTTCCCATCAAAGTGTTTTAAGAGTTCTGCATAAAGAGCAATTACATCCTTACCACTATCGACAGATGCAGGAATTGTTACCTGACGATATGCCACTTAGAGTTGATTTTTGTGAAGTATTGCAAAATAAAGTTCAAACTGCACCAAATTTTTTAAGCAACATTCTGTTTACAGACGATGCCACATTTACAAGACAAGGTATGTTCAATTCTAGAAATATGCACTTCTGGGCTGAAGAAAATCCAAGGGCTACAATGGAAACTCACTTCCAACACACGTTCAAGATAAAAGTTTGGGCAGCTACTTTAGAAAATAGTTTCATAGGATACCACATCTTTCCCGGAAATTTAAATGGTAACATGTATTACAATTTTCTAGACAATATTTTACATGATATTTTGGAAGATATTCCATTACAAATAGGAAGAAACATGTTTTTCATGCATGATGGTGCTACACCACATTACACAAGAATTTGTAGAAGGTGGTTACATGAACATTTCCCTGATAGGTGGATAGGCCGGGGTGCGGATGCACCGATTCATTGGCCTGCTCGTAGTTGTGATCTTAATCCAATGTACTTTACAGTATGGAGTTATTTGAAATCAAAAGTGTATAACACTCCAATTATTACAGCAAATGAGTAAAGAGACAAAATTGAACAAGTATTTACCGATTTACAAAACGATCCAGTAACATTAAATGGATTAATGCGTTCGCTAAATAAAAGAATTAGATTATGTATTCAAAAAAATGGACATTTTGAACAGTTGTTGTGAAATATTATTTTCGCCATTAATTTAATGTTAAGTATTAATTAAGTTTTCCATTAATTTGTAATATTATTGCCAACACAAGTGTCAATTCCAAAGCATACTTGATGAATATTAAGAAATGTAACGATTACAATAAAATACATGTATACCTTCGAGTTTAAATAAATCGAAAACGGTGATATCTATCGAAATAATACAAGAGCACCTTTTTTGCGTAGAAAAGTCTAAGGAAACAATTTTTAAAATATTTTTTTAAAATATGTAAAAATTAAAAAACATGTGACTCAATAACCCCAACTTATCCTCCAAAACTACCCTGTATTAATATAGGATGTGGTAGGTGGTGACATGAAATTAATTATCCTAATGTCTTATAATCACTCCCAAAATATGAACTCCGTATTCAAAACCGTTTGGAAGATATTTGAAAAAATAAGAATTTCAATTCACCCCTTTAAAGGGTTGTATCTCCCTTATTATTCAGTTTTATAAAAAAGTTTACATAAAGAAGTACCCTTATTTTTAGACGTACTATGAGCTCTCAAAATTAATGTACATAATTCTGGACCACCTTGTATTTTAGTTTTAGTAAAAAAAAATAGATTAAAAGCTTTGGGTATCGCCGTTGATTGAAATATTGAATAATTATAATTCAATAATACAGTATTGCCCAAAATAAGCAGTACTGAAACTGAAACATAGATGTCTCTTTATGCGCTCTGTCATATTCAAATTAACTAGTATAGGCCTGTCAAGGAATCCTTCTTCTTCTTCTTCTTTTTATATAGGCATGACTCTGTCTGTTTTTCAATGTGCCTCCAGTAAGTTGTCGTTCCATCGTTTTCGTGGTCTTCCTACTGATCGTCTTCCTATTGGGGATCCGTCTCTTGCCGTCTTCACTGCTTTATTTGTTGTCCTCAGTTACAGTACTCAGTTCTTGATGTTCTCAACCTTGCATCTACGTCGTATATCTGTACTTCTAGCTCTGTCCCATAGTGTCTAACCATCAATTTTTCTAAGTGTTTTCATCTCTGCTGTTTCTAACATCCTTTTTGTCCTCTCTGTGTCAGGTCTTGTTTCTGCCCCTTATGCCATTATTGGTCTGATGACTGTTTTGTAAATTCTGCGGCTCCGTTTGCTCTATTTGATCTTTCACTTCAGTTTCGAGCTTTCTGAAGCTCTTGTCACTCATCACTTATTCTATTATCTGACCTTCCAGCTCGAATTTCCATTTTAGTAAATTTGCTATTTTGTATGTAATGTAACAATGCATTTTGTCTTTTTTGGGAAAATTAACATGTTAAATTTTCTGGCGGCTATATTTAATTGGTGCAGCATACGTTGTAAATCATCTTCACTTTAAGAGTATTGCGTCGTCTGCATAGAAGATTATTTTAAGTTGTTTTTCTTCCATTTTGTATCCTTTTTTAGATCTTACTTTTTTTATTATTTCATTCATAATCAGGTTGAACAATAGAGAACTCAGGGAATCTCCCTGAAGTAATCCTTAAACAATTAATTATTAAGGTCTAATTGTTAAAAATGGTATTAAGTACAGAGGAGAAAGTGTTTCTTGTGGAGCATTATTTTCGCTCATACGGAATCGGCCGACGGTTTAATAAACGTTTTCCAAGTAATGCTGTAATTTTGAAGGTTGTTGAAAAGTTTAGAAATACGGCTAATGTATTGTGCCAACGAAAATAAACTTCCCAGGACAGTTAACTACAACGATAATCATAAACGTGTTTTTGAGCAAATATTGGATTATCCGAAAGACATCGAGACAAGAACAGCGTTGCATCTTGGCTTAAAACGAACTTCCTTGCAAAGAATCCTGAAGGAGCTGTGTGTATTTTCGTATGTGATTCAGGCACATCAACAATTACATCCCAGGAATTATCACAGTGGAGTGGAATATTGTGCCAGAATTCTTGCATTACAGTATGAAAATCCTGAATTTTTGAAAAATGTCAGGCGAAACACATTTTCATTTGTCAGGCCATGTAAATCGTTGCGCAAATTGATTTCTGGGCTTTGCCAGACCAGATGAAGTTCAAGAAGTTCCTTTAGATAGCCCAAAAGTGGGTGTCTGGTGTGCAGTTTCGGACCACGGAATCATTGGTCCATACTTTATCGAAGAAAATGGTAGGCAAGTCACACTTAATCAACAGAGGTACATACAAATTTTAATACGCTTTATCGCTGATCTATGTCAATTTTGTCGTGCACGTAATTTGGCATTTCGAGACCAATTTTTCCAAGATGGGACAACTTGCCATACTGCTATCGCAGTTCGTCAATTTCTTCAGGGATATTTTCCAAACAAATTCATTTCACGATTTACTGATTTCCCCTATCCTGCACATTCTCCAGACTTAACATCTCCAGACGCATACATTTGGGGCATGGCTAAAACTGCCGTCTTTAAACGGGCACCACAAACCATCAATGAGTTAAAGGATGCCGTTAGAGCCTTCTTCGCGGACTTGAGACAACCTTTATTTCATAACATTTCGAGAAATCTGGAATATCGTTATAAAGTCTGTCTTGAGGGAGGAGTAGTTTATTTAGAACATGTTATAAAGTGTCAGTAATATGTATTTTTTAAAGCAATAAAATAATTACAAGGTCAGTACTGTCTATTTTGGGCTATACTGTATTTCCCCTATAATATTTCAATCAACGGTATCGCTGAGTACCATATTAGACCAGGGCGGATATGTGAAAAATTGACTAAATGTGGATGTAATAGGTGGCATTCTCATTTTTGCAGAAACAGTTGTGTTATATTGCTCTGAAGCTATTTTCTTGTGGTATTTTAAAGTAACTACTATTTTAATGGGAATAAGCCACAATTGAAGGTTAAAGTAAGTTTATTGACATTTCAATTTCGACTTCGGAAATCTACAAATGTTTTCATAATACAAACATTAATAAATTAAACAAATTTTGTTTTTTGTTACCTTATATTTTTGTTTATTTATATAATTTATTTTTAACTATTTTACGCATATACACCTCTAGAGTTTGATGTGTTTACCTCCTCGAACTCCGTCTTTGTTATAAATTATAGCATAATACATGTTTACAAAGTCAAATACCGGTAAAAAGTCGTAGTATAATACTAAAATCAATTCAGAAAGGAGGAACAAGGCAGAAGACCGAAAGACCACTTCCTGCATTCGGTCGACTCGTATACGGAGATTATAGTAGATATTGGGCTCGCTATATTAATTTTCATGCTTAACCACACAATATTAAATGCTTGATTAACTACCAGTGTCATATAATTGATAGGAGCTAGTTAAGTTTCATGTAGAGATCATAGGATTACGGGTTTATTAGATATTATTTTGACAGCGTAATTGAACGTTGGATAATAATTATAAGTAAAACAGCACGTTGTTTAATAACTTATTCTAATACCTAAGTAATATTGGAGAATACTAACAACGGGAAAAATTCTCAAAAAAAATAGAATATGCTTTTTACGAATTACATAAAGAGATAGAGATTCATAACAAGGCAAGAACAAAAATGAAGTCTTAATAAATGCGAAACATATTAACTATCAAAAAGAATTGGGCAGCACATCTTGGTTATCATGTTATGGGGAAAAACATAGGAGTTCAATAGATACACAATTTATTTATCGATCTTTGTTGAGAACCTCAAGAGTTATATTCGAGGCTGAGCAACTAATGCCAACTCCAACTACCCCACTTTTTAATATTGCCCTAGATAAAGCAGTGGGAGAAGCAAAAACTAGGATGCAAATGTTTTCGTTATTGATAGCCTTCGCAGATGATATTGGTATAGTCGTTAAAACCACATTATCAGTTTCAAGAACAGTCAAAGAACAGTTTCTAAAATAAAAACAAGAGGCCAATGTCAATAAGATAAAACAAAATACATACATGTTTCACAAGACAAGTCAATACCAGTAAATATAGAAATAGAATAGGACAAAATGTGTCAATGGGAGACTTCAATTTTGAAAGAGTCAGAAAATATAAATATTTAGGAGCAATAATAACAGACAATAACGACACAAAAGAAGAAATTTAAGCTAGAATCATTGCAGGCAACAAATGCATATATAGTAATTATCCTTAAACCAAAATACATTTCTAGAAAAAATAAAATACTAACTAATACCTATAGTATTGTAAGGATGCAAAACCAAGTGCTTCAAAGTGAGTGCCTTTTATTTTTAGCTAAACTTTCTTCTTTTCTGATGCGGATTCCACTAATGAAGGTTGACTGTTCTTAGAATCAATTAAATTTGTTGATGATTCCAGTTTATCGGGACAGTTCGTGGCGATATGTCCAGACTTTTTGCAGTTATAACACTTATAACAGGCTAGAGTTTTTTGAGATAAAAATATTCGATATGTTGTACCTATTATCGAAGTCTAAGGTAAATGAGTCGGGTAAGGAGATATTATGGGGACTGGCGTATATTTGTCTTCTGAAACTCAAAATATGATTATATTCGGGAAAAGTGGAACTGATTTTTAGAAAAGGGGCAGGAGAGACCATATTTAGTCCAATACTTTGTAGATAATCAACTAGCAGAATGTGTGGTATTGTTGGACGTACGTTCGAAAAAACAATACGTTCCGCTGGTGAAATTAGTCTTCTAGCTTGTGCAATATTGTTCTGAATTTCTATTTGTCCATGGTTTTGCATAAATTCGTCCACGATTTGTTTGTTTGCAAGGTACATGCAAATCCGATTATTGAATAGTCGGGAGGAAAATATAATATTTTTGGGATGAATTAGGTTACCCAAAGGAATTAAGTAATCTTGCAATTGCGTACTTTCTAAAGCGCTGAAGACAATTGCTTGATGTTTTGAGGGAAATTGTGTAGAAGCTGCTGATGAATAGGTTTTATTAGTATTTGTCTGTTAATTGCGATATATGTGGTGTCTTAGAGAGACTCTGAATATTAGTTTCCATTTTTGACTTTAACACGGAACATGTGTTTAAAAATTATACGGTCCTGACTAGTAATCAAACAAATAATAAAACTGGAATAATGTTTCTTGAGTCGTATCTTATTGATAATTGTTAAATTACAAATCAACCAAAAACTGGTGGATCACGTTATATTAATGAAAACTAATATGATGTGTTCACTTACTGGTGTTTCATGTAATTGTCACTTACCTATTTATAAATAAACTGTTATAATTAGTGCATAAAATTTGCAAATTTGCGGAGACCAAAATAAACACACCTTTCGGTGGCTCATTCAGGTCCGAACGTCAATAATTATTATTGATTCGGAGAAAAATATATTCTAGTGTAACTGATAATAAAATTTGTTTCTGGGGTTTTTTTCAAAAAAGATTTTCGATTTAGTATTTCTTAGAAAGTACCTTTGAGTTTCTATAATTTTCTAATTTGTTAAAATTACACGGAAACTTTGTGGAAGTAGAGGTATGTTATAGAAGAGAATTTTTTTTTATTTAACTTAGGTTGGATAGAAAAAAGTCTGGCGTGGAGAAAATTAAATAAGCGGTTTGCTAGGAATTATTTGAAGAGGGGAGAAGAGAAAAGATAAAAATAAGGGAACGAAAAAAGAAAGATCATTTTAGAATGAATGTTTGAAGAACTCGGTTGTCAAAGTATAGGAGCATTGAATTTTCGAAAAAGTTAATCCAATTCATCACAAAGAAAAAGTGTGAGTGAAAGTGATTGTTCTGCGGGAGTCCTGGATAGATGAAAGATAGCTTAACCCGAGAGACACTGTAAATTATTTGCTTTTCTTTTTGACGGGGCTCGAGAATTTTATGAGCCTAATTTGGTATGAAGGAAACAAACGATTGTGATTTTTATTTCGATATATTTCGAATAAATTTTGGCAGAAAAATTATTTTTTATCATAGGCCAGAAATTGACAGTTTTTATCGAGAAATTTGTATTAGGTTGAAAGGAACTAGTCATATTAAATTACTGGAGTCTTCGATTTTGTTACAAAGTCCGTGATATGAACTATAATATAAAAAAAAATTGATCGAACAATCAATGGTACATTGATAATCGCCCACATCTAGATTTAAAATGAATAACTACCAAAAGAATGAAGTAACGAAGTTATTGAACCAGCAATTCCACCCTGCGTCCTAATGACCGCCTAAAATAATTAACTTCCTCTTTAATAAAATCAGTCTCGGTAATAAAGAGATCACAATCGAGGATAAAGAAACATTTTAAATGATTTTCTTCGAAGGCGGGCGGCCAGCCAACGATACGAGCGACCCAACTACCTACTTAATAATGTTTTTTGCGGCAGGTTTGGACTTTGACTCGGCAAATACGATGATTCATGTGAATCATGGAGCGGCTGTCCAATGAGTTTGCTTTTTGTATAAATTGGATAATTAATAAATATAGTCGCTTAAAAAGGATATCTGGCTGCATATGTATAAAATGAATAAATCTATATTTCGGTGGTAATATAACATAGAACCATCGGAAAAACCCTAAGAAGGGAAGACTGTGAAATAATTTATCCATAATCGGATTAAGAGTGTAACCACTATAATTATTCGATTAATGACGTTATAACGTTGTGACTACATTGCCAAAGTAAAATTTAAATACAAACGTATATTTACCTTTAACATACTTTACCTTTGCCTACAAGGGAAGCGTTTTATGAATTACAAAAAGTAGTAGATCAAGTCAGAGGGAATATGATAATATTAGGGGATTTTAACGCTCGAATAGGCAATCAAGTAGTACCCGGAATTAAACAAAAACGTAACAAGAATGTTAAAAACGAAAATGGACAAAAAACACATTTTTGACCACAAAGACCAACACAAATATTCATTCAATAACATCCGTAGACATAAGTCTATGATAGATTATGTTATAACCAACAGAGATATACATCCATCAAAAATAATGTAATCGACGTAAGATGCCTCAACTCAGCAGATGTAGGTAGCGACCATAGCCTAGTATTATGTAAAATAAGAATCATCCTGAAATACTTCACAACCAAGAGAGCGGCGCCAACACAAACAAAAATCAAAGTTGAAGGACTAAATACGGAATCCACGGAATACTTATACGGAAAAAGATTATCAGAGAAGATTTCTGGGAATGACATATTAGAAAACGATAACATCGAGGAAAGCTGGGAACAACTTAAAAATAACATAAACACCGTAGCAACATAATCACTTGGAGAGAGGAAAGTAACAACCACTACCAAATTAAAAAAGAAAACACCATGGTTTATAAAAAAAAAGGGAAAAGAACAAAGCCATTTTACAACATAGTACACAACAAACACAAACGGCATACACCAACAATAAACAAGAAAATCAGAAATAAAACAAATATTTTAGTTAGACAAATAAAAAGGGAACACTGACAAAGCTTCTCAAAAAAGATGGAACACGACTTCTGCGGAATACCGAAAGAAATATGGAGAATGATCAGAAGAGAAAGAAAAGAATGAACGAACTAATAAAAACGAAACACATTCAGAAGAAAACATGGCAGACTACTTTCGATCCCTATTTGCTAAAGGTGACGAGAATGAACCACCAACACTAGAGGTGATGACAAGCGAAGAAATAAATATTGAGGAGGAAGAGGTAAAGGAAGCATTAAGGAAAATAAAAAATAGAAAATCAACAGAAAAGAACGAAATACCGCACGAACTCCTAAAGTACGTAGGAGCAGATCTGACCAAACAACTATTAAAACTAATCCAAAAAATAATAGAACAAAACAGAATTCCTCAAGAATGGAGATCAAGCATCCTAATACCTCTGTCCAAAACGGAGACAAATCGGACCCAGAGAATTACAGAGGAGTTAATTTATTAAACACAACAATAAAAGTAACAACCAAAGTGGTAACAAATAAACTGAATCTAATTATAACTCTAGCAAAAGAACAACAAGGTTTTAGGTCGGGAAGATCCTGACGCTACCGACGACACTATATTTATAATGAGGCAAATGCAAGAGAAATCATTAGAATACAACAAACCGGCATATCTGTTTCGTGGACCTTAAGAAGGCATTTGACCGGGTCAAATTAAAGGACGTTATCCACTTATTGTATAACTATGTGACCCTATGAAGCTGGCAATGAGATAAGACAGGAAGATATGCTGAGTCCTTTATTGTTCAACCTGATTATAGATGAAATAATAAAAAAAGTAAGAACTAAAAAAGGATACCAAATGGGAGAAAAACAACTTAAAATAATCTGCTATGCAGACGACTCAATATTACTTTCTCAAAGTGAAGATGATTTAGATAGACAGATAATAGAAGAAGTGATGGAGTTTAAATATCTATGCATCACATTGCCTAGCTACAGAAAGCTCGAAACTGTAGTAGAAGATCAAGTGAATAGAGCAGACAGAGCCGCGGGTTGCCTGAATGAAATAATATGTAGAAATAAAAATATCGGTAAAGAAATGAAAGGCAATATTTACAAAACAGTCATTAGACCAATAATAACATACGTGACATAAACACGACCTGACACAGGGAGGACAAAAAGGATGTTAGAAACCGCAGAGATAAAAACACACAAAAATTAATGGTAAGACACTATGGGACAGAGCTAGAAGTACAGATATACGACGTAGATGCAAGGTGTAGAACATCAAGAACTGGGTAAGAAATAGAAGAATAGAATGAAACGACCATATAGGCCGAATGGCAGCAAATAGAGTAGTAAAGACGGCAAGAGACGCTTCCACAATAGGAAGACGATCAGTAGAAAGACCACAAAAATGATGGAACAACAACTTACTGGAGGCACAAAACAGACAGTCATGTATACATAAAAAAAAAGAAGAAGAAGACTTTACCTTGAAAAGTAACGTAACTATATTTATTATCTCGTATTATTATGTAACTTTCTTAACTTGAAAGTAACATCACTTAAGTTGGCTGAGAATAAAAAGAAAAGTATTCACAATAAATTAAATAAAGGTTTTAGCCAGATTAACTGGATGTGGCCTTTGGATCAGGCGAATTCCTTACGATGATGGCTGAAATCAAAGGAATTTGATGAGGAAGCGACGAGTGCGGGTATTAATTAAAAAGAGATTTGATCGTTACATTAGTCAAATCTTTAACGAAAATTAAGATTGGTTAGTTTAACTAACAGAGAGGGTGGCACAAACATTATTTCTTCTTTAGCAGCGGGCGAAAATGGATCTTGACAACTTAATTTGAAACGGAATGTGAGTAGAATAGAAAAGATATACCTTTTTATACAACAAAGAAAATTGCTTGGGCAAAATAGCGTTTCCAAAGTTTACTGAAAATATTAGAACTATTGTATGGTCTTAACTATGCTAACTGTAGACTATGCGGTTTGTTTGCCAATTCCTGATTGAATAGAAGGATGCAAGGGGAATATGTAGAAGGAAAAGGAGAAATATTAAATAGAAAAATACAACAAATACGGACTATAATATCAAAAAAAAGACTAGGAAATTTTACAAGAAAATTAAGCGATACACCCAAGGACACATGACAAGAACAACAGTGCGCAAGAACAAAAACGTTGCAATTATCAGCGAGAAAGAGAAACTAATGAAAAGGTGGAAGAAGCAATTTCAAGAGCTCTTAAACCCAGAAAAATAACAAAAACAAGAAGAAGAAATAATTCATCACACAGCAGAACAACTAGTTAAGGAACCAACTTTGAAAGTAACTATATACATCATAAAACATCTCAAAAATAACAAAGCGCCTGACGTAGATGGAATAACAGAAGAACTGATAAATAATGGTGGATATGTGCTATGGAAGTGTATCCATAAACTAATCTGCCACATATTGACACTAGAAGTCATCCCAGAGGATTGAAAAATAGGAATCATTCTTTCTATGTATAAGGGGTGGGGAGACAAACAACTCTGAGAAAATTATAAAGGCATAACAGTCTTAAATCTGGTGTAAGACCAAAGAGATTAACTATATATCAAATGCATATGTTAAGAGGTATACATAAAAAATCTGCTGAATATAAGATACCAATTTAGACCTTGTATATTGATTTCAAACAGGCGTTTGATGGAGTAGGTAGACAAAATTATTAAAAGGACTCTCCATGTTAGGAATACCGGAAAAGTTAGTTAAACTTATACAAGTGACTTTGGAGAGTTCTAAGGCCATGGTGAGAACAGATAAGGATATGACAGAGCATTTTATATTGAAAATAGAGTTAGGCAAGGTGATGCTTTATCAACAACACTTTTTAATCTAACTTTGGAAGCTATTATCAAAAAACTAGATATAAACGGCTGTATTAATACAAGATCTACTTAAATATGCGCATATGCGGATGATGTTACCATAATAAGCCGCAACAGAAGGGTATTAAGCGAAAGAGCTACAGATTTAAAACGGGAAGCCGGTCTAAATATAAATGAAAGGAAAACAAAATATATGGAGAGTACAACGACGAATCGACATAAAAATCTGAAGCTAGGCAACCATATCTACGAATATGCCTCCATCTTTCCCTACCTAGGCTCAATAATAAATGACAGCAACAACGTCAGTCAAGATATACAAGTTATGTGTTTTTATACATACAAAGACTTAATGAAAAGAATGTCACTGAATAGTGAGTTTAATCTTAGTTAATTAATAATATTGCACATAAGCGCACACTGCGCACATAAGTGCGCAGAAAGTGATAATCCCCGATTGTGAAATAGAACAAATTTTTGTATCACTGAAAGTTAATAAGTGCATAGTTTTGGGTGGAGTTTATATCCCTCCTGCATCCGACCTAAATGTATACATGTTGCACTGCAGTTCAGTTGAATATGTGATGGAGAAGTGTGAAAACTTGTTACTGTGTGGTGATTATAATTTGCCAAATGCTTCCTGGAGTAATGACAACTTTGGATTAAATGTTGAATGCCCTGATGACTATCCTGCTGTGTATTTGGCTATTTCTTTTGGTTATTTTAATATGTTTCAAATAAACAATTTACCTAATAGTCGTAATGTCTTTCTAGATTTAGTATTTACTAATTTAAATAATGTTGATGTAGTTATTCCACTTGATTCACTGTTTGATAATAGTATCCACCATTCACCTATAATTGTAGAATTAACTGGTTTTGAAAAGCATGATCAACAACTACGAGGAATTTTATTATGATTTTAAAAATGCAAATTACATTGGACTAAATAATTACTTTGCAAATTTAAATTGGGACTTACTTTTATCAGATGATGTGAATTACAGCTTAGCAGTATTTTATGATTTTATGTTTATAGGTTTTGACTTCTTTGTTCCGATCAAAAAATTTAAAACAAGTTCGTTTCCGATTTGGTTTAATGGTAAATTAAGGAAGTTGATATATTTAAAAAAGAAAATACATAAGCAGTATAAATTATTTGCTAGAAGAGATGATTATTTAAGATTTTCTCAGTTAAGAAATGAATGTAAACAAGTCTCCTCTCAATGTTATAGTAACTATTTGAATAATATTGAGAATGGGATTCTATGGGAAACGTAAAAGTTATAATCTGCCATCTAATATGTTCTACGGTGATAGTACAAGTGATAATGCTCAAGACGTAGTTAATCAGCATTAACTATCAGCAGAGTGTAAATGTGAATAATTATAGTATTGAGGTCTCTGACATAATTGATAGTGTTTTAAAGATGCCTTGGAAATTATAGCTTGGACCAGATTGTTTGCCAGCTTATGTTCTCAAGCATTTTTACTCTTCTAAAACCTATCTGCTACTTATTTAGTTCCTCATTGAGTACCGGCATCTTTCCTGATCTTTGGAAGACTAGTTATTTAACACCAATTTTCAAATCTGGTAATAAAAATGATGTTGAAAATTATCGAGCGGTTTGTAACCAATCTGTATTACCCAAACTTTTTGAGTGTCTTGTAAATAACTTTTTGACATGGAATTGTAAGGATTTAATTGATGTTGGACAACATGGCTTTTCTAAAGGTAAGTCTACATGCACGAACTTAATATTGTATACGAATTTTATAGCTAATTCAGTGGAACAGAAGGGTTAGGTTGACGCTATCTACACAGACTTCTCAAAAGCCTTCGATAGAGTTAACCATGATCTGCTTATTGCTAAATTAAATGGCTATGGATTTGGAAGTAAAATAATTGAGTGGATAGGTAGTTAAAAATATCTGGTAGATGTCAGTATGTTAAATATGGAAATTGTTTATCTCAACGAGTATCTGTAACCTCAGGAGTTCCTCAGGGGTCTCATATTGGACCTCTCTTATTTAATATATTTGTTAATGATATATCCTTAGTGATTAAAAATAGTAAATTTCTAATGTTTGCTGATGACCTTAAAATATTTGGAATAGTTAATGACCTAGTTGATGCCTCTTTGTTACAGAATGACATTAAAAGCTTAGCTAGTTGGTGTGAGGTAAACATGCTATGTATTAATTACTATTTAAATGGGAATAAGCCACAATTAAAGGTTAAAATACATTTATTGACGTTTCAATTTCCACTTCGGAAATAAATGTATTTTAACCTTTAATTGTGGCTTATTCCCATTTAAATAGTAATTAATTTAAAATGCCACAAGAAAATAGCTTCAGAACAATATTAAGAAACACGTCATAATATTAAAGATTTAGGTATAAATTTTGATTCTAAACTAACTTTTAAATATCACATTAACGAAACTTCAGCTAAAGCTTTAAAAATGTTGGGATTTATTCTTAGAAACTGTAACCAGTTTTCAGTACAAACTTTAAAAATGTTATACTGTAGTTTAGTTCGATCAGTTTTGGAGTATGGTTCTCTCATTTGGTCTCCTTCATATAACAGTGACATCTACAGTATCTAGAGAGTTCAAAATGAATTCTTGAGGGTATGTGCTTACAAAATTGGTTTTATTAGACATCAATACACATATGATGATATACTGTCAATACTAAATATCTCATCACTACATGATAGAAGATGTCAAGCGGATTTATGTTTCCTTTTTAAAATTATAAATGGATATGTTCAAGATCCAGAGTTACCAAGTTTAATAAATTTTAATGTTAATACTAGAAGAACTCGTAACACTGAGATTTTCAACATTTCATTCCACACTACGAATTATGGCCAAAATGAACCCATTACAAGAATTTTACGAACTGCCAATGAGCACAGCAATAGTTTAGAGTTATTTGGAATATCTACAGCAACATTTAAGAAATCATTTGAGAGATTTTGGGCATTATTTAATAACTTAAGCTACTACTTTAATTGAATTTTGTTTGATTTTAATTTTGGTTTGTTTTTTATTAACGCAACCTATATATAAGCTTTGTAAAGGTTGACGTCATATTTCTGTAAAAATGGTATATCCGTTAATTAAATAAATAAATAAATAAATATTGTTCTGAAGCTATTTTCTTGTGGCATCTTAAAGTAATTACAATTTTAATGGGAATAAGAAACAATTGAAGTTTAAAATAAGTTTATTGACGTTTCAGTTTTCACTTCGGAAAATACGAACGTTCTCAAAATACGAACATTAATAAATTAAACAAATTTTGTTTTTTGTTAATCTGTGAAAAATTCTTCTTATCATTTAATTTTTATCTTATGATAAGAATTTTTCACCAAGTAACAAAAAATAAAATTTGTTTAGTTTATTAATGTGTGTATTTTGAGAACGATTTTCAAAGTGGAAATTGAAACCTCAATACAATTTAAACTTCAATTATGGCTTATTCCCATTAAAGTAGTAAGTAATTAGTAATTTTCCGATGGCTTCGTATGTGTTTGCTTCTACTTTTAGAATGAATCATTTTCTTTTGTTTGATCTTTATTTTTAATTTTATTTAACCAAAATTGTATTAATATAACTTTGGATTTTGTTCTGTTTTCTTTTCTAGTTGCTTGTGACCATTGTGAATTTAATAAGGCCAAGTTTTTCACTTTATATCATCAAATTATTCATATATATTCGTATTTCCGTCGTGCTGAAAAGAAAGGACACATTTTTGGCTTACTTATTATTAAGCACTTGATGATGACATTCCAAAAACCGTTTAACACAACGCTGCATGTTTGGATAGTCCGATAATGTAAGCCGTCTCACGGAGCTGATACACGATCCCGATACACCTCTCTTCTTTTTTGTTATAATCGATTTGTGTTCGCTATTTGCCAGTCATCGGCAGCTTCACGACGAGTTGGCTGTTGCGTCGATGTTACAACGTTAGATTTAGATAGCTGTCAGTGCCGTGATAGCTGATGGCTCACTCAGCCAATGCCAATCCCCTGAATCAATGAGTGTTGATCGGTTGTTTAGATAAAACAATGGGAAAATTATTGCTTCGTCCTTTATTTTAAGAGTTAACAGAATCATAATATTCACTCATTTAATATTGCATATATATTGATTACTAATAAGTACCTAATGACCTAAGTTAAAACAATAAGAAAGGCCCAAAAGAATGTTTTAGTATAGTACAAGCTCTATATGATTTAAGAACGTCCTAGTTTATTGAAACAAAGAAACATCTACAGATTTTCTCGAGACCGTAGATACGATAATAGTCGATTATCTTTGGGAAATATTTATTTTGAAAACATAATTTCCAAACAGCGAAAGAAATATACGCATATATTTGCATACGTTGTTATCGTATTACATGCGAGAAACTGAGGGAAGCAACAAAAAGACTACAAAATGTGTGGAGGAAGAAAGGATACCAAGAGAATAGCATTTAAGTCTATTTTTCTACAGTGAGCCAATTGCCTGCGGTTTAACCAATGTATAAGAGACGGCTTATAGAACAAAATATAGACCGGGGCGGACCTGTTTTTAGGAGGATGTGGTAGGTAGGGTAGGTAATGAAATAAAAAGGTGATAATTGAATTTACTATAAGAAACAATTGCTTAAAAACGTTTTAATTTATTATTTTAAATAGCAATAAATACAAAAAGGGGGCAAAACAAGCCTATTTTTATTCAATATTTTTGAGAATCACTTAAATTGCACTTAGGACTTTCATAGTTCGCCTAGAAAATCTTTATGATATATAAAACAATCCACGAAACATCGATTCAATAGATTTCGCATAATAATTTTGAAATCTAAATTAAAAAAAAAAGTGGAATTTTTTTAATATCTTGCACAACAAAAACTAAACCATATAGCCGTTTGCATTTTTTTACATATAAAAGAGTTCTCGATGGCAACTGAATCCATTCAGACATTGTCTGAGGATCAACAACAACCCCTATTATCTTACGTTGTCATGCAGTGTATCTGTTAAATACTTAAACATCACATCATCTTTTCAACAAAAATGTAACACATAACAAATTTTGTAATTTTTTAAGGGTTTTTACCCAGATATTTAGTGATTTGACTCATGTATACCTGGTAATAATACACTGATGATGGATTTTTTAGTCCGAAAACATTCTGCGATGTTCTGTTTGGAATGAACGTACTTGCTCAAAGATATCGAGATATATCTCTAGACATATACTGCTGTTTTATTGAGTTCCAAAAAGCATTTGATCGTGTTAATCACGAAGCATATTGATCTACGCTCTAAAAGACATTGGCTTGGACGGCAGAGATGTTCGAATAATTGCAAATTTATATTGGAATCAAACAACAATAGTATTAGTAGATGGTGTGGAATCAGGTGTGAAATAGAACTCACCAACCCGTCTGGCAAGCGAGGTGTTTTAATGCTAAAAAAACCCTCTTCAGGAAACATGTCGAATTATGAAACAAACGGAATAGGACCCCAGGTGGGTAGAGTTACTAACTCGGAATCCCACACCGGGAAACCGGTCCGCCTCAAGGATTCTGGAGGAGGCAAATATTCGACAAAAATAAATGTAGGAACGTATAACATCAGATCCATGAACGAAGATACTAAAATGCACGAACTAGAGGAAGAACTGAGTAAAATACAGTGGGATATTATCGACATATCCGAAGTAAGAAAAAAAGGAGAACAAAAAATACAGCTAAAATCAGGAAATTTGCTATACTATAAAGGTAATGAAGAAAACACAATGAAGTAGGATTTATAATAAATAAAAAAGTAGTTAAACACATACAACCTACCAAGGGCATATAAGATAAAGTAGCATACACGACGTTCGCGACGTTGTTTTGATGACGTCGTTTTCTATAACAAGTGGCCATAGGATTTCTTTTTGCATGCTTATTTTCATATAGTTCGTTTTGTTTTTGTTTATAATTAAACCCATTTTTGTAGCTGATTCTTCTAATGCTACATACGCCTCTCGTACAGCGTTTTCCGTTCTCTCAACAATATTGATATCATCAGCATAGGCAAGGATTTGCACTGATTTATTATATATTAAAAAATGGTTGCGATTTGTAACATATATATTACTTTTTCCAGAGCCAGATTGAACAGTATACAGGAGAGAGAGTCTCCCTGGCGCAGCCCATTATTTGTTTAAAAAGGTTCAGACAGTTTCCCCTAAATTCGTACTCTAGATTCAACTTTTTCAAGAGTTAGTTTTGTTAAATTTACCAACTGACTTGGTATTTCTAGATCTTTCATTGCTTTGAACATTTCTCTTCTATTTACAGAATCGTGTTATCTCGACTTCTCAACTATTTGTAGACTACAAAGCAGCCTAGAGTCTATAAATATGTGATGAGTATCTATGTCATCTTCCAGTGTTTTTTCTAAAATTTGTTTCAGGGTTGCAATCTAATAAATTGTCGATTTACCACCTCTAAAAGCAGCCTGGTATTTTTCTACTATCCGTTTTGCATATGGTTTAATACAGTGACATATTACTGTGGAAAATATTTTATACGCTGCGTTTAAACGCGTAATTACTCTGTGGTTAGAGCATTCACAGATATCTCCTTTTTTGCGTATGGTGCGAAGTATTCCAATATTCCAATCATTGAGGAGGGATTTCTGTGGCCATATTTCTTTTATAAGCTGCTGTTATGTCATTTTAGTATCGTAGCCACTTTCTTTATATAGTTTAGCTGGGAGATTGTCTATTCCGGGTAATTTGTTTCTGGCTAGTTTTTTAAATGCACCTTTAACTTTATGAATCGTTCGTGGTTTCTCTTCCCTCTCGTCTGTTCCTTTTACCTCATCTCTTTTGTCTTCCAGGTTTTCTTCTTCTTCCTCTATATTAAGTGCCTGGTTAAAATATTTCACCCATCTATTCAATACATCTTTCCTTGAATTATTTTCTCTTGATGTTAACTTTCTTATAGAATGCTTTGAATTCTTTCTCTCTGTTGAGGTTTTCTATATATTTAAGTTCCTTATTTAAATTGTTTCGTTTTTTTCTTTTGTGTATCCTCTTTTCTTCTCTTCTCTTTATCTGATAATTCTCTAAAATTGTTCTAGTTCGTCGGGTAAGCTTCTTTCTATACGCAGTAGGAGTTTATATCTGTCTGGCCTTCTTCATTTATACTTTGATTCCTTAGCCTGTTGCATCTCTTAGCTTTTGCACATTCCATTTTTTTCTATTCATTTTATTTTCTTTACTGGTGTTTGAAAATCTAGCCCTCAATCTTGAGATCACTAGGCAATAATCTGAGTCGTCTATGTTTGCGCCTCTATAACTTCTGCAGTTTTTGATTCTAATATTGTTAAAGCTTAAAAATTAGGAAATCTTTAAATATGTATTTCAAAAATGAAGGGAGATAGGTTAAGAATCCCTAATATTGATTGAAAGATAAGTAATTTTTTCGTACGACAGACTAATAAAATATCTTCTTCTTCTACGGCACTACAGCCCAAAATGAGCCTTGGCCTCCTTTATTTTTTGCCTCCACCCTTGTCTGTCTGTGGCTGCTCTTCTCCATACACGGACTCCATAAAATATAGGCAGTTTCATTTAAAATAAGTACGTTATTACAGGTTAAATTTGCTAATAGAACAATTTTATATTTGGAACATTGTGTAAAAATTTTTGCTAGAATAAACATTTGTTTGGATACGATCTATTATTAAGGCCCAAGACAAAATTTCTTTCAAGTTTTTAGATTCGTATACATTTAATTTTTTCTAAAACTTACATTTTTAAAAAATAAAAATAAATTAAAAAAAGTAAAGCTTATTTTTTACAGACAATTCATAAATGTTGTCAAATTTAAGGTGTTTTATAAGAAAAAATATAACTTTGATATATCACTCTTTTTGGAGCACCCTGTATAATTTACATTATTTTTAAATTGTTGGGTTAATGGCCTTGTATAGTTCGATTAAGAAAAAAACTTAAGATACTAAGTAATTTTTCGTACAGAGACCGAGGCGTATAGGATGGGCCACTCTGTATATTTATAGTCACTGTTAAAAAATGTTACTTTTGATTTAAAACGTAAATCGGCATAAAAATATAAAAACGACCCTTTTATATTAAAAACTACAAGACGTAGGTGGTCGTAATGAATTATTTTCCAAAAACAATCATCTCTTCCGATCCACTGCGGAAAAAATAGTCGCGTGCTAAAGAAATAATGAAAATGCCCTTTACTTACACACCGAGTGACATAAATGATTGATACGAAAAATTCTTCTTGGTGAACGCCTTCTCGCCCTTGAGGAAATTTGGCATGTGTCTGCAGAAATTGGTAAATTGCCACCTGTAGGCCCATTAACTAAAAACCAACAGGCCTAATAGACCAGGGAACAACTGCTACCGTTCCATATATCTACGAGAATTTTTTTGTTGTGTCGGTTTATTACTAAATAAACAGTTTGAATTTTACCAAAGAACACTCAGAGCTATTTTATAGGTCGATGTAACCTATAAATCCAGTGGTAATTAAAGGCGGTAGAAGAGTAATATAGTCCTTTAACCTTCCTACTATACAGTAATCTCAAGAAATAAAGTAATCGTCAGCTATCATAGAAATGACCAACCCCGCTAAGTTCTATTATGTCCAAATGTTACTGAAAATCGTTTCGAAATCATTTCGAAAAGTTTTGTATAATTGGTGTCAACAATGTTCGGGGTGAATCGCTTTTATTCTTAGCTATAGTAGAAGCCAAACATAGAATGCAGTGCATGAAAAGACTATCGTTGTTGTTTCAACTAAAGCATGATTCAATCATCGATGTATAAATAAGTGAGTTGCATTGGCGAACGAAACAATAACATGAAGAAAAATACTCGTAGCGATAAGACTACCAAAGAGAATTGAAATACTATTATAAAAAAAATACCTCAATCAACCATGGGAGCTTATCGTCTCTGCTTCGCCTAGTTCAGTATCTCAAGTGTGAATTCATTATTTAACTAGACATATTTATTTAAAAAAAATAATATTTAAATAGCAAAAGATAACCCTGCCAATGCTTTACAGGAAATAAAATTTGGCGATACTTATGGCATCATGGCATCGATGGGCTGCTTGCTACCAATTATCTGTGGCATCCCAATTAGGTAATTAGATCTTCCAGAGCAGTGGTTTCAGAAATATCCCATAAAATCTTCAATACAGCTAATAAACCCAATAATACAGCCATTAAACCTTGAATACTGCCAATAAACCCAAGAGAATTCTGCAGACCATAAAATGAAGCTTATTATAATGCTTACCTTCTTTTATAAATTTTAATTATAGACAAAAAACATATCCCACTATGTCAGAAAAGCTGATTGACGAAAAGTAAGTGGCAGACTGAAATGAAGTTAGCACATATGTCATAGGATGTATGCCTATGATGGAATTAGCTTTCCTGTCAACATAGAACAGAATATTTAGTCTACGGGACCGAGAGAGAGAAGGCAAATATTCATTCTATCGACAAGAAAGGGAAAGAAAAGAAAGACAGAGGGCGCCAACTACTTTTTGAAGAAAAACTAGTAAACACGGAACTGGAGGTAAAGGAATTAATAAATTAATAAAGAAATTAAAAAAAATAAATATTTAAAGATAAATTAATAAAGATGTGATGTTTATAACGATACATACTATAAAAAATATACCAAAAACTCATTGTGGATAGCTTATCTATATTTATCAATTTTCAATAGCTTCTACTGTAAACACATTCTTTGGGAAATAAAGGTCATTATAAAGTCATTAGGAGAAGCGAGTACTGGACGTTAGACTAAAAACTTGTTGGCAAAAACTATGAAACTTCAGTTCTATTTCATTTTGGCAAGCGGATGAAAATACCTACATCATGGAGCCGTTGCCAGTATCTGTCATGAATTTCAAACAGGGTATGACTCTTAGTGTGCAAGTAAAACGTGTGGTGTTAAATATATTGAACTATCATCTGAACTTAAAAAATGATGACAGCTTGACTATTACTGTTGACTATTACTGCTTGACTATAAAATTTATGACATCCGCGAAGAGACCAAGCACGGCGAGCTAAAACAGGTACAAAAAAGGAAGAACAGAGCACCAACCGTCAACAGCATAATGAACAGAGTAAAGAATGATGAGGACCTACCAGCTATTTTAAAAACCACATTTCGTAGACTACTAAATGACATGGGTTTTGAATATGGTAAAAGAGGTCGAGACTCGATAATGATGGAAAGAAAATATATCATATCCTGGAGACACAAGTACCTCAGACAAATAACAAATTGAGGAAGAAAAATAATGTAAACCTTTTTTATACCGATGAATTTTTGATTAACGTAGGTGCTTCGGTCAAAAAGGAATGGAGGGACACAACGATGAAGAATCCACGAAATGCCTTCATAAAAGGGTTGGCTCTCTACTGGACTGAAAGTTCTAACTCAAAGAGGTCCTCGGTTTGTTCTTCTTTATTCTGGAAGAGAAACTAGTTTTGTGGCATGGGACGAATTAACTTGCTTGACCAAGCAAGCCGGAAACCGCTGATTACCACGACGAAATGGAAGGGGATCTATATGAATAATGATTTGAGAAGACATTAATTCCAAACTTTCTGAAAGACAAAGGAAATGTTTTCGTTTTGAAAAACGCGTCATACCATTCCCACCAATTTGATTTCCCGAAAAAATTGTCGAACAAAAAGCAAATCAAAAATTGGCTAATGGAAAAGAACATTTTCTTCGAGGAAGATTACCTTAAAAGTGAATTACTAGATACTGCGGCCTCATTTAGAGACGAGTACGACAAGTGCAAAATTTAAACAATTGCGGAAAAAAATGGCGTTAAGATTTTGAGACTGCCGCCTTACCATTGCGAGCTGAACCCCGTTTGAGATGGTGTGGAGTCAAGTGAAAAGGTATGTGGCTTCAAACAACATCGATTTTAAAGCAAAACGGTAGAATGGTTAATAAAAGAAGCTTATCAACACGTACTAAAGAGCAGTGGCGTAATTATGTGAACCACGTCAACAAAGAAGAGGAAAAAATGTTTTGCGGCGGACAATTTGCAGAAAGATATTGAACCGGTGATAATTAATCTAGGAGATGATTCAGAGGATGAGAACCTCTCATTTGTTTTTTTAGTACTGTACGTACAGTACATTTCAGTTATGATATTCTTGTGTATTTTATGTATATATATTTAGCTTGTCGTATAGGGTAAACTACTTACATTTTTTGTATATATGTATATGAGTGTTTATAAGCTATTAGGTATTTTATGTACACAGGCATTTTGTATAAAATTTATTTGTTTTTTTTTTGTTTATTCTCTTATTTAACTCAGTTAAAGAAATGAGTAAAGATTTTTGAAACGAAGCGCGTACGGTCCTGATTTCTCGATCTATCGTCAAACTACCACACACCTACCACTGTGCCGACATGAGCGGCATCGCTGCGCGCCTTAAGATCAACACTGCATTCTAACTGTGGCTTCTAATATAGCATCTATTATATTAATTAATATTAACATGATATTAATTAATATTATTAAATTTGCATTTATTCCTAAGTAATAGTAAACTTTAAAATTTCAAATCTTTTTTAACCGAAACAATTTTTCGCTGAGTTACAGGCCTTAAAAATAAGTCTATTTATTGTTGATCCATAAGAGTTTGTGGAAAATAATCTTTAATGTTGTGATAAATATACTAAATTTTGTCGTTCAAAAACTTCTATGTATATTTATGATTTACGTGCACAAACACAAAGGGCTAAATTCGTAAAAAACAAAATACTTTTCCATTGCATCAATATTAAATCTAAAAATGCTGATATTGACTGAACTGTTACCAAAAACCAACACAGCTAATCCAAAATGACTTCATATTTATTTAATTAATTCACACAAAGAACCATTAGGAAAGAAACGTATTATTTTTTAGGATTCCGTATTAACATCTGACGAACAGTTTGCAGATTGGCCGCCCGACAATATCAAGATAACACTGATGGCAGCTTTTATTAATTTACACTGCAAATATCAGCGGAAGGCGAAATAAGGTGGACGGAAGGTAAGTTGTGAATAAAGTCATTAAGGAAATCTATCTTATACAGCAAATTAGCTACAATAGAAAAATTTAATATAACTTAAAATAGGCTAATTGCAAAGGTTGAATTTATTGTAAAAAAAATAAGTCCATTGCAAATTCTAAGAGATGGAAGACCTAAAGCAGTCTACCTTGATTAGGAAACAACGATAATCACATGAAAAACAAGGGGTGATCAGTTATAATATAACACTTCTTTAGGTATAATCTTCTTCAACCTGTATCTACTCACTGCTGGACTTAGGTCTCTTCCATTGCCTTTTGATGATTTCCATTCCATTCTCCGCGATTCGTATCCAATGTTTACGTGCTATTTTTGTTATGTAGTCTATCAACCACTTTTGAGGGTACCCTACACTTCTCTTTGTCGTTCTTGGTCTCCATTCTCTGCTTTTATTAGTCCAAATTAGGTATAACTTCATCATATTTCTTGCTAGAGCCAATTTAGATACCTACTACTATAAGCAGTGTCAAAATAAGAAATACTGAAACGATTATTTTTAAGGTTGATCTGCACCACTCAAAAGACAAACTACACATTCAAAAAATTTGAAAAAATTTAAGAAGGTATGTGTAATAACTACAACTATTTAAATAAATTTTGAGCAAACTTCATCTTTTTGTTTTCGAAAAAAAACTATTTTTTCCAAGTATAAAGCGTAAACCAAACATACAATTTTGTTAATTTTCTTACAGCATTAAGATATAATCCTAAGAAATACTTATGAATTTTTTAAAAAATTTTGAATGTACAGTTTTGCCACAATAGGAAAAATAATATGTTCCGGCCTAAAATAAAGCTATTGGGAAGAAACCAGACAAAATTTTAGTAAAAACATATATAAAACTGTGAAAGTGGAAAATATTTGCAATAAAACGTAAATATTTTTTCCTAAACATTCCTGTTTAACGAAAAATCTCGTTAAACAAGAATGAACATTATAATGTTTGCCTTCGTTTATTAACTTAAACATTAACATGGATTAACTAAAAGGAAATTTAAACATCATCTAAAATCTAAAATATTTGGAAATAGGTCACATTAAGTTTTACATTTCGTTAAAAAACTTTTCAATGTTTTAGGTCTTTAAACTGGGCATTTTTAACACATTCTACTTTCAACACTCTATAAAATCGTAATTTCAAGGACCAAAAGACAAAAGACAAAAAAAATTCTTTTAAGGGTAATATTCAAACGTCTTCTTTTTCTTGTTTTTTTCCCCAATACCTTTGTAATTTATATTAAATAGATTATCCCGTTTCACCAAATTTGTCTCTAAGCGGAAAATTAAACAAATACGACCAGAAGCGCGTACAGGATGAACCAATCATGGCGACGCGGGGGCTGAAACGGTGAAATTGAATTAACTGTCAGTTAATATGCCACAAATGACGTGTTCCTATTTCGGATCCATTGATAAATTTAAACGAACCCACACAATGATTAGATAATGAAAAAATTAATTTCTATAATGGGGTCCGTAAGCCGACGGCACTCGTAATTGTATTCTGTATAGAAAGTACGATATATGTCAGATAAAGTTTCTTTTGTTCGATAAAATTAAATGAGAAATGAGTAGAACTATAACTAAAACTTAATTTACTTAATATGTAGGAGCTATCCTTTGAGAAAAATAAGTATATGGATACCCATAAGTATTTTTTTTGTTCTAAAATTTTTTTCGTGCTGTTGAAGGATCAGTGGAACCAATTCTTTTGTATAGGGTCTGTAATTAAGCGTTTAATATCTTTAAATTTAAATAAAACCAAGTGTGTGTGAGATTGATATCGGATTTTTTTACTTGTTTAAAAGGCCTCTCGATGCCACCACCATTCAAGTAACCGCCGCACCTTCGCTGGGTGTCGTGCATGTAAAATGACCAATTTTCCATGACTCTGGAGCATAAATCAGGCCGAATTTGACCGATTATATAAGTTATGTTGGCTTTAAGGGCCGCTATGGTTTAAAGGTCGAGGCATATTATCGTGCACGTATAGTTTCCGGCACGTAGCGTTTCCACTCCAGCAATTGAGCCGCGCGTTCACATTTTCATACATAGAACGTTTAAGTTTAGTTCGGTGAAGATATGATCTCGCTTTTCTCGCCAAAAATTATGTGCAATTGCTCTTCTACTTAACGATGAAGAATGAAAAACTGTGTTAAAAAGGAGGTTTGAAGTACATCCAATGCTAAGAGAAAGGAAGAAGGAATGTGAAAACTGGACTTTATACAGAGAATTAATTGATGACGATGAAAAATATTATGGATATTTTAGAATGAATAGGATTCAGTTTAAACATGTTTTAAATTTAATTTCACCTTCAGTTAAAAAACAAAATACTACATTTAACGAAGCCATACATATCAAACCAAAAAGTATTTTTAAAAAGAAGAGGTATCACTTCCGTACAAAAGTCCTAATTGTTTATCACTTCCGTGATTAATTGTCACAAAGCAATAAAAACACATGAATAAATGACTAAATAGCCTCGAAAATTATTTTTTTAAATACTCTGTATCAAAATCAAACAAATACCTAAATAAGCAACAAGGGGAAAACAACTGACATCTAATTCACATTATCCTTACTTTATTATCTAAATCTTACTTACATTATCTAAATTTTTATTTTGTTTTTTTTTTCAATTTTAATTAAAAATATTGATAATAATTTAATTTTGTTTTAGATGACAGCAACAGCACTTAAATTGGCGAGAAAAACAGTATAGAATATACGAAAAAAAAAAAGAAAAAAATCCTGTTTAATCTCCGGGAAAAGAGAGATAGAGAGAGAGAGAGAGAGAGAAAGAGAGAGAGAGAGAGAGAGAGAGAGAGGCCAGAGGGCCATAAAATAGCAATTCGAAATACAATATATAATATGTACCAGGATAGTAAGTAAACCAACTTTTTGTTGAGAATTGCGAGTAAGACTTAACATTTTATAGTATATATATATATATATATATATATATATATATATATATATATATATATATATTATTGTGATAATTAAAGTCTTGGTGCGCCAAGCAATAATTAGCTAATTAATTTTTTTGATTAATTAAAATTAATTAAATGATATGATTATGACTCTATCACAATTTTTAATTCTTTTATCTCAGGGTTCAATTCGTGCTTCTATATCTATGCTATTACATGTGAAAGGTAAGGTCCAGAGAATACCGGAACAATAAAAAAACACATATGATCTAACACTATATATTGAAATAAAAATAATGAAATAATTCACACTCAAAAGTTTTCAATAAACAAATCTCATATAAGGATTCTCAAAATTTTGTTCTCCGTACGTGAACAATCAAAAATTAATGGTACAAACAATATTAATTGAAATCTCAAAATCCCAAACTATTCTAACTCTCCTAATCCAAATATTTATATCCTTTCTAAATTACGTGTAAAAATTGTGTTATCAATAAAAGAAAAAAACTGCAGAAAACAAAATTATCTCTCTCTGATGATGAGTGGTCCAAATCCTTGTTCCTTGTAGATTATATTATCTCCTCTCAACCGCTCCCTATGTAATCAGCAATCTTACATCAGATTGTTGCAAGTATATCGTCCTTAATGATCTCCTTCAAAAGCACAAATCATTCAAATTATGATAGCCTTTCTCCTCTCGATAAACTGAATCTCTCGTTGGCCCGAGTGAAAAATTGACTCTTGGAATATCTTCTCTTTACGATAAACTGAATCTCTCGTTGGCCTGAACAGTGACTCTTGGAATATAAGTAGAGAAATATGACTTACAATATTTTGTTGTTTCAGCTTCTGTCAGATACACTAACTCCACAAAAACTCACTAACATTCAACACTACTGCTTGCTACATTTCGGGAACCGACAGAGAACAAACACTGTTCTTTCTTGAAGACTTGGAAACCAACTCCTATCTTTTCTCTCTCCTCAATCTAGCTAAACTTTCCTTATCCCACCTTTTTCAATCTCCGCCAATCAAAACTCGTCACAATTCCCCACTTTTTCATTTCGATAACAAACAAATTTTTTTCCTATAATTACAAAATCTCCTAAAACTTATTTACAAATATTATTTTCTCTAATTCTTAAAACTAACAAAAACCTCTTTCTAAAATATCTTCTATTGTCTTTAATTACTGCACTAATGTATTTGTAAAAACCCGTTTCAATTTGTCTTTCACTTAAACTTATGCGGGTCACTTAAGTATAACAAAGAAATGATTGATGTAAAGCTTACATTTTGTTTGGTACAGGTAATTCAAGGATTTAATAACTTTCCTTCTCCGAAATGTCTGTTGGATATTATCCTAAATTATTTTAATTTTTTGTTGAACTTTGAAATATTTTAAACAAACCAATATTTTCTTGATTTTACATATCATAACAATATATATATATATATATATATATATATATATATATATATATATATATATATATATATATATATATATATATAATCGTGAGCTGTAGTCTACTGAAATTGTTTTTAGAAATTGTTTCTACAAGTCAAACATTCTTAAGTAGAATATTAAAAGATTTGGGCTTTAAATTTAAAACAAATAATCCTCGAAGAGCTTTAATTGACAGAACTCATTTTTATATGAAACATGGATTTTTCTAGGGGAAATAAAATGATATCGTGGCAGGATAACAACAGGAGAAGTGTACAGATGTAGCTGTAATTCTGCACCAAAATTTTAAATCAAAACTAACATTTTACATTTTATTTATTTGATAACGTCAAATTTTATAATATAATTCGTGATTGGAGCCGTAGCCACTTTCTGTCACTTGCTGTTGCGTGGAGTAAATTTCCGACTAATTTTGTATGCCTTCAATGATGATGCACGGGTAAACAACCATGTACTCAACTGTAGCTGCCTTCAAGTCACAGTAAAAACTGCTCATATGCAGATATAAATATCATTTATTAATGCTAAATCCTATTTTATATGTATAATTATTGTATATACAACATTTATAGTGTTGTTGCAAAAATCACATTAAAAAATCACAAATTATAAATATTTAAAAAAAATTCAGAAAATCTGGATGAGATAGAAAATATCGGTCAACAAAGATAAATTTAGGGAGCATTGGTATCTTCATATTTATGATAAACGTTGTGAAAGGTGGATTTGGTTGGAGACCAGCGTAACATTAAGAGGAAAAGTAAGGAACGAAGATATTAGGCACTTATGCAAAATCAAAGGAACACGTGTCTCGAGAATAGAAAAACTTATTACAAACGGCACATAAATCCAATAACTGAGAATAAACTGATAAAAATAGCAAGAAATTCATCTCTTGCTGAAAGAAAATCAACTTAAAGACAAGGAAAACAATGGTCAGACAATATATGAAACCGAGAATGAACCGGCATATATCTACAAGCAGAAGAACTATTATTTTTTTATAACATATAATTTGTTATAATTTATTACATACCTATCTCACAGTGTCACTCAAAAACAAAGTTTCCACCGTACCAATATTACAAAAAGATCCTCTCTATTGTATAAAAAGATAACAATATGTTAATATTGTCCTCAAAGTTATAATGACTTTTATTACGGTTGTTGGATATTAAGATAAACAAAGAACTAACTTTCAAAAACAAAGACAGATTTATAAACATTGTCGTCGCATTTGCGCTCATATCTCAGGTGCATCATATTCGTCTTTACAACTCATTTGGAAACTGTTAATGGATTATGTGAAACCGTGCATCTTTTGATGGTGACATGTAAAATATTACTCCGTTCGTGGATAATCATAGTAGGAATATGAAAGTGCATAATAGTTTTCTCAACCGAGAACATTATTGCGTTTTTATTGCAATCGTCGTTAGCGCATTCATTGTTGATTATTCGAAAGACTTTTTGGATATACAATAGGGGTGTGGAACAGGTGGGCTGTTGCTTTTTAATCTGCCGACTGATGATTTATAGTGTACGATGAGTTTGGTTCATAACAATGCTCAGAGTTGGATTTACCTTTGTAAAAGTTTAAGGTGTATACTCCGCAATGTGTAATGAGTAAATGCCGAGGGTGAAATGGATTATAAAGCATAAAGAAAAAAATACTTATTATGCCATCATTAATTTGTAGAAGAAGGTTAGGACCCATATAGAATCGTAAAGCCATAATAACGATGACGATGACACTACGTAATTGCTAATTATATATTGTTCGTTGTCTTGTGAAATTTTTGATGCATATATTATCACCTTCATACCAAAATTATATCAATATTCATTCTCCTTTATTCCTTTCTTCTAAGTTAAAAAGAGAACGTAAAAACAATATTTTTACAATAGTGCCCTAAATAATATACGATATATTATTATAAACTATAATATCTAGTTTACTGCATATTCATACTCCATTATTCAAATCATTTCATCTTGCTGCTAAATCACGTTTAATGTACGAAATCTTTTTTATAAATATTATTTGCCCAATAAAGATATCACCTGTCCATTCCTCAGCGCCATGATATCTATCATATTCGTCAAATCAGTCCGTATAATTGTTTCTGTCAAAGTAGTATAATCGCAAAGGGGAGACTCGAGCCCAGTGACAGCGCCATGGCCCCCTGGAGCTCCTCATCGCTCATTAGGACAACTCTATTACACGATCTGGCCCGCTTTGTCATCCACCGCGGGGAGCCGATAGTTTTAAAAACTAAGAAATGATTCTTCTTCTTCCATTCTTCTTTTTGTTGGTCGCGAGATTGATTGCCGTAGGTGGAATTTATATGGATTATAGGGTCACGCGAGAGGAACATAGATATGTTAATTTTGATATGGAGTGAGGTTGGATGATTGGATAATTATCTAGGTATTTGCTTTATACCGAGGGTCTTAGATAAGATATTTTCAGTACCTGATTTGTTTGTCTGTATTTTTTTTCTATATTTTTATATTTTTTAAGTACCGGAAGAATGACGAAGGAGCGTACTAATTCTTCTTCTTCTTAAAGTTCCATCTCCTATCGGAGGTTGGATATCATAACGGCTATGGTCACTTTGTTGGCTGCTGCTCTGAAAAGTTGTAGTGAACTACAGTTAAACCATTCTCTAAGGTTCTTCAGCCAGGAGATGCGTCTTCTTCCTATGCTTCTTCTTCCTTGGATCCTTCCTTGCATAATAATTCTCAGCAGCTCATATTTTTCTCCTCTGGTTATGTGACCCAAATATTCTAGTTTTCTTCTTTTTATGCTGTTCATAATTTCTACCTCCTTATTTAGACGTCGTAGTACCTCAGCATTGGTAATCCTTTGAACCCACTGAATTTTTAATATTCTTCTGTAACACCACATTTCGAACGCTTCTATTTTCCTTATGTGTTGTTTCTTCAATGTCCAAGCTTCCATTCCGTATAGTAAGATAGAAAATATGTAACATCTTAGAGCCCTCAATCTGAGATGCAACTGAAGGTCTCTGTTGGTAAGCATTGTCTTCATTTTCACAAATGCTTGCCTTGCAGTTTCAATTCGGACTTTGATTTCTCTGCTTTGGTCATTTTTGTCATCAACCCAGGTTCCCAGATATTTATATGTCTCTACTTTTTCTATTTGGGTTTGCTCTATCATTAATCTTTCATTTCCCTGTTGCGTTTTTGAGACAATCATAAATTTAGTTTTTCTCTTATTTATTTTTAGTCCGTATCTAATGCAACAATCGTTAATTCTATTTACCAATTCTTGTAGCGATTCCAGGGTGTCTGCCATTATAACAATGTCATCAGCGAATCTTATGTTATTTACTATTCTTCCGTTTACAGAGATTCCATCACCCAGATCCGCTATCGCTTCCTGGAATATGGCTTCACTGTACACGTTAAACAGTAATGGTGACAGAACACAGCCCTGTCTTACTCCTCTCTTTATATCTATATTTTCGGACTTTTGTTCTTCTATCTTTATATTGGCCTTTTGATTTCAATACAGATTGATAATGATTCGTAAGTCTCGTCTGTCTATATCTCTGTTTCTCAGTATTTCTATTAGTTTTTCATGTCAGACCCTGTCGAATGCCTTCTCGAAGTCGATGAAACAGGAATAAATATCTAGGTTACTATCTATCCATCTATCTAGGTACTAATTCTACTATTCAAAAAAGGAGATAAAAAACAGCCAAACTACGGAGGTGTAAACTTAAACTTAAAAACTAGCCTAATTTAGCAGATGAACAACAGGGTTTTTGTAGTGGAAGAGCGTGTATAGATGCAATATTCATCATAAAGCAAATCGCTGAGAAATCACACTCACATAAAGTATAATAGAACAGCATTTCTGTGTCTGATTGGCTTAAAGAAAGCATTTGACAGAGTAAGACTCAAAGATGTAATCTTCTGTGTAATGGAGAAGTTCCACTAAATATTATAAAAACTACCAAAAACATCTACCAAAAAAATAAAATGGAAGTCACTATAGATGGCCAACTTACAGAATGTATAGAAGAGCCCTACGCTCTTCAACTTAATCATAGATGAATTCATCAAAAGCGTTAACAAAGGAGCAGGATACATAATGGGAATCACAAAAATTAAAATACTCTGTTACGCAAGCGACGCAATATTGACAGCCCAAGATGAAGATAGTCTGCAAAGGCTAGTCCACAGATATAACATAAGAGCAAAAGAATTTAATATGACAATCTTATCTCAGAAAACTAAAACAAGAACCAACCAGATGTAAAATAGAAATTTATGGCATCAGTATTGAACAAGTAATGGACATAAAATACCTGAGAATGACACTATCTAGCTATGGAGACCTGGATAAAGAAGTGAGTGATCAAGTTCAAAAAGCAAATAGACTGGTATTATGTCTTAATAACACTATATGGCGAAACAGACACATTAACACTGACATGAAGTCAAGAATTTATAAAGCCAGTGTAAAACCAATAATGACATCTGCCTCAGAAATAAGACCCGACACAGCCAAAACACAAAGGCTATTGGAAACGGCAGAAATGAGAGTACTGAGAAGAATTACAGGAAATACGCTCAGAGATCCAAAGAGAAGTGAAGACATTAGAAGAAAATGTAACGTACAATGTTTAAATGAATGGACAGAAAATAGAAAAAAAAAAGAATAAAATATTCACATAAGCAGGATGGGGAACACCTGTGTCATCAAAATAGCAAGAGATAAGTCACCAATCGGCAGAAGAAGTATCGGTCGACCGCGCAAAAGATGGAGTGGCAGCCTTCCATAGAGGTATTAATCCGACAATGAACAAGCAGAATTGCTTATAAGAAGGAAGAAGAAGATGTTTATATTTGAATAGAGATTTTATTAAAATTTATTTGTCAATTCATTATTTTTTTTGTGGCATTATATGTTTTCATGTGGTTCTATCTTGGGGCACACCATCATTATACCCTTTATAGCAAATTTTGGCATCAATTAGGATCTGGCATCACCTAGACGATCATTAATATATTCATTTTTAGTTTTGTTTTTATGTTTTTTTCGTTTCTTTTAAGAGTGCCGTCTCCCTACGGAGGTTGGTAATCATAATGGCTATTTTTATTTTTGAACTTGATAGTCTAAATAAATCAATCGATCTGCATTGATACCAATCACGAAGATTTATTTTTCAACCAAGAATTCTGCCTTCGGCCAACAGATCTTCTTTCTTGAATCTTTTTCTCTATTATGCGTCTCAAAATTTCATATTTTGTACCTCTCATCACCTGACCTAGGTATTCCAGTTTTCTGATTTGTATAGTGGTGAACAGTTCTGTTTCTTTCCCAACCCTCTACAGTACTTTTTTATTTGTAATTATATCAGTCCATGATATTAAAATTAAATAAAAAATTTAAAAAATTAAATTGAACTTACATACTGCTCCAGTGGGCACTGACTCAATATTTTAATTTATTTAAAATGCATCACTTTATTTCTTTATGTTTAGCTGTTGTACTGCCCTATTCGTAGTACTGCATTCTATTATCGATTTTCCCATTTTTCTGACGGGTTATGTGCCCAACTGCGACAAAACAAACAAACAGCTAAAGTCTGAGCTTTTTCTTCTTCTTCTTCTTGTGCCACTCCTATCGGAGATTGGAAATCATCAAGGCTATCCTGACCTTGTTTACAGCTGACCTAAAGAGTTCATTAGTGGTACAGCCAAACCACTCTCTCAAATTACGCAACCATGACATTCTTCTACGGCCTGGATTCCGTTTTCCTTCTATTTTTCCTTGCATTATATTTTGAAGTAATGCGTATTTATGTCCTCTCATCAGGTGACCCAGATATTCGAGTTTTCTTCGTTTGATCGTTGACAAAATTTCTGGGTCTTTTCCTATCCTTCGCATTACTTCAAAGTTTGTGACTCTTTCAACCCAACTTATCTTCAGCATTCGACGGTAGCACCACATCTCGAAATTTTCAATATTTTTTATATTGTTCTGCTTGAGAGTCCAGGCCTCTACACCGTATAATAGCGTGTTAAATACGTAGCCCCTTAGCATTCTTAATCGGAGAGGGATGCTTATATCTCTGTTGCAGAAGAATTTTCTCATCTTTATGAAAGTCTGAGCTGAACTCCACGTACTCCATCGTACACTGACGGTTGTCAACATGGAAGTAAAAATCATCACTCTATTTCTTTTCTCGCCAACATTCATTCTCCCACTAGCCAAAAGTGCTCTTACCCAATTCCAATCTTTGATCGACTGCTAAATACTTTCTTTCTCATATCCGCATAAAAGGAAAAATTCTTATTAATTTCATGCGCAAATTGCCGCCTTGAGAATCAGCATTTTATTTTTGCCCATTATAAATGGACTTCAAAATGTTTAGATTATATTATCAATCTCAGAAACGAAAAAAGTTTTCTCTAACATAACATACTCATTCCATTTTTTTTTTCGTTACACTCATTCATATAAGCATTCTACAACAAGAATTTTTTCAGCAAGGTTTTCTTCTCCTTCTGTACGTGCTCATTTCGCTATTGTAATTGGCATTGACCATTGCTATTCTGATCTTTGATGCTACTGCTTTGAATAGTTCTCTCGAGTTACACAGCCATGAGATTCCTCTACTTCGGATGCTACTCTTGTAAAATCAATTTAAGCACATAGTATCTCTCGCCAGCATATCATTTCCCGTGTATTACAACATTTGTGTTTTGATGGTGGCTATTATATTAATTCCTTTGTTAATTATTTTGATGACTTCGGTGTTTGTTACATTGTCTGTCCATGACATCTTCAGGATTTACTTATACAGTACTTTAAGTTTCAAATTAGATATACACACTATAAATAGCAACACTGTGCACCTTCGACTTTCCTCGAACCTCCGTTGACCCATCGCCAATAATTTGTCATTATACAGTGGTTGTTTAAAGCAATAAGAGCGTAGATTTTTAATTTATTTTTGTAAACAACATGTCTGTTTATACGCCGCAGGACAGGTTCAAATAATAAGGTTCTATGATGGTAATTGTGGACAACAGTGGGTAGATTTATTTTCTGTGTTTTTTGAGGGGAAACCAATTCCTTGCATACAGTTAGTTCATAATATTTTTGAGAGTTGTTATTGTCTCAAAAATTGCAGAAAATGTCACGCTCAAGAAGTGTCACCTGAAAAAGTTGAGGAAAGAGAATACCGGGATACACAAATTTGTGCAACAATCGAGTTCAAGTAGAAGTGTTGCTAGAGAGTTAGATGTTAGCAAGGTTACTGTAACGAAAGTATAGAAAAAGCACGGTTACAAGAATTTTAAATATTCGAAAAGGCAGCAGTTTTATCCAGACAACTACTTCCGAAAAATGGAGTTTTGTGAAACTCTAATAACGAAGGCTAATAATGAACCCAATTTTATTAAAACCATTTTATTTACTGGTGAATCTTCTGTTTCATTAGTAGAGAGACACAATCCTTCCATTACGAGGTATTGGGCGCTGGAAAACCAGCACAAAAGTGTTATTTACAGAACTCAGCGTCCTCAAAAAGTTAACGTCTCCACTGGCATTTTAGGAGAATGGGTCCATTTTTTATTGAGGGCAACTTGAATAGTAGAGTATACCTCGATTTATTACAGAATCATATTCTTCCCGCTATTCTCTATCTTCCTGATGTAAATCTGGAGAATGTTTGGTTCCATCAAGACGGCTGTTCAGTTCACAACGTTTGAATAATTACGGAGTAAATCCGGAAACTAATTGTCAAAACCAAATTCAGATTTCTGCTTTAATGTGTGCCTTCTACGATTTGCAAGGCAAAACAGACATTGATAAAGATGTAATTAGAGACATGGGGAATCTAAAATTGCATTTCACAACATATCTCCTCAACTAAGCAAAATCCTTAGCGAATTGGTTTCCAGTACTCATAAAGTGTATACCGAAATAAAAGGAAAGACAGTTAAGATTTGATTTCACGTATAGTGCGTCTGTATATCCGCTTACACGTATTTCATCCTAAAAGGAATCTTCGGAGCGGCTATTTACAAACGCTCTGAAAGTGAAAACAATCTTTCCTATCGTAGTAGAAGCAACACTAAAATGGCTTCGATATGGACGCAATAGAGACATCTGATAATAAATCCGGAAACTAATTGTCGAAACCAAATTCAGATTTCTGCTTTAATCTGTGCCTTCTAAGAATTGCAAGGCATAATAGACGTTGATAAAGATGTAATTAGAGACATGGGGAATCTAAAATTGCATTTCACAACATATCTCCTCAACAATTGCGGTCTTGTACACAATCGAGACTGGCGCTGATATCGCTCACGTACGAATATATGGTAGTCGGGCAGTTTTATCAGTTTACAAAACTAGCGCAAGCGCTGTTATTGTTTTTGTGGTTTCAGATATTTGAGTTGTTACTTTCGCCGCCTGTTACTTTCGACCCCGGTCTGCCCTACTAAATATGGCTTTTTTGGTTCCAAGAATATTGCGAAACCGAAACTGTGTGTCACAAAGTTGTTCTTCTCATTATTTTCTTATCTTAAGTCATCCATTCCAATAATAAAGTATTTTCCTACCTATTTTGCTTTAAAATAGATCATGATAAAGTTCTAAAACTTTTGACGTATGGAACAAAACTCGATTATAAAAATAGGTATATTACCCTAGAACGCATTTATTTAAAAAGAAAGTAAACTTGAGACAAAATTATACTATAAAAAAATACAGTGTTTTCAAACGACGAAACAACAAAATGAGCACCTAACAATTTTACATACATTAAATTCCCATACAAATCGACCTCAATATCCCAGAAACCATCCCCTCGGTTAGTTTGTTCGCCATAAAGCCCTCATTAGGCACAAAAACATCGACCCCGCTCAATTTATCACTGTCGTATATTTTATTAATACACCTCCATTTACTTACCCACTAGATACATTAGCTACCACTAGCGATGTATTCGGGGTTGCATATCCAACGAAATGGGTAATAGCGTAAAAACATAATTGGAACTTGCAATCTATCAGTTTTTTTTAATCTGTGCTTTACATTTTCTATGCACAACTTTTACCAAACTAGTTTTTAAACTAGTAGGTTATTTTATATTTAATTTTAAACATGATAGAAAATCATGAATGTGTTGCTTGTGTGAGTCCCATTCAAACAGGTAAAAAGAAATAAAATAAGACTTACAATCAATTTAATTTTACCACCAAAACGACCGGTTTCGCTTACTACAGTTTGCTAAGCATCTTCAGGTCTAACGGTACCAGGTAAATTAAATGATGCCGGTACAAAAATTATTAATTAATGATTTGTAAAACATAGTTCAAACTATCCTGGATTGCTGGTGATGGGTGTTATTATAACTATTTGGCAATTAGCGGGGAAGTTCTTGAGAGGAGAGATATTGTAATTATTTGTTAAATGAAAGTGATGTTTTATATTATTTAGATTATTAAAAGTTATTTACATTTATTCCATAGATGTATTTTAGAGATGTGTGTTAATTGATTGAAGTTTTATTAAAAGGACAGTTATATAACAATAAATGAAGGTTGATGTATATTTATGAGGGTGTGCAATTACTTTAACTTGTAATTATCAAACTTTAATAAATTGAATTTGGTTTCTGTTTTGGCTGAAAATTGTGAAGTAAAATATATTAAAATTAAAATAAATAAGGACAATCAAAGACACTAAGGGATAAATAGAACACAATCAAAAAGACAAAACAGACATTAATTTTAAGGGGGTACTTGGTGGTACTGTGACTTTCCTAATAAGTGATGTAGTACCACCAAGTGCCTCCCTTTTAAATAAGTTGTTTTTACTTTACTAAGTTTTTGCAAAAGTGTTTATACCTTGACTTATTGTTTAACGAGGCTTATAAATGTTTACTCAGGCAGAATGGTACGTACTGTAGTCGACAAGTAGCAGCTATCTTAAAAAGTGGTGAATTTAGAAACAGTTTTCATGCAGCGGAACGTCTTGTTAATGAGAGGTTCCCCGATCACCCTACATCGAGGACAGGTGAGAAAACTTCTTGGAAGTTTGAAGAAACAGATATAAAGATAGTGTTAAAGATGCCAAAGGATCTGGTCGGTCAACATTTCGTGATGACAAAAAAATTGATATAATTTTACTTCGTCTACAGCTCAAGTTGCGTCTATCTGTGGAATCAGTTAAAGGACACCGAGTGTTGGCTAAAAATTAATTTCATCCATACAAATTAAAAATTGTGCACCAACTTTCGGATGATGACCCCGACCGAAGACTATAATTCTGTAAAAATATATCAAATTAAATTAACCAACAGCTAGATTACATAAAAACATTTTATTTTAGTGGCGAGAGTACTTTTTCCCTCAATGGAAACTCATACAATGTCAGGTATTGGCGTGACACAAATCCTGATACCTACCCAAACACAAATGTTTGGGTAGGTATTTTGGCAAACAACATGGTTGGGTCTGCTTTTCTCAATACTTAACTTAACCCTGAAGTGTATCTGGAGATGTTACAAAACGCAATTGAGCCGTTAATTCTCAAAATTGTCGAAGATAATCCAGATGAATTCGGCAACTTTGGAGATAATATTTCAACAAGATGGTGCTCCTGCACACACTATTATGGTCCAGTAAGACGTTACCTAGGTAAGGAATATCGTGGTAGATGAATTGGACGACGAGGTTCGATGAAATAGCCAGCTCAGTCACCGGACCTCAAATCATTAGATTTTTTTAGTGGAGGTACTCGAAATCTAAGGTTTACACTACAGCACCCGACAGTATTCACATTAAAAAAAAACGAATTGTTGAAGAATGTAGGGAAATGTTCCCAACACATTTAAACAAGTATGAAAAGAGTTTACCAAAAGGATGCATTACCGTACGCATGTAGATGGAGCACATTTTAAACACTTTATTACAATTGTCGGTCACAGTGGATCTGTAACGTCATATGTCACTATTACATCACCTGTTATGACTGGTTGAGAAACCTACGTACGTTTATTTCGTCCCTCTATTTCACTATTATGAGTATAACCATTCAAAAGATACGAGGGGCGTGGGGACTTTTGGTTAACACTGTATATAAAATAAATTTAAAAATTCTCAGTATTGTTTAGTTTTGTACATTTCACATTGAACTGATTTTTGTGTTTTTAAATTCTGAAATGTAAAGCTGAAAGAAATGGAAATGAAATATTGAAGATAATATACACATCTCTAAGTAAAAAGAAGATCCATTTGTGACATACCGTTTCAAAAATATCGAATACTTACAACTGGTAGGTATCAGTGGCGGCTTTTGGGGGTAGGCAGGATAGGCCGGGCCTACCCAATAATTTTAAGAGCTTTAAAATTGAAAAACATAATTCAAAAATTATGTTAATGCATGTAAATAACTTTTAAATGTACTAAATCAATCAATATATTAGCGTCCGTTAAAACAACTATGTTATTATATTACCACAGAAAGCATCGAATCGCATTCAGGCGTTTTAAATATCATTAATAGGCCCGATCGGAAGTGGCCGACCCAGCTCACATAAGATCCCCGCACAAAAAGCGTTTAAAGTTAAGCAGCTTGCCGGACAACGATTTATATTGTCGTGTTTATGGTTGCTGCTTAGGCACCAGACGATCGGGCCTGCGTCCACCATCGTTGTCACTTGTAACGTAATTATCAATTATCGAATTGTAATATAAATTTCCTTTTAAATTATGATAAAAAAATATGTAACATAATATATAATTGTAACATATTTTTAAACAAACCTTAGAAACAAACAACACAATTGCAACTCTCACACAAAAAAAAATATGTATTACACACACTGGCGGCTACAGAAATTTTTTTGGGGAGGTCATGGATCTTGAGGGTGATTACTTTTCTCTGATGCAAGTCACTTTTAATCTTACTACCAATAGGATAAGTGGGTTTTCAAATATGTTTAATGGGAGGGGGATGGTCATGACCCATGACCCCTCCCTCTGGATTACACTGATTCATGGACGTATAAACACAGATGGACTTAGTGATTTACATAAAAATGTGAAGCCAAAATTATTTGACTAGGTCACATTTCACCTTCACATGTTGTCACATTTTTTTTTATTAAAATATCTTATTCACGTATCGCTGAAAATATTACTATATTTATTTTATACTCTACAGGTGCTATCAAACCAAAATATTAATTTATTACTTATATTAATATATTTAATTGTAATTAAAACATCAAATCAACAACCAATTATTTTATATGTAGAAGCACTGAAACCTATTTATTAATGGCAACGGTGTTTACATTTCTCTGTCTTATGGCTCTACGTCAAACTTCAAATGCTGTTCCATGTCATGTCCATGTTTTGTTTACTTTTTACCCAAGATGAGGAAAAGTTGTTTTTCGATATTTTGGCTGTATTTTAAGTGATATTTGTAAATACTGAAATAAACAAATTATAATAATGGTGATACAGTTTTGCATTTGCAAAAAAAAACGAAATATTTACATCCCAATGTCTCATTTAATTTGTAAGTACTGTTTGTTTACATTATTTAAGATGAGGAACTGAGGAAGCCTGTGTGTTTACATTTTAAAATATGTCTTTCATAGGCGTACCATTGGGTTTATTCATTTTAATTAATGTATCGAACAAGATATTAGTTCATGAAATTAGTATAGACATTTTTAAATTGTAAGTAGACATCATCTGATTAAAAAGATCTGTTTAGTAGCTTTTTAATTTAATATTTCTCATGTTAACAATAAATTAGTGAAATGAATAAAACTCATTTATTTTTCTATGTAGGTTTCCAAATAATATTGATTAATGATGAAACTTACTCTAAACTTCAACAGAGAAAACAGTATAAAAAAAACCTTTCAAAAGCATCCT